>NC_059425.1:54839777-56039777 GCF_021028975.2 Sphaerodactylus townsendi
CGCACGCCCGCATGCGCACGCACACACACATAACACTCATTCTACAGACACTCCACTGGCTGTCCATCAGTTACTGAGCTCCATTTAAGGTATTACTATCACACACAAAGCCATTCATAGACGCTCAGATCTGCAGGGCACCTCTCTCCCTAGGTCCAGCCATGACAGCTTTGCTCATCTGAGCAAGAACTTCTTCAAATGGGCAAATTCAACAACTGTTCATCCACATGACTGCTATAGCTGTGGCCTCCACCCTATGGAATGGCCTGCCTGAAAAGGCCAGGAAGGTTTCTGCTCTCCTGACTTTCAGCAAACTATGCAAAATTGAATTATTCAAGAGGGTTTTTCAGACTAGGCAACAGAGTTGCACTGTAGTAAACGATTCACAAAGTTACTTGGATAAATGATTAGGAACTGTGGTACATACCACTGCATTTAGTTTGCTTAAACTAGGATCGTACTATATAATTTTTGCATCATTTAATGTGTCATAGTAATTCTTATTCTTTTCTTCAGTTCTGTTTTTAGTTTACTGATTGGTTGTAGAATCCTAATCCTATTATATCATTTACTGAATGTCCCAACCTGTTGATTGTGTTGGCATGCTTTGTGTATTCTGGCTTGAATCCAAGTGAGTAAGACAAACGATCAATCACATAAATAAATATATTAAAAATAATAAGTTAAACCAAGTCAGACTTGGTCTGTAAAGGTCAATATTGTCTACTCTGGCTGACAGCAACTTTCTGGGGTCTCAGGTAGATGCCTTTCATACCACCCACGACCTTATCCTTTTACCTGTGGATGCTGAAGATTAAACCTGGAATGTTCAGTATTCTAAGCAGATGCTCTACTACTGAGCCACTGTCCCTCTCCTCTTGGTGCGTCTTGAAAAAGGAAAAAGAGTAAAATAACTGACATCTGCTTTTGGTTGCTGGGAAAAGAAGCTTGGATAGGGAAATTTAGACTTACAGGGTGGGTAGCTTCTATGTCAAGTGTGACTATTTTAGGCATGGGAAAGTCAAGCAGGATGGGTTTAGATGTTTGGGATTTGGAAAGTCTTCCAGCTGCAGAGGGGCTGCTGTTGGAGGCAAAGAAAATTTTAGAGAAGGGACTTTGACAGGACTGGTGCTGAAGGGTGGCTCCTAGAGATTGAATGCAAATGATACTTTTGAAGCTGATCTTGCTGTTAGTAAAAAAGTATGAGTGGTAATTCCTGGCCCTGTGGTACGTGGGGAATTTGGCCTTTTTCCACGTGAGTCTGAGAGACTTGTTTTACCAAGAGGCAACAAGGGGGACATGTCAATTTGTCAAAGAAATAAACAAAGCAGGAATGGTTTTGATTACTCTACGTATTTATGTATTCGAGTAAACCTCTTGTGCTTCTCACATGACTTACCCCTATATCTTTTCTTACTGTGAAATATCTCAAAATATTCAGAAGTTTCATTCTTTCTCACTTGCAGCCTATCTGGTGATTCTTTTAAGGAATAATTTTTCAAGTGAAGGGCAAATTATTACTGTTTCATCATTTTTTCTCCTGAATTTTTACTCTTATTGACTTGTCCTGATCCAGCAGCTTATAGTGTACACATTATGGTTGTGAGTGTGATTCTCTTATTTTCTTCAGTCTCTTCTTGTTTCAAGCTTCATTGAAACAGGGAATTGTGGATAGCCTGAGGTGATCCTTAATGGTGATCCTTAATCTCTTGTCTAATCTCCATTTTGGACTGTATCTCCATTTTGGACTTTATTCTTAGTGTTGGAAAGAAAACTCTTCCAAATTGGGCTGTATGTTAGTGGCATAGTTGCTAATGAGTTCAGTCTCTGGAATTTAGTTCAGTCTCTGGAACCAGCAGAAAGGAGCAGCAGTGGACAAGGCAACTGGCCAGGAAGAGCAGAGTGACCTGCTGGTGTTCATTTTGGAGGGCTTTTCTCAAAGCCACATCTTTTAAAACAGTGTATTTTTAACAGGGGTTTGCAGGGGTTTTCTCTTTTTCTCCTTGTAAGGTTGCTAAGAGCTGAGACTGCTGGAGGTGGGGCTTAACAGGGGTTAACAGAGGTTACTCTTTGTCCTGGGCTGCTAAAGGTGGGGCTCCTGAGGTGAGTCATTCAGTCTTTAGTTCAGTCTCTGGAACCAGCAGAAAGGAGCAGCAGTGGACAAGGCATCTGGGCCAGGAAGAACAGAGTGACTCTGGTGTTCATTTTGGAGGGCTTTTCTCAAAGCCACATCTTTTAAAACAGTGTATTTTTAACAGGGGTTTGCAGGGGTTATCTCTTTTTCTCCTTAAGGCTACTAGGAGCTGAGGCTGCTGGAGGTGGGGCTTAACAGGGGTTAACAGAGGTTACTCTTTGTCCTGGGCTGCTAAAGGTGGGGCTCCTGAGGTGAGTCATTCAGTCTTTAGTTCAATCTCTGGAACCAGCGGCGCGCGCCTAGCGGCACGCGCAATTTCTTTCTTTTTTCTTTTTAAAAATAAATAAATAAATTAATTAATAAGGACATTTCTTGAGGGATAGTAGGTACAGATAGCTCCAAGGGGCACTGACTAAAAGTTTAATATCTAAATATCTAAACAAAAGCAGATATGAAGGCAGGAAGCCAGCAGGGGGATGGGGGCTTGCCAGTGTTTTGCACTGAGTGTCACATGTATGACTATCTGCCACTAGGCCAGAAGTCGTGGGTGTGCCCTCGCTGCAATGAGCTCCTGGCACTCAAGGAACGTGTCCGTTCTCTTGAAGCCAAGGTGGCAGACCTGGAGAAGCTGAGAGAGGCAGAGAGGGCAACAAACAAGGCTTTCAGGGACCTAGCAGCCGGGTCCCGCTCCCAAGGTGACATCTCTTCAGATGTCATGGAGAATGAGAGTCTGGGTGACAGAGGGTGCCAGTCTGAGGTGGGGGAAGATGCTCCCTTAGATGGGATCCCTTCCTTAACTGGTGATCAGCTATCCTCTCGCACTGAGGATACCCCTCAGGGAGGTGGGGGCTCCTTGTAGTGGGTGATTCGATCATCAGGAATATAGAGAGTTGGGTTTGTGACAGGCGTGATGACCGCATGGTGACTTGCCTGCCTGGTGCGAAGGTTGCGGATGTCACGCTACGTCTAGATAGGCTGTTAGACCGGGCTGGGGTGGAGTCAGCAGTTGTGGTCCACCTTGGTACCAATGACAGTGGGGAATGTAGCCGGGAGGTTCTGAAGCTAAATTTAGGCTGCTAGGAAAAAAGGTTAAAATCCAGGACCCCCAAGGTGGCATTCTCTGAAATGCTACCTGTTCCACGCGCAGGGCGAGCTAGGCAAGCGGAGATACAGGGTCTCAATGCGTGGATGAGAAGGTGGTGCAAGGCAGAGGGTTTCAGATTTGTCAGGAACTGGGGAACCTTTTGGGATAAGGCAGGCCTGTACAAAAGGGACGGGCTTCATCTTAACCAAAGAGGAACCAGGCTGCTGGCGCTCAACATTAAAAAGGTGGCAGAACAGCTTTTAAACTGATCCCTGGGGAAAGCCGACAGGAGCTGAGGTGACTTCGGTTCGGAATACAGAGTCCATGGGGATGCAGACAGAGAAGGAGGTTTTGTTTAAATCAACCACATACAAGGGAAGAGCACAGCAATGTGATAAGTGATAGTGTCTAAAAAAGGCTAGAGGGCAAAACACATAAATCCCAGGTTAGGGACAGAGACAGAGTATACAAGTGTCTCTATGCTAATAGTAGAAGCATTCGACCTAAAATGGGGGAGCTGGAGTACAGAGTTTTGAAGGAGGACATTGATATAGTGGGCATCACAGAGACATGGTGGAATGAGGAGAACCAGTGGGATGCTGTTATCCCAGGTTACAGGCTCTACAGGAAGGATAGGACAGGGCGTATTGGGGGGTGGAGTGGCCCTCTACATCAAAGAGAGCATAGTGTCACATAAAATAGACAATGCAGGGGGAGCTGATTCCCCTACAGAAGCACTGTGGATATCAATACCAGGGGTGAAGCATAGTTTAACATTAGGAATATATTATCGTCCCCTGACCAAAGCGCACAAGAGGTTTCTGAGATGGAAAAAGAAATTAGAGGCCAACAAAAGCAAAAATGTCGTGGTAATGGGCGATTTTAACTATCCCCATATAAACTGGAAAAATGCATGTTCAGGTCATAGTAAGGAGAGAACATTCCTGGATATGCTAAATGACTGTGGCTTAGAGCAGATGGTTGTGGAACCAACCAGGGGAGAGGTGATCCTAGATCTAATTCTATGTGGGACCCAGGAACTGGTGCGGGAAGTCAGTGTTGTTGAGCCGATAGGGAACAGCGACCACAATGCTGTCAGATTCAGTATCTCTGCATGCGAACAAGTGACAACTACTAATGTAGTTAATTTGCCTTCAGAAAGGGAAATTTCTCAAAGATGAGGAGGATAGTGCGCAGGGAGCTGAAAGGAAAAACCAAGAGAGTCAAAACTGTCCAAGATGCTTGGAGGTTATTTAAAAACACAGTCTTAAAAGCTCAGCTGGAATGTGTTCCAAGTAGGGTTAGGAAAGGCAAGCATGCCTAGTCCAAAAGAAAAAGCCACACCATGGTTAACACAGGGACGCTTGGAGGAAATTATTAGGAAAAAAAAAAGATGTCTTTTAGAAAATGGAAGTCCAACTTAATCTGATAAAGAAAGTACCAGAAGGGAGAACACAAATGGTGGCAAAAGAGAAGCAAGTTAGCTGTAAAGGTGAGGCAAAAAAAGGATTATGGAGGAACACATGGCTGTGGAACATCAAAACCAGCAACAAACAGCGTTCTTCAAGTACACTCAAAAAAGCAGGGAAGCCAGCAAAGGGAAGCGTGTAGGTCCTGTTAGATGACAAACAAAGGAACAAAGGGTGTGCTAAAAAAGCAGATGACAGGGAGATTGCAGAAAAGCTGCTGAATGAATTCTTTTGCATCTGTCTTCACTCCAAGAGGGTGAGGTGAGGGAAAATTCCTGCACCTGGAACCAAGCTTCTGTAGGAGGCTAATCCGAGGAACTAACAAAGATAGTGGTAGACAAGGAAGAAGTTCTGGCAGCCATTGATAAACTAAATGTTACCAAATCCCCTGGCCCAGATTGCATTCACCAATTCAAAAGAGTTCTTAAAGAGCCTCAAGCATGAAATTGCTGGATCTTCTCACTTTAATATGCAACTTTATCCTTGAAATCCCAGGCTCCATCCCTGAAGACTGGAAGATGGCCAATCAGTCACACCAATCTTTAAGAAAAGGATCTAGGGGGGGACCCGAGGAAATTACAGGCCAGTCAGTTTGACATCTGTTCCTGGTAAATTAGTAGAATGAATCTGTCATTAAAGATAAAATTATAAGAAACATGTAGAAAAAGCAAGACCTGCTGAGAAAGAGCTCAGCATGGCTTTTGCAGAGGCAAAATCCTGTCTTACAAACTTACCTTCAGAGTTCTTTGAGGATGCCGTAAACAGGCATGTGGATAAGGGGAACCAGTGGACATTGTCTACTTGGATTTCCAAAAGGCTTTTGACAAAGTTCCTCACCAGAGACTATTGGAGAAAAATCTCCAGCAATGAAGGGAATAAGAGGGGAAGTCCTCCTATGGATTAAAAAACTGGTTGGAGTAAAAAACAGGAAGCAAAGAGTGGGTGTAAATGGGAAATTCCTCAAGCAATGGAGAGATGTAGGGAGTGAGGTGTCCCCCAAGGATCCGTGATTGGGACCACAGTGCTCTTTAACCTATTCTATAAATGACCTGGAAGTAGGGGTGGGTAAGCGTGGGTGGCCAAGTTTGCAGATGATACCAAATTATGTAGGGGTGGTAGGAGAACCACAAAAGGATTAAGCGCAGGGAGGCTCCAAGCCGGACCTTGATGATAATTAGGTGGAAGTGGAGGCTAAGAAAATGGCAAAATGCAGTTCAATGTAGCAAAATGCAAAAGTGATGCACATAGGGGCAAAAAAAATCCAAACTTCACATACACATGCTACAGAGGTCAGCGTGCTATCAGTCACAGACCAGGAAAGGGATTTGGGCGCCTTAGTTGATAGTTCCATGGGAATGTCAACTCAATGTATGGCAGCTGTGAAAAAAAGGCAAACTCTATGCTGGGGATAATTAGGGAAAGGAATTGAGAATAAAACTGCAAAGATTGTCATGCCCTTATATAAAAGCTGTGAATTAGCGACCGCACTTGAGTACTGTAGTTTGCAGTTCTGGTAAAGCCACATCTCAAAAAAGGATATTGAAGAGATAGAAAAAAGAAGTGCAGAGAAGAGGCGACCAGGATGATTGAGGGACTGCAGCACCTTCCTTATGAGGGAAAAGGCTGCAGCTGCTTTGGGACTCCTCTTAGTTTGGAGAGAGGAAGACGCCTGAGGGGGGATATGATTGAAGTCTATAAAATTATGCATGGGGTAGAAAATGTTGACAGAGAGAAATTTCTCTCTCTTTCTCACAATACTAGAACCAGGGGGCATTCATTGAAAATGCTGGGGGGAAGAATTAGAACTAATAAAAGGAAACACTTCTTCACGCAACGTGTGATTGGTGTTTGGAATATGCTGCCACAGGAGGTGGTGATGGCCACTAACCTGGATAGCTTTAAAAGGGGCTTGGACAGATTTATGGAGGAGAAGTCGATTTATGGCTACCAATCTTGATCCTCTTTGATCTGAGATTGCAAATGCCTTAACAGTCCAGGTGCTCGGGAGCAACAGCCACAGAAGGCCATTGCTTTCACATCCTACATGTGAGCTCCCAAAGGCACCTGGTGGGCCACTGCGAGTAGCAGAGAGCTGGACTAGATGGACTCTGGTCTGATCCAGCTGGCTTGTTCTTATGTTCTTATGTTCTAATGAGAACACAGAATATAATGAGTTCTTAACAACACTGCAAATCTTTTGGGTGAAAGAGCTCCTTATGTGATTGGGGTAATTGTAGTTATGCTAGAAAATCTGCCCAAGACAAAGGCTTTCACAGCAACTGTGCAAACTGTGATGATGAAAGCAGACATTTCTGTAGTTCATCTGGCATCTCAGTTGAGAATACCTTGTCATAGAATGTTGTTCATGTAAGATGTTTGTGTAAGGGGCATTTATGCCAGCGCACAGGCAATTCTGCCAGTATTGAGGAGCTGCACGGCAGTACGATGCCTGGGCACAATTGCAGCTGTGATTCCAGTTCTTCTTGGTGCAGAAATTGGTGTCCAAGTAGGCATTCCTGGGGTGGAGCCAGCTTTGGTCAGCTTCCTGAGCCATTTTGGGTCAGGAGTACCCACATTTGCCAGCACACACTTATGCCAGCCAAATTTGTGGTGCAACACATTGGCCCCTTTGGCACATGCAGAATAATGCACTGCCATTTCATTTGCAAACAATTATGAAAGTGGACTGAAAGTGCATTATTTTGCATATTGTTACCTAGCTTAACAGTATGAGAACCTTTTAAAAGTAGCAATGGGGAATATAACTCAGCTTGGCAGTGCGAGAGGCAGGCTAGGTGGGATTTTTTAGACAACTATACCAGAATTGGCTTTTGAAACGTTCTACAGAGAATACAAAAGAGACCAAATTGTAGTTAAAATATTTTTAAATAAGTTTTTGGTTGCAAACATTCATACAGTGACACGTTGAGAAGCATACACACCGTTCCTATTAGACATAAGTAGGGAGGAAAAGGTAGGTTTGGATGATAGAGTAGGAGGGGGAGCGGGGGACTTGTACTTTACCTAAATTCAGCTGAAGAAGTTCCTGAAGAAAGCAAGGATTCCTATGCCAGCATGGGAACCCAGGCGAAGGACGGTATATTGTGTCTCAAACCAACTATACCAAGAGAAGCTTAGCCAGTAAAGAGCACTGAGTCTAGGGTACACAGTATTTTTATACCCCTTTGCACAGGTAGGGGTGGGATCAGGTAAGTTTCAGTTTCATTTTCCTGGATCTTTTGGGGTTTCTTTCCCATGCTAGGATTGCTGGCTTGAGCTAATCAATGGCTCATCTATTGTTTCTAAGGGTTGGGATAATAGAGCCAATTGCTTCTTGATTGGATCAAGGAAACTCTGAATGGCTTTATGCAGAGTTACTCCTTGGAGTTTCTGCCTAGGTATTCAAATTTGGCTGAGGCGTTTGTCATTAGGAAGGGTTCTATTGTCAAGGAGATTGTATCTACAGGTAGAGGAAATATAGCGTCTGATATCAAGGAGTTCTCCAGGATCTATTGTGTTACAGCAGCTTGGCGGGGTGTGGTAATCAAGATGCAGTCCATGAGACTTCCAGTCTTAGTTATCTGGAATAACTCAATCAGTGTTTTAATTCTGGCAGCAGACATTTCTGTACTTGGTCTGTTCTTAGTTTGGACTTCTGCTACACACACACACACAAATATGAGTATTGGCATTTGCCAGTACATATTGCTGGAAAATCATATGAAATCCATATTTCAGTAAAGTGCGGTATGAAAGGGTAGAGCAACAATAAGGAGAAGGGGCCATTGTGCTGCATAAGCCACTTGTCTCTTTTTGCTTGCTGGCTGTGACACAGCAAGCCTCTTAAGTAATTTCTTTGTGAAGAGTATTTACATTTAAAGAAAGAAGGATGGAACAGGAAAGGAAATAATTGTAAAATGACAGCAAGGGATGTGTGTGAATTAGTAATGGTCATTACAGTTGTTCTTACATAAGTACATTTTAAAAAATTAAAGTGTTCTTGCGAGGCTATAAAAGTTGCCATTTCTTGACGCTTCATCAGTTCTGTGAACAAATCGAGTTGAAGTCAAGGACCTGAGCCTGGTAATTAGGATATGAAAACCAAATCAGAAAGCTCTGATGTTGAGCTGCTGTTTATAAGTGCAACGTAAAGGTCTGACAGTGATACAAACAACAAATTTTTGTGCACTCACTAATGCTGAGTAGGAGCTCAGAAAAAATAAAAGACATAGAATATCGGGATAGAGTGGGAGGCTCTTGAAGACCAGGATATCCATGGAAGATGATTTCAAATAGATGGCAAAAAACAAGGGATTGAAAGGGCCAGAGGAGCAATAATCAGCGAATTTTCCTATTAGGCAAAATCCAACAGTTCAACTGTGGCATATAAAAATGGCCAGTCTGATAGGAAGTCCTTATAATTCTGCTACAATGTGATAACCTGGCAGGGATTATGTTTCATCACAGCAAAATCAGTTCTCTAAACCTATGAATATGGGATTCCATTTTCAAGTTTTCTCTACAATAAAAAGGGCTCATAAAAATGGCTAGGGGAAGGCTGAAGTTTCTGTATGTGCATGCTGTTTCAGTTTGTATTAAAACAACAAGATGATCTACTAGTTTGACCCATCTAAACTATGTCCTAGGAATACTGATTGGACTTCCAAGGTTTGCAAAAAGCATTTTCAATAGTGTGTGCGCAGGGCAGCATAAAGATAAGAAAATTCAACAACTAAGAAAATTCAACAAATGCTACATTCACCAAAGGATAAGAGAGATCCTGTAACCTCGCAGGAGTCTACTGCATACCGTGCAGCTGTGGACAAGTCTACCTAGGGACCATGAATGCAGTGCCCAGACACGAATCAAAGAGCATGAAAGGCATTGCATACTAAATCAGTCAGAAGAATCAGCAATAGCAGAACATGTGATAAATCAAGCTGGACACAGAATGTTATTTGAAAATGCAGAAATTCTGGATCACTCTGACAACCTACATCAGACTACACAGAGAAGCCATTGAAATCCACAAGTACATGGACAATTTCAACAGAGAGGAAGAAACCATGACAATGAACAAAATTTGGCTACCAGTACTTAAAAACACTCGAATCAAGACAATGGTTAGTGAACTCCACCCAGACCCAGGGTGTCTCCAGGCAGGAAGCAATCAAAGGGATTAAAATGCCAGCAACTACTATGCAGATGCCCTCACTAATTGACTGTGCAACTTCATTGTTCCTTACATATGCTAAAATAGGCAAATTCCACTCAACACATGCAAATCATACTTGCTAATTGCACCCTTTACACTTATTAACCAATGCAAATGGTTCTTTCTCCCACCCTGGACATTCCACAGGTATATATACTCCACTTGCTTTACTATCATCATATCCTCTGAAGATGCCAGCCAAAGATGCAGGCGAAATGTCATGAGAAAATGCTACTGGAATACGACTATACAGCCTGGGAATCCCACAACACTCCAGGATAAAGATAGTGGGCTTACACAGTAGGAACAAGATTGATGAACAAATCTCTTAAAACCACAATGGCCAAATCAAGGATAAATTTAAGAACATTTAATTGATAGCTAGTGTTAATGGGCATACTGGTAAGTAGTCTATGTTGGATTGGGCTAGTAGTGATAAAATCCAGCAAACTAAAAATAAAAGAAGCCTAAAACCCTTAAATAATTTTAACTTAATAATATGTAATAGCTGAGCCAACTTAAATATTATTTCATATTGTTTCTTCTGCTATTCCCTATTACTTTTCCTACCCTTTCCCCATTTGATTTCACACTGTTTTCTTAGATTGCCACCCTGTGTGACTTTTTTCTTTCCCTTATATTTTTATGTAGCATGTGCAGGTGTTCTAATACTAGTAATAATGCTATTTTATTATATGGATAGGAATTCTAGTTCTCTGGCTAGTTGCAACTATAGGTTAGAATTGTAGATGGACAGAGCTATTGGTAGAAAGACATCTAATTCTATTTCAGAAGCATTCTTTTAAAAAACATTATAGACAAATATAGTCCCAACCAAGAATTTTTGTCCTTCTCAAACTGCTGCCCTTGGGTGGCAGTGGACTGAAAGTTGAATTTAGTTTAGTATATTTGATTTATGCTCTGCCCTTCCCCAGACAGGCTCAGAGTGGCATACAGTATGCTCCACCCCCTTTTGAAGGGGCCCTCGTTGGATCCTACAGAGCTGGGCCTAGTGGCCAATATCCCATTTTTGGACCAGGTCTTGGAGACAGTAGTGGTGGCTCAACTGCAGACATACTTGGAAGAAACTGATTTTCTGGACCCATGTCAATCTGTTTTCAGGCATGGTCATGACATGGAAATTTTGTGCACCTTGGTTGCCCTGTTGGATGACCTGTACTGGGAGAGAGACAGAGGGAATGCCACCCTGTTGGATCTCCTGGATCTCTCAGAGACTTTTGATACCATAGATCATGGTATCTTGCTGGACCACCTCTGGGGAATTGGTTAGGGGGTGGTGGTACTGTATTACAGTGGTCCTATCTCTGGGGTCAGTTCTAGAGGATAGCATTGGAAGGCAGATGTTCGCCCTTGTGGTGTTCCTCAGGGCTCAGTCTTGTTCCCTATTCACCGCCCTGAGCCCTCCAGAGGAGGGCGGTATATAAATATAATCAATAAAATAAATAAATAAATAAACATTCTGTTAAACATCTATATGAAGCCACTGAGAGAGGACATCAGGGGATTTGGAGTTTGGTGTCACCATTATGCAGATGACACTCAGCTCTATGTCACTATTTCATTGGAGTCAGAAGAGGTGCTCAGTGTTGGACAATTGCCTGGAATTAGTCATGGGCTGGATGAGAACCAATAAAATGAATCTAAATCCAGATAAGATGAAGGTTCTCTGTGTTTTGGATTCCTGAGTCCATGAGATCCAGAGGCACTGACTTTTGGAAGGGGTTGTATTGCCCCCAAAAGACCCGGTTTGAGACCTGGGGGTGCTCCTTCATTGCTGTCCCTTGAAGCTCGGTTGGTGGTGGCAGCCAGGAGGGACTTCCAGGAGCTCTGTCTGGTTTGGCACCCATTTGGAGAAAGGGGATCAGGCCACAATGTTACATGCTCTGGTAACATTTTAATTGGATTACAGTAATGCACTCTATATGGGGCTATCCTTGAAGATGAACTGGAGCTGGTACAGCATGCTGCAGCTAAGCTATTTGCAGGTACATCTGGCCAGACGCACATCATGCCAGTCCTCAAGGAACTGCACTGGCTCCCAATTCACTTCTGGGCCCAATTCAAAGTGTTGACATTAACATACAAAGCCCTAAATGGCTTGGGCCCTGCCTACCTAAAGGAATGCCTGCACCTGCATGTCCCTGTCCAAGCACACAGGTCGCAGGAGGAGACTCTCCTTGTTGTACCCCCCCCCCCATCAAAATAAAGTGGTGGGAGAGCATGGGAGGGCTTCCTCTGTGATTGCCCCAAGACTTTGGAACAGTGGTGGGATCTAAAAATTTTAATAACAGGTTCCGATGGTGGTGGGATTCAAACAGTGGCGTCGCCGCACACACGCACCTCCAGTCCCTATTGGGCAGGGAGGTTGCTTTAGTAACCCCTTCTCGGCACTCAGAAAAAATTGGTAACCACTTCTAGAGAAGTGGTGAGAACTGGTTGGATCCCACCTCTGCTTTGGAATAACCTCCCGTAAGAGGTTTGCTGGGTACCTACCCTTCTCCCAAGCATTTTGATTGTCTGCCTGGATGCCCCTGGATTCTGCTGGGTGGGTGGGTGGGGGGCGGGGTAAGGGATACAGTTGGGATTTTAACTTTTGTATGTTGTAGTGTTTTTAAGAGATGATTTTATGTATGGGAATGCTTTAATGTTGTATCCGCTTAGAGATCTTGCATGTAGGTGGGGTATAAATTTTTTTAAAAAGTAAATAAAATAAAAGGGCGGGAGCTAACTGGTAATTGTTTACAGCATATTCTATTGCCTCACTTATTCCCAGTATTTACAATTCATTTTCTTTTTACTATGAGAAATTGGTGATTATTGACAGTCACCAGAGAACATTCACAATTTTTCCATTGGAAGTTGTCAGTATTTCTGAAAATGCTTTCAAAACTGTGAACAGTCTCCATTTCTGATATTCACGGTTGTACAATATAACATAAATTTAAGTTTCTTGGCTATTCTTTATAAGACTGTGAGGCTGATTGATACTGAGAAAATCGGCAGACGAGGTAAAGTTGAGCAGACTAGTTTCACAGAACATTCTTCAAGGTCACAATATTGAGCAAAAGTGCTCAGCCTCACTTTGTAAAGAATGGAATAATGACCAATTGGCAGTTGAAACCTGCAGAGAATTCAGCTAGTTAATGTCAAAATATCCATTTGAGAGTTACATTTCTGAGACAAGTATTGGTGATATATGGGGGGTGTTGGAAGATAGACTCATACATAGCTTGTACGTTTAGGGGAGGAACAACATATAAATGAAACTGTAGCTTCCATTCAAATTCATTATTTGAAAAAATTCAGCTTGATTCTGGAGGGTTTGTATATAGTGATGATAGCATCTGCTTTCATATGAAACCCACCAGAAGAACAGCAAAATTATGATGTTGTGACTGGAATGTTTATATGATGTCTTGAGAAAAGTAGCCCTATTAAGTTGAATGGCATGATGCCAGCTAGTAAATATAAGACAGAATAAAAAATGGTAGTATTATGAGAAATTATGAGATGAGCCAGAAGGTTTTAGTAAGCACCATGGATTTCTCCTTAGATGTACAGCAGAAAGGATTTCTAAATGATGTATGTGAGTTAGTGCTAAGCATTAACTTCAAGATGTTAGAAGGATATATCAGTTGCTTTTAGCATTTGGATGGTACCTGCAGAGTGCAGACATTTTTAAAGTGCAGATCTTCTGAATCTAGCACAGAGGTGATAAAGTCTGGTCCTGTGGCTGGCAAAGAGCTCGTGACTGTAACACCAGTGCTCTCATTTTGCAGGGAGCACATTGGACGCAATATGTGAGAATTCTCAGCATGTTGACCCTGCTTTTATGAGGCTAAAAGGACTCATGATTGCCTTACTTGAGGGCTTCTTCAAATCTCAGAGTCGCACTGCTCGGAAAGCATGCATCTTATGATGATGGACAGATTCTTCTTGTAACACTATGTAGATAAGGAGTGCAAAGATTGCTTTGCATATTGAAGGCATTACAGAATGTGGCTTCTTTTATGTAGTTTTGCACTATGCTGACATTTAGTTGTTAAAATCATTTTTGGCTGTGCAGCACTGTATCTCACACTGGTAATGTGCAAGGAACTGATGATGTGAGAAATTACTGTAGAAATAGTCCCAAAAATGATAACTTTGCTTTTAGCATCAATATCTAATTATTAGTTATTTAAGACAGAGTAGACAGCTTTTTAAAGTGTGAAGGGAAGCCTTGGTAATACAACCAACAGTTTGTCACTAAGCCCAATTGCTTTACATTTGGACCTAATGATTATTAGTGCTTTATCAGTATGAAATTAAACACATTGCATGGTTGAGAGATGATAATCAGTAAGCACTTTCCTACACACTTCCCTAGTGGCATTGGAGCAATCCAAAAAAGGTATACTCAGAAATAAGACCCATTGAAATCAATGGCGTTTTTTGTGTTATGAGGTTTACTGATCATTCCTATGTAGGTAGTTATGCCAAAGTCTCTGGATTTCGGTGGACGTGGGTGCACCCAATTCTGCACAGGCAGCAAGAGGCTATGTCCAGTCCAGAGAAAGGGAAGTTATGATCTGCTTAACCCAGCCCCAGAACATCAACAATAGTCGTAAGACTGGAAATGAAAGAAAGAGGACTTCTACTTTATAGTACCCACAGGATTCACATTAGTCATGTTTGTTACTTTAGCTTAGCCAAAACCAGGAGGGTGAACCCTGAACGGGCATTTTGCAACATTTGGGAGTAGTTGATAAAGCATATAAATGAGAAAGCACAGTAGGAAAGAGTGAGCATGGATCTTCTTTTCTTGACACGTGTTTGCTCTGTTGTTCAGTGGGGCTTAATCTCATGGATACAGGTAATGTATCTATGACCACAATCTTGTTTCATACTTACTTGGCAGTAAGTACTGCTGGACTCACTGGTGGTTTACATCTCTGAATACTAGCCCCAGTCTTCCTTGGCGGTCTCCAATCCAAGCATAGACCCTGCTTAATTTCCAGACTCTAGTGAGATTGGGCTAATCTGAGCTAATAAGGCTGCTGCTTAAATCCCATATAACATAGTAATTTTTTGGTATAGACCAAACTTCGCTGAAAGATTAAATTGTTTTCCTTTTTACTAACACTGAATTTACAGTTGTTTGGAAACTGATGAAACTGTGATGTGGTAGGACTTTACAGCTAACTAGTGGCAAATGACTGGCTACCAAGTCCAATTATAAACTCATGGTTAGCAAGTTGTGGTGTTTACATTAGCATAGACAAAATGAGAAAAAGAATTCCTTAAAATCACTTGGTCATCTGCAGTAATCAATATGAGCAAGACACTGGATAGCTATGAGCCCAATATGAGCAAGACACAAGACAGCTATGAGCCCAATCTTTGAAGTTGATGTTGTCTACTCTGACTGGCAGAGGCTCTCCATGTTCCCTGGGAGAGGTCTTTCATATCACCTCCAGCTTACTCTGTTAACTGAGAATGCCAGAGATAGAACCTGGGACCTTCTCCATGCACTCAGCCTTCAGAAACCAGGCACAGAGAGATAAGCACCTGTGAGAAGAAACAGAAGAATTCATTCAGACAGTTACTACTCATCCCCCCTGGAACACAGTGTTCACACTGGCAAAGTAGAATTCTAAAGCAAGCTCCAAAACTCACAAGAACACAAGAAGAGCTATGCTGGTGTATCTAATCCAGCATCCTGTTTCATACAATGGTCAATCAGTTCCTTTGGAGACTCAACAACATGACTTAGAGGCTGAGACTTCCTGGCACTGGGTTTCAGAGGCCTGGCACTTGGATTCAGAGGTTTACTGCCTCTGAATGTGGAGGTTCCCTTTAGTCATCATGGCCATGGCTAGTAGCCACTGAGAGACCTATCTTCCATGAGTCTAATTCCTTTTAAAAACTGTCTATGCCTGTGGCCATCACTACATCATCTGGCAATGAATTAATCAGTCACTGTATACATTATTTCCTTTTGTTCATCCTGAATCTACTGCTCATTAGCCTCATTGGATGTTCTTTTCTGGTGTTTTAGGAGAGGGAGAGAAAATTCTCCTCATCAACTCACTCCACCCATGCATAATTTTATAAACTTCTGTCATATTTCCCTTTAATCGTTTCTTTTCTAAACTGAAAAATTCCAAACTCTTTAGACTTTCGTCTTAGGGAAAATGCTCCAACCCCCTAATTATTTTGCTTCACCTTTTTGGTACTTTACCCCACTCTGCAATGTCCTTTTTGAGATAGTGAGCAGAATTGTACACAGTATTCCAAATGAGGCTGCACCCTTGACCTATACAGTGACATTATAATGTTGGCTGTTTTTTCCCCCAACCCCTTCCTAATAATCCGTAACACAGAGTTTGCCATTTCCATTGTTGCATCATATTGGGTTGACACTTTCATCAATTCATCTATGAAATCTTTTCTCCTCTTAGTTTTAGCAAGTTCAGACCCCATTATCGTCTCAAAGTTGGGATTTTTTCTCCCAATATACATCACCTTACATGTATAACATTGAACTTAATTTGCCACCTTGTTGCCCACTCACCAAAATTGTGCAGATCTTCCTGGAGTTCTTCTCCGTCATCCTTGATTATCGTTGTCCAGAATAACTTTGTGTCATCTGCAAACTTGGCCACTGCACTGCTCATCCCTATTTCCAGATAATTTATGGCCCCAATACCAATCCTTGTCGGACCCCACTGCTTACTTTGATTTTTAGCAAGGAACATATACTGAAATTTCATATGCTGTACTGCAGCGTGCTTATAGGGCAGAATTTAAGGGGAGAGTGTGAAACAAGCTAAACACAATGCACAACCTACGTGTTGAAGTATGAAGCCCAATATACCTAAAGGAGAACTTGAGTGCTTAGAATATGAACCAGGAAATCCTCAGTTCAGATCTGACCTCAGATGAACTCCAGCACACCCATCCCTTTGAATCATTATTTTGCAGTGAGTTTGATCAGATGCCTTGACTACTGAAGCATACTGGCCAGAAAACTTTTACTGTTATCACTATTGATAACAGTAACATTATGTAAAGGTCTCAGCTCTTGACAAAGAATAAATTGCAAAAGGCAATCTTTTTCTTATCTAACTGTTTGTTCTTTTCCATTGTAATTTTTGTAGCTCTGTGAGGTTCTTGTTTGCTGCAGCCCTAGGCAAGTCACAGTCTTTCAGCATCTGTAACAGAAAGGATAATATAGACTTGCTCCATAGAGTTGTTGAAAATGTTACCTACATAATGTATGTGAAAAGCTTTGGACACTTCAGAGCACTGTATAAATGCTTACAATTGGCTGATATCCAGCCACACTAGTATGAAAACTTAAGAAAAGTATTCTTAAATTAAGGAAGCAATGTCCCTCTTATACTATAACCCACTAACCCCTCCCCCTCCCCAGTTTTGTTCTTGGATGTTAGTGGACCTTCAGGCACAAGATATTTGGGAAGGAGAGTGGCTTTTTTGTTTTAAGAAAGCTTACTTAGGTCTTTGAAATGTGGTGGGATGCAGGCCACCTTTATTAAATTTATTGAATTTATTATTGCTCAATAAAAAGTGAAGTTTAAACCCTCATTTATGCAGATCAGTGAAATATTGTGTCCAGTGCTTTTTAATCCACTGTCTCAAAACCCAGAAGATAATAATTTGTTCACCCTTAAAGCTTTCAGTGTTTTTGCTTTTTGATGATATTTTTGCATACATCTACATATTAATATAATGTTAACAAAGGAATCTGTTCACTACTGCTGGTTTGCTTTTCTTTGCGTGTATGTTTTTAATTCTGTAAAATAATAAGAAAGTGAAATAGTATTTGGCATCTGGCACTTGAAAACTGGGAACACAAAAGATAATTTAGGCATCTTAATGAGATGTTCTTTTTCAAAACATGGATCTTTCAATTTTTTTTGATAATCTTTAAACTAAGCAGACTTTTTTAAAAAAAGGAAAGGAAAAACAACCGGAACTAACTAGCCACATGCCAAACTGCCATTGATTCCATCAGGATTTAAACTGTGTGAGTATGTTGAGATAAATTGTATCCGGAAAAAATAAATTGTATTATTTGAACATAGTTTGTCATAGTCACAGTAGTTAGAACTGCTAGCATGTTTGAATGTTAAGATAAACTTTAGAACATGGAAAATAGTGAGCTATCATAATTTAACACATTTTATATATTGTGAGCTATCATATATATATAAAAATTAGGAGACCTCGCATGGTAGTCAGCCCTGGTTAGTATTTGTATGGGAAACCACCAGGGTTACTATGCAGAGGAAGGCAATGTCAAACCATTACCTCTGTTAGTCTCTTGCCTTGAAAACTCTACTGGGTTGCCATAAGTTGCCCATGACTTAATGTTACTTTCAACACACACACACAACATATTAATTGTTTCCAAAATAATTTAAATTCAAGCCAAAAAATCTTGAAAATATTGCATATGTCTACTGTAACGAACTTGCCCCACCCTGAAGGGCTGGCGTACAGCAGGCCAAAGGGAGAAGGCCTTAGCAACAGCCAGAAAAAGAGAAAAAGGCTCCACAAGTAGAGAACCAACCTGATTGGTTGAAAAAGGTCCAGTAACGTTTGGAAAAAGCTAGGGGGAGCCAGTGGGCTTACAGCACGGAGAGTGGAGTTCAGTGCTGATCAGAGGCTGTCAGAGAGCAGAGCAGAGTTGGGCAGTCTGTCAGCTCTGACAGAGAAGGATTTCTGACTCAAGCTGAGGAAGCTTGAGGGAGTGTGTGGAAGGCCCTGAGTCTTGGTGGAGTGTGAACCGCCGCTCAGGTGCCTGTGGACAGGCTAAGCCTGCTCCAGACATAGTCTGCTTGTCCGTCTCCCTGTTCTAAAAGCTCCAGTCACCAGAAGTCCAGTCCGAGAAAGGGGCATTTTAGGCCCGCAGTAGGGGACTGATAGGGTAGGTGATGCTAGTGTGTGCCAGTCCCACCAGACTTAGACTTGGGGTATATGAACGAGAAAGGGGTGTGTGGAACAGAGACCATCTAGTGTCTGTGAGGTAACATCTCAAGAAATAAGTTTTTCCTTCTGCAACCGCTAAGCTTAAGACAAACTTATTCTGTAACCGACAAGCTTTTGAAACCTCTCAAATCACCTGAGAAGCCTCTTTCAAGCCATAAATAAACATTTTCAGTTTTGTTCATTTAAAATCTGTTCCAGTGTTTCTTTCTGTCTGTGTTCCCCAGTCAGGGTGGTGTTCCCCCCTTTATGTTACATCTACAGTATAAGAATATTTTTCATTGTCGAAGGCTTTCACGGCTGGAATCACTGGGGTGTTGTGGGATTTCCAGGCTGTATGGTCATGTTCCAGTAGCTACAGGAAAATGACATCTTAATGAGATGTTCTTTCCCAAAACATAGATTTATATGTTTTCCAAAACATGGATTTTTCCCAAAACGACTATACAGCCCAGAAACCCCACAACACCCCAATATTTTTCATTGTTCCCCAGAGTGCCCCAATTTTGGCATTGGGAGCCTTGAGAAATTTCTCAGACTTTCCCACGTTGTGCATTTGGAATGAGTGAAATGCTTTGTAAGATACCTACCCTCATCTCTTTTGTCCCTTCTACTCCTCCATCAATCTGTCCCCCCCTTATTTGTCAGTCTCTTTTGCCTCACCCCCACTTTTCCCAATGAATCTACCCCTCTATTGTTGCTCCCCCCATATACCCCCCATTTTCACCCCTCTCACCCTTCACTCTTGCTGTTCTTCTAGCAGGTAGATGGTGAACTTCCTGCCTCAAGGGAAGGTGGCAAAGACTTCCTTCCTGACTCAGTGGGAGGGGGTGCTGTGAGACTCGGGGGAGAATCCCATCTGTCCCCTCACTTTCTTACCATGCCTGCCATGGCTGTCAGGCTGTGTCACCACTGCTGTGCCCAGTGCAGCTCCCTGGCTGCTCCTCCTGAGGTAGGTCCATTCTTTATGCTTGTCAGAGAACACTTTTTCACTTGTGGGTGGGGGTATTTAAATTCCCCAGTTTTTTAAATTTTAGATTTTTCTGCAAACCTATGTGGTCTTTCAGCTTTGCAGAAACATCCTTTTAGCACCAGTGTGGTCCTGATCCACAGATTGGGAAACAGTGTTAGGGACTGCCTCTAAGGATTTGCAGAGTTATTTCCTGATATAAAATCATTCATCTTTGACAGCTTTCTTAGTTCTGAGAACTTGAGCATCCCAGTGTGATTTCTAGGCAATTTTGATAGTGGTGTCTATCATTTTAGAAAGTAAATACTATGTTTCACAGTTTATCACATTGCCTTATTCTTTCCATTTTTGGGAGAGAAAAAATCAGAATAGGTAGTTGTGAGGCTAAAGTGAAAATGTTTCACAGAACGGCCCCATTTTTGTAAAAAAATTGCAAATTACATGCTGAGGTAAGAAAGCTGTTATTCTGCTTTCAGAAATAATTTGATCAACTGTCCTGAGTCCAAAAGTTTTCCTTATAGAGGAAGCTGCATGCTGGATCTATGCATGATTTTTTGCCCTGCCTTTGCATCTATACACTAGTTTCTGCTGCATGTGTGTTGACATATTTTTTGTGGTTAGATTGTAGAAAAAGATTCACCTATCAAGCATTTTGAGATCAGATTTCATCTCTGCCTGAGTCATTGCCCTTTTCTGTATGCACAGCTCACCACAGATTTTTCCAGTGGAAGCCTTATGTTCTTGTGAAATCATTCCACACACTTCCTCCCCTGCCATTGTTTTGGATTTCCCCCCCTTGTCTCTTCAGTTGCATTTATTCCACATGCTACTGCTGAAAACATATTATTCCTGATGGTGGTGAGATGCCTTCCATGATGCAGAATAACAACCCTCCCCCCTTTTTTCTTTTGTGTAGTCACTTTAGAATTACTGCACAGTTACATTTTGAAGCAACTGTTCAAAAATGGCTCAGCTTCCATTTCTACTATTTAGAACTACCAGCACAAAATCCAAGCAAAAATAACTCCTGGAGTAGGCGCCATTAGCTGAAAGAACAGAAATATCCGCTACATACAAAGAACCACATTTTTTCAGCCAAATTTGATCTTTAGCAATAAACCATCGTTACTGTAGCAGTCCCTGATTACATGCAGGAATTACTCCTAGTTCTCTGTTTAACTGTCCCAGCATCTCAGTGTTCCATCGCTGATACAATTGTCCGCACTTCAAAATTTCTCTCTGCCCTAACTAGTTTGATATGAAATTGACAAAGCTGATCAAATCCACTCTGCTTTTTTGTATCTCCGTCTGTTAACATCACAAGTTAATCACCCTTGTATCTTTATATATCTGCTTCAGTGTTACATCAACAAATGTTACATCAACAAGGGGCTGATAGGATTTATTATTATTATTATTATTATTATTATTATTATTATTATTATTATTATTATTATTATTATTATTATTATTATTATTTTGTATCTCCGTCTGTTGTAGTCCATGAACATTTGTAGTCCATGAACCTGGAGAGCCGCAGGTTGCAGACCCGTGCTCTAGCTGAAGAACACACCCAGATTTGCTCTTGCTTTATTCTCAGCTGGGAAATGCAACTGATCTTGGCTTCTTCGCACCTAAAGATTTGAAGCTGTCTGATATCAAATCAGACCATTGGTTCATCTGTACATTCCGTTTGCTCTAACAAGTTAGGGTTCCAGACAGAACATTTTCCCCCCAGCAGCTGTTAATTGGAGCTCAGAGAATTGAACCAGGAGCTGTTTGCATGCAAAGTGCACAAAATCATACCCCTCCTTCAAGTTTAATATACAGGTTTTTAAATGCTCATTTGTTGATTCACATGTACATTTAAAAACCATTTTATCTGACAGCTAAAAAGTATGAAAGTGTGATTAAAGAGTAAATGCAGATGCGGGAACTGTTCCTCAGCAATACTGGGGTTTCAGTGGCGGCTTCTTCAAACTGGTAAGGGTGTGGGGGCAGGAGGAGAATGACACTTGAGAGGAACCAGTGAGAAATTATATGAAAGAATATTATTCAGTGTTAAATTTAAAAGCACAACTCTCCCATCAGCTTAATGCCACTGATATACTAAAATGACAATTAATAATGAATGTAATTTTCCCTACGTTGAATTTGTAATAGTAATATCTCAAAAATGTGCTGGCAAGTTTAATTGGCTTGTAGAGAAAGTATGAAGTTGTAGTAATAATGCTCTGTTTTCATCCTCAGCTGATGAGTCCTGGAGGCAAAGACGGGGCACCAACATACACAGAACATTTCATGTTCTGTTAGTGATACAACAGATTTCAGGACTAAAATCCAGATGGTTAATGTAGCTAGAAGCTATGTTTTTACCCTGTTGTTCAATTTGTATCCCACAGATAAGGAAAGGGTTGTTTTGTATACTGGCAGTGATGCAAAGGAGTACTGAAGCTGTAGGGGATAATGCAGATCAGGGAAAAAAACAGATTACATCTCTAGAGATGGCATATACATTTTAACAACTGTCTTCATGTTTTGAGGCAAATTTACTCTGTGTAATTTTTGTTCTTTAACTTGTTTGTTGTGAATGTTGTATATGCAGGATTCTAAAAACTTGGGAGTTCAGTAGACAATGTTGTCTTAAACTAGCAATTAGTCTTTAGATGGGGCAGGGAAGGAAACATTTTTCCTCTATAGACTGTGGTCATTTCCCCACTTACCTCGACCATCCTTCGCTGCACGCTACTCTCAGCACGTGTCATTTCTGGCACGCTCCCAGGTTTCCCCACGATCCCGCGCTCTGCACGGGGTCATCAAAAGGCGCTGTTTTGAGGAGCGCCAGGAATGATGCGCGCTGACGGGGCGCGAGAGTGGCAGCGTCGGGGCGGCTGCGTTGTCGCAGCCCCTGTAGTGGGGAGTGCTGTGGGACCCCACGCTACTTGGGGAGAGTAGCACGCAGCAGACGATAAGTGGGGAAACGACCTGCAACTCAAACCTTTCTGAAACATGGGCCTACTGATTTTTTTAAATGTATCTGTATTTGGTAAAGGGCCATGCATCTCTAGTAGGGCTTACTGCCTTTAATGTATTCAACACTGTATATTTAAACTGATTGAAAACATTTTCTGTGAATCTTCTATCATCTTCTGCAAATAGTACTCTTCTGTGACCAATTGTGAAAGGCATTCTCTCATTGGAGGGAGTGCAGGCCAGCTGTGGCACCTCTCAGTTAAGTACTGAATGAATGGAGCATGTGGGACTGGGAGGAAGAGAGAATGTAGTAACCAAATCAAAACTCTTTTAACTATTATACTTCGGCTTCTGTCCCTCTCAGCAGGCATCTTCCCAAGTTTTCTATCCATTGATTCTACATATTTATTTGTTTGTTTGTTTGTTTTATAGGCCGTGCTTCCCCAAATGGGCTCAGGGTAGCACACCACTGATAACAATAAAAGCATTAAAATCTACAATTTTTTCTCAACACCACAATCTCCACTTAGGAATAATTATTAAATTAAAACTGTACACTTTAAAACCAATATTGGGAATGAAGGGAGGTAAGGAAAAGGGGAGGGGGAAGTAGGAGGTGTGGCCAATAGGTGGAATACAAAGATCTCATAACATGATTATCTCTTGGCCCTCAACTTACACAGCCCCCCTTTAAATCATATTTATTTCCTTCGTTTATATCCTGCTTTTCTCCCCAATGGGTACCCAAAGCAGCTGATACTGTTCTCCTATCCTCCATTTAATCCTCACAATAACTCTGTAAAGTAGGATAGGCTGAGAGAATATGACTGGCCCAAGGCCACCCAGAAAGCTCCCATGGCACATTATATCTCCATGTCTGTGTTTAGTTGAACATTCTTGCAATTCTCAGATGCTCTTCCACCTGGACCCCCCAACATATTCCGGTCAATATAAATTATATCAGCATCGAATTTTAGTCAACTAAAGGCATATTATTTTGTTACTCCTTTGCCCCAAGGCTGTTCTGTTCTACGATCAGGGCATCCTATTTGACATGTTTAAATGACAGACTAGGCCAGTCTTGATTCTGGCCTGCAAAAGCAACTGCCATGATCTTTTTAATCAAAACCAACAACTGTTGTTCTATAATCTGGGCCATATCTGTGACAGCACAAGGGCACTTAAATCTGTGCCTTTTTAAAGAATAACATTTGGACAGCTAACCATTCTCAGTTGCTTCTCCTAAACCAGGGGTAGGGAACCTGCAGCTCTCCAGATGTTCAGGAACTACAATTCCCATCAGCCCCTACCAGCATGGCCAATTGGCCATGCTGACAGAGGCTGATGGGAATTGTAGTTCCTGAACATCTGGAGAGCTGCAGGTTCCCTACCCCTGTCCTAAACAGTATTGGTTCATGATTTTAAAACATTTTAAACCCATTCCCACTTCATTTGTAGGATTAAAAATCTAATGATATTTAAAATTTTTAAAGGGGAAAACTTCTAAAAAATGCAGTGACTTCCCCTCACCCCTGTTTCTCAAGTTGGATGTGAGCTAGAGGAACTGTAATCATGTAGGAAGTCGGTAAATCATGTGTGCTGTATGCACCTTTACTGTGGACATCTAGGTAACTCATCAAAACACTGTTTCTTAAGAATCTTCTTTCACTGTATAAGCCCTTCCCATTAGCTCAGATCTTTTGAAGAAGTCCTGTTTTCAAATATAGTCAATGGAGTCTCCTCTCTGTAGAAGGTTGCCTTGACTTGACAATTACAGGGGTTGGAAAGATACTGCATTTTTAAAAGAAAGTCTTAAGAGACTCAAATGTAATGGCTGTGAGTTAATGGCTTTAATATGTTGAGTTTTTAAAAATTCATCTATTTATGATAATATTACAACATTTTGTAAGATAATGTTAACCCCCTTGGTTCAACTGCAGAAATGCGGAGGGTTGGGTTTATACAGCATTTTTGAGAGAATAAAATGAATTTATACAGAGAAATGAAACTCTTTACTTCTGTTGACAGATTATTCCAAAGGCTGAATACCACCACAAGGAAAGGTGTAGATGGAATGTATCTCTCAGTATTGTGGAACTACCACAAATGCTGGGTAGGTCTGAGGGAATGATCTGACCTATGCTGGCAAAGGAAGTTCTTCAGACACGTCTGAGCGCACTCAGACTTTCATGCTGTTCTGTCAGAATCTTGGATCCACCAGAGTGTTTCTGTGGATGAAAGGATTGCTGTCTACTTTCTCATCTCCCCTCTCCTTCTACAACCCAAAATACCACCCAATTCCATTCGGTCCCCTGTCTCTTTCAAGGGGCATATTAGAATCACTCTCTATAGATGGAAGTCTATTTGCAGAAACTCTCCCTTGGATCAAGTCTACAACATGTATTTTAAAGCTAGTTTATAAAGATATCACTTAATGATTGTGGTCAGAGAATTAAATTAGGAGAAAGCAGTGAGACAACATAAATATGTCTTCCTCGTTTCTTTCATGGTATTTGGGTGGAAGAAGCACTTGTTTTCATCTGACAGTGCTGCAGGGAAAGTGTAACTGGCAAAAGGGAATATTCTCTGCTCCTGTCATACTATAAATGAGGCAGCCGGCTAAACTTAAGTTCATGATCTTTAACTTGTTTCTGCTGATTGATGAAGCAGAAAATGAAATACTCTGTTTTGAGAATCAGCTTAGAATTTCTGCTGCTGACGTTTTGGAATGGTTCCAGTAGGTGAACATAATGTTCTTACATAATATCAACAGCCCTGGACTAAATAACTGGTTGAAATTGTATGTCAAGAATTTGAAGGTTGCTTTGTTTAGCAGTATTTGTGACTGCTACTATAATAAGTTGCTAAATGCTTTAAAAATTAAAACCTTCAAAATTATCATTTATGTTCTAATATGGAAATAGGCTTTTTTCAAGGTAATGAGCATTTTTCTTGATGCTACAATTAAAATCCAAATATGTGCTTTTGTAATAAAATATAATTGGCAAATAATTTACAGTTACATACCATATAGAACTGTGTTCAGTATTTGCTGCCTGAAGTTTATTTATTTGTTAGATTTATATGCTGCTGCTCCCCTCATAGGTTCAGAGTGGCTTCCAACAATAAACAACCATAAATAAAATTTAATCAATTTAAAATACAAAACAACCACAAAAAAACCTCTAGGTGGTGACAAGAAGACATTTTGGAGGAAATAACCCTTATGGGATAGAAACAGACTAGAATAAGGTAGAAGTAGGCTTGGAGAGGTCAGATGGAACAACTGTAGCTGCCTCAACTATATGCCTAGTGGAACAGCTCTGTCTTACAAGGTCTGCAAAACTGTGATCGATCTCAAAGAGTTTGGGTTTCATTGGACAGAGTATCCCAGCAGCTTGGGGCCAGGGCCAAAAAAACACACCCCTGGCCCTGCTTGAGGCCAGCTGGGTCTCTCTAGCATCAGGGACCTCCAGCAGATGTCGATTCGTTGAATGCTGTGATCTCTGGGGGACATATTAGGAGAGGTAGTCCCGCAAGTGTGCAGTCCCCACCATTTAGGGCTCTATATGTCTATTCTAAAACATTGAACTTGAGCTGGTACACCGCTGATGCAACTGGTGGAGCACTTGTTGAGTGTGGGTCCACCACTAGGTCCCTGTAAGGACCCTCACTGCCACATTCTGGACCAGCTGGAGTTTCCGGAGCAACTCCAAGGATAGCCTTGTGAAAAGCAAGTTAAAGTAGTCCAGTCTAGAGGTGATTGTTGCTTGGATCACTGTGGCTCAGTTGGTCTGGGTCAGAGAGGGGGCCAACTGCTTTGCCTGGTACAGGTGGAAAAATTGTCTCACAGCAATATGCTACAACTGGCCCTGGCTAAACTACAGTTTTAGTTTAATTTTTATGCATGCTTTGATTCCAGAAAATAATGTTAAAAATTATTAGCCTGCTGTCTCTTTTATCACTGATAACATATGTGCTTTTGATAGTTGTGCAGGGACCATGGCTCATTGGTAGTGTTCCTTCTCTGCAGGCAGAAGTTCACAGGATCAGTACTTGCCATTTCCAGTAAAAGAGTCAGGTAGCAGGTGATGTGAAAGACCTCTGCCTGAGACCCTGGAGAGCTTCTGCCAGTCAGAGTGGACCGATGGAAGAGATGAGAGGCAATCCTGCACAGAGCTCTTTATCCGCTGAACAACTGTATACTGTTGCTCATGTACAGCTAGACGCTAGAATTTATGCTTGTAAAGGTATCAGTTCATGACCTGGGTGGCCCAAGCTAGCACAATCCTGTCAGATCTCGGAAGCTATGCAGATCAATCCAGGTTAGTAAAAGAAGACTTGGTTTTTGTACACTGCTTTTCTCTTTCTTTAAGAAGTCTCAAAATGGCTTACGATCACCTTCCTTTCCCCTCCCCACAACAGATACCTTGTGTAGGTAGAGCTGAGAGTTTTGAGAAAACAGCCCAAGATCACCCAGCAGTGGCGTAGGAGGTTAAGAGCTCGTGTATCTAATCTGGAGGAACCGGGTTTGATTCCCAGCTCTGCCACCTGAGCTGTGGAGGCTTATCTGGGGAATTCAGATTAGCCTGTACACTCCCACACACGCCAGCTGGGTGACCTTGGGCTAGTCACAGCTTCTTGGAGCTCTCTCAGCCCCACCTACCTCGGCTGCGGGTGTTTGTTGTGAGGGGGGAAGGGCAAGGAGATTGTAAGCCCCTTTGAGTCTCCTGCAGGAGAGAAAGGGGGGATATAAATCCAAACTCTTCTTCTTCTTTATGTGGAGGAGTGGGGAATCAAACCCAGCTCTCAAGATAGGAGTCCACTGCTCTTAACCACTACGCCACTGTAACTCACCAGTATTTTGGTGGGAGACCACCAAGGATGTCCAGGGTCACTGCTGAGAGGCAGGCAATGGCAAACCACCTCTATTCATTTATTGCCTTGGAAATCCTATGGTGAAGCCATGAGTCAACTGCAACTTGATGGCACTTTCAACCAAAAAGATATTATATCCATTTTATTGGAAAGCATCTTAAATGCACTTTATTGCTGTATTGGCGAGGTTTTTTTTACTCAATAATTCATTTCTATTTATTTTGGGCTAAGGGATAAGAGCTCTGACCTGGATAGCCCAGTCTCATCAGATCTTGGAATCTAAGCAGAGTCAGCGTTAGTCAGTATTTGGATGGGAGTCTACCAAGGAATACCTGGGTTGCAATGACAAACCATTTCTAAATTTCTTTCATCTGGAAAAATCCACCAAGGGTTTCCATAAATCAGCTGTGACTTGACAACAAAAAAAGGGATGGGCTAAGAAGCAGTCTATAGGAACCTCTGGGTGCTTACTTATTTTCACTGCTCATTCATTTCTCTGTTGGTCTTAAACATTGCTACAGATTATATCAGTTGCTCTGATTAAAGGGAGGTGTCAAGTAATCCCATAAATGTGGTTAAGGGACTGGCAGCACAGTCCTATGTAGATTTAACATCCTTCTAAATGCATTGAAGTCAGTGTGTAACTCCATCCTAAGATGATGCTGTGAGAATATTATGTCTACATATTGTATTAGAGTCATTAGAGTCATCTTGTTGTTATTATGTATTATGGTTATTCGCTGTTTTTATGAGTTTTAAGCTATTTTATGGGATGGAGCTTATGTATTTATATTTGTATGACCTCTCCTGTTGATGTTCAAATAATGTTGTTCACCGCCCGGAGCCCTTCGGGGATCGGGCGGTATATAAATTTAAGAAATAAAATAAATAAATAAATAAATAAAATTATATAATATCTGGGAGTGCTTGGAACAATCTACAGTCCGTAGAAGCAATTAAATTAAGAAACATAGCATGAAATAAAACAGAATAACAGACTGCAACTCAAAATTCTTAAGCGGTACTCTTCTATATTTTAGAAAATACATAAAACAATTGAATCTTTAAAACCTTAATGCATTTCTAATTTCAGTACTTAAAACTGATTGAAGCAGATGAGAGATTATTGTGGAATAATTCAGATTAATGTTTTAATAAAGAGAAATTGAATTTGACCAGGAAGCTATCTTTTTTCCAAATAGCCACCTGAATAAACTGTGTTTGTTTGTTTATGTAAGTATGCTCTGACTATGAAGACTGTTTTCTCCTTTTTCTACCATACAAGTACCTGAATTAGTATCAATGTGCAGAAGGCCCAGATGATACTAAACATTCTATACGTGATTGTGGGGTATGAATGCTCAGGGCTTATTTCCATGTTGTTCCATACACAAGACCTACATTTGCATTTGTTTCAGTCAATCCACACTTTTGCTTATGTACAGTTGTGACAAGTCTAAGGAACAGGCAGAGGCAGAAAAGCCAGAATGTAAAGTGTTAGCGGTACTTCCTTGCAGAGCCTAAGTTTGTGACTGACAGGCTGGTAGTGGGCGGAATTTTAGGAGGAGTTACAGCTTCAGACAAAATTTGAAGGAGTTCAAAAAGCTGATTGCCATCTGTACTGAACTTTGAAAACACCTCATTATCTGTAAATAAAACTGCTTTTCCTTGTTCATAATATTTCATCCTAATCCAATCCCCTAATGTTTTAATAAAACTCTATATATTAAAAAAAACTGGTAGCAAAGAAAAAAGGTCTTAGGGGAATTAGGGAACATTAAATGCCTTTGGGTTTGGGGAGGTAGGAGATTTTTCACCTTGTAATCCCCCCTGAACATTGATGCCAGACTCCTGTTCTTAATTAGGCAGCTGCACACAAATACCAGCTGCCGGAGCAAGTGTTTCCACGAAGGCCTTTTGACAGACAGTATTTCAATTTCCAAAGGGGTCAAACAGGGCTGTGTCCTGGCTCCCACTCTTTTCAATTCTTTTTTAAGTGACCTCCCCTCTGCTCTCTCATCAGTGAACAGCCATGCCCCCAAAAATCATCCCATGTATCAATTCTGCTCTATGCAGATGATGCTGTCTTTCTCTCTCGATCCAGAGTTGGCCTCAGACGCTTAATGAAGTGATATGTGGATTACTGTGAATCCAACAGACTGACAATTAATTATGAAAAAAACAAGGTTTGGGTCTTCTCTAGGTGCTTTAAGAAGCTCACATGGGCAATTAATAGCACTCAAATTGAACAGGTTAAGTGCTATAAGTACCTCAGCCTTTCATTCTCCTATAACCTTTCATGGGCAACCCATAGGAAGGCCGCTCTCCTTGCTACATCTAACAGTATGTCAGCATTACTATGTTTCTTCTACAGCTGTGGCCATTCCTTTATCCCTCCTGGCCTCAAATTTTTCAATGCCATAGTCGCCTTACGGAGATTGTTTTTTATTTATGTCCCAATTTGATCTGCTAAGCTATTAACCATTCCTTGAATTCCCTTCAATCCAATTTTTTTTCATAAGATAACTGGATTCCCAAATTGCTTGCCCTATGCAGCCCTTTGTCTGGAGTTAGGTCAAAACTCCTTGGAATCAGCCACTTGGCTGAGGGCTTTTAGATTCTGGTTGCGAATCCATTTTCTCTTGGACTGTAATTCCCTGGTCCACCATCTGCTCTCTGACACCCATTCCAACCCCTGGTTTTCCAAAATCAAAGAAAAAATGGCTTCTATTGGACTGTCAGTGGATTCACTTTGCCCTTGTCCTATTCAGAAGCCTATAGAAAATTAAAAGGTCAACTATTGGATAGAGAGTTCTCTACCCCAATCACTGCAGCCAAGAAAACATGCTCCTCCCTGTATTTTTCTCTCCCATTTGAACAGGGCCACTTGACACACTACCTGTATTGTTTAATAAACCCTGCTCAAAGGAGAGCCATAATGCTCGCCAGGTTTAATGTTATGCCTTCTGCCTTGTTACATGGCAGATTTAACAAGCAAGAAAAGGCTAAAAGATTGTGCCCATGTAATGGAGGCTCAGTTGAATCTCTGGCCCACCAATTACTACACTCTTTCAGATTCAAGGAAATCAGATCCAAGTATGTGAATCTTACTCCTTTACATTTACCCGATCTCCCTGATTTATTTAAATTACACTACATGCTGGACAATCCTGATCCTTCTCTCTGTATGATAGTGGCAGACTTTCTCCTGGACATTACTAAATGCCCTCCACTTAACATTTATTTCCTGTACTGTATATGTTTTTAATCAGTTTTTTTTGCTACTGTTGTACTGTTGTCTATGCCAATAAAGGCTTGCTTGCTTGCTTGCTTGCTACCTTGTAATCCCCTGCCTTCATAGGGGAAGAAAGACACTGTAATTAAGTTTATTTACAGAAAGCAGAACACCTCTGTCCATTTAACAACACCTTAACAAAATAAACTAAAACAATAATTAAAAAAAATTGAGATGACATTGTCTTCAAAGGTGGCAATACATCTCATTCTCAGGTTTTTGCCTTTTCTGCTTCTCACTCTGGGGTTGTGCACATAGTATGAAATGGAGTACATAGTATAAAATTCTGTGAAAATTTTGGGTTGACAAGCAAAGCAATGCCTGTAATAATACCAAACATACTGTATATTGACTTTGTATTTAGGACGCATGAAGATTTATAGTCCTTTGGGGATAAATATTTATCTCTAAGATCAGCAGTCTTGATTTGCACTGAGCTGAAAATCAATATTTGCTTATTACACCAATTCAAACCTGGAGGTCTAGGATGAGATTGTAGAAATGAGACGTGTCTAATGTTTTCTATACCAATTGTACTTACAAAGCCTACTTGGAGTGAAGAGACGGAGATTTTGTATTGCCTGTTGCCTGTTATGATTTTCATAGTAGAAGTTTCAAGTGCATATTTGACTGTTTAAATAATAACTTTAAATGGGAAAATTGGCTGAGATCCAAGGAACTGAATGGTGCTCCACATGTGGAAGATAGAATTTCTTCTTTCCTCTTTTCTCTGTAATTAAAAAGCCACTGCTAAGGGTCAGAGATCACTTGGCAGCGGCTTGGGATGTGTGTATATGTGGGGGGGAGGGACTGAGTTGGGAAGGAGAAGCTGCTCTCCCCATGCAAGTTTGAATGACTCCTAGTTAAGCAAAAGGCAGGTTTGTATTGAAGTTTTTGTCTTATGTTAGCTAAACTGGCCATCCCTGTATCATAATACAATTAATTATAGTAGTATGGTGTGACTGACTGGATTATTGCTAGTCCAGGCATCTGAGATGGGGGGGGGGATTGTTGTCAGTCGTGTTTATTAACAGGGGAGTCAGCTGGGCTGACATGGGCCCCCAGACAAAGATTCCATCCCCCCCCCCCCCATAACCCTGATCAAAAACAAACATCACAACAAAACAAATCACTTTGCTTTCTGGTACTGTGAACAGAATAATAATTGCTACCTGGGAATAGACCCCATTGAATTAAGTGAGACACTAGTCTCAAATAGTACTAAACTGCAAAAAGACTTCAAAGTATTTGTACTAACCTGAAAAAACTGACTCACAGGATGTTTAATGAGGGAAGATAAATTGGGGAAGTGTAAGAAGTCAATTTCATTGTCCAGGGAGAAGAAGCACGTGAGCCAGGTCTCCAGGTCTCTTCCTGCCTCTACATTAACTTTAGAAAATGATTTTGATCACCTGATGCTGCAATCTGACTACCTCCGCCTCTGTCTTTCCATTCCCTCTTCTTCTGCTGCTGCCTTTTTAATGAGGAAAATAGAAAGCAGGAGAGTAGGAGCTAATGGAGCAACTGAAATTTGGTCCCTATATCTTTCTGGTATTCTTTTAAGCAACATAGCACACTTTTAAGCAACCTAACACTCAAGTCTGAGTGATCTGTGAGATCATCTTTGTATGTCACTGCAACATATTTTATTTGGAAAATGAACTGCCAGAAAAAGTCCAGGCTCAAGCTTAACCTCATGGCAGGGAAATCAGGTTCCCAGAAGCTGTAGGAAAATGTTAAATTTGCCAGACAAAGGGATCAATAGTAGACTTTCACAACACAGAGGAAATTCCACTATTAACAGCATCATCCTGATTTCTGTATTTCTCTATTTAGCATGCAAAATGTTGTTAAGGAAATAATTTCATACCTTAATATTTGAGGGGAAAGTAGGAAAGAATAAAGGAAAACAAAATGAATGTTCCTGATAATGTGAACATGAGTGAAGCTTAAATGGAGATGTTTTTAGATCTCATTCCAGAGATGAGAGAAAGAGTTAATTGTTTCATATTTTGGCTACCTGCAGTCTCCATGGATTGGAGTTTCTTGAGTTTGCGTTTCCATGGGTATACTTCACATTTCTTTATAGATTACATACACAAGGAGGTCAAGTGTATTTGTGCTTTATACTTATATCCTGCCTTAAGGAGAACCTCAGGTAGTATATGAAATGTTCTAAGACAGTCTCCCATCCAGGCATTTGGCCAGATCAAGATCTGCTTAGTTTTCATGACAGATATGTGGCATCATACTTCACCTGTGCCCTTGGATGAATGTTGTTAAGGAAATAATTTCATACCTTAATATTTGAGGGGAAAGTAGGAAAGAATAAAGGAATAAATAAATAAAGGAAAACAAACAAATAAATAAATAAATAAAGGAAAACAAAATGAATGTTCCTGATAATGTGAACATAAGTGAAGCTTAAATGGAGATGTTCCAAACACCAATCACACCACCTGTTTCCAAACACCAATCACACGTTGCGTGAAGAAGTGTTTCCTTTTATTAGTCCTAATTCTTCCCCCCAGCATTTTCAATGAATGTCCTGAATGTTCTTGAGTTTGCGTTTCCATGGGTATACTTCACATTTCTTTATAGATTACATACACAAGGAGGTCAAGTGTATTTGTGCTTTATACTTATATCCTGCCTTAAGGAGAACCTCAGGTAGTATATGAAATGTTCTAAGACAGTCTCCCATCCAGGCATTTGGCCAGATCAAGATCTGCTTAGTTTTCATGACAGATATGTGGCATCATACTTCACCTGTGCCCTTGGATGAACCCAAAGCTATGACTTGAACACTACTCTATGGATAACCTATGCATCTAGGTTACTTAAGAACAAAAGAACATAAGAACATAAGAAAGAGCCTGCTGGATCAGACCAGGGTCCATCTAGTTCAGAACTCTGCTACTCGCAGTGGCCCACCAGGTGCCTTTGGGAGCTCACATGCAGGAGGTGAAAGCAATGGCCTTCTGCGGCTGTTGCTCCCGAGCACCTGGTCTGCTAAGGCATTTGCAACCTCAGATCAAGAAGGATCAAAATTGGTAGCCAGAGATCGACTTCTCCATAAATCTGTCCAAGCCCCTTTTAAAGCTATCCAGGTTAGTGCCCAGCATAAAGACCACCTGTTTCCAAACACCAATCACACGTTGCGTGAAGAAGTGTTTCCTTTTATTAGTCCTAATTCTTCCCCCCAGCATTTTCAATGAATGCCCCCTGGTTCTAGTATTGTGAGAAAGAGAGAAAAATTTCTCTCTGTCAACATTTTCTATCCCATGCATAATTTTATAGACTTCAATTATATCCCCCCTCAGACATCTCCTCTCCAAACTAAAGAGTCTCAAACACTGCAGCCTCTCCTCATAAGGAAGGTGCTCCAATCCCTCAATCATCCTTGTTGCCCTTCTCTGCACTTTTTCTATCTCTTCTATATCCTTTTTGAGATGTGGCGACCAGAACTGAACAAAGTACTCCAAGTGCGGTCGCACCACTGCTTTGTATAAGGGCTTGACAATCTTTGCAGTTTTATTATCAATTTTTTCCTAATTATCCCCAGCATAGAGTTTGCCTTTTTCACAGATGCCATGCATTGAGTTGACATTCCCATGGAACTACTTGTGAAGCATCTCTGTAGTTGCAGTATTTGTTAGCATCATTATGCCTTTTACTACCAAGCAGGGGCGTACCTAGGCAAACTGGCGCCCGGGGACAAAACCTGAGTTTGGTGGGGGCCCCCCCGCCCGGCGTATGGGCAGCCACCCTCCCCCACCATGACCAAACAATGATTTTTTGTACCAGCTCACAAAACACCTCCCATTCCCATCAAAACATACATGGCTCTCTCCCCACCAACTCTTTTCCTAATTTCCTAATCACAACAACCCTATGAGGTAGGTTGTTAGCCTGAGAAACTACTCCAAGTCAGTGCAAGTGGGTATTAAGCATGTAAATCTCTCACAAATCACCCCCAGCAAAACAGTTACCAAACAAATGTCAGCATCATCTCTCACAAAACATCTCCAGTGGAATCCACCCCCAAACAGCATCACTTTCAATGGTGTTTAAACTAGGGAGCTCAGATTCTTCTTTTAAATCTACCTTAAAGGGAGAATCTGGGGTCCCTGGTTAAAACAAAATTGAAAGTGATTCTCCCCCACCCTGAAACAGCATCACTTTTGAGGGTTGGAGATTCAGATGAAACAAATAGCAGATTTGGCTGGAATCTGGGCAAATTTGGGCACATTCGGACAAAAATTGTCCGATTATGTCCTGCCCAAATATGAACAAATGCGAATGCAAGGTATTTGGGTTTTGGGGGGGTATTTTTGGTGTTTTTTCGGCCTGCAGGGAGCACCATGATTTCAGGGCATCATCCAGAGACTGTTCTGACGATACCACCCAAGTTTGGCGATGTCTGGTTCAGGGGAAGCAAAGTTATGGATGCCCAAATGGAATGCCCCCATCACCATTGTTTTCAATGGGAGCTAACCTGAGATGGGGGCTACCCATTTGAGGGACCGTAACTTTGGTCCCCCTGAACATAACTTCACCAAACTTGGGTGGAATCATAAGAATAGTTAACAGATGATACCCTGAAATTTTGGTGTCACTAGCTTTAAAAATACATCCCTTCCAGGCACCCCAAGAAATTTGCCCAAGATTCTTCGTTTTGCAGTGACTTTCTCCGCTGTAGCTAATGAGGAATTTCTGAGGCAGGCTGCACATTTTTGAAGATAGAGGCACCAGACTTTCAAGGTGGCTCCAAGAGGCCTTGAGTAATAGCATCCAAGCTTGGTGAGCTTTGCTTCTGGAGTGGGGAGGGGGGGAGTTGAGAGAGTTCTGAGAGAACTCAGCCCACAGGCTTTCATGTGCAGGAGCGGGGAAACAAAATAAGCCTTTTGGGGGGCCCATAAAATTGAACCCCCAGAAGCAAAGGTCTCCAAACCTGGATGCTATTACCAGGAGGCCCTCCTGGAGCCACCCTGAAAGTCTGGTGCCTCTATCTTCAAAAATGTGCACCCTGCCTACACACTCAGAAATTCCTCATTAGCTACAATGGAGCAAAGTCACTGCAAAACAAAGAATCTTGGGCAAATTTCTTGGGGTGCCTGGAAGGGATGTATTTTTAAAGCTAGTGACACCAAAACTTCAGGGTATCATCTGTTAACTATTCTTATGATTCCGCCCAAGTTTGGTGAAGTTATGTTCGGGGGGACCAAAGTTACGGTCCCTCAAATGGGTAGCCCCATGTCAGGTTAGCTCCCATTGAAAACAATGGGAATGGGGCACCCCCTTTGGGGGTCCATAACTTTGGTTCCTCTGAACCAAACATCACCAAATTTGGGTGGTATCATCAGGGCAGTCTCTGGATGGTATCCTGGAAATTTGGTGCTGCTAGCTTTAAAAATGCGCCCCCTGCAGGCCGGAACGTGAAAAAACACTTAAAAATTCAAAAACACACAAACGACCCTGAAGTGTTGGCGCCCCCCCATGTGACTAAATGGGGGCGCCCGGGGACATGGGGTACCCCCTGTCCCTAGGCAGGAGCGCCACTGCTACCAAGAAAAATACCATCTGTACCTCATGAACAGGCACTGACCTCTGCTTCTTACTTGCCTTGAAAGCCCCTTTCTGAGCTCACCATAGGTGGATGTAGGCACAATGTGAGGGAATGCTGTTTAATTAGGTTCAAAGTCTGCACATATCTGCAACTGGTGTCATCAGAAAAAAATAACTATACATTTACATTTGCATATTTAGGTGATCTTGAGGAAGGGCAGAAGCAGTATGAATATAGAAGCGTACTGACATTTATCTTATTTTTCATGCATTCTTTCAGGTGGCCTAGCGCTGGCTCAAGTCTTGTTTTTTTATGTAAAATACCTTGTTCTCTTTGGTGTTCCTGCCCTCATTGTTCGAATGGATGGTCTCAAGCCTCCTGCCTTACCTCGCTGTGTAAGCACCATGTACAGTTTTTCTGGAATGTGGAGGTGAGCTTTATTTTATTGCTCATGTTAATTGAACATTCTTCTTTTGTGAAATAGCACCACAGCACACAGTGGTGTTGTGGTTATGCACCATCAGTTGCTTTGCATCCAAAAAGAAGCCTGCAAATTGACAAGCATCATGGTATATTCATTTGTAAATGCAATCTTTGAAAAATGTCCTTCCAGTTAATAGTGATTTTTTTTTGTCATGAAGGTGAAAAAAGTCTGCCTTTGGGATGTTTATTGTCTTAATGGTTAGAAATGAATCCAAATTACTTAGCTCCACTAGTCTGATAATTATTTTCTTCCCACATCTTTATGAAATATTATTCATTTTTCATTCCTCTCCTCCTTGAAAAAGGCAATTTGGGTAGAAATCTATAAAAGGAACAAGAAGTGATGTTTGATTAGGTAACCCTACAGGGAAATTGCTGAATGTGACACTTTTCACAGGCAATGGGCTTAAATCAGAAAAAGGTCACCTCAGGGATCTCCAGCTTCCATTTGTTTGAATGACCTGTTGCATGAATTTATCTGTTTGGAGAATGTTGTTGTTTGTTTTTATGTTTTTTCCATCTCTGTTGGCCTTTGTTTTGCAGGGTACATAACATGAGTTATGGATAGGATCATAGTCTCCTTGAATGGATAGGATCATAGTCTCCTTTTGAGCCTTTCTTTACTCAGGTGGCAGCTGTGCCCAGGAACGCTTTTTATCAGTTACATCTAATTTCCCCATCTGTTCCCTCTGTTGGGTGAAAGCATCATTTATGCAACAATAACCTCCCAGTAACGTGCTTTATGGGCAGGTGACCTTAAAATTGTCCAGAAGCAACAGCTGGTGCAAAATGCTGCACATTGGCATTTTTCAAGATGCCGTTATATTAACCTGTCCAATCTGATATGGGTGGGATCTTCTGCTCTGTAAACAAGGGCTTCTCAGTTTTTGCTAAGTTGAAATCTACAGTGAAGGCATGGTTCTGAATTCCATCACTGTTGGTGGTGTTCTCTGAGGTATGCAGATCAGTTCTTCCTATTCCGTTTGTAACAGCTCCTCTCCTCTCCAAGGTAATGCATTTAAACCCATGGAAACATTTTAAGAAGCAGATGGTCTTTATGCTGCAATTTGGTTACCGGTATATAGATTTTAATAATGTTGTTGGTATGTGCAAAGTTTTAAGTTTCAAATTTAACATTTTAGATTATTATAGGTTTCCTTGTTGTGCTTCTGCTTTTTAATCAGCCTTTTGAAATGGAAAGATAAATTGTATATTTTAATTATATAATTTAATTTATATGGTTAAGAGTGGTGGAGAACCTAGTTTGATTCCCCACTCCTCCACATGAGCAGCAGACTCTAATCTGGTGAACCAGGTTTTTTCCTTACTCCTACATATGAAGCCCCTGCTGAGTGACCATTGGCTAGTTGCAGTTCTCTCAGAACTCTCTCAGTCTCACCTACCTCACAAAGTATTCATTGTGGACTGGGGCATACCATTATAAAATTGCACCCCCCGCCCTCAGCTGCACCCCCACTCTGGCCAAAACTCTCTTACCTGCTCGTCCTACTTACTGTCAAGACACATGGCTACAGTGCTGCAGGAGAGCCAGTTCAGGCAGGGAAGGGCCAAGGCCCTTGGTGCAAAGTTACCAGCTCCTGGAGACAGTGGTGTTCCCAGGGGAGGCTGTAGAGGCTGCCCAGCCCCACTTCACTGTCAAGAAGCTCTTGGCAGCAGGGAGGCAAGCGATGGATGAGCAAGCGAGACAGGCGAGAGAGTGGGGCTAATTGGGTGGGCAAGCAGGGCAGGTGAATGAGCAGGCAGGCAGTATGAGTGGGGCAGGGGAGCTGACCAACTGGCCAGCCATGGGCTAACTGGGTGGGTGCATGAGGCAGGGGAGCGAGTGGGGCAGGCAGGTGAATGAGCAGGGCGGTCAGACTGTATGAGTGGGGCAGGGGAACTGGCCAGCCCGCCAGCCAAGGGGCTAACTGGATGGGGCAGGGAAGTGAGTGGGGCAGGCAGGTGAATGAGCAGGGCAGGCCGGCAGTGTGAGTGAGGCAGGGGAGCTGGGCAGGCAATTGAACTGGGTGAATTGAGCTGGCAGACAAAATTGTGCTGTTACTGCAAAAAAAGTCAGAGGAACTTTAAGAATAATGTACAGTGTTAAAGTACATAATTAAAGAGTAAGCAGTATAGGCTTTTGAATAACCCAGTCCAATGTAAATATGCAAATTTTGGAGGAAACTTCCAGAGCACAATAAAAAATGGACCTTGGTAGATACTGGGAGCTTGTTGTATGCTTCTGGATTTTGTCCAAGAGGATACATAATGTGGTGGATGGATTTTAATTTTGGCTAGGATAGCCTGGAATTTCTGTATTTTTTTAAAGTAGATACTCATTGCCAGGAAGTTGACTACACACACAGCTTTGTTTATTATATTGTACTTAAAAGGCCATCTTCTCCCATACTTTCCAACTCAACAGCTTAGATTCTCTTCTCAAGCAATGCTTTCTGTGTCCCCCATCTATAGAAACGAAGAGTGCTGACCAGAGACAGGACTTTTTCCAGTAGTTGCACCTTTCCTATTGAGTGTCTTCCTGCTTAGGCTCATCTGATGCCTACATTACTTTTTTTTAGGCACCAGACCAAAACATTTATTTTTATTCAAGCTTTTAACTAATGATTCCTATCTTTGCAAGCTGTCTTGGGGTCTGTTCATACCCTGTGGACTGTTCTGTGAATATGATTTAAGGCTGCTCAGTGTTTGTTTTACTATATTTGTTTTATACTGTTTTTATGCCCTGGTCTGTTTGGTTTTTATTGATTCAGCTTAATTTATTTAATTCAGCTCAAATGGGCCTCTGGAGTGGTAACATCCACGTTTCCTAAATAAATAAATATTATTCAAGACTCCTCCTACTTTGAGAACCAGGGCCTTTATTCTTACTTTCAGTGAGTTGTGTGGCTCATACCATTTAAATAGTAATAAGCTAGAACATCTTTGTGTTGTTTTGCTGTATTTTTAAAGGAGATTATAGAAACTAAAAGTATAAAATGGGATAACAATCTAAAATGAATGTTCTTTATTTTTGGTGGTATGGTAACTCAAACCATGAACATGAACAATAGAGTAGGTAGAACAGTTAGAGTGACTAAAAGTAGGCCTTTAAATTAAGCTCTTTTCTGAAATGCACTTCTTTTGTTATTGCACATTAAAGTAATTGGTTACTAGATTTTTTCTTGATTTCCCTATCATTTTGCTTGGCCTTATTCTTTGAACTGGCTGAACTGTTGCACCTCCACAAGAACAGTGCTCGTCCCCATCATGAAATTTCAAGTGGTGACATCTAAAAGCTTGTTACAGTGTGCGTCATCCACCAAGTTGCATTCACCTGTTGTCTCCATGCTTCCTAGTGTTGCTGGCAAGAGGATAGTTTCTTCACTTGGAAAGCTGCAGATAGTAACTTCCAGGTGTGACTGATTCCATGTGAAAGACCACCACACAGTAGATCATTTTTTGTTGACAGTTTTGAGGAACTGGCTTTTTCAATAACTGTAAGGTAGCTGGGTGTGCAAGTTATTAATTTGTGAATTTTCCACATCACTCTGATATTATACATTAAATTGAAAGCAGCACAAGTGGAGATGATCTATAACTAGCTTGGCTGGCAGAGTCAGAGCATGAAAAATGAGTTCAGAATGTGGGAGTGGGTATAGAGACTAAAATGTCTAAAGAAGCATTTAGAGGCCCAGAAATTATATGTGTTTTTGCTATAATTCAGAGAGCATCCAAATGGATTTTCAGCATCCAGAGTAGACTTAACCCCCTGAGAAAAGCAACTCAGATACTATGCAAAACTCTTCTGAAGCTAGAGACAAGCGATACTTGAAAGCAATAAGAACAAGGGACTTCTCCTGGTTATACTTCTGTGTTATTTTATTCTACTAATACTTCTGATTACTCAGTTGATGTTGATAGAAAAACTGGCAAAACCTGTTTACCAGAGGTGAAGATGAGGAAGAATGCACACAGTATATGCAGGCATCTTTTTTTCAAAATGCCTTCAAATCTGTGGAGAAGGGGGGAAAACACTCTTTTATCATCTTCTTCTAGCCTGAGTCTGAAAAACTGCTTATCATGTAGCAAGTATGGCTGTATTATGAGAAACACAAGTCTGAAACACTGATGCACAGAGCCACTCATGTGGTTCTTGGGATAAAAATGTGGCTGTAGTTACACAGTCCTGCTTTCCATTGCCTTGTATTTAGATATTTTTTCTGAGAGAAAAATTGAAGCTATCTTTATTGCCATTTTGCCAAGTTACATGTCTAAATACCTTGCTGAAACATGATCTAGGACAACTGGGATCTGTGTGTTAAAAATCAGATCATGTACAGTATTATCAAAGCTTGGTGAGGAGGAGAATCTCCTATGGCTACCCATGAGTTATGGGTCAATTTCAATTATCTAAGAAATCCTACAGAGCCTGCCCTCTGCTTCCCTTGAGTTATGGCTCCTTCATGCATTTGCAGTTCAAAGAATAAATCACAGCTGCCCATGAGATATCGTTTATTTGTTCTGTTTCTTCTATTGGAATATTGCTATTGGTACTAGAAGGCAGAGACAAAATCCTCACATTGAGAATATAGGTTGTAGATGGAGGAGGTCATTCCAAAATGGATTTAAGTAATTGCATATTTTCTGCATCAGGAGTATCTGGAATCTTTGAAGGGGTAGAGGAAGTCAATGTATAGACTAATGTAGAACTTTGATCATATTATCCTGGATCACAACACAGAGAGCCATGAGTAGAGGAGAGAACATCACTGAATTTGTGCATACTCACTGCAGAACTTTCTGCTGCTTCTCATGTTAGAGTGGAAAAGGAACTGAAAAATACCAGATGCCACAGGGCTCAAGATGGCAGGAGTATGACTTCTTGGTGCCTTCTCACATTATTTTTGCAGTGTGAGAATTGTTACAATGCAGCTTTTTTCTGTGCTTCTGTGAGAAGCCTGTTCTCCATGGGAAGAGTGGATTTTGCCCTACACCAGTGCCATCCCTCTTGATTTTTTTAAAATTACCCCTACATAAAATAAACACTTTGAAGTCTGAAAACTAACTTCAGCCTACACTATTGTGGGCACATGAAGTAGGTCCTAACTGGGCGGCGGAGGGGGGGGGGGATGAAAAAATGTGAATAGTAGATTCAAAAGCCATGAAATACAGAAAATTCTAGTTGAGACATATAGCCCCATCCAAGACAGGGAGCAAATACACTCTTGGGAGCAGTGGAACAGCTGCGCCGGCAGGTTCACCCTCTCTGGGACACTTGACCTGGTGGAGAGGTAAAACTGCCAATGTGCAGCTGCCACTGCCCTCCAGGGTGATGGGACATGGCTGTCATAGACAGACTTTCATCAAGCAGAATCAGAAGTAGCTTACAGCTGGGTCAGCAGTTAAATGTAAACAAACACCAAGTACAGCAGGGAAAAACAAAACCGAATCCAGAGTCCAAAGCAAGATCAACACCGGATGCAGGCACCAGACACATGAACAGTGGCTTCAAAGCCGAAGCATGATATCACTGCCACAACACAGCTTGATTTCCAACCCCTTTTATCGCAGATATCCCACCCACCAGTGCAATCACTTCATGCAGCTGTGTTACTTCAGTCTGGCTCCTGCGAAGACTTCTCATCAAGCCCAGCTCACCCCAGAGCTGCTAGCCTGCTGCTGCATCTCCTTCCCTTCCAACAGGCATGCAGCTTCCTCTGGTATCACTCTTGGAGCTCTGAGGACAAAGGGGGCAAGTGAGCTAGCAGGAAGCTAGCTTGACTCCTTCCCTGGTTTGGTATCAAGAAGCTGGGGAATCTCGAAGCTGGGGCCTGGCTGTAACTCCCAGCCTGCTTGCTCAGTTTGAGCCTCTGGACCTGGTCCTGGAGGGTTCTGCCTGAAGGTTCTGCCTGAGCCTCTGGGTCAGGTCTGGTAGGTATTGCAGGAGGGTTAGGCTCTGAACCTGTAAGCATTACTTGGGACTGTGGGACCAAAGCTGTTCCCTCTTCCCTGTCTGAGTCTGTGGACAGTGTGTGGATGAGAGGCATACCTGAGTTCCCAAGAGGGAATGTAGTGCTTGCCAAAAGTGAGAGGTGAACTACATCCCCTGGTCTGATATGATAACATCAGGGAGTCTAGATGGAATACATGGTGGAAGTACAATGCAGCTGTCTCACTAGCAGAGGGGAGTCCTGTGCATGGGGCGAAATTAGTGCTGGGATCCAAAAATTTTAGTAATAGGTTCCAATGGTGGTGGGATTCAAACAGTGGTGCCGCCACACACATGCACCTCCAGTCCCTATTGAGCAGGGAGGTTGCTTTAGTAACCCCTTCTCGGCACTCAGAAAAAATTAGTAACCACTTCTAGAGAAGTGGAGAGAACGGGTTGGATCCCATCTCTGGGCGAAATGTGTCTTTTTAGTGAATAAGTCCATGATAACTAGTGTGCTGGTGTATCCCTTGGAAACTGGTAAATCCATGCAGAAGCCAGCGTTTCTGTAGCTACTTCAGGGCATAGGGGTCTGATTGCTGCAGCTTCTCAATCCAATCCCTAAGCCATCTCTGGGGTGTAGAGTGCAAAGGTCTCTGGTGGCAGAATTGTGGCCTGTGGTGTTTCCTTGGTGGATGGTGGTCCAATACTCAGGTTTCCATGTAAAAATATCTGCTCTTTTATTCTGAGAACTGGGGATGTAGGTGATGGTGAAATTGAAGTGGGAGAAGATCTAGGATCACCAGATCTGCTGTTGATACACGTGGCAGGCTGTCTTTAGATGTTCCAAGTTCTGGTGAACCTGTACAGGATGCCAAGTGATGTATCCATACCTCAAAAGCCATTTTGATGGCCAGCAGTTTCTTTTTCCAGAGGGTGTAGTTTTTTCAGGTTAGTTGTCTGGAATAATAGGCACAGGGTTGTAATACCCCATCAGATGGACCCAGTTGCAGTAGCACAGCACCAGCTGCTCTGTTGGAGTCATCTGCTTCCACGAAGAAGGGTAGGTTTGCGTCTGGAAAGTGCAGGAGTGGTGCTGTCACAAATCATTGTTTCAATTGTTTGGCACGGCTCCTGAGCTTTTGTTGTCTACTGGAAGAGCTCCCGCGGCCGAAGCTGGTAAGTTATAGGCAGTGTGAGGGTTGCAAACTCCTGGATGAACTGTTGATAAAAAATGGAAAACCCAAGAAATCGCTCCACATCCTTGCAGTTCTGGGGAGGATGCCAGAACAGCGCAAAATACTTTGGTTGAAAGAAAAAGAAACTCCTATCATTCATAATATTCCTTACAAGTGCATAAAGGGATTATCTCGAATGCAGCTCTTTAATGCAATTCTAGAAAGGAATACAGACTACTGGTTTGCCTTTTATTGCAAATATATGCACTTAGACAGTGACTTCTGATTAAGTAAACCCATTTATTTACTGCAAATTTTTGTTTTAGGAAATATTTAATGAGCAGAATATTAAATAATTTTGCAGAGAGGGATTAACAACATCTGTTGGCAGATATTCAAGCCAATTTGTTAGAAAAACTTTATTGTGCTGTGATGTTCTCATGATAGGGATGAGTGGATTCCTGCAGCTCTCTGCCCTTTAGGGTTTATTCCAAGAATTTGATCCAAAGATCAATGGAGCCAAACTCCTAGCAGCAGAGAGAGAATATTCTCTGTCCTCTCTTTTTAAGCCTGTATTCTCTAGACTAGGCCCTGTGGGAAAGGATTTTTCTAAGTACCCTATGAAACACACTTCTGCAGTTTTGAAATTTAGAGAGCATGAACAATGCCCAAGGTGCCCCAGTATCTACAGAACTTTTCTAAAATTACTATGTTGTGGTAAATGAGCTTCATAGGCAAACGGCCTGTGTTTTAGGAGGACTCTTGTGCAAAGGCCTTGGTGAATATGTTCCCATTAATTCCTTAAAGCTCCTAGAATATCAGAGGGCAAAACAATTCTACAGAAGCATCGTTGACATTTAGGAAAGCTTTTATAGGTACAGAAGAAGTTTTCTAAGTTTAGCTAGAGCTTTAAATTCATCTAGAAAAATGCCACTGCGGTTCAGTGGTTCTGTAATCTGGAGAACCGGGTTCAATTCTCCATTCTTTCACAGGAAGCTCCTGGGTGACACTGCTTTTCCTACCCCTCTCCCTGAAAATAGTTCAGTTGAAATTTTCATTCTGAACTTGATTTATCACAGTATATTAGTATTTTTCAAACAAGTTTAAATTCCTACATAGGGCTGAACAAGAAATGTACTTCCTACAAGGAATACTGGGCGGGATCATCCTGTGCCTCTTTGCTGCTTTGTTCTGATTGGCTACTGTTCTACGGCGGGAAACGCAACCCCGTGTTTCCCTTTTTTTTAAAAAAAAAACCTACATAGGAGCTACATAGAGGCCATGCGACAAAGCGCCGTACAAATGAGGGCGAGATTTACATAGCTCTCGCCTCTTGTCAGAAATTTGGCGCAATTTTCGCCACGGCAGTTCTCTAGTTCTACGCATGCCCAAAACACTCAGCTGTGATTGGCTGAACGACGACTCCTGGTGCCAGAGATTCCGCACTTTACTGGAATGAAGCTGCGTTCGAGCGTGGTTCCCCAAAAAAGTAGTAGTTCCCAACTGGATTCGGAAATTTGACCGTTACACGGGGCGAAGCTGGTACAAAACTACGTCGACCCCAGTGGTTGTGCGGAGCACTTAGGTCGAACGCTGGTACAAAACTACGTCGACCCCAGTGGTTGTGCGGAGCACTTAGGTCGAACTTAGGTCGATAACGCAAGTGCGAAATCGACTTTGGAGTACTGTGTTCAGTTCTGGTCACCATATCTCAAAAAGGATGTCAAAGAGTTAGAAAAAGGGCAGAGAAGGGCAGAGGTGTTGATAGGCCAGAGTACGCCCAGTGCACACTCTGGCTTTTTCGCCCCCCCCCCCCATGGCATCCCCGCCATGTTTTCCAGGAGCCCCTGGGAAATGTAGTTCCCACCAGGCCCAGGCAACGCAGGCAGGCTTCTTCTCTGGGATGTTCCATTCCTAAAATTAAGTGGGGGTGCCATGGGGGGTGGGGGGAGCGCAGGGGCCTGCGGGGGGATTTTTCCACCCCCCCACGTGACCAGAATCGGTGCGCCCAGTGCGTTGTGCGCCCCCCCGTCCCCTGGTGGCTTCGCCACTGGAGAAGGGCAACGAGGATGATTGAGGGATTGGAACACCTTCCCTATGCATGGGATAGAAAATGTTGACAAAGAGAAATTTTTCTCTCTTTCTCACAATACTAAAACCAGGGGGCATACATTGAAAATGCTGGGTGGAAGAATAAGGACTAATGAAAGGAAACATTTCTTCACACAACGTGTGATTGGTGTTTGAAATATGCTGCCATAGGAAGTGGTGATGGCCACTAACCTGGATAGCTTTAAAAGGGGCTTGGACAGATTTATGGAAGAGAAGTTGATGTATGTCTACCAATCTTGATCCTCTTTGATCTGAGATTGCAAATGCCTTAACAGTCCAGGTGCTCAGGAGCAACAGCCGCAGAAGGCCATTGCTTTCACATCCTGCATGTGAGCTCCGAAAGGCATCTGGTGGGCCACTGCGAGTAGCAGAGAGCTGGACTAGATGGACTCTGGTCTGATCCAGCAGGCTCTTCCTTATGTTCTTATGTTCTCATAATCAGTTTTTCCCAGCTTCTGAACTTGGTAATTTGAGCTGATGTTGTATGTTATCTGTCTGGCAAGGGATGTTCCATAACAAGCAATCATTGTTACATGAGAGGAGATTTAAGTACTTCTGTAATTCATCTGTCTGTTATATTTAATGCATTTGACATCATAGGGATGCTCTTTATATAGGATATTTCTTTGTCACCTCTTCAGAGTCCTTTCATGTTCCAAAGCAATCAAGGCATGAAATAGCTGCTGAAGAATGGAGATTTTGTCTATGTATAGTCTGTGACTGGCCCATGGTTACTTAGCAAACTTCCATTGGACATTGGTAGTTCAGACCTGGAATATAATATCTCAGTCTTTCCAGTTTTGGGCACCAGAAGACCACCCTTCCCCCCAAAAAAGGTTCTGCATATTTTTTTTATTTTGTTGGTATTATATGATGGTCATTGACTTTGATTGCATACTGATGTCAGTTTTTAATATTTTTCTTCATATTTTAATTTTGATTGCATGTGGATCTTATTTGGAAAACTATCCTTAGAGACTTTGGTATGAGATGGGTTAGGGTTAAAACAATCAAGCAATGAATTGTGACATTTGAACATGTAACTCCCACCTTCAGTCTGGAATAGTGGGATTTGGTTTTGCTAAGACTCATCCCTGGCATCTTGTACCATTGATTTTTCTGCCTGTGTTGTCGAACACTTGAAGCTGTCAATACCGAACCAGAGCAGGACCTCAGGTGGAGATTTTTCACATTACCTAAAAAGTGTTTCTTTTCTCTTGAGATGCTGGGGATTGAAACTGTGACCTTCTGCATACAAGGTGGATCCTGTATAATGGAGCCAGTAGCTCCACCATTCAGCCTTACCTTCAGCTTGGATCTCAGGTGCTGAAGTAAGCTCAGGGAGTCTTAGGACTGATGCTTAAGAATTTTGCTCAAATCAGACATCATGCCAAAACACAGTTTGACTTCTAGATAGTGGAAGGACAAACTTTGATAGAGAACTACTTGTATGGTTTTGTTTTTCATCTGCACAGTGTATCCATTTCTAAGGAGCAGTGGCCCCCAGAAGCAGAATGAAGACCATGAATGTCACCTCAGTCATCATGCCAAAATATAATTAGTACCAACTATACTTTGCAAACCTTTTTCAAAACCATGGTTTCTATATTTCCTGAGGCATGATTTGTTGCAGTGTATGATCTGAGCCAGAGAATAGACATAGGTAGTTGCGGAATCAGTTGTGAAAGTCTCTCCGAATTGCAAGCTCTTTTTCTCAAGATTTAAACCAGGTTATTAATTACCAGATTTATAGGGGACCCTGCAGTGCTAATTGGTCACATACATTTTTTCAGCGTTCCCTTTACTTAGAAAAGATTCTCTCCAGCGAGATCTTTTTCTTGTGCAATTCGAATGCTGCATCAGCAGCACTGTATATTCTTTTATTCTTTGACCTAAATTTCTCTAGAGAACATGTTTTTTGAATGAGTGTGAGCCTCAGCTGGTATGAAGCCTGGTAATTTGATGTGATGAAGTTGAGCTACTTTTTTTAACTTCATAAGAACCTAGCCTATAATAAACATAATATAGTAATACCTTGGTGCATGATACCCAGATAACACTATTTAACCAGGCTTACCATATGGTGATAAAATAATTCTGCCAATGGAACTGAACTATTGAAAAATAACTTCAGGGCATCTGCAACATGGTAAGGGATGACTCATCAGATCCACAGGTTGTATTGTAAATGGAAACTAATCACAGTTTTGCACATGTTTGGCTTTCAGATGTGAACATTATTGCTATCTCAGGAAGGGGGGAAAGCTTTGTATCTTCTTTTATTTACTATTTGGCAGTGTGACTTTTTCATCAAGTGCTACCAGTTGAGCTTTAGTCTTTTGTATGAGTGCATTCCAGACTTCCCTAGGCTCTCTGTATATGAAGATTTGTACTTGGTTGTACATTGAATACCAATGTGGAGGCAGCCACTTTGGCTGTGAAAGCAGAAATGACAGGTCTTTGAAATAACTTCTAACATATGTTCTAAATGTAAGACCATCTTGTAGGACTAAAGTCCAGTGGAGAGCAGAGGCGTATCAGGGGCAAATGGCACCTGGAGACAAATACTCTCTGGGTGCCACCCTGAGCCTGGGGGTGTGGTGGGGCCAGGAAGATGGCCACGTGACCAGGAAGACGGCAAGGCAGCAGGAAGTCCTCGGGCGCCCTTGCCCCCACCCATGTTGTCATTGACATGGACAGGGTCAAGGGTGCCTGGCTGCTGCCCCCCAGCTGGGCTCCCAGCCAGCAGTCCCTTCTGCCCTCCCTGTGCCCTCTGGGGAGGCCAGAAGTGACTGCCATCTCTCAGCCACTGAGAGCTGCTTTTATAAGCACTGAGGCTGGGGGCGGGTCTCAGGGGTGGGGCCACACCCCACATCACCCCTGGGGGCATGGCCATGTCTCCCAAAGCCCCGCCTCCAGCCTCAGTGCTTATAAAAGCAGCTCTCAGTGGCTGAGAGATGGCAGTCGCTTCTGGCCTCCCCAGAGGGGAGAGCAGAAGGGACTGCTGGCTGCCAACTGGGAGTCCAGCCGGGAGCAAGGGGCGGTGGCAGGGGGCGCCCTCACCCCCCACATAAACAGATTAGTGGCACCCGGGGACAGAGGGTACCCCTTGTCCCTGGGTAAATATGCCACTGCAAGTGCATGACTGTTTGGAAGAATATTCCATTTTAAACTAGTCTGTAATCTCTGCCAGGTGCAAAGTTCATTCTAGTTACCATTTATTTCAAGGACAAGTTCCCGGCTTAGTTTTATTACATCACTTGTAGCTGACAACTTCCAGTTGGGAGGGGTAATCTGCTCATTCCAGTTGGGGCAATTTGCTCCAACCCTGGAAGATTCTATGAGGGCAGCCCCAGAATTGGTTGTGAAGGGTTACCAGATCATAGCCAGAGTTTGGATCCACAAGGGGACCTAATGCAAGAGTTAGTCAATTCCCTTTTCCCCCTTCCCACCACCATGCTGCCAGAAACTTGCTTTGAAACCTAAAGGCCTCAATAAACAACTATGTGGAGTAGAATTTCAGTAAGTAGTTAGAGCATTAGCTTTGTTATCTCTGTGTATCCAGTCATTGCCAAACTATATCATTTTTTTATTTTTTAAACATTTAAAACAAAACATTTTTTCCCAATAAAGCATTTTGTTGGCTAAGTCTGCCACTACACACTGATACATTTAATTATTGTTCTGGAGATTTGTATGCCAGATTCCTGCTAGAGGATCTTACAATAGAAAAACAATGCAGTAAAAAAACAACAGAAGACTTACCAATAAAAAGGTAGTCCCCTGTGCAAGCTGCAGATCATTGCTTATCCATGGGATGATGTCACATCATGAAATTTACTAGGCAGACTTTACTTGCAGTGTGGTTTGCCATTACCTTCCCCAGTTTTCTACACTTTACTTGCAGTAAGCTGGGTAGTTCAGTTACTGATCTTGGAAGGATGGAAGGCTGTGACAACCTTGAACCAGTTACCTGAAATTGATTTCCATTGAGATTGAACTCAGGTTGTGAGTAGAACTTTGACTGCAGTACTACAGCTTCAGTTTTGGTCTTCAGTTGCAGCCTCATATTGGGACTACACCTGCTTGCAGGCTTGTCAATCAGAAGATTTTCCGTAGCTCCATAGCTACGGTGGGGATGCCCCTCCCATCCAGTTCAAAAACACACTCCGTCCCAGAGTGACATGTACTGGATGAGGGCTCCCCCTCCACCCGCAGTTCTTTGCCACCAGAGAGAAGAATTTTTCCCTTCAGCTCTTGTTTTCATACTAGAATCACATTGTGAATGTTTTCCTTGCCCAATAAGACTCCCATTTTCTCCTCTTCATGGGCTTTTCCCCACTCTGACTCTGGAGCTATGGCCTCCAAGACTCTCTCCAAAAAGTGCACCACTTTGGTATGAAGGTGACATGTTTGGGTGAACCTGCTTGTTCTGCTTAGGGGAAACCCACAACACGTATGCTTGCAAAATTTGCCAGATTTACAGCAAAAGCAAAGACTGACAGGGCCTTTTGTTTAAAGGCAGCCTTTTGGGACAAAACTCTAGTGGCGACATTCCACCATCCAGGCTCCCAGACCCCTCATGCCACCTCTACAAGGTCAGCCTTAGGTATGACAACCACTGCAACATCTGTATCTTGCTCACTGTGTTCGGAAACCTTACCCATTCAGGCAAAGAAAACCTTTTCCATTCCAGGGTTCCAGTTCCAGATCTGAAGGCATCGCCTGTTCCAAAGACCTCTGCCATTCTAAGGGCAGCTCCTGTTCTGATGACAGCTCCCATTCCAAAGGACACATCTGTTCCAAGAGTCTTGTTGGTTCCAAAAGCACCTTAAGTGAAGGGAGAGAGCACAGAAGAACCTGAGACCAAGAAATATTGCTCTAAGGACAAAATCAAGACTAAAGGGGCTAAATCAGTGGCCACCCTGCCTAAAGTTCCTGCTAACCTGATTGGGGAAGATCCTTCCAAGATTTTCTCTGACCACACAGAACCACCATCACCTGCCTTTTCTGACACTGAGACAGAGCCTATCGCAGTCAACCAGGCACTATTTACACAAGCCAGGCAAGATCATAATTTGCCACAATATGAGAGCTAAGAGTACCAGGTATTAAGAGGCAACAACATGGTCACATACCTAGATGGATCCAGGGTTCCAAGAAGACCCATTGCATATTACTGAACAGAAGGATTCCGAATCCAAGGAGAGTGAGGTTCTCTCAACTACAAGTCCTGAACTGAACTCTGAAACCTCCCTAAATGAGAGAGTGGGCAAACCCAATCCAATCTCATGCAATGAAGATCTAAGGCTTCATGCTGGAGAATTGCCACAGCATTGGACCTGGATATCTCTGTAGCTGATAACAGACTAAGTACAGGATACTGAATTGTCTGCATCCTGATGCACCTGGGATAGTGGCATTCCTGGTACTAGAAGGACTCTCAGGTCTTTCAGGTCTGATTTGACAAAAGCCAGCCTCAGTACCACTTTGCCTCGGAAGATCGGGAGTTTTTACAGAATTAAACCTGATATAGGGGAATTCTTAGCCACTTTTTTCTGTAGTCACTGAGGAACTCCAACCCAGGTCATGTTGCCATTCAACCCTATCCGATAAGGACAGCAGGCATTTGGATGATCTGGGTCAGAAGACCTCCAGTCCAGAATATTTTTGGTGGGTAGCAATTCTTCCATTGGGAAAAGCTGGTGCTCCACTTGGATTCTGTCCCAGCCAAAGTGAAGGGCAAGGCAGCATCAGCCCAGTCTGTTGCCTGGTGGGTGGTATCAGTTGTTAACAAGTGATATAAGTCTGCAAGGGCCGAGTGTCCACTCAAGGTAAAAGTATACTCAACCAGAACACAGGGCTTATCAGCTGCATTCCATCAGAGTTCCTTTGAGCAACATATGCAGAGTGATGACCTGAGCAACAGAGGACACCTTCATGAAACACTATGCCATGGACAGACAATCAGGGAAAAATGGAAAAGTAGGCAGAGCAGTTCTACAAGCACAGTTTCAATGAGAGCATCTCCCCATCTCCAAGTAAGTCAGCTTGCTAAACTCCCAGTGTGGGACTGTACCTGAAGGCTGGCATTGAAAACAGAGTTGTACTTACCTGTAACTGGTGTTCATTGAGGTCTTCAGGGCAGACACACATACCTTCCCTCCTGCCCCTTACCTCTTATGCTACCTGTTAACACTGAGGGCTCTGCCCATAAAGCAGGAACTGAGGGTGAAGGGGGTGCCCTCATTTGGTACACGGGACTCTGGGAGGGAAAAACCTCTCACGTTTTTGAGCCGGATGTGAGGAATGTCCCCTCCCTAGCATGGAGCTAGGAAAAATCTTCCGATTGGCAGGCCTGCAAGCAGGCACAACCCCAGTGTGAGTCAGCATCGAAGACCTCAGTGAGCAGCAATTACAGGAAAGTGAAACTCTGTTTTACCTCTCTGCACCATGAAGCTATTAACAGTGGTGAGATTCAGCAGGTTCGCACCACTTCGGCAGAACCGGTTGTTAAAATGCCTCTTGTAAACAACCGCTTGTTAAATTATTTGAATCCCACCACTGGCTATTGCCAATATAAATAAAGCATTAAAAATAAGGCAAGGCATAAAACAGAATAAAATAACATTCAGCTGCTACACTAGGCAGGCAGACTCCACATAAGTTGGAGGAATTAGCAAGGGAGAATGAGAGGGGTAACTGGGAATATCTTGATCTGGAAGTATTCCTTTCTTGCTTTCATGGCTTTCGTATTCTATTAATCAATATTTTCTTTTTTTGATAAGTAATAACCATAAAAGCATTTGATTATGTTTTCTTGTCTCGTATGCATACATATTGAGATTTTTTTAACTTTCTTTTTTGCAGAAGTTTTGATGTTGGGCTGCATAAGTTTCTTATCAGGTAAGTCAATGCTTTATTATTTATCATTGGATTCTGTGGTACATCTGATTTGCTTCAGGATTCTTCTCCTAACTCAGTTCTTTTCCACACATCATTTACAACACATCTTACTGCCAATGGCTATGTTTTTTTTTCTCTCTTTTAATTCTGTAAGTTTTTACCTCCATTTGATTCTGGAAATATTTTCCTTCATTTTTCCTCCATTGTTTTCCTGAATACTTTAACCACAATGGTTTATTTTCAGTCTGTTTCCAAGCCAGTTTCCCTTGGGCATGCAATCATGTTGAAACTATCTTTATTTCTCCACCCCAACAAACACTTGGCCCATATCCATGCCCCCTTGTAGTTGCTCAACCTCCCCTTGAGCCATTTTTCCTCCCCTTTCCTCCATTTTCAAAATGTATGTTTTAAAATTTTCTTTTTGTTATATAGAACTAGCAATGTAATGTTGAGGCAAAGATACAAAGTAGCAGAGTTGATTGGATCAGCTTTGTCAATTTCGCATGTGATGTTAACATTCAAGCAGAGATACAAAGCAGCATGTATGACTGGGTCAACTTTGTCAGTTTCATACTGAATTGGCGATGTAACCTTAGGGCAAAGAGTGATTTTGAAGCAGCAGGACAATTGCATTAACAATAGAATGCTGAGTCATGGAGGCAATTGAAAAGAATACGAAGAGTAATTGTTGCATGTTATTGGGGACTGCTGCAGTAACAATTGAGTATTACTGCACATTAAAAGTTGGGCCAAAACATGTAGTTCTTTGTGTGTGGGGGTGTGGGGGTGGGGGAATGTTTCCATACTTTCCAGTAATTGCACTTTCTCCAGAAGTTGTTTTGGCTTCCATTTTGGGTTCATAGTTCTCCATAGTGGAAAGGGAGGGTGAGAAATTTTTGAATTGCTTCTTCAAAATGTAACTGTGTAGTAATGTTAGAGCACCTGCACAAAAGGGGGAGGGTTGTTCTTCTGGATCATGGAAGACATCTCAGCATCATCAGGGATAATATGTTTTCAGTAGTAGTGCATTCAGATTAAATGCAACTGAAGAGACAAAGGGGGGAAAACCTCCAAAACAATAGGAGTAAAGGAGGTGTGTGGAATGATTTTATAGAAAATGTTTCCAACCTGTGGTAATGAACATTCAGAGAAGGCCTTACAGCGCCATCCTAAGGAGAGTCGCACTACTCTATTGAAACCAATGGCTTAAGTTAACAAGTTCAGTTAGAAGAAGAAGAAGAGTTGGATTTATATCCCCCCTTTCTCTCCTGCAAGGAAACTTAAAGGGGCTGACAATCTCCTTTCCCTTTTCTCTCCACAACAAACACCCTGTGAGGTAGGTGGGGATGAGAGAGCTCAGAAGAACTGTGACTAGCCCAAGGTCACCCAGTTGGCGTGTGTTGGAATGCACAGGCTAATCTGAATTCCCCAGATAAGCCTCCATAGCTCAAGCAGCAGAGCGGGGAATCTAACTTGGTTCCTCCAGATTCGAGTGCACGTGCTCTTAATCACTACGCCACTGCTGCTCTCTTATTGGTACTAGAAAATATTCTATTTTTATTGTAGTACCTATAATGGCTTGTTTTATGATTATAAAAGAGAGAATATTGGCTTGGGGGTCCTCTTCTGGTTTAAAACATCTGCAGTGTGTGTGCATTTCTGATTTGGCAAAGTCTTTATAAAATAGAGGCCACATGTAATTCACAGTGCCCAACTGTACATGGTGATTTCCATTTTATGCAGTGGCCAATGAAGTCCTAAAACATTGACTACACCAGATTGCAAATTAAATTTCAGAGTCTCTAATCTGACCGTCATGGCAAGATTTATTTATTTATTTATTACGTAGTGTTGAAAATAATTACTTTCTGCTGAAATCTTTTCCATAGGAGAAAAGGTAGATAAAATGCAGAAAGCTGTTCTTTTAATGTGACGTTAATTTTAAAGAAAGAAAGAAGAAAATAATTTACAAATGCTGTCCAATTTGGGAATGATAAATGATGATAAAGAAAAAAAATGTAATAGGATTTTGGAATGTTTTTTAATTTAATTTTGAGAACTACAGAATATTAGAAAGCATGAAATGTTCAAATTAACATTGTCATAAAAAAGGAAGTGACAGGTACCTGAAAAATATATCTCAGCCTGTTACTCTGCTGTTTTTAGCAATGATTATGTGATCTCCTAGCTTGACAGCTGTAGAGGGCATTTAGTCTCTTTTCTGCTAATGGGAAAATATATATTTTAGGTAGAGAAATGTCTTGCCCTTTGTATTATTAATACCAGACATGCATAAGAATGAGATTTGTGAAAATATACTTTCATCAGAAAGAGAACCTACTTTATTTATTCTGTGTGCTGTGAAACCAGCCTATGATGACAGCACGACGACTGCTTAAGAGATTCATAAGCAAGCATACCTGGGGGGGAAAAATCAACAAGAACCAGAAATGAGTTCTTGGAATTATGTGAAATGATTTGTTTATTAATTCAAACTTCTACCTCTCTGGAATACTGTAGATCAAGAATCCCTAATTGTGTTGAGTTTACAAGCACTTAGGGAATTTGGAGAACAGGGAATGGGAAGCATCACAGAATGGCTGCCAAGAGGTTGCTGGGGCCAATTATAAAATGTTGGAAGGTTGCAATGCAAGCATCTTCCTATGATGAAGCAGCAGTTTCTGAATGAGTTCTTCCTGCAAAAACAAACTTGATGTTTCAGCATTCTTTTGAAATCACTTCCTTCTCAAATGAGGTGGAAGAGCCAGGATTGACTCTTTGCTTTTGGGAACAGATGTGTTGTTAAAGAAGGTGCCAGGAAATGTATTGGTAGGTGCCGTGGGTACAAAATTGGGGATTACTACTGTAATAATCTGGAATGAAGTACAGCTAAAGTGCCCAGACATGATTTGAATTTAAGAAAACTGGGCTATGAAATTGCTTTTATGATATGTCAATCTTCTGTAGGTTTTACTAAGGTCTGGTGCACATATGTATGGCCATGATTTGTATTGTTTAATAAGTATATTTTGCAGCCAGGGTGGCACAAGATAGAATATCTATGGGGTATTGGAACAGCAAGCTTGGCCTCAGTAATGGAAGCAGGGATATTGCACCCACTAACCTTTGTTTACATGCGTAACTCCTATAAAACATCTGGCAAGGAGCTCAGCCTCTTCTTGACTTATCTCTCTCAGATTCCCTCTTCACAGTATTTTCTCAGGCTGCTTTTTCTAGCCCTTGGTGAATTAGCCTCCTTCCACTGGACATGACCCTTTGGTATGATCATCAGTTGACTTGAGCCAGGCTCCTGCTGGCCTCCTTGAGATTCTGCTGTTTGCTGCTTTTACATGACAGTTATTCTTTTCAAGGGTTGCTGGAGGTGCCATCTCCAAATTCTTTATTGATTTCTTAAAATACTCTGCCTTTCAATCAGGCTTCCTAATGAAGTATCCATAAAGAAGATATCAATAATGAAATAGCTAGGCAGCTTCTATATGTATTATCAATTATGAAAAAAGATCAATAAATATTCAACAATGATTTCAAGAGCCACCAATTTTAGGCATAAAATAAAAATCAGTAGGGAGAGTGAACATCCATATTTGGTACCTTCTACAATGTATCTATTTTTTTAATAGAATAAATTTATTTATTTCAAGTACTTTAAAATAGCCATATACAAAAATGAATAAAGTTTACATTATACAAAATTTTGTATAATATAATGTATCTATTGATAGGCACTCTGTTACAGGGTTATGTTTATAAACTTGCAGTATAGCCCACTGTAGTAAAGAATACAGCAGGTTCTAGACAGGGTGAGGGTGGGGGGTACTGGGCGGGCAGGTAGAAGTGGCAGCAGCTGAACAAGCTGCTTGGGGGCCATGGGGTGGAGGAAGGACAGGTAGGTCTCCCTAGTTGGTTTTTTGGGGGGAGGGGAGAAAAGGCCGGGAACTGGCTTGTTGGAGGGGTGGGAGAGGGTGGACAGGAGGATGGAGAGACTGGTGGTGGATTCAGCAGGGCAGTGTGCGGAAAGGTGCTGCTGCCCCACCAGCCTGGCTTGCCTGTGGGGGGTGAGAGAGGATGAATGGAAGAATGAGGATGGTGGTGGGCTGGACACGGCAGAGGGTGGCAAGGTACTGCTTCCCAGCTGACCCTGCTCATCTTTGGGGGGTGGAACAGGGGGATGTAAAGGCCAAGGGTGGGCTCGGCAGGGCAGTGGATGGCAAAGCACAACTGCTCCACTGGCCAACCTTGCCTGTGGAGGGTGGAGAGTCCTCAGGTGCAGGGAAGGCGGTTGGAATGTGAGGGACTCACTTCCAGTCACTTCAAGTCCTGCGTGCTATTGACTGGAAGTGAGTCATTGACTCATTGCAACCCTTAGGCAATTATTTATTAGAATAGTCATGTTTAAAGTCCTTTTTATAAGACAATAATAAAACTTTAATGATTAAAAAACCTCTATTACAAAATTCTGTCAAAAGCCTTTTCCACAACCAAAACCAGTTACTGATTTGTTCGATTTGAAAAAAAAAACTCATGGAAAATATTTATCAGACGTGTGTGTTATGTGATTCTTGCCTTTCCTTTACAAATCCTTACTTTCTACAAACATATCAATCTGTTTACATAATCTACTCACCATTATAATCACTCATATTTTAAAGTAACAACTTATTGGAGGAATCAGATAAACACAGGATCTTTACCTGGTGTGATGCTTGTGTAAATAACATCAAGGTAACCAATGGCAGAAGGAACTCCTTGACCCAGAGTGCTAAGCTGCAGTAATGAAGTACAAGCTCTGCTCACGATTCATGTTCAGTCCTGACAGAAGTTGGTTTCAGGTAGCCATTTCAAGGTTGACTTAGCCTTCCATCCTTCCAAGGCCAGTAAAATGAGTACCCAGCTTGTTGGGGATAAAGTGTAGATGGCAGGGGAACGGAATGCCAAACCACCCCCATAGTCATAGTAAATGTTGTGATGTGAAGGACCCAATGGGTCAGTAATGACCTGGTGCTTGCACAGGGAACTACCTTTACCCTTTACTAACCAAGAGAGTTTCAGTTCCAAAACCAGAGCTGCATCCATACTTCTTCAGATATTGTACTATTGCAATCATTTGCAATTGGATTGTCCTGAGTGGACCAGACCAACCAGTTGGGGTAGAGAAAGTTTATTTAGGATGGACACATGGAAATACTTTTTTATTCAATAGATACTTACTTTGTGGAACTCACTGCCACGGGATGTAATGATGGCCACATAAATTGATGGTTTTAAAGGGGGTTTAGTTAAAAAGGGGTTTCACTATGGTGACCCCATAGGCAGCAAACCTCTGGATACCAGTGTTGAGAGCAACAGCAGAGGAAGGCTTTGGCTTCTATTTCATGTTTGTTTGCTCTTCAGCACAATTTATCCATTATGTGGAAGAGGTTGCTAGCCTAAATCAAGGGTTCCCAGCAAGGTGCCCACCAAGTTTTTAAAGAAAGTTGTTTTGCCCAGCCGGGCTTCTGATTAGCTACAGGACATTTGATTACTGTGCAAAATTTTAACAGCATCATTTTGGCAGCAGGTCCCATTTTGACACAAGGATCTTCACTGTATGACTTAAGGTAAAACACAACAGCTATTTTGTGTCTGCCTCCACCTCCTGAGGCAGCCATTTTGTGGCTAGTGTCTGGGCTCGGCTGCAGCGCCCAGACTTACCCCACTGAGTCCCACACCAGCTGGCACTGTGGGAGATGGGAAGGCTGCAGAGGAGCCTTGTTCAAAGGGGAAGGCAGGGAAAAGAGGAGGCTTAGACCCAGCAAGCCCACAGCTCAGGCAGCTGTAGAAGATGGGCTGAAGAAGCAGCTCAGACCAGGCAGGGCCCACCCACCCACAGCTGAGGTGGCTGTAGAAGATGGGCTGGAGAAGCAGCTAGGACGAGGAATGAGAGGGCAAAAGGAAGTGGGAAAGGGCGAGTGGGAAGTGGGAAAGGGCGAGTCTGGAGCTGCCGCAGCAGCAGGCAATGTGGGTTGTGGTGTGAAGAGACAAGGGAAAGATACAGCTCAATGGTGGGAAGTGAGAAGGAGGGAAGAGGACCCTGAAGCCCAGACCCCCTCTGAGAACCTAGACCCCGGTTCAAGCTGGTCTCCACCCTGTGCAGTAACAGGGTGGGAGTCGTTCACACAAGCTGTAAACACCTCTCCCTGTTTGGCTACAGGGGAAAGACAAAGCCCTGGAAACTCCTCTCCCTGTGAAGCAACAAGGGAGAGAGAGGGGGAGGGTGTGAACTCTCAAGTCAGACAGGGGAAGGGAGGCAAGGAGACCTACTAGGAGGAGGGTGGCGTGGGTGAGGTCTGCCCCGTACACCCAGTGCTTTGTGGGCGTAGTGGTTTCTTGGCCCTTGGGCCAGTTGGGAAAGTCATCGTCTGGGGAGACCAACCCCCAGGTTAGGGAGGAGGGAAGGATACACCGCCCAAAGGGCACGGGCGAGGAGGGGAACGCCACAGCTATGCCTACTACCTTGTGTCAGAATTCCAAAGAAACCCACAACTTAAAAAGGATGGGGACCCCTCGCCTAGATGGATCATTGGTCTGATCCAGCAGGGTTCTTCTTACGTTCAGTTTCAAAGGATTGCAGGTACCACTGCTGTTACACACTCAAGTGTAAATTTTGATGTGGCATATAGCATTAATAATTAACAATGCATGTTTTACATTCATTAATCAATTTGTTATAATTATGTCCTCCTCTTATAAGAGTTCCTGCAATGCCCTACCTAGATTATTGATACAGTCCGTAAAGCTTCTAAATCATTCACTTGGTCCAACTGTTCCCTGTTAGGTTTGCATATTTACTGCTGTTTCAAGGATGATGCGATAGTGCATTGTCCTTTTATATCTGTCTATTTGTTTTCATCTAATAAAAGCATGGAAGAAGAAAAATAACACAAAAAGCACTATTTACTCATCTTCCTTTTTTGTTTCACAAGGATAAAGCATCTGTGTATAAAAGTAGATTTTGGCTTACAAAAAAAGAGAAGCTAAATAAAAGGGTTTTTCTCTCTCCTGTAGAGCCAAGTGATACAAAGGAGGAAGTGTGTTCCAGCCTAGTTATCCTTTGTTATCATTCTCTGGGATTGGCACTCCCATAGGACCCTGCCTATTCCAGTACTACTCAAAGACAAACAGAATTTGGACAATGAACCATCTGTTGGGTTTTTAAGTCATTTGTGTCTAGAATTGGCCTAAAAATGAGATGGAAGTGGGGCTTCTAGTAAGTCAGCATTGCCTAGCCACAGAAGAGTTATTGTGAGGAATATATCATACTAAAAAAGCAGCTTATGTCTATGTAAGATCTTAAGATGTAAGTATATATGCGTCTCCCATTCCATAGGATATTTTTTCCTCCCAAAAGAGGCAAGCCATTGTTAAATTATCTTTACTTAAATGTAGTTGTAAGTGGTTTGCACATTCTGGTTGGATTAAGGTTGCCAACCCCAGTTTGGGAAATTCCTGGAGATTTAGGAGTGGTACCTGGGGGGTTGAGGGAGCTCACTGGGCACATGCTCTCTGAAGGTGCTATTTTGTCCAGGGCAACTGCTCTTGAAAGAAGTTGCAGCAGCTGGGAGAACTCCAGGCCCATCCTGGAGGTAGGTAACCCAAGGTTGCATCCCTCTCTTGGTTGATAGATAGAAAAATTGCAGATTGTCATATAACCATGGTGGCAAACCTATGGCATGCCAGATGTTCATGGACTACAATTCCCATCAGCCCCTGCCAGCATGGCCAATTGGGGCTGATGGGAATTATAGTCCATGAACATCTGGAGTGCCATAGGTTCGCCACCACTGTCATATAACATCATGACCAGTTGTGTCTGTTCTTACTAACTGTAATATTGGGAAGTCACACCAGCAAAGCAAAAGGTATCATTACTTTGAGTCACAGTACACAAGGCCTCACACAGGCATCTATGTTAAGAAACCTCTACATAAGTCTCTCCTACAGAAAATATGCCAATCATGATTTCTAGTTAAAAGTATCTACCACTTGCCCACTAGGTGGCAACTAATGCGAACATTTATTATACTTCTCCTTTAGCTTATGACTTACAACATGCAATATAAATGCAGAAAGAGAAGAAAAGAGAGGTCAGAAAGGAACATATTTTTAAAAGGCATAAAATACAATTGGAATGAACTATGAAATATATGTCTTTATCCCAAGCAACTCCTTTGTGGCTATAATGTCAGTATTTTTCTAAGCTTGTGAGCTCTTTTTGAACGGTGGAGTGAAATTGCTAATATTCATGGGCTTTCATTACCAGCTGTCTGTAGGGTTCCAGATATTAAAGACGGCTCAGCAGAGTGTGTGCCCGCACTTGTGGAAACAAATGATTCAGGAGTCGGCCTTTCACTTTGGCGGGCAGCACGCCTAGTCTGAATTCTAAGTTAGGCTATCTGAAGCTGACCATTAGGTGGCCACTAACATAAACATATGTTATAGTGACTACTATTCATAAGAGATTTGTACAGTAAAAGGTCAGAAAATGCCCAGAAAACAAGTGCTGTAACACTGTTGAAAATGATCAAGTTTGGACAATATCAGTGCCTGGGTAAGAGGTCCATATCAGCGTGTTGCAGTGGTAAAGAGTGGTTGCTTCTGATCTTAAGAACCAGATTTGATTCCCGTCTCCTCTACATGAGTGGAGGACTCTAATCTGGTGAATCAGATTTGTTTCTCTACTCCTCCACATGAAGCCTGCTGGGTGAGATCTCTTGGCTAGTCACAAGCCTTACTCTCAGAGGGAGTGAGCTTATAACGCTGGTTGGAGACAATCCTCTAGGCTGCTTTCAGAGAAGTAGGATATAAATCCAAACTCCTTCTCCTCCTCCTCCTCCTCCTCCTCCTCCTCCTCCTCCTTCTCTCCTCCTCCTCCTTTTTTAAAATCAGCCTAGCTAAGAAGAGTGGGATAAAATTCTCAAATAAAATCAATGAATCAAATATATAACTATTTGAATTACCACTAGTGTAGTGTGTCCTCCTCTGAATAACTAAATGAAGGTTCAGCTTGATTATTATTAAAATGTTTGAGTTGTGGAACATCTTTCCTATAAGCTGGGCTAAAAGAGTTTAATCTTTTCAATTCCATAGATATTTGAACTACACATGGATCTTAGATTCAACTTATTTTTTTTGTATTCAGAAAGCATCTATGGGTGATATAAATTGTCTTCTCTCACCAGTTTCTCTTTAGAGTCTCTAGTGAATGAGATCTCACAAAATAACAGTTTTAGAGAAGCAGTGTGCAATCTGTTTGCTATATGGGAAATTCACTGGTGAGCCTGTTGTAAAAACATACTCAAGGTTATTTTGCTGGTTGAGGGGAGGATGTGGGACACCAGCCTGCAAGTCAAATACACAGGACAACAGTTAGGTGGTATAAAATATTAGCCACAGCCCAGTTTATTGATTATAGGCAAAATAAGCAGTGGCACAGCATGCTTGCTGAATCCAGTGCCGCACCTTGTCACATTGATGGCCCTGATCTGTTCCAGGAAGAGCCCCTTTGCAGCAGCAGAAGTTGCAACCCCAATCCAAAAAAAGTGTCGGCTGAACTCACCTGGCAGCAGACCCAGACACAGGTGCAGGCACATAGGACGCTAATAAATGGAAAATGCAAGAGGCCTGAACCATTCACATATGCTAAAAGGGGACCTGAGGGGCCAACTGTGTAGCAAAGTATTCAGCTGTGTTGCAAATGGGGCATGGTTGTCCAAGAGGAGAAGCATGGAGAACAACCCTCAATCCCCAGGCCCACTGATCCATCTTGGATTTCCAAAGCCAGACATGAACCTTGAAGCTGTCCACCCACAAATCCATGCAGGCAAGGGCCTGGTCACTGAGATTGTTACATGAACCAGCCATCCAGTACAGTGAAATGCCCCCCAAAAGGCCAAATAGAAAGCAGCCTCAGCTGTAAAGGGTGACCTCAAAAGGCAAGGAACAAACATCCAGGAAGATGTGACAGCTCACCAAGCAACTCTCTAGTAGTAGCTCTGTGTCCATCTGAGGGGCAGGGAGCCATATGGCTCCACCCCTCCATGATCCTTTGCACTAAGAAAGATCTACATGGGTTGATTACCCCAGCAGTTTTACTGTAAAATGAAATTGCCACATGAGCACTCACAAGGTCCAGGACCCCAATCCTTGTTTCCTCAGGTGCACTTATGCAACACTGCTCCCTCAGAGACAGCTGAGCTCCAGATATTCCCCATGGACTCAGAAAATGCTAGAAATGCAGTGACTGCCTACTTGTATGCTTGATGGGTCGATGGAGCCAAGGGCCCTAACACTCCCTGTGTTATCAGCAGTATCCAAGGTTCCATAGATCCTATGGGAAGGTGTTGAGGTGCTGGTTTGTGCCAGGGGGCAGAGTTTGGAACATGTCCTCCTGGAAGCGAGAGAAGACGTCCCCATGCCGTTATTGGTGCCTGGAATGTACTTTATCGAGAAAGAGATGCTATGCACCAAACATAAGACCATGAACTTCCTGATGATACATATGACCTGCTCAGAGCACAACATTTGCCTGTTAATTACCCTAACCATGGCCTGGTTGTCACACCAGAAAAGTACCCACTTGTCACAGAACAGGTCTCACCAAATTCTAATGGCCACCAGGATTGGAAAGAGTTTGAGAAAGGTCAGGCCCCTGAGGATGCCCCGTGACTCTCATTGTGGGGGTCAGCACTGGGCGCACCACTGCCCTCTAAAGTAAAACCCAAAGGCAAGGTTGACAGACACATTGGAATGCATCTGGAATGCACTTGAAGTTACTCAAATGGAGAAGTTACTCAAGTAGAGAAGTCTGAGATGTGCCATGCAGTCAGTCAGTCAGTCAGTCAGTCAGTCAGTCAGTCAGTCAGTCAGTCAGTCAGTCTGTCTGTCTGTCTGTCTGTCTGTCTGTCTGTCTGTCTGTCTGTCTGTCTGTCTGTCTGTCTGTCTGTCTGTCTTATTCGATTTGATAGACGGCTCTATCCCCGAAGGGCTCAGAGTGGTATACAAGATAAACAGATGACAATAAATAACAGTATACAAAACAAATCAAATAACATCATTAAAATCCATAAAATCCAGTTAAAACAGTAGCAACAGTACATTCCATTTAATGTTTTGGTCTCAGTAAGCTAGAACAACAAAGTGTAGAGAAGACAGTAGGATTAGGCAGGCCAGGGAGTAATATTCTATTGTGTGTCCTGAATTTACAAATACGGTTTCCGTGCAGTCTCATCACTGTTTGTGCGAAGACTCTTTAGCATTTTAATCACCCCAGCAGTTGATTTTCATCAGGACTATAGAACTCTATCATTCAGTATGAACGTTGCCACCTATTAGAGGCAAGATAAGAAATGGTCAATACACTGTCAGTTGTGCGGCTTTATCAGAAATGATATATTCATATCAGAAACTGAACCCTCATAATTAATTTTTTGCATGGACTGCATTAGTGGATCAACTCCTGTCCATCAGCTGAATTTATAGCTTAAATTTTATTTCATTTTATGCTACATTTTCAAAAATGTGTGTGCTAGTTTTTTTAATTCTTAAATCTGTACATGTTTACATATATACACATACATCCTGTGCACAGACACACACACATCTGTTTCTAGGAAAAAATGCTATCTGGTAGGATACAGGGGACATGAGTCAGGGGATGACCAAATGCTTTTGTCAGATGACTTGGTACTCAGAGCAACATCAAGCACTGGAGTTAATACTACGTAGTATAATTTTATTGATATAAAGCCCCTCATACAATATGTTTTGAAAAGTGGGATGTAAACATGGGAAATGAGTAGTTCTGCTCAGTTTACTGAACAGATTTTTTCACCTGGAATTTTCTGCTAGCAGCTTGAAGACTGCATTTTTCAGTTTTGCTGGCCGTCATTCTTGTGCTGATGGATTAGTGAGGAACTGGTGCTGGACTTCAGCACTCCCTTGTTGAGTCCTCTGATTCCTGACAGCTGAGGATAGTCTTTGGCATGCGCAATAAAATTTTCTCTGATCATCCATTTGTGATGAAGTGGTGGTGCTCCTTCAGTAGGAAGTCTTAAATTCTTTTGGGCTGTTATCCCATCTTGCACAATTTGGAGTTCTATTATAGAATTTCTTGAGCCCCCATCAAATAACGTTAAGCACATTGAAATCAATATTTTTTTAAAGAAAAAATGGATGTAGGTGTGTTGGTGTTGTCCCCTACCTGCACATGATTGCCTGGCTGTGAACACCATGTCTGTACACATAAAATGTCTAAGCATATAGGTTCTCTTTTCATGATGGGGAACACTCCTTGTTCATACATTCCAAATCATGGGGATAGAATCTGTCAGCCCAATCTAGAGCTCCAGCCAGTTGGGGGGTGGTGATGCTGTAGTGCCATCCTGCCACATCCAGAGGGCTCTGGCAGCATGGAGAGGCAGAAAAAGCCACCCCCACCCCACACCAGAAAGCTCTCCATAGAGCTCAATGGACTATGCCACCCAAAAGGCCCAGCACAACTAGCTGCAAACCTGGGGTGGAAGCCGACTAACATCGGCTCTACCCCTAGGAATGCCCCAACCCCTCCCCCATGCAGCTCTGTGGTGGCCTAGACCTCCAACTTTCACTGCTGTGGAACTGAGGAACAGCTGGCCGCCAGAATAAATGGCCCATGCACCAGTGGAGGGGATAAAAGCATCAGTGCATGCCACCTCTTCCAGAGGATTCCACACGCACACACACCCCAGATTGGGCCATTAGTCTTCCTATGTACACTTTATATACGTATTAATTTTATTTATTTGAAACATTTGTGTCCCTCCCTTCCACCCAGTTAGGACCTTCAAGACAATGAAAGATTAAAGAGACATTAAAATCAACTTGTATGTGTATAAAACCATCAATTATAAAAAGAAATAAGGAGAGTCAGTATACGTGTTGATACATGATGGAGATCAAACATAGACAGGATGGAGCCAGTCAATTCAAGTTTGTTATCCCTGTACAAATTTTGATTTCAGCGCACAGAATGACATTTTTAAAGGGTTATGGTGTTTTCAGAGTAACAAATGCCCAGGTTTCATTGTCTCACGCTAATTTTTAAATTTTCATGTAAAAGAGAAGAATTGGGTGGGACTTCAAATGGTGTGACTTGTCTACCTTTTTCACAGAACTCCTTTCACATTTATTGTTTTTAGTATATTAAGGGACATGCGTCATCGTCATTCAGCATTTGATATTCTGAAAAAAAAATAACCAACCCAAACGTTGCAGTGAGAACAGTGCGTGCAAGTGATTTGGGAAATGTGTATTAATTTACATAATTTACAATGGTAGACTTTTTTTTCTGGCATCCTGATATGAAATGTATGTGTGTGATGTTTGAGACTATGTCATTTTGCCTGTATTTCAAACCACTGAGGTGATAGGAAGAGTGGCTTGAACGTTATTTGGCTCCTTGTGGGTGCAATGAAATGGGTGCCATACAAAATCTGTATCAGTTCCCAAATAAATAATTTGCAATTGCTTGTCTGCCTAGCGCCTTTTGTCTGCCTCATTTTGTTTCATATTCTTTTGTCTCTTATTTGGACTTTGGCAGACTGTAAGACAGCTTATGCTTCCAAAATGATTAGGATTCAATTGGCATAGAGCTCATTACTATGCCGTCAAGCCAGGCAGTTGGTTTCACAATTATTTCATAAGCATGGGCTTGTACATTTTCAGCGCACTTTAAAAAGAAGCTTGTCAGACTTGCACAATCATCTGTTGGTGAGGGTTTGATGTGGACATGAGGAGAAAGAAAATGCGCATAGAAGAAAAAAGAACATGATGATCTGTTTCAGCTAAATAGTTTTTGTATTGTGCATTTGAATCTTTATAGTGCTGATTCCTTACACAACCTTGTTGCTAGATCAGGATTGTCTAGAATATTGTGATTTTATATTAGCATAGGAAAATAGAGCAAGAATGTTGAAGATTTCTTCCTTTCCATCTTCTTTTCCATAACTCCTTTTGTTTATTTCATGCTGTGTTCTATAAGGTAGGACTATAACTTAGTGGTAGACCATTTGTTTTGCATTCAGAAAGCTCCAGGTTGAATCCCTGACATCTCCAGCTAAAAGAATCAAGGAGGAGGTTATGTGAGAGATCTTTTCCTGAAAAGGTAGAGGGCACCGCCAATGAGCTTAATAGACAAACCATCAGGCCTGGTATAAAGCAGCTTTATGTGTTCAAGGTTTTGAGCCATTTATATCAGAATAAGTGGACTCCAATGGTTTAGGAAGGGGCCTCCCCAGCCCCACTATCTTAGTTCTCATGAAACAGATACCAGGGACCTCTGTCTGCAAAGTACCCTGTTTCTCCAAAAATAAGACATCCCCTGAAAATAAGACGTAGTAGAGGTTTTGCTGAAGTGCTAAATATAAAGCATCCCCCGAAAGTAAGACGTGGCAAAGTTTTTGTTTGGAAGCATGCCCGTTGAACACCAGAGCATGCAGCTGTGGAGTGGAAAAATAAGACATCCCCTGAAAATAAGACATAGCACATCTTTGGGAGCAAAAATTAATATAAGACACTGTCTTATTTTCAGGGAAACAGGGTATGACCTACAAATAAGTTATGGTTCTTGGTCTCTAAAGAAAGTGACACAAGATTCATGTGTAACTCAGGATGATTGTCATGGGACTTGCCTCTGACATTAAAGCATCAAATGCTGACCTAGCCAGCTATTGTAGTTACATCCCTTTTAATCTGTCCTTAAACACACAGAGCTGCAGAGTCTATTCTTTCTGACAACGACTCTGCGAATTCTCAGAAAGAGAATTTCAAATCAGCTATTACCTGAGATACCATAGTTTAAACCTAGATACTTCTTTGTGAAAAGGTGATGCTTAGCTACTGAGCCACTGTCCGACTGCCCTGTTGTGGATCAGCTACACTGAGTCACAAGTTACTGCCCTCTTGGCAGGACAGTGCTTGTTCCCAGTTGCTTTGAGGAAGTCCTTACTGCATACATTTCCCTTTGGTGATAACTTGAGATTTTAAAGTAAATGAACCATTGTGGTATAGTAGTTAGAAGTAAGTATCAATCATGGCAAGATTTCCTGTAGGGTTGTATTTCCTTGAGTCCTGCTTTCACCTTCCATTCTCTCCAGGGCATTTCTGGCATGACTTCTAATTGGCTTCGAGGTTAGAGAGGGCAGATTTGCCAGTGAGAACAGCTTTGCCCCAGACATGTTCCCTCTGCCCACGGCTAGCCTACCTAGCTCCACCCTTCCCACTACATCACATTGCCATCCATGTGTTCCTCCTTGCCCCCCTTCCATGTTGTTGGCTCCCTTTTTCTTCTTTAAATGCTAATATTGAGATATTGTTATCTCAATATAATAATTACAGAGAGTTGGCTTTTACAAGGAACAGTACAAGAAGGGTCTCTTTTTGGCTCCACCACACATTTTCCGCTCTACTTCCCCCCTCCCCAATGATTGGGAGGGTTTCTTAAAACTTTATTTCAAACAAGCTTCTATTTTAAAACAAGCTTCTGTCTTCTCCTGTGACAGCAGCAGTGGCAAGGGGAGAGAAAGAGGGAGTATGTGTGTGTGTGGAGTGTAAGGGAGGGAGATCTAGCACATGGTCCCTTTCTTTGGCAGTGTGTGTCCAGGGAATTGCTTTGCCTCTTTCATTTTTGGGGGGCGGGGGGCAGGAAATCATTTTAGGATGGGCTAGAATATTGATATAACTGCAATCACAGGTATAACAATATAACTTCAAAAAATCGAAAACAATGTGTGTAACATAAAAGTGGGTTAACAAGCGGATGCGTCACACACTAAATGGGCGGAGAACTAATTTAACCAATATGTATACTCATGTATTATATTCTCCTTCTTATAAATCCAAACAGCAAATTCATAAACAATAATAATTATACACCCAGTTTATATAGCATGAAATGATCAGTAATAAATTTAATAGTCCATAAATCAAGTTCATCAAAGTCAATATCTTCAATATCTTTTATATTATATGTTTGTGCAATTTCATAATAATAGCCCATTTCATCAGTGTCTCATAAAGAATTATTATTCTCCATATTGTAAATACTTTTTAAAAGCTCTTTATCTTGCAGCTATGGGTGTGATAACATATGTCCCTTTAAGAAGGACTTGGTGGGTAGAGTCAAGAGAACCAGGAAAAATAGACATCGGTTGAGACTTCAGCAAGCAGCTGTGGGGCAGGCAGAGAATGGGTCCTCACATGTAAACAGAGAAACATGAAGAAACCACTCTACAGCCCCACTGTGCAGCTAGGAGCCCCGAGGTATGCATTCTGTGCATAATGGGCCAGAGTCTCAGACTGGAATCCGTGACTGGAAGTGTGTTGAGGAAGCGTTGGGTTACCTTGAGCCATTCATGCCCTCCTAGCCTAACCCAGCTCACAGGGTTTTATTTATTTTTATTTTATTTTTGAGGCTTCTATACCGCCCCATCCCCGAAGGGCTCTGGGCGGTGTACAGCAGATAGAAGTAACAATATAAAATAATTAAAACATTAAAAGGCAGCAATAAAACCAGAGAGTAATTCTAACAATTAAACAGTGAACATCAAGAAGATGAAAATATGAATATCCAATTTTAAGATTCCCTCCCCCCCCCCAAAAGGGAGTCTTGATGGTCTCGTTAGATGACAAATGGCCCAGATGTCAGGGCCAAATGAGAGCCAAACTAGGGTCAAACTAGGGGGGGCACCACTATCAGTAGCCAGTTCCTCCAAAGGCCCGACGGAACAGCTCCGTCTTAAAGGCCCTGCGGAACTCACCAAGGTCCCGCAGGGCCCGGACAGCTGGCAGGAGAGCATTCCACCAGGCTGGGGCCAGAGCTGTAAAGGCCCTGGCCCGCGTGGAGGCCAGCCGCATCATTGAGGGGCCAGGGACCACCAGTAAATTGGCCTCAACCGAACGGAGAGGCCGTGCAGGGACATATGGGGTGATGCGGTCTCGAAGATACGATGGTCCCAGGCCACTTAAGGCCTTAAAGGTCAACACCAACACCTTGAAAATGATCCGGTACTCTACTGGGAGCCAGTGCAGCTGGTGCAATACAGGCTGGATATGTTCCCAAGTGGCGCTACCTGTTAGCAGGCGCGCCGCTGTATGCTGAACCAGTTTTAGTCTCTGGGTCAAGCGCAAGGGAAGGCCCGCATAGAGCGAGTTACAATAGTCTAATCTGGAGATGACCGTTGCATGATCACAGTGGCTAGGTACGCTTGGGAGAGGAAGGGAGCCAGCCGTCGGGCCTGACAAAGGTGGAAGAAAGCAGCCCGGGTTGTATGGGCCACCTGGGTCTCCATTGAGAGAGACAAATCCAGGTGGATCCCCAGGCTGCGAACGGAGGGTGTTGGCGCCAATGTGACCCCCTCCCACACCGGCGGCTGGAAGGTCCCACCCTCCCCCTCGTGGCCGAGCCAGAGGTTGTTGTGAGGATAAAATGATGCAGAAGAGAATGATATAAGGTGCTTTAGATTTCTACTGGTGAGAGTATGGATGAAGTAAATGTACATAATAAATTAAACTGTAAGTATTTCATATGCACTTTGAAGGTCAAAAGTAGTTCATGAAATTTATCTGGAAAATAATAGGTGGCTGGCATAAATTCAGTGCAACCATTTATTTGGTTCTGACTCTGTATACCCAAATACCCTTTGCTATCTGCAGTAGTTAAGATTTATAAAAATGTCAACTGAATGCAGTTAATCTTGTGATCCTCACAGTTATATTGTCTAGTGTGATTACAAAAGGGGACTTGCCATCATACCTAGATCAGAGACCATAGCACAAGAATCCCTTTATTCTTCAGGAATCTGCAAACTGACAACCTGCATTACAACCTTACTCAAAAGGAGAAAACTGAAATGGCTATACGATGATGCCTTGCTTGGCCAGCAATAATAAACTGCAGAACGTACGGCTAAAAGTCTGGTGGCTTGGGGGAGGCTGCCATATTGTTGTCTTCATTCAGTTGTATGAAATATTTGTGAAACAACATTGCTACCACCAGAGGGGAACCTTGCTTTAGTATTTTAGAGACTATGTAATCCTATGCTTTGCACATGATGTCAAACAAAAGTCTCAACTGCACTGAAGATTGCTGACAAAGAAGAGTACCTCCACAGCTCACAGCCTGGTGTTTGTTTGTTTTTTAACCTCTTTTCCTGGCAGAGTACTCAAGTGCACATCAGAGTTACCTTGGGTTTACATCAGCAGGTTTTTTTTCCTAACCAGTATTAGGTCACCAGATATGCAGGAATGGTAAAGGCTAGGATAGCCAGCCTTTCTCCCACCTTCTCACCTGGGACTGCAGGAGGTTATGAAAAAGGCAACATTGTTAATATGGGGCATTTATGAATTCTTTTTAAATGCATCATTGTTACTTAATTGTAAACATTGAAGAAATGCTCCTATTCTGTAGATCAAACTTTATTTTCTGTGGCAAAATATTGAAGAGTAATTGCCACTGCAGCACATGTCAGGAAAAAAGGCGAGGGAAAAGCAGGGTAAGAGAGTGGGTAATTGCTCTCCTAACCCTGGAGGAGGAAACGCTTTGGAATTGAATACTACAAACCCGCAGGGAGTGTGAAAATGGTCTAAGTCTGGTTTTCTTAGTAAAGGGTGCAGTGTACCTGTACCTTTTTTGTGGCTTCAAGCCAAAATGCAAACCCTCTTTTTGTTGACTTTGTAACTTCCTTTGAGTTTTAGTTGCTTGACTTTTCTCCTCATATACAGAAATGGAAGGAGTTGCTTTGTTGTTTTTTTCCCTTGTGAATTCCAGCAAGAAAATTAGGAGCAATGCAGCAGACCAAATGCGTCAGGCCTGTTTTTGTTGCTGTGACAATTCTCAGTAGTCTAGCCACCTGTACTTTTCTTCCGACTGCAGTGTTTATGAGACAGAGATGCCTGTTTGAAAGAAAAGAAAAATAAAGAGGCAAAATTAATGGTTCTTTCTGTGTTAGCATGATTATATTGTATAAAATGCAATGTCATGGATTTTGTGGGAAAATGTATGAAGTCTGGCTTGCAATTATGTAATTTCAACATATAGAGGAAAATACAATTTAATTTAAGTCTCTTGGGCATTAAACTTTCAGGTAAAAGCATCAACCTTTCAAATATACTGCCACATTTTCTCCTTTCAATTACTTTTTAAATGTTGCTGATGACATTGAAAAGATTAACTTTAAATTAATAAACTATCACCATTGGAAGATCATTCTTGATTTTTGTCTTTAATTCATAACAGATCCGTGAATAATAATTTGAAAAATCTATATATTTCAAATTATTCTATAGCAGATGGCCATTTTCCTATTTATAATAAATAAAATCCAGTGTGGGATAGAAGGTGGAATGTTGCCCTAGGAAGAATTATGTTCAAATCTCTATCCAGCCATGAAGCTTATTGGGTGACCCACTGGCCAGTTACAAACTTCCAGTCTTTAGAATATCTCCTCTGAAATATCAGCCAGGTTGACAGAACTTGACTGGCCAAAATAATCCTCAAATGAGCTTCATAACTGAGTGGAGATTGAAGTTACTTTTCATGGTCCAACATTCTACCCAAAGCAGACAGGAAAATATGGAAGTATAAAAGCTGTCACTGAGATAGTGTCAGAGCAGCTAGTTTATGGAACTGCTAAATTTGGTGGCAGAGCCCTAATTTTGAGTGAAAATATCTCAAGCAGTGTTTACTTTTTGTCCAGTCTTTCCTTCTGAAGTCAACCCCGCAGGGTCGTCGCTAAGGAATAGGCGAGACGCGGAGGAGGTTTCATCTGGCGGAGAGCGTCAGCAACAGGAAGCGCGGGATTTCGTGATCCTGACAACTCTCCCCTGTGCTGGTCTCTCGCACCTTTTATTAGGGTTTCCTTGTGGGCGTGTAAAGGAGGTGGGTAGGGAGATGAGCGGGAGACCGGGAGACCTGGAGATCATCATGTGATGCATGATCTCACCTGGCTGCTACGTGCGGAGAGGAGCATCAGCGTCTGGGCCTAATCCTCACCTGGGGGCAGATCATTGTCCCTTTGTCTGGGACGCCCGGTGACTGAGCCAGATAGTTCATGACCCGTGACTCAGAGGGGGGATGAGAATTGGGGAGTCGCGAATGCGACCAGAAGGCCGTAGAGTCCGTTAGGCGTTCCAACGTTCTACCGCGGTGCTGCTGGGTCAGCAGTGCATTACTACATCTCCTCCTTTTACATTTTAGAAGGGGACGAGGAAATGCTAAGGGGTGATTTAAAGGGGCGGCTTGTCTCCTCCGCCCGTCTGGTCAGGCTGGCCGAGGTGCGTGTGTAACGTTAGTACTTGGATGCTGGGAAAGGGAAATTCGAGGGGCTTCTTACACACGTTACAGGCAATATTAGACATACATTGAGCGAAACAAGATCCGATAATGAGGCATACAATTAAACCAATGCAGGCTGTACAATAGCACTCAACCATCCTCCCGACAGCCAGCTCCAGAGGGCTGACCACCAATGGGGCAAAACATCATACTTCAGATTAAGATACAACTTCCTGCAATTAGCGCACTTTCATATGAATCAATTGGGAATTATCAGAGATTAAAGCAACACATATTACGTACATTTTCACAACCTTGGTGATGCAACAACAATAAGTAATCAATGGCGGCCACGCGATTATCTAAGGTCGGCTTTGAAGTTCCACCTGCTGCTTTCGGAGGCCAGGGCATCCAGGCGGTGGAGGTAGAGTTGATAGGCCATGGGGCACAGGCCAGAGCGGCCGATAGTCTTGAGTGTTACATGAAACAAGTCGGGGACTCCCACAAAGGGAGTCGCTTAGGAAACATACTCCGCCTTGGCTAAGAGCGCTCGCGTCGCTCCGGCAAAGTCGAGGAAGCGGGCGGCACCCGGTGCTTAGGCTCCCGAGGTGAAGCCTGATGCAAAACAATGGTGAAGACGGCAGTAGAGAGTCCCGGCAGGCAGATGGCGGGAATGCAACAACAGCGAAATACGATAACTTCTAAAATTAAGGCGTACAGTAACTTCAATAATCAATTCGGGTCATAGTACTCAACAATGAATTCCCTTGGAGGTCCGACAATGGGCATAAAGGGGCAAGGCATCAGACATTGCGTTGGCAACAATATATACAAGACATGCATGTTTGTAGATAGGGAGAGCTACTGATAGTCTTTAGCATTGCAGGTTCAGTGACTCTCACGAGCAAGGTTGTGAGAGAAGGCGTGTTCCAACAATTATTCAAGCGGCTGAAACCAGCGGAGAGTTCCAAGGAGGGTTAATCTATCAGGAATGTTCCTGGCTGCAATTCCAAGTTTCAGCCAGGGGCGACTGAGAGGGAGAGAATGGCTGTAGATGAGGGAGCAGCGACCGCACTTGGCGTCAACCTTTGAGCCATAGCTGGCCCAGGCTGCCATTCCCTGGGGGGGGGGGGGGGCAGGGTTCGCGATCTCCGTGGAAGAATGGGTGTACTGGTTCCAGAAGGTCCCTCCCATCTTGGCCCAGGCTGGGGGGTGTCCCGGGCTCTCTCAGCAGGCGGGGTGGGGATCCTCCAGGGAGGCCCAGCTCCATCTCTCCCGGGATGGGGCTGGCCTGGCATGGCGGGCTGGACTCCTGTATAGAAAAACAAGCGGCTTTCCCCAGGGTTTTTGCGTGCTGGCTGAGTTAGTTCTTATAGATGACAATGGAAAGCCCGAGCCCTGAGTGGGGGGGCAGGCAATTTTGATAGAGAATAGAGAAAGAGTACTTTGGATATGGTCTGCTGGATGAGACCTTGATTGGGTCAATAGGGGAACTACCCCTTTCTTTTCGTTGTTTATGCCAAGCTTTTCTTAGGTGCAGTTAGCCCATTCCGACAACGATCACTTGCAACACGCCAAAGGCGTACACAAAGGCAGCGAATTGCCGAAGGCTTAGGAGAAGGGAGGTCACAACCAGGTGCGACGAAAGCAAAGCAATTCACAATTATAGTCATATCGTAATATAGCATTCATAGGAAAGATTTAGAGAAAGATGCAAAGAAAACAGTTCCTGGGCTTGAGGTTTGATCCACACGAGCAATTTGAGAGGGTTTGCAAGAGAAAAACCTTTTGTCAGATCCCAGATCTAGAGGTGGGGTCGTCAGCCCATGAGAGAAAGGGAGGGTGTGCAGAGAAAAGAAGGCGGGGAAGGGTTTGGAAGTCAGCTCTACCTTCCCCCTCCTGTAAGGAGACTTTGGCGGTTTGAGCTAAGCTTCCCTACCTTCTGGCGGAGGCTGTGTAAGATAGGTAATGGCTGGGAGACCCCGGCACGTGACTAGCCAGAGCTCAGCAGGAAATGTGGGAGCATAATGAAAATAATTCTGGCGCCCGCCAATGTGGCAGTGTAGGCTCAGATGGGCCGAAGGAAAAGGTTCTCAAGGAGAGAGGTTTGAAGAAGAGTTTTGAAGGTTTAAACTAAGATGGAGGCGGCTTGAAGCAGGTCCCATCGGTATCCTAGAACACTTGCGAGCTGTGTCCCGTTTAAAGCGGATGCTGTAATGGGGCGAAGCCTTTCAAAGGCATTAGCACACATAATCAGAAGGAGAAAAACTTTAATTGAAGCACAAGAGCATAGCTTAGAAGCAATGGAAAAATCCCTCTTATGAGGGGAAAACTTTAGGGGTCTCTTGAAAGGGGGCAAGACATACAGAACATACATAGGCATACAGAGCACATATAAAGTACCCAAGGGAGGATTGCGACTCTGATTTGAGATCTTGCTCTCTCTCTGAGGTACTGGCGATTTTGCTGCCACTGGGAAGGCTTTGAGCTTAGGAGCTTTGCACAGGCTCAGGAGGCTATGAGATCTGGTTTGAACCTTACAGCTGGAGAGGGCCAAGGGGCTTCTTCTTCACGAAGGACTTTTGGCTTAAGGCCATTGTGCGAGCATCTTCCCCCTTTCCATGCCTCATTGTCCTGTAGATTGGCTATGGGGCATTCTGAGGAGGGTTCAAAACGGCAGTCCTCTTCCGTCAGCATTTCTTTCTGTTTGGTGTCAGTGACTGTGGACTCTGCAGAGATTTTGAAATGCGTGCCATTTCTGAGGGCACTGGTGGAGGCATGAGGTGACTTTGGAAGTAGAGGGGGTTAGCAGAGCAGGAAGTATAGACGAGGGGGGGGGGGCAAGCTGGCAAGACCAGCCCAATGGTCTCCGTGGGGATGGGATCACTATACTGAGCTGGGGCAGCGAAGATCTCATGGGGGAGCTCCGGGGAAAGGGTTTGAGGTGCGGATCTTGGTTCGGGCTGGGGAGATGCCGAGGCTGAGCCTCCCAGCGGGCATTGGGAGGCGCCCGGTCTTGGGCTTTCCTGGGGGTCTTAGCCCTCTGGGGAGAAGACCCTCCTCCGTCAGGAGTTGTAGGCCCCGCCCGGGCAGCCTACAATTCCTCCGGGGGAAATGTCTGGCTTGCGCGAATGAGACACTTTCGTCACCGGGGCTGTCTCATGGCAGCCCGGAGAGGGCTGGCTAGAAGGCTGGCTTGATGGGCGAGCCGATATCCTGGCAAGCTTTGAGCATGTCGGCCAGCTCGGGGTTCCTTCCTAGGCCTGTGATAAACTTTGCGGCACTCAGCGGGCGTTCTCCTTGGCAAGGCGCTTAGGAGTTAGCCCTGGGCCTCCCTCGTTGTCAACCACTGCCTCTTGAGGGCCTCCTGGAGCCTGTTCACAAACTTCGGCATATGGGCTCTTGGGGTTTTGCCGGATGGTGGAGAAACTCTGGGTTGGCTGGCGGCATTAGGGACTTTGATAAATGCCTTATAGGCGCACTCCAGAGGCGACCGTAGGGTGGCCTCAGGCAGGACAATCTGATCGTTGGGGTTGGCGAAAGCATGAAACCGTAAAGCTGGCTGGCTGTGTGAAGCGCCGCGGGCCTCCCCTGCTGATGCATTGCTGGCCGGAACTTCGCTTTCCCAGATCACAAATTGTGCAGAGACTCAGGAGCATCACGAAAGGTGGTTTTTCCAGTCGTCGGAACCATTAGGTGATTCCTGTCGATTGCCTCAGCATGCCTCTCCGCGTAGGGGCTGAAGTGATTCCTACGTCTTGCATGTCGCTTTCGCGGAGACTCAGTGAGGATGTTATAGCTTAAGAGGCGGTTTTCGACAACCGCCGAATGGCGCCACCCTCCCCTCGGTATCTGTGAAATGGGCCGAGGGGCACAATGCAAGAATATCGGCATCGTCTTCCGTCAGGGTTTCTTTCTTCTGCAGATGCGTGGCCTATCACGTTCTCGCGAGAGTTTGAAACCAGCGCCATTCGATGGCGCTGGCCAGTGCAGTGGCCCGGAAAATGAAGGTGGAGCAAGGGGAGGCGTGTGAAACATGAGAGAGAGTTTGAAATGAAGCCCGAAGGAGCAAGGGGGGGCAGAAGGAGGACGAAGCGTCCAATTTGAGTGGATAGAGAAAATTCCGGGGTTGAAATTGAAGGTGAAAAGGATCGAGAAGGAGGTGACCTACAGCAAAGGGAGCCATAGGTCTGCAGGCTGATGGCGACATAACATTGTCTCCGATCAGTAGCAGTGACATCGGCGCTGGCGAGGCTCTGTCGCGAAGAGGCGCCCGATGTTTTCCCAGTCCTTAAGATTCAATGTCCCCCCCTCTGGGTACCATGGACACTGAGCTTCAATCTCCTCAACCAATTTGCGCAGCTCCCTTCTCTTCTGGGGACCCTGCCGCATTTATCGCAGCTTTCCAGTTCGTCAGCGTGCTTGTCATAAGCCCTGCTTTGCAAGCTCCCATACTCACCGGTGTTCCGTCCGGGCGAAAGTGTCCCTAGGGCGGCGTGTCTCTGGATCGCGCCGATCAGGACAGGCGATACCGAGAAAGCGGTGGTCCCCTGGATGCGCCCGATCCAGCGGACTTCGATATCGCGACCCTTTCCCAGGCGGCGGTGAGCAGGGTGGAGGTTGATTCCGGGTTTAGAAGCACCAGCTTGAAGTCAACCCTGCAGAGGGTCGTTACAGCTAAGGAATAGGCGAGACGCGGAGGAGGTTTCATCTGGCGGAGAGCGTCAGCAACAGGAAGCGCGGGATTTCGTGATCCTGACAACTCTCCCCTGTGCTGGTCTCTCGCACCTTTTATTAGGGTTTCCTTGTGGGCGTGTAAAGGAGGTGGGTAGGGAGGTGAGCGGGAGACCGGGAGACCTGGAGATCATCATGTGATGCATGATCTCACCTGGCTGCTACGTGCGGAGAGGAGCATCAGCGTCTGGGCCTAATCCTCACCTGGGGGCAGATCATTGTCCCTTTGTCTGGGACGCCCGGTGACTGAGCCAGATAGTTCATGACCCGTGACTCATAGGGGGATGAGGAGTGGGGGTGCGGTGCGACCAGAAGGCCGTAGGTCCGTTGGCGTTCCAACGTTCTACCACGGTGCTGCTGGGTCAGCAGTGCATTACTACACCTTCTGAGTACAGTGCATATTTATGGGCCTTAGGTTTTTATTACATGTGTAGTAAAGTAAAGACTTGTCTTTAGCCATCATTTTAATTATTAGAACTGTTAATTGTGGAAGACAAAAAAGATTGTATCACCTTCTTGATAGCAGTTCTTTAGTAAGTTCAAGTAAGTTATTTAAAAGTATACTGCTAGGTCCAAATACAATCATAGAGTTGGAAGAGACCACAAGGGCCATCAAGTCCAACCCCCTGCTATACAGAAACACACAATCAAAGCACTATATATATATATGTGTGTGTGTTCATCCAGCCTCTGTTTAAAAACCTTCAAAGAAGGAGACTCCACCACTCTGGCTGTTTCTGCATGGCGGCAGAAGCAGAATCTGTTTTCCTGCACCTTGAATCCATTACTCTGTGTACAAGCTTGCTCCCTCTTTGACATGACATCCCTTCAAATATTTAAACATGGGTATCATTTTCCCGCTTAACCTTTGCTTCTCCAGACTAAACATCCCCAGCTCCCTATCTTTGTAGGGCCAGGATTCCAGACCTTTGACCATTTTGGTTGCCCTTCTCTGGACATGTTCCAGCTTGTCAATATCCTTCTCAAACTGCGGTGCCCAGAACTGAACATTCTGAGTTTTAGCTTTTCTGACATTCTCCCTACATGTCTTGGCTATTTGTTTGAATTCCTCTTTAGTAACTTCCCCACTTTCCATTTCTTGTACATGTCCCTTTTATATCTTAGTTCACTTGAGAGTTCTTTAGATCCTGGTTTAGAGTGTTCTTTGGATCTTGGTTTCTTTAGACACCTCCCATTTTTTCTCCTTATTAGACCTGTTTCAAATTGTGCCTTAAATATATCACTTTTAATAAACTTCCACCCATCCACCCACCCAAACTCCATGGGATCACACTCAGTAGTTTCTTAAGTTTACTGAAATCAGCTTTCTTAAAGTCTAGAATGCATGTCCAACGAGACTTGCCGTCCCCTTTCCATTGTATAACAAACTCCAGGAGAACATGATCACTCCCAAGAACCCTGCCACTTCCACCTCATTAATCAGGTTATCATTGTTGGTTAGGAGCAGATCTAAAATAGCCAATCCCCTTGTTGCCTTGCCCACCTTCTGGACCATGAATTGTCTCCAAGGCAAGTGAGGTAATTGTTGGACCTGGTAGTCTTGGCAGAGTTTGACTCCCAGCAAATATCTGGATAATTGAAATATCCCATTACTACTATTTCTCTTCTTTATGAAAGTTTGGTCATCAGCTCCAGGAAGGCATCTTCCAACTCTTGAGTTTCATTTGGGGGTCTGTAATAGACCCCCACAATGAGATCACTGTTGTTTTCCCCCCAGATGCTGTCAACCTGGTTCCCAGGATTTAAGTCATGGACCTTCTCATAGGTGTAATCATCTCTGACATAAAGTGCTACTCCCTTGTCTTTCCTAGTTGATCTATTTATCTGGAATAGGTTGTAGCCCTCAGTTATTATATTCCAGTCATGAGATTCATCCCACCAGGTGTCAGTGATGCCTATTATATCATATTTATTATGCCATGTTAAGAGTTCCAGTTCATCCAGTTTATTACCCATGCTTTGTGCATTAGTGTAGAAACATCTAAGGCTTTGGTTCATGCCTGTGGGTGCTTATTTAAGGTTTGATCCCCCTTACTGATGGGTTTTTGAACTATTCACTCAGTTCTCTCTATAACGTTCAACCTATTCTCTCTAGTACTAGGTGAGCTCCTTCCCACTTTAATATTGTCTCCCTCCCCCACTTCACTCAGTTTAAAGCCCTCCTGATAAGGTTTGTCAGTCTCCTAGCAAAAATGTTCTTCCCTACAGCCATGAGGTGTAACCCATCCCTTGCCAGTAGTCCCTCTTCATGAAACCACAGACCATGGTCCTAGAAGCCAAAACGTTCCTGGTGGCACCACCTGCAAAGCCAGTTACTTACCTCCACTATTCTTCTTTCACGCCTGGGCCCATGTCCTTCAACTGGAAGTAGAAATGAAATGACAACCTGTGCATTCAGTTCCTTCAGCTTCCTTCTGAGAGCCTCAAAATCCTTTCTGATGTCCTGAAAACTACGTCTAGCAGTGCCATTTGTTCCGACATGGATTAAGAGGAAGGGATAACAGTCAGTGGGCTTGACAAGTCTTCTCAGCCTCTCTGTGACATCATGGATTTTTGCCCTAGGGAGACAGCACACCACTCAATACACCTTTCAGGCCTGCAAACTGCTGCTTCTGCTACTCTGAGCAGGGAGTCCCCTATTACCACCACATGTCTCCTCTGGGATTTTGCAGGTGACATTTCATGGGTTGAACCTTCTGTCGCTTGTGCATTCTCTGAGAGCTGAGTCCGTTCCTCCTGTGCCTGTTTCTCATCCTCCTTAAGCCAATGGATTGAAGACTTTTGCCCCTAGTCACTACCTTATGTTTTGTTATCTCCCCAAAGATGGGTTCTTATTGGTAAGAACTGCAGCTGCATCTGAGGAAGTCAAAGAGCGAGTGGCAGTGAGTGGCAGTTGATTCAAGTTGATTCAAGTTAAGGTTGGGGGATTAAACAGAATCCCCACCCCTCAACAGCCTGAGGCAAACATATAGTCAACAACAATGGAACCTCCCACACAGACAAAAGCTCCCCCAAGCCCTCAAAAAACATACACACAAGTCCTCAAATACACACACACCAGATAAGGATTGAGCTTTAAGGATAACCCGCACATAAAAACAGAGCTCACCTTTTCTCTGGTCAAGCATATGTACTATCAGGGTCATTTTATTCTCTCTTGTGGTTTCAGAGCAGCCATATTCCAGCGCTGTGGCTGTTCATTGTGTGCTTTATCATGTGCAACCTAGTGTTTTTATCTTTGGTGGGAGTGCATTTGCTAATAATCTTGACTTGATCTTTTTGTCTGTTTTTGTGCTACCACAATTGACCTATATCTTTTTTTTTTTTTGCTTTTTCACTGACCGCGTTGAGACATTTTGAAATCTACAGTCATCCTGAAATGACAAGCTGTGCAAACTAGGCTATTTAGTGTACTGGCTTTTCTTACTTGTGAAATAATGTTGCTTTGGCATAGTGAATGGGGCAAAAAGTGGGTTTGGACCAAATGTGACTTCTATAGTTCCTGTTAAAGTATGCACATCTTTTCAGAAGTGTATGGATTGTTTTTGTTTTCATTTCATTTTTGTTTTTTTAAATGGTAAAATCTGGTCCTGTTCATTATTGCATATATGTATTAGTGCTTTTCTGTTTGTTTCAGTGAGGGAACTATTTTAGTAAGTAACACATATGGTTAGACAGTGATTAAGATTTCTAGGGGCTGTACTGGTCACTTACGGAATTATCCTGCCAAACTTCAAGCAGAAGGGGAGGAAGATGCTGGACTTAAATGTTCATTTGCAAAAGGCTGCAGGGACAGACTTTTTTGGCATATATAGTAGTAGCTTGCTTTGGCACCCTGACCTGGATAACCCCAGGCTAGCCTGAGCTCATCAGATCTCAAAAGCTAAGCAGGTCAGCCATGGTTAGTGTTTGAATGGGCAACCACCAAGGACACCAGGGTTGTGACATGGACGTAAGCAGTGGTAAACCACCTTGGAACATCTCTTGGCTTGGAAATCCTATGAGGTCACCAATAAGTTAATTGTGACATGACAGCACAAAACAACAACAGATAGTCTCTTGCATTTGGTATCCCAAGAGTTGACAGTGAGTATTACAGAAGGGACACAGAGAGGCTTTTGGAGTCCCAAGTAGGGTTAGTGTATACAGTATCACATAATTCCTTATTAGAGATGAGGAAGACAGACCAAAAGACCACACCAATGTCCTTTTGTCTTCCCAGGTGCAGAAGAACAATCCCAACAGCAAAGCAGCCTTTGTAGCTTAGACTAAGCTAATAGGGTTATGACAGAAATTTAAGACATTGGTTTATTCAAGACATTTTGTGTCTTTGAATGCACTTCACCTTCAGAGGAGAGAAAATATTTCACTCAAACCCTACCCTGTGATCCTCAGTTCTAGTTTTTCTCCTAAAAGGGACTCCAAGTAGGTAACAATGGTTTTTTAAAAGCCAGAATAAAATAAACAAAACCTACATATCATGCAGATTAAAGCAACTTCAGGCAACTGGAAAACCTTTGTCTACAAAAACACCTGTGTAAATAAATCAGTTTTATGATGGAAGTAACTCAATTGCTGGCACAAAAATCCACAGCTGAAACGGGCATAGAGTTTCCTTCTTGTCAATTATCTCATTCACAATATTTGTCAAGCAATACAATTTTGGAAAAATTGTATGATTTAATTGCCATGTATATTCATGTATGGAGCCTTTTAAACAAACAATTGGGAGACTGGAAATTTAGTTGCAGAGAGGGTATTGCATGCTTATATTTGTTGGAAATGTGAGGGAAGTCTTGCATGTGCCATCTCTCTCTCTACATAAAACATTTATAATTGAGTTTCAGTTCACTCCATCTGTGCCTTTTTGGGCTGTTGCTGCAAAACAAAAAGGTACTCATCAAATATTTATATGTAAGCACCTGGTATTTTGGAATAGTGCAGTTGTGCCAAATTTTGCCAACTTTATAAGGGAGTTTGTACTTTAGCAGCTGTAGCTGGTAGCAGTAAGTTAGTGTTACACTTTAGAACAGCTTCACTGCCCTATAGGGAATGAATAATACTGATTGTCAGTCACTGCTTAGTGGAAGAAACAATGTTCCATAACGCTTTAATGATCAGGGATCAGTTGTAGGCAGATATTGTTCTCTATATAGAAACATCATGGTGCAATTGAGTGTTCATCAGATATTTCTATATTTTAAAAATCTAGGTGATCATCCTTGCCTTTATTGAGCAACAGGCAGAACAAAATTGACTAAGTAAATAACATACAGAACAAAATTGACTAAGTAAATAACATACATTTTTAGTGCTCATTGTTCAGACGTTCTCCAGTGCCCAAATATTGTGCTGTATTCTGCATAAATTCCGATCAGATGTTTGTCTGAATATTAAAAATCTTTACAAGTGGTACAGTGAGTATGTCTCTTCTGCAACATAGTGTTTAATTATTCTTTACATTCAGATGCTAAATGTGTATAGTTTTTCCTCCATTGTGAGGAGGGGGGGAAAGTGGTAGACAAGGATGAAGTTCTGGCAGCCATTGATAAACTAAATGTTACCAAATCCCCTGGCCCAGATTGCATTCACCCAAGAGTTCTTAAAGAGCTCAAGCATGAAATTGCTGATCTTCTCACTTTAATATGCAACTTATCCCTGAAATCAGGCTCTATCCCTGAAGACTGGAAGATGGCCAATGTCACGCCAATCTTTAAGAAAGGATCTAGGGGGGACCCGGGAAATTACAGGCCAGTCAGTTTGACATCTGTTCCTGGTAAATTAGTAGAATCTATCATTAAAGATAAAATTATAAAACATGTCGAAAAGCAAGACCTGCTGAGAAAGAGTCAGCATGGCTTTTGCAGAGGCAAATCCTGTCTTACAAACTTGCTAGAGTTCTTTGAGGGTGTAAACAGGCATGTGGACAGGGGTGAACCGGTGGACATTGTCTACTTGGATTTCCAAAAGGCTTTTGACAAAGTTCCTCACCAGAGACTGTTGAGAAAACTTAGCAATGAAGGAATAAGTGGGGAAGTCCTCCTATGGATTAAAAACTGGTTGAGAAACAGGAAACAAAGAGTGGGTGTAAATGGGAAGTTCTCACAATGGAGAGATGTCGGGAGTGGTGTCCCCCAAGGATCCGTTTTGGGACCAGTGCTCTTTAACCTATTCATAAATGACCTGGAAGTAGGGGTGGGTAGCGTGGTGGCCAAGTTTGCAGATGGTACCAGATTATGTAGGGTGGTGAGAACCACAAAGGATTGCGAAGAGCTCCAAGCGGACCTTGATAAATTAGGTGAGTGGGCTCAGAAATGGCAAATGCAGTTCAATGTAGCAAAATGTAAAGTGATGCACATAGGGGCAAAAAATCCAAACTTCACATACACGCTACAGGGGTCAGTGCTATCAGTCACAGACCAGGAAAGGGATTTAGGCGTCTTAGTTGATAGTTCCATGGGAATATCAACTCAATGCATGGCAGCTGTAAAAAAGGCAAACTCTATGCTGGGGATCATTAGAAAAGGAATTGATAATAAAACTGCAAAGATTGTCATGCCCTTATATAAAGGGCACTTGGAGTACTGTGTCCAGTTCTGGTCGCCGCATCTCAAAAAGGATATTGAGGAGATAGAAAAAGTGCAGAGAAGGGCAACAAGGATGATTGAGGGACTGGAGCACCTTCCCTATGAGGAGAGGCTGCAGCGTTTGGGACTCTAGTTTGGAGAGGAGGCGGCTGAGGGGGGATATGATTGAAGTCTACAAAATTATGCATGGGGTAGAAAATGTTGACGGAGAGACATTTTTCTCTCTTTCTCACAATACTAGAACCAGGGGACATTCATTGAAAATGCTGGGGGGAAGAATTAGAACTAATAAAAGGAAACACTTCTTCACGCAACGTGTGATGGGTGTTTGGAATATGCTGCCACAGGAGGTGGTGATGGCCACTAACCTGGATAGCTTTAAAAAGGGCTTGGACAGATTTATGGAGGAGAAGTCGATTTATGGCTACCAATCTTGATCCTCCTTGATCTGAGATTGCAAATGCCTTAACAGACCAGGTGATCGGGAGCAACAACCGCAGAAGGCCATTGCGTTCACATCCTGCATGTGAGCTCCCAAAGGCACCTGGTGGGCCACTGCGAGTAGCAGAGAGCTGGACTAGATGGACTCTGGTCTGATCCAGCTGGCTTGTTCTTATGTTCTTATGTTCTTAAAGAGTGATTGTAAGCCACTTTGAGACTCTTTAAAGATAGAAATTAGGGTAGGGGATGGAGATCACCCAGAATTACAACTGTTTTCCAAATGACAGAGATCAGTTCCCCTGGAGAAAATGACTGCTTCGGAGAATTAACTTGGGCATTATATCCTGCTGAGGTTGCTTCCTTCCCCAAACCTTGCCCTCCAACTTCTCCACCCCAAATCTCCAGGAATTTCCCAACTGAGACATGGCAATACTGAGAACTGATCCCTGTAGTTGGGAGACCTGTTGTGATTTCCAGGAGCTCTCCGGGTCCCATCTAGAAGTTGGCAACCCTAGAAGGGGAGAAGGACGCAAGACAATGGGAGGAGTTCTGAGAGCTTTCAGGGAAAAGAAAGAAGAAATAGTGAGGAAGGCGGAAAGGAGAAGCCTTCCACATAGGTTTGCCAACCTCCAGGTGGCCAGGGTTGCCAACAAGCCTGAGCAAAAATGTCTTGTCCCTTTAAAAAAGGCCAAACTGAATGGGGTTATATTTTGTTTCATTTTATTTGTTTTTATTTTTTCTTGGAGGGGGGGGATTTACTATTTGCCTTTTTTTTGGACATTTTGATTTATACATTGGTTGATTTTCAAAATGTTTTTCATAAAAGATTCATTGTAAGCTGCCATGAATTTTGAATAAGTTAGTAAGATGAGGATATTAATTCTATACTATTTCAGGGGCAGAAAAGATTAAACTATGCTAGCGCTGTGACAACTTTATGTCACCATTCTAGGCTTCAGCAAATGTTTAAGCATTGGCATCTGAACTGTTTGCCTCAAGTTTTTTTTCCTGTACACTGAAGTACTAGCCCATTATCTCACACCACGCAGAATATTATATGCCACAGATCCAGAACTGGTGTGTCAACATGCACTTGTCCCAGTGTGCCCAGTGTCCAGTGTGGAAAACAGTTGAAATGATCAGTTCATGCATATTTCTTATTACTTGTTTCTTTCCTTGGATTATACTTCCAGAGCTTTTCTAAATTGTGACAGCTGCTGTTTTTCTAAAAGACTAAATTGGGTGGATTGGGATTCCTTTCACAGACCTGCATATAGTTTTTGTCTTAGCCTGTAAGTTTGAAGATAGCAAGCAGCAAGTTGCCAATCTTTCTTTTCCCAAACCTCTTGTTGCAACAAAAAAATGAACTTTTAGGTGGCTGTTCCCAATATTCAGGGTTTCATAATGATCCATTCTGCACAGCACAAAAAAGACAACTGTGGGACATCATAAAAAGAGGTGACTGCCTCTTTTCACTCTGCGTACCCAAAACAAGGTGTCCTGGGATTATAAGAGACAGCTTCTGGGTGCTTTCCAGACATCAAAGGTGTCAGAGGGGAAAAGAGATTGTTTCCCACCCAACCGTTTTGCTGTCTGGTCAGTTTCACCCTCAGCTTGTGCCCAACATTTTGTGTGCAGCTGAAGGGATTCTCCCTACTGCCATTTGCTGAGGGTTGCCCCAGGACATTTGCTCAGCAAAGCTAGGCACCTTTCCAGCCCCAAAAGTACATAGTTGTACTCAGCTGGTCCTGCTGATTCTGGCAATATATAGTTTTCCTTTAAAAAAAAATCAAGGAACAATCTTTGTAGCTTCACAGACACAAACATGGCAATCTTAACCACTCAGAAGACGCGTCTGCTGCCCATTGAAAACCATTGGGTTGACCTACCCTCCACAGACTGACTTGGGATCTCTGTGCAGTATGAAAAAATGTGGAGAATAAAAAAATGAAGTCGGTCTGTAGAGGGGAGATCAATCCAGTGCTTTTCAGTGAGTGACAGACCTGTCTTCCGAGCGGCTAAGATTCTCTTCTGTGCACTCTTCTCTGCATAGCTACAAAGACAGCTCCTCAAAAATAATAATAAAAAGGCAAACTACATATATTTCCAGAATCGGCAGGGACAGCTGAGTACAACTATATATCGTTTGGGCTGAAAAGGCATCCAGGGTCTGAGCCTGCAAAGTAAAAGTCCTGGGGTTACCTTCAGCAATGCAGGGAGAATCCCTTCAGCTGCACACATAACGTCAGATGCAAGCTGAGAGTGAATCTGGCCAGAGAGCAAAACAGTCAGGCGGTAAACATAAGGTGCATCCTGAGCTCTGAATTCTGCACAGGCAGGCAGGAAACATCTTGCAGGCAGTTTAGGGGGGAAGTGTGTGCTTTGAAGAGGTGTTTTTTTTTAAGACTCCTTGAGGAGAAATAAGGCATCTTAAGGACTTCTTGGGAAAAAGATTGTGCAGAGTGCCTTTCCAAGACGCCTTTTTTTTGCATCCTCAGGACATCTTATTTCAGCTGTGTGGAATGGACCAGTGTTATTTTCTCACAGCATGGAGCAGTACAAGTCATTTTGCTTTGAGTGCAGTGTACCTTCAGACTTAGAGTCAATGTTCAAAAATAGTGTTTGTTGATTATATTTATAAAAGTGCTATGCCCCATTGAAAATTAACTTCAAGTGTCATAATGCTTTGCAGTGTGAGTACACTGACTAACAATAATATAAAATTTGCTCTTAAAGCAGACTCAATTCTGCTCACCCCAAGATGTTTTCTACTGGTCATTGTTTTCATGGAAGCAGGAAAGGAAGGACATTGGGAGCTTATTCATCTGTTTTGCATCAATAGTGTTTGCCATACGTATAGTTATATTTGGAGAAGTAAGCACCCAGGGACATTATAAGAACTGAAGTAGACATGCTAGGACAGCTGTGGTCAAATGGTAATATCTACTATTGCACATATTTCAGGATATAGCCTTGTAAATATACAATGTAGGCAATCTCATGCCCTGCACTCCAGTTATTTTTATGGGATTTTGTAATAATTTCCATATAAGGAATGTGGGTGTGAAAGGCTGCCATTCTAATTAGGAGAGTTTCACACCCACCTCAGACAGGTGTGAGCTATTCAATAGGGTTTCGACAGAGGAGAAATTAGGGCCCTATTCATGGCAGCCTGATCAAGTGACTTGGCTGATGTATGTAGGATTTGGAATAAATGTTGACAGTTTAACAGATTGAGGCTTTAAGTGGCAGATGGCATTAAAATGTCAAAGTTAAAATATGCATGTTTGGGACATTGAAAGGAAGAGGTTATTTATAGGAAACAGATTTTTAGAGACATTTGTTATATCAGGTGGCTCCTTATATAGTAGCTATCATGGGGTAGTGGTAAGGCCAGGAATGGCCACATTCAATGCCAATTTATTTCACATTCCCTTAATTGGTAAGGCAATAAGGTGCAGAATAATGAGAAAATGTGTGGTTTTCCCCTCCCATCAAACAAGCTCTTTGACTTTGATATGGACACTTTTGAAAGAATTGCTACAAAGTTGCTTTTGCTCAACGTTATATCAACAAAAGCTATAAGATATTTTTAAAAGAACTTTAAAAATGTTGGTTCTTGTGGGTTTTCTGGACTGTGTGGCCGTGGTCTGGTGGCTCTTGTTCCTAATGTTTCACCTGCATCTGTGGCCGGCATCTTCAGAGGTGTACCACAGAAGGAAGTCTGTTAGCTGCCAGTCATGATAGGTATCTGCTCATTGTACCAGAGACAATATGTTTCCTTATATCAATTGCTAGGGAGCAGTGATGGGAGGATGCTATGTTGTTTTGGGCTTCCTAGAGGCAGTTGGTGAACAAAATGATGGACTTAATGGGCCTTTGGTCTGATCCTGCATGGTTCTTCTTATGTTCTTAACTTAATAAATAACCAAAATAGTAAATAACATTTATTGTTGATGCTATTGAGGAATAATCCATATGGTCTGGAACACTGAAAAACAAGATAATGTCTGCCACTTTTTTTCTGGTAATTGGTTGGCCAGGCAGCGCTCTTCCTGGATTTAGATTTGGTTTGCAGTAACCAATTTTTGTAATTGAAAATACATTTATTTAAAAGTAATTACACTACTTTATCAAGATTTTTCTCTGAAAACCTACTCAGTGAGGGAATGCTGCTTGAGAACTTTCACAGATATATCACTGGCCACAGTTAGAAATGGAATTCTGGACCACATGGACTTTGTTCTGGTCCAATAAGGCAATTTTTGTGTTCTTCTCATCATTTTTACTTTACAAATTGTTAATTTGACAGGCTAAAAGAGCTATTGCTTGGCCTTTGCCCATGATTGGCTTTGGCCTCTTTTTTGTTTGGCTTTGACTTCAGTGGACTTGGCAAACAGTATACACTTTTGTGCTAATGAGAGATGGTTGGAACAGGTAGAACAGGGTATGCTCTTGGACCAGCAATTTTTTTTAAAAAAATGCATGCTTTGGACTGGCATATCCTTAGGACTTTACACTAACAGATCTCTGAGGCTAGAAAAGAATATAGGAGCTTGGAATCTGCCAACAGTTAATGCAGTTGGACTTAAAGATTGGACAGTTGTCTAAAGAGCTACCGTACTAAGCTTCTGTAAGCCCTTAAGTTTCGGTGTAACAATTTTTTGTGTACTTCAAAGTCAAAATCCACAATATACATAAAAATAAACATTGACCAGGTTATAAAATACATATTCCATAGAAACTTCCAGTTTCCTCTACACCAAATATTAACCCTTAAATCCTAAAAAATTAGGCACTTAGCCATTAAACATCAAAATAAAATTAATCTTTAGCATCATTATTTTCTCTATCTTAACAGTCTTTGAAAACAGTCTTCAAAATCACTAATCATCATTTTTTTAACAACCTTATTTTAACAGTCCTTAACCTTCAAAACCACTAATCATCCAATCATCCATCAATTGTCTTTTGGATTTTATTTTAATGGTCCTTAAACTTCAAAACCACTAATCAATGATTTTTTTTATGTTTTGGCTTGACTGTGTGGGGCCAGGGCCGCTCTCTGTTCCTACACAGCTGAGTTAGTTTTAAGAAAAACTAAGTTAAAAATAAGAGCAAAAGACATCTGACATTAGAAAACAAACAGGCAGTTTTACTTAGCAGAATATAGATCAGTTTACAGAATGTGAACTCTCCCGAGGAAGAGACACGCCCTTGGTGCCCTCGAGTGATAGACACGGAATTTAGAACATTACAGAATACAGATAAGTTACAGAAGGTGACCTCTCCCGAAGGAGAGGCACGCCCCAATACAATGTTTAGAATGTTACAGGAGATTGCCCACTCCTGGGTGGCTCTCCAAAGAGAACTTGCGTCCAGCATATGAAAACCTGAGTTTTTGTAGATGCAAAGACGTCACACAGTCCTCCCCTTTTGTTCCACGTATGATGATTCATATACCTTAAGAATCTAATTGGTCAGAACTGGTCACATGAAGGCAGCCCATATTCCTACGTATCCACATTCAAACGCTACTTGCTGTTAGTTTATGGCCTCTATGCATATACAAAGGACTGCCATAAAAGCTAGCTTGTTCCCTCCCAAAGAGAAAAACCCATTTTGCTAGGTTTGTCTGCCCAGAGAGAGCTATACCTCTAGGGCAGGGGTAGGCTTAACATACTTTCAGATCATAAAACTTACTTTTCTCAACATGAAATGTTTCTAACAATTCCCCAGTTTGAAATGTTAAAACATAATTCCAACACTTATACAATGATTCTATGACAATAGAATTATAGTAAAATACAAGTAAATGTGAATCACTTATTTATAACAGACCTTTCTGTGTTCATTCAACATAAATAGAAAAACCACTTTTTCCTTTAACTGATCACATTCATTTCTAACCCAAAACCAAATAATAAAATGCATCTGTCTGCTGTCCGCGTGAGGCCCTCCAGTTGCCAAGATGTCAAAGATGTTATCTTGCTTGTTTGCATAGTCACTAGCAAGCTGCTGGTAACATTCCTTTCTGACCTATTGCAAAATGCAGGCTTTCTGGTCACTCTACACAGAAGCTCCCATTTTTGATTCTCTGCAAATCCTTGGAACTATATAACTTAATCAAAATACAGAATTCCTATACATTACATTTCTTGGCCTGTCCCTAATTTCCCTCTCTAATAAATGGTAATTTGAATTGCAATCAGTATTCACATTTGCCATATTTATTGAATGAAGAAGAATGTTAATATCCATGTAATGTCTCCCTTTAATGGATTTTGCTTTGCAATAGAAATTGCTTTTACCATTTGAGGGGAACAGATGTTGTTCCAGAACAAATTCTCTAAACTAGACATACATATAGAAAACATATAAAACACACAACACTTTATGATTTCCACACAAATCAGCAATCATCCTTATTACAAAAATACCCTTAACCAAAACAAGCCTTTTGTCATATTTTAGGATACAACACATGTCCCATAATGAAATTCCCCTGAAACCTTTGAGTTTGTATAATGGCTTTGATTATACTTTTCCACTTTTCAAAAAAACTTCTATCCTAGTAACATTAGTAGCTATGTAAAGTGGCCATAACTATGTAGGTGTTTTTCTAGATGCTATTCCTAGCAGCTTACACTCAAATGTTGTATCATTAATCTATCCTTGCAACCAAAACTTCCGACCTACTACAGATGTGGTAGAGTGGTTTATAAATGCAATGCTGAATACATTTCCACATTGGTCCAAGCAAAGTTTCCTGAACATGCTTCTCATGATTTAGCTTCACAGGAATGTGGTACTAAAAATCCCTCAACAGAAAATGGAAGTTTGAACAATAAATTTGTCAAGTGATTTTTTGCAACACACTTGGGAAACTAGCAAACTCAAATCAGAGTTCTGTTTTAACCCGAAACACACTTCTCTCAGTGGTTTTACAGTCCACTTTGAGACAGTCTCTATCAGTTGATCTTCTCTCTTATGCTGATTACTCTTCAGCTGCTGCTGCTGACACACAGACAACCTTGCATCTGGAGAGATGAATGCAATTCTTGACTTTCTCCAGTTTAAAGCTGCAGTTGTAGTTAGCAAAACCTGGAGTGGTTCTGATGTCCACTGCTTGAGGTAGATTTTTCTGCTCATACCTGAAAGAGAACAACAAAAACACAACTTGTAGCAATAACACATTCCTGCTCTCAGAATCTGAATTTTTTCCTCACTTAACTCTAGACCTTGCAACTGGTCAATTCAAAAGGACTCAAACCCAGAATTCTTAGAAGTTTGCTGCAAGGCCGAAGCTGTCAAGAAGGAATTTCTGTCCCTTTTCTAGATTTGCCTCCTGGCAAATTTTGCTCTCAAATCTCTTCTGCTGTTTCTCAGTCCATTCCACTTGCTGGGATTCCAGGACTTTTCTCCTAAAAGTCTCCTGTTCCACAGCAATTGGTGAAGATCATTCACGCTAGGTAAGACACTTGCTGCTTCCGCTGCAGAATCTGTCAAGAAATCTCTTACCTTTACACTCTGGTAGAAGCCACTTTCCCTCGTGCATTTTGCACTTTCAGAGACTCTCTCTTTTGAGGCTTCCATTCTGCTTCCAGGAGGAGACGAATCTCCTTCCCTCTTTTTCCTCGATCTCGGTACATCACAGCACTGTTGTTCCACGTATGTGTCCCTCGCTGGAGGCAACATCCGCCGGAGAAAAACATATGTTGCTTTCTGTGAAACCTTTGCAGCTTGACCTTCCAGCCAATTTCATTGCTCTGCTTAAAAAAAAGCCTTCCGGCTCCAGCTTTTTTTGAGCTGGAAATCTCCTGCTGACCAGGGCCGCCGCATTTCTAACCAGTTAAGCACGCGACAGTTTTGACAGAGTCACAACAGAATAAGCCTACACTCTTTTCCCTCAAAGCTGCTGCTATCTGGAAAGAAATCACAGTCAGGGGTTTAACACAGAAATATCACTTCTGCATGGCTTGGATACAACTCCACTTCACTTATGTCTTCTTGACGTTTCTATTTTCCCAGGATTCCGCTTCTTCCAGGCAACACTTTAGTTGGAATTGCTTTTGTTACCTTCTTCCAAGGCTCTCCACTCAAAGCTGTTGGAGCTTTTATTTCCTCTTCCGTCTCAGTTGCCACAGATGCTGAAATCGCTGTTGACACTAGCACAGAGTCAGACTTAGGCAAAGAAGGAGAAATGTTTGGGATGACATGGGAATCTGGACACCCTGTCCCTTCTAGAAAACTGATCCTCAATGCTTTCCCCGGCTTCTGGGAGCACATGAGGTCAAATTCACGAGGTTACAATGCTGCTTTTATCACTAAAGAGTGATGATCTTACATTTTTTTTCCACACATAGGCAGGGTTATTTATTTCAATGCATAAAAAAACGCGCCAGATAATTCTTGTTCTGTATATACTCTACATGCCTGTGCGACAAAAAAAAGCATTCATTTTGCAAGAATTACATTCTGCAGTCGGAAGACCCTTCCGTAGGCCAATGTCTTATCCCCCTTCCAGAGACATCATAAAAGCGGCCAAGTTTTTTTTACACAGTTTAGAAAGTTTTTTTTTTTTTTTTTTTTTTTTTTTTTTTTTTTTTTTTTTTTTTTTTGGGGGCAGAGAGAAGAAATCCCAGTTCTTTTCTTGTATTTCAATACACATTGCAATGGGAGTAAACCCCACTGGCTTCACTGGTTTGGTTACCCATGGTCCTTCTGTGACCACTTCTACTTTTCTCAAAGCATCCTTTTTTGGAAAGATTTTTTCTCTCTCCTGCGGTCCTGCCCCACTGGCTACCCAGGGATTTCTTACACAGTTAGTTAACTAGAAGTAACTTCCAAGATTTACCACGGGCTTTTCCTCCCAAAAAAAACCTTTTACCTGTAACCCAACCATACTCTCCAACCCTGCAGTGGCTTTTACCTGCCCATGTACCAGAAAGTTTACCTCGGTTTTCCTCCATATAGACTGTGAGGTGGGGTGGATGAAGCAATCTTTCACAGGCAAAAAGCCCGTAATGTGCTGCTTAAAAATTGCTTTACCTTCGCTCCGGCCTTACCAACCCTTTTCCCACTTCTGCCAATTTACTTACGGTTGCACAAAAGAGTTACTTCAGTTCACAAAAAGAGTTCTTTTCATTTTAAACCCCAGCAAGAGACTCTTGCCTAGGTCCTGCCTTGGTCCTGCCTTGGTCCTGCCCTTGATTAAGCCAAAACGCTGTGGGGAGGCCAGGGCGTCATTTCTCTGGTCCCCACACAGCTGGAAGAGTTAGTTTAAAGAAAAAACTAAAGTTAAAAAATAAGAGCAAAAGACATCTGAGATTAGAAATCAAACAGACAATTTTACTTAGCAGAATATAGGTCAGTTTACAGAATGTGAACTCTCCCGAGAAGAAGACACGCCAGATTGGTGCCCCTCGAGTGATAGAACCACGGAATTTAGGAGAGCATTACAGAATACAGATAAGTTACAGAAGGTGACCTCTCCCGAAGGAGAGGCCCGCTAATACAATAAGCTTTAGAGATGTTACAGGAGATTGCCCACTCCTGGGTGGCTCTCCAAAGAGACGCATTGTCCAGCATATGAAAACCTATGAGGTTTTTTTGTAGATGATGCAAAGGCGTCACACAGTCTCCTCTCCCACTTTTGTTCCCACGCATTGTGATGATTCACTTATACCTTCTGCAAGAATCTAATTGGTCAGAACTGGTCACATGAAGGCATTGCCCATATTCCTAACATTATCCACATTCAAACGCTACTTGCTGTTAGTTTATGGCCTCTATGCATATACAAAGGACTGCCATAAAAGCTAGCTTGTTCCTCCAAGAAAAACCCATTTTGCTAGGTTTGTCTCCCAGAGAGAGAGCTATACCTCTAGGGCAGGGGTAGGCTTAACATACTTTCAGATCATAAAACTTACTTTTCTCAACATGAAATGTTTCTAACAATTCCCCAGTTTGAAATGTTAAAACATAATTCTAACACTTATACAATGATTCTATGACAATAGAATTATAGTAAAATACAAGTAAATGTGAATCACTTATTTATCCTTTCTGTGTTCATTCAACATAAATAGAAAAACCACTTTTTCCTTTAACTGATCACATTCATTTCTAACCCAAAAACCAAATAATAAAATGCATCTGTCTGCTGTCACGTAGGCCCTCAGTGCCAAGATGTCAAAGATGTTATCTTGCTTGTTTGCATAGTCACTAGCAAGCTGCTGGTAACATTCCTTTTTGACCTATTGCAAAAATGCAGGCTTTCTGGTCACTTACACAGAAGCTCCCATTTTGATTCTCTGCAAATCCTTGGTTCTATAACTTAATCAAATACAAATTTATACACATTCTGGCCTGTCCCCACAACTGTCTATCAAGGGCTTCCAGTTGCCCATGAACTTAATTAAGATATTTTCTTTAAATACTGACGTTAACTTGGCCATCTCAGCCAGCTCTAATACTTACACCCAGCATTCTTCAATTGTAGGTATAGCTGGAGTTTTCCATTTCTGCACATATAATATTCTTGTTGCTCCTGTCATACAAAAAAACAAAGTTTCATGTTTTCTTTCCAGAGATCTGCCCATAAGTCCACACACCCCCGCCCCCCGCAGCAGCCTCCCCCCCACGGCACTTCATTCCACTTAGTTTTAGGAAAGGAGCAGGCCGAAGAAGCCTGCCTGCATTGCCTGGGCCTGGTGGGAACTACATTTCCCAGGAGCCCCTGGGAAATGTTGTTCCCACCAGGCCCAGGCAACACAGGCAGGCTTCTTCTCTGGGATGTTCCATTCCTAAAAGTAAGTAGAGTGGGGGAGTCTTGCTGGGGGGAAGTGCTTTTAACCGAGGGGGTCTTTGGGGGGATGTATATTTAAGCCCTTTGACCACATATTCTCCCATTGTTCAAATTGAATATTATATCCAAAATTAGTACCCCTTTTTATCATGCATTCTTTTGCCTGTTCTGTTTCCAGGCTCAACAAAAGTGTATACATTTTAGAAATAATTCCCTTTTAAATTCTATCTTAGTGTCTTCAAAACCGTAGAAGTATTGCCTAGTTTGAATCTCTCCAATAGCTGTTCATAAGAAAACCAATAACCATTAATACCTTTTGCCTGTAATTGCTTTCTAGTTTTCATTTTGCAGTCTTCTTGTAAATGAACTATGGGGTCAGTATATAGAATCCATTGTAGAATCCAAAGTATTGTTTAACTTTAGAAAGTCTGCTCAAATCTCCTGGCCCCTTGGCATGCTGCTTTGTGATACTGCTACAAAATTGACTTCAGGCAATCACATGAGAGGGGAAGGGGTGGATTTTATCCAAAGTGGTGACAACAACAGTAAGTGGGGGCAAAACAATGGCTAGTGTTGCCCTACAGCCTTCAACATGACAGAGACCACATCATGCCCTCTTCACTGAAGTACTTTTTCTTGGTTTCAAATAAAACAAAACAAAATTGCTAGACAGCTATAGCAGAATAACATTATAACAATCTTTTGCCATTGATCTACTAGGTTTCAGCTTTTGTTTTTTGAAGTGACTCATTCTTTTCACTACAGAATTATAAAGCACAAACTGCACCTTTTCCCTTAATGCCTCCATGACAAAAAAAGGCCAGTCTAGATTATTTATGTTTACAATCCACGACCTGAACAAAAAATGAGTTTAAAATAGCCATTTCAGAGAAACCAAAATTATACATAGACCAAAGTTATATATAAAACCTTGCAAAAATATAAATACTAAGACAAAATTTTGAAACAAATCAGCCAAAAAACCACAAACCTAGTTATGAAGCTTGACAATAATACCGTAAAATATTAACTTAACTTACATCCCATCATTTAGTTTATCAGATATTTCTTTAAAATATATTATGTAATTTGGCAAAGTGTGTTAGTTCAAATCTCCATGACCTACACTTCAGAAGTCACCCAACTTTTCCTATATTTACATAAAAGTGTACAGAACCTATATTTACATAAAAGTGTACAGAACTGTACATGTCATTTGGTGGTCCCTGCCCAATAAAAGGAAGTCAAGTTTAAAATTATTATCTCTTCTAGGCAATCCAGCCACCAATGGGCCTATAGTTTCTTTGCAGATCTTATCATAAAAAGGACATTTAAAAAACATATGCTCAGTTGAATCAATTTTGTTTAAAGAACAGGCGTATAACCTCTGTTCACATGGGATTTTTTAAAAATCTCCCCTCCAGAATGATAGAAGGCAAGGTATTGCCTCTAGCCAGTGTAAACATTCTTATATTACTGGCCTCCAAGAAATATAAATAGGCTGCTGCTTGCATTGTCCAGAGATAAATAACCTGGAGAGACCATTAGGTCTGATTGTCTCTCTATATTGAACACTCTCAGCTTGGCTAGAGTTCTTACCCATTCAAGACCCAGGTCTAAAAAGGCTTGAGCAGAGAGGTCCATTTTTTAAAGAGAACATAGGATAGCCTTGTGCCAGCTTGGTTGATAATTGTCTTGAGGACTGGCTAGTCAGTTACTTTTTTTGTAGGGAAAAAAAGAGTAACAACCTGCTTGAGGATGAATGTGAAAAGATACAATAGGTCCATCCAATTTAGTTTCAAAAGTTTTTTGTCACAAAAGTCAGGCCATTTTGGAGCACAAAAAAGTCTGCACTAGGAAACTCCGTTTCTGTGGAATACAGAACAATGCAGGCCTTCTGTTCTATTTTTGTTTCTAGCCCATCTATTATTTTTTCCCTCAACATCAGCTTTCCATGTTTACTGTATGTTTGGATATGTCTTTTTGCTCTTAGTAATTGTAAAGACCTCCTGATGCCTTGAGCGCTCAAAAGGCGAAAGCACATCAGTTCCTCTTTTGATTTTGCTGGTGACAGAAGAGCTCAGTGCCAGAAGAAAGGGGAGCGGGGGTAGGTTGGATGTTCTGTTCTGTCAGAACAACTTTTGTGTGTGATGAAAGCCTTATAAGTTTCTCAGTTGTCTGGAACTCCTCACGTGTTATGTCTAAAAAATATCTTTAGTTAATGTATGCAACCTCTTAAAGCTCTGAAGCATGAATGTAGAAATTTTTTTTAATGTTTGGAAAGGGAAGGGGATCTCCAGAGTCTTCCACATTCTTGCCTAATTGAACAGAAGAGGAGATTAAGATCCACAAAATTAGCATTTATTTAGTATTTCAGTGTGGATTTTGTGGCCTAATGCTTTACAACCCATTGGACAGCAGCAAAATTATAAGCAGCGATACTCATATAACTTCCTTATATGACAAAATGAAATGTTAAAATTTACAACATTGTGGTCATTTTACTGTGCAAATATTATACTGGATTGAGCCACTTTCTGCTATTATTAAAGCAACAATTTGGAACTTGTGACTTGCCCCTTCAGAGATGGTGCAAGCTTCAGTCAATCAGCTTTCCCTTGTGTTAATTATCTTATCTTAATTGACTCATAAGACATTTATTCTACTGTGCACAGAGCCAGCTTTTACATACGCTTGACAAACTTGTAGCTAATAAAGCATGAAGCATTAATTGCCGTCAAGGTGATAAATCCAGTCAGCGTCATCTGTCAAAGAGCAGAATGAATGTAAGCAGCTAATCTCTCTTTCTCTGCCCCCTCCACGCTGATTCTTGTTGCTGTCTGTGTTAGCTTGATGATGCATTAATTCTACAGAAAGCAAATACATTGGAAGTGAAGAACATAAGGGTAGAACCCATGTCCCTTTGTGTGCCTTTTCCCCTTCATTTCACTCTTCTTTCTCAGCTTTTATACTTCTACATTTATATATTCTCTTTTAGACTTTGATAACCTGAAAGATGATGGCAAAGTGGGTGTTTGGAGAATTCTAGCATAACTTTTCATGCAGGATTTGTCATTACTTTGAACCATCAGTTTCTTTGTTCTGTGCCCCAAACAGGACAAAATAAAATGGCTGCAAAAAGCAATGCCAACTAGGCCAGAATCTGATTACTCAGTCATGGTAGATTATGCCACTGGCATTGCAGCTGTTTTTTGGTAGAGAGGCTAAAGGCAGAGAGAATGAGACAGGCTAACAAAAAAGGACAACAAGAATATTTATATATTACACTTTTTAATGCATTAAAATATGTCTCATGTTATAGGCTGGAATTAAAGGTACCTCTTAGATTTTAAAAGTAATATTTTATATGCTGGTTTTTTTCTGAGGAATTTTGAGTGATTTGCGTTTGAATCCCAGGCGATTTCCTCTCCTGGCAGCTTACAGCTTACTGGCAGCTTACAGTTTACAAAGCCAATGAACTTTGGTAGTCCAATTCCAGTACATTCCTTTGGATCACTTGAGTCAAAAGCCTGGCTAGATTTAGGGTAGAGTTCACAATGTGTCATTTGGTTTACTGCTGTGACTGTGACAGACACTGTTACCATTATCCCTGTCTTTTCTTCTCATCTCATAATTGAGGTGCTCCATGTTTCTGATTACTTCCCTTTACCATTATGAAAACAATGAAGAGAAACTGAGCATGAAGAGAATGAAGAGAAACTGAGCATAAGAGGGAAACTGGCTTGACATTTGTTTCTCCTTGACCTTGAAGTGGTATTTTTTTAAAGACTGTGAAACGTAGCTGTGAATGACCTCACTACCGGTAGAAGGATACTTAAGTTCCTCACTGTATATCTGAACTCATCTCCATATTGAGATGTTTATTGGCATTGAAGCATTTTTATCTTAATTTTTTTTTAAAAAAAATTGGTATGTAGTCCTACTATTCTAGTATGTAGTCTTGAAAATGCCATGGGTTCCAGTATGTAGTCTTCTAAAGTCGTTGACTCTACTAATTTCAAAATAGAGAGCATGAATGAGGGAGGACTTGTGAGAATGGGAGCTTGGAGAGGCCTGTCCTTAATGCTTATTGACCAGTTTTGGGAGTTCATGAGAGCTGAACTTCTTCTTTCACGACTAACGTTTGACAAAAAATAATACAGCTAAGGGCTATACAGATCTGCAGATTTGGAAAGGTTAAAAGATTGTGGCATTTTTTCTTTAGTAGATTAGACTTTGTGTCCAGAAGAACAAGAACTTGAGTTAAGTTCCTGTCAAATTGTATATTATATATTTATATCTAATAACAGAGTTTCACCTGATATATTAAATATGTCAAAACGTTACAGTCTTCAGGCTTGAGAGCCAAAACTGTCTTGATTGTGTGTAGAGTTGTAAGAGTTGCAGATAAGGATAAATGCGGTGAATAGTAAAAGATAATAGGGCATTCACGTGTTAATGTACTATGTAAATTGTTAATAACATGAGAAATAGTATGTGGTATGTAGGAAATTGTATTTCTACTTGAAGATCTGTCAAGGAACAATATAACATTCGGGGGTAGGGAGGTTTATCAAATCAAATTATTATTATTATTATTATTATTATTATTATTATTATTATTATTATTATTAACAACAACAACAACAACAACAACAACTAATATCCTAGGTCCTTGGGAAGGACTCGATATTCAGAGATGAATTCCAGACACTTGTGCTGTGTTGTTATGTGTATAACAACAACAACAACAACAACAACAACAACAACAACAACAACAACAACAACAACATGAACAAATCCCTAGTAGGTTTACTCAGAAATAAGCCACTTCATTGGAACCTACTCTCAGATAACTGAGAATAGGATTTCAGTCTTACCAAATACCAGTATCAGAATACACTTGTATAGATAAGATGTGAGTCACATTACTTCTCACATTATGTCCAACTTTGCTATCATAGACTGCATTGAGTCACTGAGTATGAAAGGCAAGGCAAGTGCCTTCTACCCAGGAAAATAGAAAGAGGCATGTCTTGGATGCAAACCTCTATCCAGTATACCAAAGGACTATTTAGTTATTTAGTTATTTATTTATTTTATTTCTTAAATTTCTATACCGCCCGATCCCCAGAGGGCTCCGGGCGGTGTACAACATAAAATTCATACAGTATTGAACAAGGAGCAAATCATACAACACAATAAACAAATAACATAGGCTCCATCCAATTAATAATCAATAACACTTTCTAAAACTTCATATAAAACAGAGGTTAATAATTAAATAAATAAATAAATAAATAAATAAGAGGCGTCCAGAAAAACCCACATTTAAAACTTACCCTGCTGGAGGGGCAAACATGCCAGCGGCCAGACACTGCGGTTATCATTTAAAGCCAGATGTATTTGCATAATCACTTTTACCAGTCATACATGCTTATATCAGTACCCTTCTTTTTCACCTATCACATTTTCTCATCACTCAAAATAATTTTAACCCCCTTCTCTCTTCCCCTTTGTCTCAGTGTTTTGCCCCACCCTTGGGTACAAAGGAGCTTGGTCTGAACACTCCGCAAATGTAATTAATATTAGGACTGTTTTTTTTTCAAGACAGGCAGGTTGATGCAGTAACAATGCCTGGATGTGTGTATTGTTCCTTGCATACCCCAATAGTTGATCCTATGCAGCAAAAAGTTCCTTTGGGCATCCATCCATTTGGATTTTTTCCAGCATATCTCTGAAAGCAGCTGCAGCAGCAGTGGTTGGTGGTGGGAAGTGCCATCAAGTTGCAGCGGGTTTATGTTTACCACATAGGGTTTTCAAGGCATGAGACATTCAGAGTGGTTTGCCATAATCTGCCTTTGTGTAGTGACCCTGGACTTTCTTGGACTCTCAGCCCAGTATTACCCAGGGTTGACTCTGCTTAGCTTCCAAAATCTGACAAGACTTGGCTAACCTGGGCTGTCCATCTCAGTACAGCAGCAGTGGATAAATGCAGTAAATTTTCAAAACGTACACAAGCCTTTTCCCCCCATCATGCCATTACTGTCATATCACCTTTGTTTTGAACAGTATGTTGCTGCTCTTTTATCTGCTGTATTATGTAGTCTGCTGCTTTAAATAAATAAAAGAAAATGTTGTTATTATTATTATTATTATTATTATTATTATTATTATTATTATTATTTATTTAATTTGTATACCGCCCGATCCCCGAAGGGCTTATTGAGGAGATTTTGTTTCTAAGTATGTTATTTGTTTGTGTAATAAGCATGCATTGCTTTAAATGAAATGTATATTGGAATGTGATGACGAGAAAAATTCCTGGAAAGAATTCTAAGAAGGGACATTTTTAAAAATCATTTGTTAAGCGTCAAGTCTTTTGATGTGGTTTATAATTAAAAAGAAATGTGGTTTCAGGGATCAATAGTTCTATAACATTTCTGTTCATAGTGAAATAGAATTGAGTTATGCATCAGAAGCCTTGCATGCAGTACATTTATATTCTCATTTTGATTATCTCTTAAGGTGTTGGTTTTTGGAAATGTGAATTTGGGAATAAGAACACACTCAGTATAGAAATTCACAGGCCATTATGACCTATTGAATCCTGGCTTGAAATGGTCTCTCTACCACTCACCTGTCCTCTATGCCAGCTCCTTATTCCATCCCAAGGAAATTTACCATTGTGAGGGAGTAGAGGGGGTAGCCAACTGACCTTTATAAAATACAACTTCAGGGGGTAGGGGACCTTAAAGAATAATATGTGAAAGATCTGCAATTGAAAGGGCAAAACAGTCGAAATTGTCACCTTATCTTCACATCTCTTTGATATTTTTAGTTTCGTATTACAGGCTGGAAAAATATGGATTAGACAGTTGAATACACAAGTATTTGGAAACTAAACCCAGAGATGAAAGGTATCTGCATTCATTGACACTCACAATTTTGATTGGAAATGGCATAGAAAGTATTCTTGTCATCTGGGAAGAAATGTTTGAAAATGCTCGCTATAGCAGCAATACCAGTGTCAGTATTTCCATTGATGTCTGTCTAGTATTGTATGAATTTCAAAGCTAAGCAGCGACTTCCTTTTCTGTTTTCTACTTTAGCTGTCATTTATCTGAAGTATAACTTGTAAATCTTCAAAGCCTTCTTTTCTCCATCCTCACAGTTTTCAGTTTTTAAAAAAACCTTGTGTTTTCCATATCAGATTTTTCTTTCGGGGATGTCATAGTTTCCTTTAACTCCTGAAACTAGCTTATATTTCTTCTTTTGTTACTTCTAGTTCCGCATGTTGAAGATTAAGTGGATGTAGGTTCTGAATGGAACACATATCAATCTGCTTGAAAAGTTGAAGTTGAAAAGTTACAAGAGAAGTAACTTAAGTTCACTTGTTGTATTGTTGAAGGCTTTTATGGGTGGAATCAACTCGTCATTGTGGGTTTTCCAGGCTGTGTGGCTGTAGTCTAGTAATTTTTGCTCCTAACATCTATGGTTAGCATCTTCAGAGGCATGTCATAGTGAGATATTCTCTTGTTCTTTAAAGATTACTGTACAAGCTTGGGGGGTGGGGACGAAACTGTTATGGAGGCAGTGCAAGCGTGCATTGATGTGAATGCCTTGAGGCGGAATGCCAGTGCATGTGCCACGGAAGTTGCCCCTTCTCCACCATGGGGGACCAGTCCTGGGGTGTCTGCAGGTGAGGGCCAACTTTAGTCAGCTTCATTCACCTGATGCCAAGAGGACATTCACCTGATGCCAACAGCTGACATATGAGACGAAAAAGTATAGTGGAGCCTATTGGACTGCATGTGGTTTTTCAAGTGGATGGGAGTTTCACTTGTTCTCTCTGCTTGTTGTGCTGCTTGAAAACTCTTTGGCCATGCTGCAGTAGTGCTGCCCCTGTGGATTGCACTGTATTTATCAAATTAGATACCTTCCTGACAGAGAGGAAAGGGATACATAAAATTAGTTAAAGAGGCAGGAAATTGTTAGATTTTTAAAATTGGCATAATATGAGTATAAACACCTCTAATCGTTAATGAGTTGTAGAGTTGTGAGGCTAAGGGTATAATATTAAGGTCGGGTTTTGGACTTGCAGTGATTATGGTCTTGATCTTTTGAGACAATTTGGTCTTGTCTTTTGATTTAGTCTTGATCTTTTGAGACAAGGGTAAATTTGTTGTTATCTGCTTTGCATTTCAACTTCTCATAGACACTTTGTGCTTTCAAAAAATTGGGTTATAATTATTTAAATAAATTAATATAATAGCTTATTCCAAAAAAACAGTGAACTGCTGCATTTTGCGCTGGTTTTCTAGTTAGAATCAAGGATAGCCCCATAAAGAGTACACTATGATATTATAGTTTCAAGGTTACTGTAGCATGGATCAATCTGACTGATTCACATGAGTCCATAAAGGAAAATAGTTTACTTTTGAGATGGTCCTTAGAGGAAAAAAACCCCTTTTGTTACCAGATCAACTTCTTTATCGCTTTTGAAAGAAACTGGAACTCCTAAACTCTTAGCTGAATCTGATAGAATAAACCCACCCCATCAATAGTGGGAAATGTTATACCTTCAAGGGCATCATCCTTGTCAACCAGCAACATTTCTGTCTTGTCTGCATTCACCTTTACCTTATCAGCCTTTCAGATGAAAAAAATTGATTCCCAGAGTAGCTCACACAATTAAAATTCAATGTACAATGTTGGTGGAAGGCACTGAACATAAATTAAAGTAAGATTCAGACTTCAAACTAAAAGACAGTGTGCACAAGGGAGGGGACTGGACAGGAAAAGTAGGAGAGAGAAATTTATTTGATGAATGTCAGAACAAAGAACTGAGTTGTTAGCAAACATGTGCATTCAACTGGAGGTCGGGATGATCTTCTTTTGCTAGTATTAGGAAGTACTAGGAAGGAGGTGGGGAGAGAGGCTAGAGTGGTTCAGTGTCTATATAAGCAGCAGTCAGAGTAGAGCTATTTCTAGTGGTGGGAGCAGTGGAAAGCTCCAAGCAGAGGGCTTCTGACAGTTAACATTCTCCCCCAGATAAAGACTGCCCCTCCCCCTCCCATATGGGGTTTGATTTTGTAATTTTATGTTTGTACATGCATTCCTATGTGTACCAATGTAGTTCACAAAAATTTCATATCACAACAAATCTTTAGTAAATAAATCAGTTAGATGTCTATTTATGTTTATCCTTACACTTTTAGCTAGATAAATGCAAGAGGAAAATTATTATGTAGTGGTGTTGGGTGGAAAGTACTGGGATCTCTGGGATTTTTTTTTTTTTTTGGCTGATATTTCCTAAAAAGATGGTCTCATTTGTCATGTAACATGAAGTTTAATGTCTGGGTTGTGGAATCTTGAGAGAGGGGCTGGAAATGGACCCCTCAATTGTGCCTTCAAGATCTTACTTCTAAGAAATTCCCAGCCATCATGCACTCCCTTCTCTTTTAATATTTTTGACCACAGGATCACCCAGTAGATTCTTACGCTTACTAAAATCTGCTTTCTTAAAATCTAGAATGAGTGTATGACTACGCTTAGCATCCCCTTTCCACTGTATAACAAACTCCAGGAGAACATGGTCACTCCCACCTAAGGATCCTACCACTTCCACTCCACTAATCAGGTCATCATTATTGGTTAGGAGCAGATCTAAAATAGCCATTCTCCTTGTTGCGTCTTCCATCTTCTAAACCATGAAATTGTCTGCAAGGCAAGTGAGACATTTGTTAGACCTGATTGTCATGGAAGAGTTTGACTCCCAGCAAATATCCGGATAATTGAAATCTCCCATTATTACTACTCCTTTCCTTTCTGAAAGTTTGGTCATCTGTTCCAAGATTGCATCATCCATCTCTTCTATTTGTAACTGGAAGAATAATTGTTCAGAGGGGGGGAAACTTGTAAATTGCAATTAGTATTTTTTTTAAAGGTGTGTTTCTGGTCTGTTTAATTGATCAGGCAGTCATAGTTTCAAACATGTGTATAAAACTCATCTGTGAAATAGTCATTGAAAAAAAATTCACTACCACAGAGTCATAAAAGAATTTTTAAAAGCTAATTGTTGTAATTGTGCCTTTTTTCTGCCAGAGCACAGTTGCAACCATGAGCTTGGATCTGAAGAATTCCTTAATAATATCATTTCTTTGCATGCACCAGAATAGGGTAGGCCACAGTGTCTACCTGTGAAGATGTTGATGTGCTGGTAAGATGAAGTGGCATAGGATAAGGATTGTGCTTGGACCAAGTGAATTCCAGTGGTGCTGGTGACATCTGTGGGACTTGTCTTGTACATGACTTGCAGGTGATGATAGTCATAAGACATGCTGATTGGTTTCTCTTTCAGTGCTGTCCACAGCAGTGCTTCCAGTACCTCTGTTTTTTGGATGGAAATCTGGCACTGAGTGCCAAGCAAAATGGTGTTGTGTGCATGTGTGCTAGAGATTTGCCTACTAGAACTACCACCACCACCACCACCTTGTTACCCAGATTACACTGGTCTGTTCACTTTTGGTTGGTGGAATTAGCTGAGAGCAGAGGAGGGTAATGAGATCCACACCAATTTTCACAGAAGTCACCCCAAAAGAAATCCATGCAAAAAACAAAATTGAAGGAGAAAGGTTACAATTTTATTGAGGAATTTAAAATAAAAATATACACGCAAACTGGCAAGCACACACATAAAGGTTTTTAAAGGATCCTTGGAAAATACAGAGATGAGGGATAAGAGGGATAGATCAGGGTATTGGGAGGGTGATATTTCCATTCCAGAAGTGAAAAGGTTCAAGAAGAATGATAAAAGCAGCAAACACTTCACATGGAAACAAGAAGGAAAATCCAAGTGCAATTTGCCATGGATTTTGGGGGCTAGTTATAAGTTGACACTCTGGCTATTATAAGAGGGGCAATCTTCCTAGAACAAAGCAAAGTTCCATTCCCAGGCAGACAGTGCTTGGAAAAAAGGCTTGATTGGATTAAGACCTGGGAGCACCCCACTCTTGATGAGTTCTGAGATGTTAAAACAAAGAATCTCTAGGAAGTTGAAAACGCTTAATAGGATGTTTAAGATTGAGTTTACGTTTGGGAGAAAAGGGTACAGGGTGGTCTAGCCAGTTCACTGATGAAATCAGGGTGTGCGAATTTTCAAGTTCTTCATCAGCCTTGTGCCAGGTGTGTGATTTCAAGGCTGGGCTGTTGTTATCTAGATTCAAGTGGCTGAGCCTTTAGGGAAGGCCTTATTTGATGCTATGCTTATTTAATTCAGAAGGGGGAAAGACAAATGTCATGCGTCAGGCAAACCCCTCTTGATATCAAAGCCCTTGAATTAATATTGGCATCTATCTTACCCTTGCTGTGCTCCATCAGTCTGGTCTGTCCATGATATCAAGAAATTACTGGTAGAGCCTTCAAAAATGACTCTGTATAGGTTTGCATGGATACAGCCTTCCCTTGACTACATTAACTGTATTACAGACTGTTGTAACAATTTCCTAAAAGTTGGGAGTCACGAGTATCAGGGCATTTTGGGTTTTGCTTTGGAAAAGATGGCCCAGACTTCCTGTTATGCAAGTGGAGCTTTCCAAATTGCCCTTTCAACCCCATTCTTCATCTTCATTCAGAAATCTTTATGTTTTCTCTAAGTTCTTCTTGACATATTGTCTAATGATTTTGACAGAGCAGATCTATAATAGATGTAATAAATTTAGAATTACAGTATATCTGCCTCCCCCACTTAACGCTACCCATTTTTGAAACCAGCTCATCTGTACTTTGCAGATTGACTTCAGTTGGTGGAAATTTGCCAGTGACTTTGGTTTGTGCAATAGAATCCCTTACTCACTGAATAATTGAGTAGCTTCCTTATAACTTTGCTAAGAAGGTAAAAGCCACTATCTTTAATTAAACATTCTATCACTGCATTTTATTCCCCTGTAGAATTTCTTTTCCTGCTTGTTGCAGCAAAAAGTTTTTTTAAAGACGCAAACACTTGTAAAAAAGTTTGTGTGGTTTCTAGTTAATTGTTACAGGATGTATTACCATTGCTGTTGTTGAATCATTACATATATATCCTTCCATTTCTCCAAGGACGTCATAGTGTACATCCCTCCGTCCTCATTTTATTTTCACAGCTGCCTGTAAAGTATGTGAGGCTGGGATATGGACTATTCAGTGAGATCCTTGGAGCAGAGACTTGAATTCAGATTGCCCTTAACTTCAGATGCATTTGTACTTTCTCTTGGTGACAACAAAATGATCCTTGTTAGATGTAATAGCATACTGAATTGTAAACTTTTTTTTTTTTTACAAAAATTGCATTTGTATGCTTTTGTAAAATATGCTCAATTGGAATAAAAATAATGTCTTGGGGAAAAATGCTTTTGTTTGCACCATCTTATAAAGTGTTTGAAAGTATTTGTTTACTAATATACTAATAACGTTTCAATCTGCTGATTATGTTTGCACTTTGCATCATGATAGGAAAAGCATAAACATATAACAAATTCTAATATTAAATCATTATGTCACTACAAAGCCAGTATAGTGAAGTATAGTGGTTGAAAAGTGGGACTAGGACCAGAAAGACCTGGATTCAAATCCCCACTCAGCCATGAAGCTTGTGATGATACCCTATCTCCAGATCTAAAAGCTAGACACTTTTGTTTTTGCCATTGTTATACTTTTATTTTTGTAATTGAGATTTTTGGAACTATTTAGTCTTCAGTGAGGGCAGTTCCTAAATAACCACAACATCCCCACATTGCTGATAACATCACTTCAGGAGCATACCAGAAGTGACAATGCCACTTTGCCAGCAATGCAAGCCAAGGCCTAATTTTCCTGCTGGTAATACCTCCTCCGTGGCTAGTTGCCAGGACATACTTTGCAATCCTATTGGAGAACTGGGGCTTGAGGAAGCATAATAGTTACAAACAAGGTTGCCAGACAGTTCCTGAGAAACTAGTGGGGGGGGGGGCATTGAGGGACATCAGCCCAGGAGAAGAACTGAAAACAAAAAGTCCTTGTCTACTTACAGGAAATTCTTACCCTGGAGTTTTTAGAAATTCCTAGAACAACTTTTTGACACTTTTGAGTAGTTCTAGGAATCACCAGGAACTCTATTGTTTGACTTATTCACAGCCCCATCCAGAGGGACCTGGCAGGTGGAGATGGCACTGATCTGGTGCTGCCACACACCCTCCAAAGGGCTTTCCTGCAGCATGGGAAGCTGAAAAACAGAAAAAACAGAAAAAAGCCCCACAATTCCCTCATAGGGGAGAATAGAGGTATCCAACAGAAAACATGATTTATCTCCTCCGGTGGCTCCACCAGTACATGAGGCCCAGTCCGGCAGTGGAGGCCAACTAAGGTCAACCCCACTCTCCAGCCCCCCCCCCCCCGCCACACTGGTGCAGTGCTTTGCATCACCAGCAGCTTCCGGCTATGGAGCTGTGAAGTGCCCGGCTGCCGGGGTTAGTACCCCCCCCGAGTGCATTTGCCCCTGGCAGCCCACACTGGCACTCGGCTGCACTAGCTCCAGAGGGAGATTAGTCCTTCCTCCCTGGATTGGTCTGTCTGACTTATAACATGGAAGAGAAAAAAACTTTAACTTTGAACCATTTTTGACCAGAACAGCACCCAAACCTTCACAGCACAGAACGGATAGGCTTCCCCCTTTTTAACTGTTTTTGACTGAAACAGCACCAAAGCCCAAATGTATTAATATACAAGCCACATCTTAAAAGTTAAAGATAGCTAGAAGTACTAACTCAGGTTAATCACTGCCATTTTTTTTTTTTGCCTTCCAATTATTTCTGAACATCTTTGCAAATCATCTTCCAAGGATTTTCATGGATTTAAACCAATTGGAACTTAGTAAACAATTCAGTCAATGCTGTGCTAAGAGGAAGAAAATCCATTCCATTTCAGCTAGCTGTGATTTCTCTGCAGGGCATACAGGAGAAGAAAGTTTTTTTAAAAAAAACACACCTTATTTTGACACTAAAAAGTAGATATGGTTCTGAATGCAGACAACGGGCATTGAGTAAAAGGTGATGGTTTTATATATCTACTTTCTGCAGCACAAATCCATCTTAAACCATAAAAGTTTTTTAAGGTTTCAATCTCTTGAAAAATAAGAACTTTGAAACAACCTAGTTATGTGCTTAGACTTAGGAGAACATGGCTTGAGGCAAATTCTGTCTTCAGAGTAAAGACGAAGCATCATGCCCAGGCCGCATAATATCAGTACCTTTCCAATTTAATACTGGAGTATTAAGGTATATATAAACATCACTAAGTGGTCTCCAATGTTATCCAACTGAGAGATCATATCCCATTGTATTTTATGTAGCAGCAGCTGCCCAGTAAGAAGCGTGCATTTCTCTGTCCCAGATTTCTTTTCAACCTCCCCCAGCAGATCTAAATACTTTAAAAATGCATTACTTCAGACTAATATGTTAAAGTAATCAAGACTGCATTTTCTTCTAAAACCCTTAGTGAATTGTGCTTTACTTGATTAAGTATGTGCGACTGATCAGGGAACCACTGGAAAAATCTTTTAAAATACCACCAACAAAGCAAGAGCTTGTGCAACAGCAAGGGGGTGATTTCCACCAACAACCTCCTCCCACTTACCTCCCACACTCTATCCTGCCCTGGTCCTGTGTGTTATCACATGTGTGTTGCGCATCTACTTGCACATAAAAGCATGCTTCCATTTCCTGCCACTAACCCAAGATAACCAGTGCCTTCGAGTACGGTATTGGATATGGTGTGGGAGGTAAGGGAAGACTGCAGTGGGAAGGGGTTGTTGGCAGAAATGTGAGCATTGTGCTCACATTGGGTATGTACATGAGAATGAAATATTTGCATCGTTGCACTTTAATAACTGACACTGTATATTAAACATGGAGAGGCAGAGGACTTTTACATCCCCTCTTTTTTCTTTTAAGAGATGGCGCTGATTTACAGTGAGTTGAAACCAAAGGACATTTTCCACAGTGGAAGAGGGATAATTTTTGACATTTTCCCCTATTTCATGTAAAGATTCATCCCCCAAACACACACAAGCCCTGTCCCCATGTCACAGAGAACATATGTAGATATTCCATGTATATGTGGTCATCAGTTTGTAAAAAACAAGCAGGAAATGTTCACTTTGCAAATGAAACTTGGATCCAGTACCTCAATAAATGTGTGAATCAGCCATTCAGCTGTATATGTACACATATAAACACACATATAAAGAAAAATCAAAGATACATTGTACAGAGCTTGTATGTGTATTCACTGTGATTTATGATCAAGACAACTGCTTCTGAGGGTTCTCTGTCTCCCAGGATTAGCTTTTCAGGGCTCTCTGTGGGCTACAATGAGAGGGTAAGATGGGTGAAAATTCTTTCCAACCCACTTTCTTCTGATAAAACTGATTAACCGTAGCAGAAAATGATCTTTGAACGTAAGAAAAAGCCTGCTGGATCAGACCAGAGTCCATCTATTCCAGCACTCTGCTACTCGCAGTGGCCCACCAGATGCCTTTGGGAGCTCCCATGCAGGATGTGAAAGCAATGGCCTGCTGCTGCTGCTGCTGCTGCTGTTGCTGCTCCCGAGCACCTGGTTTGCTAAGGCATTTGCAATCTCAGATCAAGGAGGATCAAGATTGGTAGCCATAGATCGACTTCTCCTCCATAAATCTGTCCGAGCCCCTTTTAAAGTGATCCAGGTTAGTGGCCATCACCACCTCCTGTGGCAGCATATTCCAAACACCAGTCATGCGTCGTTTGAAGAAATGTTTCCTTTTATTAGTCCTAATTCTTCCCCCAGCATTTTCAAAATGCCCCCTTTGGATTCCGCTCACAGTCATGTGAACAGGCAAAGCAAAACAAATCAGAACTTATAGTGAGTGAATGTAGTATACAAAAACAGCTCTGCAAATAGTTTATGCCCTTTTCTACATAGTGGTGCTTTGACTTAGCTATAGCATTTTATCCCTTAAATACTTGTAACAGTTTTAACTGCTGCTCTTGTTTTATAGACTGGTGAACTGAGAGATGTTAATTTGCTCAAACTAAGGTGTCATTTCAGCATATCTTTCTCACATGCCTCACATGAAGTTGCCTTATACTGAACCAGCAAATTCAGGGGTTTGAACCCGGGAACCCCCCCTTACCTGCATCCTTGCTACATGAGATGGAGAGTTTGGAGAAAGTTTGGTGCCAAAATGTTCACAAGCATGCAGATGGTTTGATGCAAATATGTTAAAATTCCACAATAATTCAGATGGTGCCAGATTATATAGTGCTAATTGAGAATCAGTGTAGTGTAGTAGTTAGAATACTGGGCTAGCACCAAGAAAACCTGGTCTCAAATCCCAACATCTTACCAGTGACTATGGGCCAGTCATTCTCTCTCAGCCAACTCTACCTCACAAGAGTGTCGTGGAAATAAAATGGAAAAGTAGAAAACCAAGTATAACATGCTTTGATTGTATGATCCTGCATTGCATGGGGGTTGGACTTGATGGCTCTTGGGGTCTCTTCCAACTCTCTGATTCTATGATTCTACAAACATCCTGAAGTCTTTGAAGAAAAGGCAGGATAAAATTATTACATAAATTTTAAAAGTGTGGCTTTGTTGAAGGCATGATTTTGGAAGTCCTTACTGAGACAATTAAGCGAGAAAACCTGAAAGGAAGACTGAATGCTTCAAAAAGTATTTAATTGTTCTGACTGTTCTTTCGGGATTGTGACTTGTAATAAACTAAGGAAACAGTTACTGGACTTGAAAGTTTTCCTTTGTAAAGAAATGTCATTCTTAACTGTTTCAATAATTATGTTCATGATACTGCAGGGATTTGAAGGGTAATATTTACATAATCTATCCAATTCACTAATGGACACCTAGTGAGTTAAAATTATGATGTGCTGGTTAAATGAAACAGCTTGCTGGCAGTAGATAAGCTGACTTGAAAAAACTGTCCAGCTACTTGGAAAAGGGGGCTTACCGTATATACTCGTGTATAAGTCGACCTGCATATAAGTCGAGGCACCTAATTTTACCACAAAAAACTGGGAAAACTTATTGACTCGCGTATAAGTCGAGGGTGGGAAATGCAGCAGCTGCTGGTAAATTTCAAAAATAAAAATAGATACCAATAAAATTACATCAATTGAGGCATCAGTAGGTTAAATGTTTTTGAATATTTTATTTCTAAGAGAAAAACAGTAAACCTGGCTCTGTAAGAGGTGGAAAGAGAGGGTCAACAAGAACAATATGGGTATCAACAATAACTTTAAAAGTACACAAAAAACCTTAGCCTTCCAACCAGCAGCCAAGCTAAAACACAAGAGTTAAAATCGCTTCAAAGGAAAACTGGATTCTTCATCATCATCTGTATGTCCAAATGTAACCCAACTTAGATTTTAAGAGGGATATTATCAGAAATGGAAAATCTACTATTAGCTTCCATTGTAAACAATGGGGGATGGGGCATCCCCTTTGGGGGTCAATAACTTTGGATCCCCTGACCCAAACTTCATCAAACCTGACTGGTATCATAAAGAGACTCTTCTGATGAGACCAGCCAGGTTTGGTGAAGTTTGGTTCAGAAGGTCCAAAGTTATGGACCCTCAAAAGGGTAGCCCCATCTACTAATAGCTCCCATTGAAAACAATGGGGAATGGGGGCAGCCCCTTTGGGGGTCCATAACTTTGGACCCCCTGAACCAAACAGTACCAAACTTGGCTGGTATCATAGGAGGGTACCCTGAAATATTGGTGCCTCTAGCATAAAAACTGAGCCCCCTGCTGGCCGGCAAAGTAAAAACACAATTTTTTTTAATGACCCGCATATAAGTCGAGGGGAGCTTTTTCAGCATTGAAAATGTGCTGAAAAATTCGACTTATGCATGAGTATATACGGCATATAGAGAAAAATACCATGGTGTGCTGTTTGTACAAATGCACTCTCAATAAGAGATACTTTAAATTGTCAATCCTTTTCTTTACATAAGTAAAACAGGACAAAACATATATTTTAAAAGATAACAATCATGAATATAATTACTGTACCACCATCATAACTTTTCAATTGCTGACAGCGTTCTTTTCTTACCGAATCACTCTGTAACAAAATACAGGGTGATAAGGTACACACCCTTCCTAGAGTATCAGAAGATATCTGAATTGTGTAGTTTTCAGTAATACTAATAGTCAGACACATCTGAAATAGCTCCCTCGCTATCTGCTGTGGACAAATTGCAAAACTTTGACATGTTGAAGTTGCGTATAAAATCCATTCTAACCATATAGACCTACTGAATAGAGGACTATCTAATTTGTATTCTCACGACACAAGAACACAGGAACGCCTTGTAGCGAAACAAACAAACATAATACTGACCGTTAAGGTCAGTATTATCTACTCAGACTGGCAGCAGCTCTCCAGTTTCTCAGGCGGAGGTCTTTCCTACCTGATGCTTTTAACCGGAGATACCAGAGGCCCCTTCCGCACACGCAAAATAATGTGTTTTCAAACCACTTTCACAACTGTTTGCAAGTGGATTTTGCTATTCCGCACAGCTTCAAAGAGCACTAAAAGCAGTTTGAAAGTGCATTGTTCTGCATGTGCGGAATGAGCCAGAGATTGAACCAGTTACCTTCTGCATGCCAAGCAGATGTGCTACAATTGAGCCATGACCTTTCCCTTAAGCCATGGTCCTTCTCCAATGTCATAGACCATCAGTGTTGAATAAAATAACATATACCGGTATTAGTTCTTGAAAGAATTATCCTGTGGCTCAATTCAAAGCTCAATCATTGTTCTGCTGAATGCAGAATTTTGCCACAGAATTTTTGTGTAACCCAACTGCAGTTTTGCTATCAATACTGCACCCATGTGCCCCAAAGATTCACCACTGAGACTTTTTCGAAGAGAAAAAATGAAATTAATGCTTTTCAATTAACCAACTACTGACGCTAGATAGTGAAACTATCAGAAAACTGAGTCCACTCTTTCCTGAAGAGCTGTCTGAGAAGCCATCTACGGAGAACCAATTGCCACCATGTAAAATGAGATGTAATTGGAAACACAGTTTTTAATTAAAACCATCATTTTCTAAACCTTTTCCTAGTAATGGTCACATTGGTGCAAACAGAAAATATTTGCACAAACAGCAGTGTTGCTCCCTGATGTGAAGCCAATTAAACCTTCCTTTAGTGATATGAAGATTTCAAGGAAAACAATTAATACTGAATCATCCTTTAGGGATCAGATTGTGCCCTTGGGTGTTCGCATAGTTAACAGAATTTTCTTGACCTTAATAGATGCTGGGGTATGTGATAGTATTTTTTATTATCTCCAAGCTCTGTTAGACCAAACTTCAACGAACTGGAATAACTGTTGTTTTGCAGTTAAGTGGAAGAAGCCAGTAAATACTTTATAGTGCAGCCCTAAGCAGAATTACGCTACTCCAAATCCATTGAAGTGAGTGTTTAGGGTTGCACTGTTTTGTTCTGTCAATGGGAATTTTTGATGTTTTTATTTTGGTTTTAAATGGAAAATATTTTTTATGTAACAGAAGACTTGGGCAGCTTAATTTGTGTGTGTGTGCGTGCATGCGTGCGTGCGTGCGTCCGTGTGCGGAAATCCCCCTCTGCATGTGGGGCAGACTTACGCTGACAGAAATCCCTCCCTGGGGCACTTGCCCCGGCAGAGGGGCAAATCTGCCAGTTCCCAGCCAGTGTGGGGCCCTGGAACATCTAGCCATGGTGCCCAGCTCTCTGCCAGTGCTCCTGTATTGCCCTGAGCTGTGTTGGCATGGCAGGGACGTTCCTGGGGGTAAAACTGACTTTCACTGGCTTCCAGACAGTTTTGCCCCCTTGCATCAGTGGAGTGGGGCTCAGACATATGCCACAATTTTCATGGCATATCTCCACTTTCCCCTATGGGGGAGTTGGTGACTTTAGAAAAAACACTTTTTTGGGTTCCCGCACTGTGGGAAAGCCCCTTTGGAAAGGGAAATCAAATGAGACTGACTTAAGAAAACTAGCTGAATCCAACTTGGTATCTCCAATGGGATAGAAGCAAACAAAAAGCACTTTTATGCCTTTTTAAACTTTATATTTCTACATCTCCTGTAGCATCTAAAGATTAAGTATAAAGTTCTACAATTCATCACTTGTGCTCCTGAGTTTAGAATCCAGTAATCAAACACCAAACTTTCCTTGGGGAAATGTTACTGATTAACTGTTTGAACAGAAAGACTTCAAAGACTTAGTGTTGCATGTCATACAGACAAAAAACAGTGACTACTTAGAGAAGTCTGAAGCTTCTGAGAATAAATGATGGTAGTTCTAATTATTTTCTTAAACTAAATTTGTCTGTTTCATCTTGTACAGTTTGTTCCTTTTCTTCCAAGCATGGACTAAAAAGGACACCACTTTCTAAAGAAGATGTAACTTTAATAGCTATATACTGGAGGGCTCTGCAATTTCCTCCTACTTCTTTATTTGCTACATTTCTATACCATTTCATTTCAACACTCAAAACAGTTATCAAATCTGAAGAACCAACCAGAAACCTGACAAGTTAATAGTAGAGGGTAGAGTAGTGGCTGGGGACTGTTGCGCCACACTGCCTCCAAAAAGGCATTTGGCTGTAGAGGTGCTGGGGGTGAATGAGAATGCTGGGAATGCTGATAGCCTAGAGTGACTTACTCCACACTTGTTAGTGACATATGTCTGTACCACAAAGAGAGAAAGTTCCTGGAGTGAATATATACCTCTGGGAATGCCCCCCACAATGCTGGCACGAGCATTTGCAGTGGAAGCTCACTGCCACAGGGACAAGTTTCTGGATTTGGCTGACATGCAGCTGCACAGCAGACCAATGTCAAGGTTGTTGCTCAAAGTGGCATAGTCTCCCGTTTTAGGATGGGGAATTAGCAAGAGACAGACCAGGCAAATCAAAAGGATGGGTGGTGAGATCTTTTTCACCAAAGGTTACCAGGGCTTTTCCCTTTAGAAATCTGCAGGAGGCCAGATTTTAAGTGCAATGTTTGACAATTTATTTTGAAAACAGAATAATTAAACTGGTTGTAGTGGGCTCTCTGGGCTGCGTGGCCATGGTCTGGTAGATCTTGTTCCTAACGTTTTGCCTGCATCTGTGGCTGGTATCTTCAGGGATGTATCATAGAGAGGTGTGCTACACACTGTATCCACTGGACACAGTGTATAACACACTTCTCTCTGTGATACATCCCTGAAGATGCCAGCCACGGATTCAGGTAAAGGCATGGGAAATGGTGGCTATACTGAGCTATAGCCAGAATATCGGTCAACATATAATTGTAATAAAAGATTGATGCTAGTCTATTTATTTGAAAAGGGCCTTGGTTTGATATGTTAATATATTCCAGAATCCCAGAGCTCTCAGGCATAGGACAAGTAATGATTGATAGTGGGAGAGGAAGGAGGAAGATGCAAATCCATCCAAGCACATGTCTGTTGGAACAAAGTTTCCTTAGTCTGAGTACAGGTGTGATCTTTCCAGGCTGTTTCCATTATTTTCTGAATGGGTAGCTCTTTCCTGTTGAAAAAAACTTTGGCCCCTTCCGCACAGAGGCGGAAGGGGTTGGGTCAGCGTAATCCACGCTGACCCGACGACGCTGGGACCGTCCGCATGGACGGTCCCAGAACCGGCTTGGCCGCCGCCGTGGCGGAGCGCCGACACCCGGCCGACCCGGCTTGTCCCTAGCCCTCCGGCATATCGCTGAGGCCTGGAGACACCCCCCCCGGCCCTGCACGCCTGCTTGAGCATCGCAGGGTAGGGGGGCGTGTCTCCAGGCCTCGGCGATGCGCCGGAGGGCCAGGGACCAGGTAAGTGACGGGTGGGAGTGGGGGGGGAGGGCGCCTTGGAGCCGCTGCCATTCGCACGGCAGCAGCTCCAAGCCGGCATTTCCAAACAACCTCGCTCCCCGAGCGAGGTTAGGAAATGCCGGCTTTGCGCCGGTCGGGCGACGCGAGGGCAGTGCGGCTGCGAAGCAGCTGCGCCCCCTGTGCGAATGGCTCCCTGGGGACGGCGTTTTTGCCGTCCCCAGGGCGCCATTAAACGCCTGTGCGGAAAGGGCCTATGTCTTTGCTAAGATTCATATTGACTGAGGATTGGAAAAACAGCCTCCAAGTGAATCATCAGGGAGGGTAAAAGCAGAAGGGGGAGGTGGGGTGGAGCCAAAAAGACACCCTGCTTGTACTGTTCCTTGCAAAAGCCCTCTCTGTTGTTATTATACTGAGATATCAATCTCTCGATATGAGCTTTTAGAGGAGCAGAAAGGAGGCAGCAGCATGGATGGGGGTGAGGAAGAAAGTGTGCAAAGGAGCACAAGGGAGTAAGAAGGCTGGCTGTGGGTGGAGGGAAGATGTTCAGAGCAAAGTTATGCTCACTGGAAAATCTGCCCACTCTCGCAGTAAAGCAAATTAAAAGTTGTGCTAAAAGTGGTGTCACTTGCCGTGGAGGGAATTGAAAGTGAAAGCAGGACTCCAGGAAACAGGTCCATACAAGAAATCTTGCTGCAATGGACATTCACCCCTATCACGCAGCAAGCACACTGTGCATAATCCAAGAAAATTTAGATGACACAATGTTCAGTAACAGGTTCCCCAGTTTAACCACAGGCTTGCTTGGTGACAAGATAAGTGACCCAATGCAGGCATCCATGCCATTTTGCACAGAGTAGTGGCCGTAGAGGTTGGCATAGGATTCCTGCCCCTTCCAATGCAACTTCAGCACCCACCCACCCCCTTTGGATTGCACAGTAAATCTCACAGGGATGAAACAGGGTTGCCATTTCTATTAGTAGTTTCAAACATGTCACACAACTCTGGATAAAACCATGAAAGACTGGATGTTTCATTAAAGAAATAAATTTAAAGGTACTTAGAATGAGGATCAGATTTTACCTCTATTTATGTAAAAGTCAACACTTTGTCCAAATATCCTAAAAGTAAATCACAAAACAATTGCTGAAAGGTAATAAAAATACCTGATAAGATTTATTCAATATTGTGTTTGTTATTTCAAGGTTTGTTATTTCAAAGTTCCACATCTTGGCTAAATTGTTATTTGGTAGATCTGTGATGGGGCCTTGTGTGTGTGTATGTTCCTTTGAACTTCATTGGAGCTATAGGGCTGGGAAAAATAAGTGATTTTGCCAGTTTCAATCAACTTATCCACCCACCCCCAACTGTGTTTTCTCCTGATAAAAGAGATAAGTGCAGCTTCAGGAGGGCTGATGTAGATCAAGTAAAATGGTATGAGTGAAAAGGGCTAAATACTCTTCTTTCCAGTGCCATGGCTCAAATTTGGAGCTCCCTGTAGCGACAGGAAATCCAGTCAAGAACCTCCTGTGTAATGTGTAGCTGATCCCTTCGTTGATTCCAGTGTTAAATGACTCCATTACATTGAGGATATTGTGATATGTGGCTCATAATGGTCTATTATGTAATAGTTAATGGCAGTTCTCACTGAAAACTGATTTGCCATCTTTCCAAATGATATGTTATAGTATATGATATATTCCATGGTTATGAAGAAGCTAGAGAGAACTGCAGGTAGAAAATGTTAATTAGCTAGTCAAAACAATATTGCAGCATTTTTGTAAAAGCAAATACATATTGCACTAGTATTTTATCTGAAGTTTCAAAGAAATCCTAATTACTTCTGTTTGATCACTTCTCCTAACAGGTATATTTACATCCCAATGGGAGGATCTCACTGCAGCATGCTTAAGATGTTGCTTTCCTCAGCAATCACATTTGCTTTTGTAAGCTTTTGGCATGGTAGCCATAGCTATCTTTGGTCCTGGGCTGTGCTTAATTGGCTTGGAATAATTGCTGAAAATGGAGTGAAGAAGCTGATTTCTCTTCCAGTTGTTCATAACTTTATTGTAAGTATATATCCTTTGCTTGGCCATAGGATTCCCAGTTGCATTTAGAAATGGATTTTAATCTTGTGCCAAATTCATTCTGCAATTATTGGTCGAGCCATTATCTGAAAGTTCTTCGTATTGTACAAGTATATGCAATGAAGTTTGCAACTACTCAAAAATTATTTACATTTATTTTATTGTTTGGGTTATATTTTGCTGTGCTACAAATAATGTGTATATTTTGTCTTGAAGGTTCATAATAGGATATGTGGCTCATCATGGTATATTACGTACTTTCTAAAGTGTCATGGCCTAATGGCATGGTACATTCCACGCTGGAAATGAGGCATCTTTGCTACGGATACAATACAGTATAGAACATTTGAATTTGCTGTCTACTGAATCAGATCATTGGTCTATCTGGGCAGATATACAGACTGACAAAGGCTCTCCAAGATTTCAGATAGAATCCTGCTCAACACCTAATATCTGAGATGCCTTTAAAAAATGCTAATTTCAGGTTTAAAACATGGGATTAACCTTTATTTATTTAGATGATTATATCCCATTTTACTTCCCAAGGGAACCCAAGCTACCCTTCTCTAGTTTATCCTCACAAAATCAATGCTCTCAGATAAGTTGGTTGAGAGAGTGACTGACCCCAGTCAGTCTGTAGGGCTGCCAACTCCAGTTTGGGAAATACCTGGATAATTTGGGGGTGGAGTCTAAGGACAGCAGGGTTTGTATACCTTATGGATGGAATGGAAGATACAAAAAATTTGAAAGAGGAGTCCATACCCTGCTGCTGATAAGCCTGACTAAAATAGGAGGTACAGAATGATAAACAAGTGCTGAGTGTGCAGTGTGTAGAAAAAGAGTTTAAATAATGCCATACTACAATATATTCCCAGAGGAGAAGGCATTAAAGTGAAGTTTTAAAGCAAGAAAAATCACGGATTTTATCTCCCTCTCAGTTGGCAGGCTGCCAAACCTGAACTGGAAAAGAAAAGACTTTACCAATACAACGACAGGCAGACAGGAGAAATTTGTGCCCTGCATTAAACTATAGAAAAGTTTGGGAAGCTGTAGAAATAGTGACATAAAGTGTACATGGCTTCTACTAGAAAGGGGTCGCTGTTCCTTGAAATAACCAAGATGGCTTCAAATTTAAAGAGCATATCTGCCAGTATGCTAAGTCTCAGGTCAGAAATTGGTTCTCTTAAAGACCCTATCAATACCAACATACTCAACATGATGTCAGAGCTCATGAAGGATGTTAAGGAGATGAAAATTGAAGTTCAGAAAGTAGCACAAATAGAAGACAAGGTGGAAAAGACCAAAGAACAAGTAAAATCTCTAAAACAAGAGGTTGATGTACAATCAGCGGTTACAATACATGATTTAACTATTCTTCAATTGCAGTATCAAATTAAAAAGAAGACCTTGAGACTGAGAAAGGTTCCAGAGATTCAAATCCAGCAAAAGAGGAGTTAAACAAGACAACTGCCTCAGTCCTGGCTAATTATTTGAAGATGAAAGGAGAAGAAATGGTGTCACAGATTGAGAAAAGAAAGATCCTCAGCATGAAATGATTATGTAGAGATATTGTTATGTACTTCCACTCCAAAGAAATGGCAGATCAGAGTCATGAAACATATAAGAAATCAACAATCATAATAGAAGGCAAATAAATCATTGTCATGAGGGAGATCCCTTTCAGACTTTTACAGAAAATAAAAGATAATGCATTTCTTGTGGAAATCTTAAGAAAAATACAAATAAGATTTTCGTGGTTCACATGGGAAGGAGTGTTCTTCACTTACAAGGTACAATAAAGAATTACTTCAACAGCGAGTGCCAAAGAGATCTTCAAGAAAAATGTAAAAGACCTTAAATAAAAATGTTCTGTAAGATCAATCAATGATTTAATAAAAGGGGGATTGAATGGGCCTTTTGGAGAGTAAAGATAAATAAAGTTAGGAGATAACTTCAGATATGTGGTTAAGTGAAGGGACATTAAGGGAGGGAAGAGAGAATCTATGCTTAAATCTTTGACCATGGGATAAGATGTTGTTTTGTTTTTGTATTAGTTATCACTTGCCTCAAATTGTGGGAAGTCATTTAGGTATATGTTGTCCGTTCATGTAGCATTAACATTTGTTGTGCAAGTAAAAGAGGGTGGCTGGATCACCGGGTGTCTTTTGCCTCCCATGTTTGTTGTTGTTGTTGTTGGTGCAGATGTTAAAGAACCAAATAAAAATGATTAAAATTTCTTGTATCCAGTGCTTGTATCCAGTGGCTGGGAGAAGAGGGGGAGGTTATGGTTTGTCTTTAGTGGCTTGTTTTTTATAATATTGTGGTTTTAAATTGTACATTGCCTCAAGCAGGACTCTAAAGAGGCAACATTGAAATATTACAAATATAATTTATTTAAAATTAATTACATTTTGATGTTGAAAATGTTTATTGTTCTGTTTCAAACTTCTTAGTGAACTTTATTATGTTGAAGTTTATTAATGAAGTATTATGAACGGCGTTGAATATTTTTCAAGGAAAAAGAATAAATATTCTGAATAGATATAATTTCCCATTCCTTTTCAGTCATGTGGCTCATCTCCATGCTTTGAGCAACCCTCCATAAGGTAGATGAGAAGAAGCATGTTTTTGCTTTAAGCAGATATTGTTCTCAGTACAAAATAAAGAACACATGTGAGTTTTACTTAAATACTAATAACAATCCTGCATGGAGTGATGTACAAAGCAAACATCAGCCGAAACTACATGAAGATGACTCATGTAGAGTACTGTTTGAATCCATATCAATTGGAAAAAAAGTTCCCTAGTGGTAAACTTTATGATTTCAGTTTTTGAGGAAATGATCAGTCAATTTCTCTTGATACCTTCAGATACGAAGTTTGATTCTTTCATGAATATATGAGGAAGAAGAGTTGCACATGATGTTTCATTTGCAAATGCGCAACTGTGCCTATGTTCTCTCTATATAAAGTCTAATACTTTTGGTGGCATTTCAAACTGATAGTGAACTGTAGTGTTCTTGAATATTTTTGTTATGTGTTCAATCTACATCCTTATAAAAGCTTCTGATTTAAAAGAGAACAGAACTTTTTAAAAGAATATGGTTATTATCATACACAGCTTTCTGCATTTACTTCAACTTCTTTAGAGCTGCTTATATCATTCTTTCTGAATTGCCATAGATCATCCTGGAGGCAATGCAGTACATAGAGTCTTGTATTAGTTCTGATTTCAATGAATGCATAGATGTATAGCCACTTGGAGAACAACTAGTTTTGCTTTTTCTCTAGGCTGACCAACATCTTTCACTCATAAATTTCTGCTTCCTCCATGACAATTCAGACAAAATAGGTATGCAGACATATCCTTACATTTTGGACTGAGACTGTAGAATGGTTTCAGTTTGGTAGTGTTAAGAGATACATACAGAGATTCAGTTGCTTCAGAAACATCCACATATCCTGATGATGGTAGCCTGGGATTGAAATATACTCAACTACATGAGTCATTGTGGTTCCAGAATAGCTCCCAATGCTGTAAGTTAGCACAAGACTTTTCACTAGATGATTCCTTTGTAGATTGAATAAGTCACAAAGCACCTCATAATGAACTCCATCACACGAGTGTAATTTCTGTTACTTGGATATGCTGCTGTTCGGTGGTTCTGTTTTGAGATTTTTTGACTTTATGGTGATTTTTGTGTTTTTCTGTGTCTTTTTTGGAAACCTCCTTGAAGAAAACATCAAAGAGGTGGTATGCCAATATTTAAAAATAAATTATATACTTTTTTCTCATAGTGAATCTCATGTTGTCAGAAAACCCTCCCAAAGTAATTTGAATTCCACAGACCATCTTTAAGGGTGGTACCCTTGAGCCCTGGCAGCAGTTTGACAGAAAAGAATTATGTGGAATATCTTGTCCCCAGTGGGTTGCACTCCCTGTTTAAATTCTAAGCTGTATTCTGTTTTCTTCTTTGTTTTTGAGATGTGTGTTGAATCTATAGCAAAATATTTGCCAGTGTTTCTTTGCAGAGCTGTGCTTATGCACACTCTAGACTGACTTCCAGGAGTGGCATGCATTCAATTTATACACATTTCCAGCTTAGAAGTAAATTATGATGGTATTTTTGTGCCCATGTGGGCTGTTCAAGTGAAGTTTTTTGCCTTCTATTTTCATCTTTTCACAATATCACTTGGGTGTTTATGACCAGCTACTTGTAGCATTGTAAGTACACTTTGGGGCATATGCTAGAGTACCTGTGGAATTATATGAATTGATGCCACCATTAAAGACAGGCATACAATGATTTCTTTGTGTCCAGATGTAGGAAAATAAGTTGCTACAGCATGTAAAATTAACATTTAATCCTATCAATGGCTGTACATCTGTTGGTAGCATCTTTAATTTCCACTTTTAGCTTTTCATAGCCTTTTGTGGATAATTTGGAAACTCTTTAAAAAACCTATTAAATTCAGGTCATGTTCAGATTTTTGTGAAAGCATAATTGTAAGTACAATTTCAATCATTCCTGCCTTCAGTGATCTATTTGATCATTGTTTTAAAGAATAAATTAACCAACTTTGTAGAAATATATTTTCAAAATGTATAATACATGTTGTTTTCTGACTCACTCAAATGAAAAACTAAGTGGGTATCTCTGTAATGAACTATAAGGTGTATTCAGCATTAGTAGTCTGTTTTTAAACTCTTTACTGTTTACTCATAAATATGTTCCACTTCAGTCACTGGTATTTATTTCTACATAAACATGCACAGGATTGCACTGTCTGGTTATTAAATCTGTGAGTGTTCTTGGTATGCAGCCATGATGCTTTTAAACAACATGACTAGATGCCAGTAATTCTACTGGGCTAGCTAGCTGTTTTTGTGGTGATAATATCACACGTCTTACAGGAACTCAAAGTTAATTGCACCTTCGTGTGCTTCATTTTCTGTCCCTATTCTTTTTGTATGCAAATTCAGCACAATGCTCACTAATACACACCATCATTCCTAACACAAGCATGCTCATCAGCTAACTTTGAAATCTCACTTTGGTCACACAGGTCACACAAACCTGGGGAACAGAATGGGGGACAGATATGTGGACTTTCACTTCTTGTATCCCAGGCTCATTTTTACATCTGTACCAAGCTTTGGAACAGGAACCCAGTGCACACTCTAAGCAAGATAAATACTTTTTCATAATATCCAGTACCAGCCAGTGCTGAAGATGGGATGCTTTTAGTAGGTGATTGACTGAATAGTTAGCCTGATTACATGCATGACCCTCCCCATGCTTTGGAAACCTGAAAAGTAAATTATGGCTGACTCATGATTCATTTCAAAAATCAAATAAAACAGCAGAGAGAGGACGAAATTTGTTTCCAAACTCAGTACTAATGTATTCAGTGGCAGTCTATGTCAAGCATATAATGTTTGAATGTTTTATAGAATATTGAAAGCTTCACCACATGGCTAAAGGACATAATGCATATAGTAAATTGTACCATAAGTTGCTGACTCTACAGTAATAGAAATATCATCAGTAATAGTTGCAAGTATTAGGCTTTCACGTTTATTATTCTTCCAATGCAGTTTTCAAATTTAAAAGCATAAGCTAATTCAATGCACTTTACTCCAGTTTTTAGGCTTTTCAAAGAGATATAAGAGTCAGCTGTGACTTGGCAGCACACACGTGCACACACACAAGATATTTAGAAGGACATTCCAAGTTGAAATGGCCTGGGTGTGAGACAAACTTTGGAAGCTTATTATTAATGTATTCAAGGGAAGGAAGGAAGGAAGGAAGGAAGGAAGGAAGGAAGGAAGGAAGGAAGGAAGGAAGGAAGGAAGGAAGGAAGGATCTTTACCACTTCTTTCTGGAATTATGACATACTACTCTAAAGCTACCAGAGGGCAATAATAGTTTCTCCTCATTCCTCCAGCTTCACAATTCCACCAGCAGTTATCTGACATCAAAATAATTTTTCTCGCTTTTTCTGATTTCAAACCATTGTTAACTTCTATGTAAGCTTCCTTTTCATTTCTTTGCAGAACCATGTTTTGTCAGCAAGAGGTTATCGACGGCTCCATGCAGCTCTGGCATCCGTTTCAACTATGCTGCTGATTTTTTCCAACCTAATCTTTCTTGGGGGAATCCAAGTTGGAACAATCTACTGGAATAGGATCTTCAGGGAAGGTAAGTCATTTTGTTTAAAAATGTTTCATTAGCAATACTTGCTGGAATCTGATTTTGGCAGCCCTGAAAAAAGTTCCCTCCACTGAAGCTTCACTCGCACTTTTACTGTCTGCTTCTTCTTCCAGTAGTCAATCATCATTGCTTTTAAAAGGGATAAAATAACAGTACAATAGTTTCTGGGATAAACACTGTTCTTTTCTAATGCTTGCGGGCCTTCAGCTTCAACATTTGTTATGTATTGATTTCTTAAGATTGCAGGTATGTCTAAATTGCACTTTCTTCCAAAGTAGTATTTGAAGTGGCAAAAAAACCAAAACAAACAACATCTATAACAAACAGTAATAAATAATTACAGTAAGCCTTAAAAGTCATTGCCACTTAAGTAAAGCAGCAGCAAATAAAGTATTGTAAGTTATACAGGAAGCCAGAGTGAAATGCCTTAAAATGTTTTATTAGTTGTCAAAGATGACATTGAGGAAGGAACCACACAGGCCTCTTGAGGAGGCACAGTTCACAGAGTGGTGCCAACACTGAGAATAAATTATACCCATTATATGTTCACTTACTCCTGAGATTAGGGCAGAAATATATTTCAAATTAACTTTTAACATTCAGGTTCTGTGATGAGAAAAACAATGCATATTGAAAATCTGATTGTGGCTGTTGACATTTGAATTTATATAGTTGTGTGGATTGATAGAAGTTTGTGTTTCCAATGGTGTAGAAGTCTTTAAGCCTTCAGTCATACAACTCAGATTGAAACAGAAAAAGGGTCTCCCTTGTACAGCTGTTTCTAACAGAGATATCAACCACTGACTTGAACCACAAAGCTAGCAAGGAGACATGAATATTTCTTTGTGGAAACTAATCAAATTCCTTGGTGGGGGTGAAGTTTTGAGGATCCTCTCAGCGTCAGTGATGGAATGATGGGTGAGAAAATAGAAATTAGCTTTGTGATTTCTTGTTGCCCAAAATACACTCTTCCTACAGCAATCAAAGCTGAGGAACTTTACAATGCAATCCTAAAATGCTTAGGACTGCAGTATCCATTGCTGAGATATTTAATTGTAATTCAGGGTTCACAAGTGCTTTGTTTTATAATGGAAAATATTCTTCATCTTAGGCAGAGTGAGATGATCTGCATAAGGCAGCCACTTTTGGGCAGTGTTAACCCGAAGCAAATAAATGTTTAGCATACTGTTATATTTTTGTATAATCATGGTGGGGTATAATGTTTTCTCCATATGTATTCCTTTTAACATGGAACCTAGTGGGAGGAAAAAAGGAAAACACCCAAAATGTCAACATGTTGTCACAACAACAATGGTATCTGCTGGCACCTTAGAACATCTGGCACATTTATTTTAGTAGGACTTAATAGAGGCAAAATACAACTTTATCAGATGGAGGGAGTGGATGCTAGGTCAGAATCAGCTGTTTCCTCAAAGGAGCCCATTAGATTAGTATGTATAAGATTTTGTCTTATACTTTGTCTTATACTTCAGTGATTATTACTTTTCTGTACAAGTTGCATCATTTCCATTGTACAGTAAATACCATCTGAAATATTTTTTTAAAAATCCACTGGGTAGAAAGCAGCTCATAATACAGCAAAGCAGAAGTTCATTTTAAAATTGCAGAGGGCAACCGTATTCTTGGAAGATGCAAGGGACATTAAATTGCCTTCCATTTAAAGTACTCTGTGACCCACTCTTTCCTTTTTATTTTCTATTTTATGCGAGTGCATAGAAGAGCTTTCCAGAGACTCTTGCCTAGCATTTCCTTGCCTGGGTCTCTGTTCTCCCATTCACAGCCAGCTACAGAACTGCCACTGAACTTTCACACACTCAAGCCATTAAGAGGAATAGGCTTGTATGTCAGTCTCCTCTCCAGAAACAGAATGTCCCCACCATATCATAGTAAGCACAACTCTCTCTTAAAGAAAGACTACTCCTCTCAGGCCAAAAGAGTCAGGGCATCAGCATCAGATAACCCCGTGGAGCCATCAGTTCTTCATTGCACTTCCCATTTTTTCAGTTGTCACTAACCTCGTTAGCACCTGATAATTTTTATTTAAATATTTATATCTCATCTTTCTATGATCTATATCCAAGGTGACTTACTAAAATCACAATGAAGATTGAAAACTAAATCATTTAAATGTTTACACTGACCCAGGGCCTATTTGTAAGAAATGGCATCTGGGGTAAGCAGTTAAAACGTCCCCCCCCCCCCTGTGCCAGTGAAATTCCACCTTCCACAGTGTCCTCCCTCCTGCCTCCCTGCCCGCTCTGCTCCGCACTTCCCTGTGCCTCTCACCTCTCTCCAGTGGCTTGTGTGTGTGAGCAGTGCATCGCTCTGCTCGTTCTGGCTTTCGACCAGCCAGCACCACAGCAATGTGTGTGATAGTCCTCAACCCTCCTTGGTCAGGCCCAGAGCAGCTGCTGGCAGAAGTCATTGGGAGTGTTTGGGTGGCAGCTGGCCCACCCGGTGAGCATTAACGTTGGTGGCGCCAACTTGGCACAGGCCACAGGGCTTGCAGCCGCTCCTTCTGACTCGGCGGGCACATCCAATTAAGAGCCTTGCAACGTCATGAGGCTTTACGGAGGGAGCTCTTGAAGCCGACTTGGGGCAGGCCAGAAAAGCAGTGGCAGTGGGTTGAGGAAAGGGCTGGACACAGGAAAAGAGGCAGTGGTGGCAAGCAAGCAGTGAGTTGGGAAAGGGCGGGCAGGTGTGCTGCATGGGAACAGTGGTGGCAGTGGGTTGAGGAAGGGCTGGCAACTGTGGGGAAAGTGGTGGTGAGTGAGTAGGGAAGACGCGGGGGGCCAAAATGTGTCCTCCACCAATAGTGCCTGGACCGCCCCCGCCCTCCCAGATATGCTACTGACACTGGTGTTAAATGGCGAGAAAGTCTCCAAGAATACCTATGTCCATATAACCAAGCAGTCAGTGAATGGACAAGAGGAAAGTTTTCATAAAGTTGTGGCTTTGTAGTTATCTGTTGGCCTTCCATCAGGCACCTTTAGGTGCTAGCCATGATGTTTCCCATACTGTTATCCTAAGTAGGCAGTCTTCACATGGGTGGAGGGGAATTAGCTGGAGACACATGGGGGGTGGCATAACTGGGATTCATAACCTGTGTATTCCAGGATAGTTCTGGGTGAAAACTCTCAAAGAGCCAGCATGGTGTAGTGATTAAGAGCAGGTGGATTCTAATCTGGAGAACCGAATTTGATTCCCCACTCCTCCACCTGAGTGGCACTCCTACATCCCATACTCCTACATTTCTGCTGAGTGACCTTGGGCTACTCACAGTTCTTCAGAACTTGCTCAGCCCAACCTACCTTACAAGGTGTCTGTTGTGGGGAGAAATTGGGAAAGGAGCTTGTAAGCCACCTTGAGTCTTCTTACAGGAGAGAAGGGTGGGGTATAAATCCAAACTCTTCTTTTTCAAATGAGCAGGCAATTGTATAATTAAAGGGGAGTTTTATTAAATAGCAGTAGTACAAGAAATGTATTTTAAGCGATGATAAATAAATAGAGAAACATTGTGGGAACATAGGCAATGACTAGCTGGCTTTTGGTCCTGGATTATACCTAAAGTCCATTTAATCCTGTAGCGTATTTACCATATTTGTCAGCATCAGAAATTATTATTATTTTCTAAAGTACCAATAGTATGCCAGCTATTGCAGAAATACAGAATGTAAAACATGCCCCTGCCCAAAAGGGCATCCAATCTAGAAAATCCAGATTCTTGCAATTATTCAAACTCATTCCAAAGCAAGAAACAGTAGCATAATAACCCCTATAAATATGCCAAAACATGTAATAATTAGAGCAAGCATCTAGTTCTCATGCATTTGTTTGTATACAAACTATAAACAGAGACCATAAACAATTGTGTCATGTAATGTTTTAAAATAATGGAGCTGGTAGGTTGCTGAAGAGATAAAATAACAGTTCTCAAAAGGAAGGTACAAAACTAATTCAGTAAAAAGAGGGGGAAATCTGTTCAGCCTTCAAATACTAATATTTGGAGCTTGCTTATGTTTGTTCATTTTAGTAAAAACACAATACTGATATCAAAAATGTGTACAATCTTGTACAGTATTTTATATCACATAATCTGCCTCTTGTTGATCAACATCCCATAACAGCATTTCTTCTTATGGACAATTTTAAAGTGTGTTACTTTCATTCACTTCTGCCATTTAACCTCTGTGTAACCAAGACGGTTGAGAAATAAACAGTGTTCTCAGGATTTATTCACCTGCTTTGAATACCAAGCAGGATTGCCAGGGGGAGAATGTACTTGTTTCTGACCGAATCTGTGATTGTGGCATTCATGCATTAGATCTGACTGTCTGGGTTCAAGCTCCTAGACTCTAAATAAACTTAGTCATGATTGTGTATGTGTACAAAAGAAGCATTGGGTGCAGAGATTCTTACTATAAACATCATTTATTCCAGGGTCTTATTTAATTCAGCTATTTGATACATGCCCAGATATAACCAGGATTCTGCTATTTGTTCTGACTATTTGCATAGAGATGGAAAACAAGTAATTTTCATGGAGAAAGTGAGAACAACACACTCAAAAAAACTCCACACTATTTTTAGAGGCAAGAGATGAAAGCATGATTTTCTCCCAGATTACCAGATTGTCTTGACTACTCAGGCTTCTGTTGAATCAAATTACTTTGGACAGGCATTGTATTTAAAACTGAACTGGAACATTGCGATTTTAAACCAAGGAGAACTATATGGACATGTCAGCGTACAACTTAATCTACACTTGCAGACTCTGATCCTACCATCAAGTTCGTTGCCAGAAAAACATCTGAAGTTTCTAGCATTCCCAAATCGTATCCCCCCCCCCCAATCTGGCTTTGCATTCTGCTCCAGTTTTTATGCACCCTGATAGTTTGTGGCTCTCATTCCCATTCATAGAGTAGTGTTAGCATGTCGATTCTAAAACATTTTCCCTGATATTTCAAAAAAGAATTGTAATAAATTTGAGACAGGAGGGTTTGAACTGATAATTTAAAAATCAGATAATTTTAATCTAAGGTTGTACTAACGGGAATGTAGAACAAACTCCAGAAGTATAATATGTTTTAAAAAATGGCTTGGGATAGTAAACTTGCATACCTGATTAATTATTGAGCTGCTATGCCTGTTGCAGCATTTGGATATGATATTAATGACTCTATTTTTTTGTACTATATTGGCTGCTGTTTAAACAGAGCTCAATTTGTTTTATGATTCATAATAATAAACTGTTTTAATGGTCTGATGGGGCCAAGTTGGAAAATATAAATAATAATAAAAGGCAAATCACTCAATAGTAATGGATTGCATTCCACTTTTGGCTGGCAGTACAGCCGATTTTTGCTGATTTTCACCTACCACTGCAGACTTCCATCTCCCTCTTTTGTTGTTCATGAGAATCTCCTGTTCTGGCGAAGAGTTAGGGGGACATATTTGGCTGTGGGGATGGGGAGGTGAAAAAGTCCCATGAACATATAAATCTCCTTTATGCTGAATCAAACCCTCGGGCCATACAAGTTGGTACTGTCTACTCACACTGGCAGTGGCTTTTCAGGGTCTCAGGCAGAGGTCTTTCATATCACCTACTACCAGAATCTTTTAACTGAAGAGGCTAGAGTTGAACCTGGGACTTTCTCATGCCAAGCAGATGCTCTACCTGCTGACCCACAGCCCCTACACATCATACTGTGCTGACAGAAATCCTCCCATTGTTGGTAGAATCTAAGCCTGTGTTTTCCTCAGTCATAATTTATTTTTAGATTCTTTAATTTTAGACATATTGCAAGTAGTTCCAGTGATTCAAAGCAAAATCCAAAACCAAAAGCTATATGCTCACATCCAGGACAGTAGATATAGCCCTTTTAATAAATGTGCCATTTCCTGATCAGCTACTTGAACAGGATAGAAATAGAAAAAATAGGAAATAGAAAAACCCATTGATCTGCTAGGATCTTGGCTTCTAAATGGATCATGGTGGTAGAAATATACATGAAGCTCAGCTTGCATTCTAGGATACATTCACTTTCTACACATGTATGGTGCCTACATGAATGTGTTTAAAGTGCTATCAATTTATGTGATTGTGTAGTGTTTGCAAAGCAAGTGACTTAAAGAGATGGTTTGTCATTGCCATCTTCTGTGAATTCCATGGTGGTCTCCCATCCAAATACTAACCAGGGCCAACCTGCTTAGCTCACAAGATCCGACAAGATCGGGCTAGTCTGGGTCACCCTAGTCAGGGCTGTGGTCCTTATATGTATCCAGGCAATTTATGAAGCACAGTAGGCTGAAGAAAAGAAAAATCTGCTGAAGCATCATTATGCATGGTCTCCTATTTGTTGTGTGGTATGAATGAGTGCTATTGCTATTTACATAATCATATTTTCTGACTGTTCTGCATGTCCACGTGAGTAGCAGTGATTACATCAGATTTCATAGCAGTGACAGCTGTTGTCCAAACAATATAATAGTAATTAGCTGCTGTTATCCTTTTCCCCTTGTTAGCTTTAATGTTTGATTAGATCACAGCTAAATCTTATTTCAGATGTAATAATTTCTGTACAAAGTCTGTTCTTCCATACTCTCACTCAAATGTTTTTCTTATTGTAAATTACATTTGAAAGAGTGTCTCCAATCATAGAGTGTAGATATCATTCTTCTTGAAGCTAGTCAGAAATTCTAAGTGTGATATTTACTTTTGTTGGTTATTACCCTTTCCCTGCTGTGGTAAATAACAATGATTAGCCTGTAGGTAGGAAAATAGGTTCAGGTGGAGAACAGAAGTATGTGAGACTATTAACCCACTGTGTGCAAAAATTACATATATTAAAAGAATTGTTTGTGGTGACAACTGAAATGTTTAAAAAATCCTTTTAAAGATACTTTCCTTCTCTTTACTCTGTAGCTGAAAATTATTCACATTGTACCATTTATTTTGAAAGTATTTCAGTTACTAGAGAGAATAAGATTAGTACAGGGGAACAGTACTGAACACAACTAAAGTATTTACGATTCATTCCTAACTCTTTGGCCGTTTCCGCACGGCCATGATCGGGTGATGCATTGGCGTACATGATGCCGACGCACCTCCTTCCCGGGACCGTTAAGCGCGAGCGTTCCGGTAGGAAGCGAGGAAGCCTTGAGCGCCAACCTCTTGCTTTAGCGGAGGCTGTGCTATGCGCCCAAGCATGCGTATACCTTCCTTCCGACCTTCCAGTACGTTGCCCAGCCCAGGGGACACACCCCCTGCCAGGGGCATAATGGCCATTGGGCAAGGTGGGCAGCTGCCCAGGGCACCAGCTTGTGGTGGGCATCAAAAATGCAGGGTCCGTTTTTTGATATTTTTAGTGGTTTTCCGTTTTTGGCCTTCAGGGGGTGCAGTTTTTAGGCTAGAGGCACCAAAATTTCAGAGTATCTTCATGAGACCCTACTGATGATACCACCCAGGTTTGGCGAGGTTTGGTTCAGGGAGTCCAAAGTTATGGACTCCCAAAGGGGGTGACCCGATCCTCTGTTGTTTCCAATGGGAGCTAATAGGAGATGGGGGCTACAGTTTTGAGGGTCCATAACTTTGGCCCCCCTGAACCAAACTGCACCAAACCTGGGGGGTATCATTAGGGCAGTCTCCTGATGAGACCCTGAAAGAATTGAGACTGTGCCTTCAGAAATGTGCTCCCCCAGCCTGCAACCCCCATTGACAGGAATCCAGAAAACTCAATGCAGAACAAAGATTCTTGGGCAAATTTCTGAGATGTTCTTGCAGGGGGCGCTTTTTGGACGTATTGGCACCACAATTTCAGAGTATCATCTGGAGACTGTCCTGATGGCACCGCCCAAGCTTGGTGCAGTTTGGTTCAGTGGGGCCAAAGTTATGGAACCTCAAAAGGGTCCTAGCAATGAATGGGGGATAGGGCACCCCCTTTGAGGGTCCATAACTTTTGTCCCTCTGAACCAAACTGCACCAAACTTGGGGGGTAGCATAAGGACAGTCTCCTGATGATACGCTGAAATTTTGGTGCCGATATGTCTAAAAATGCACCCCCCGCAGGCACCAATGACCAGATGCAAAAAGAATTTTTGGTCGTGGTGGGGTGGCCATCCAACTCAGGTTTTGCCCAGGGCTGCAGTTTGCCTCGTTACGCCCCTGCCCCCTACCCTGCGTGACAGCTCTGGAGTCGCAGGGTGGGGGGACGTGCCCCAGGCCTGGGCGACGCGCCGGAAGGTCGGAGGGAAGGTAAGGCGTTTGGGAAAGGGGGGAAATAGCACCTGTTTCTGAAAAAAGTCGCTGTTTCTGAAAAACCTCGCCCAGGGAACAAGGTTCAGAAACAGCGGCTTTGCGCCTCTCGGGGGTTGCGAGGCCGCCGCTGCTGCAATGCAGCGGCGGCAGCCGTGCGAACCCCTCCCCAGGAACGCTGTTTTCAGACTCAGTATAGGCAACTTTGTATGTTTATCATGGCTCGAGCTGCAGATGCACATGGAGAAATCTGCATTCATGTGAGAGCTTTTTACACGTTTCCTTGAACAATGCCTGTGTTTTGCTGGAGGCTTTTCAAACTCATCTAAGGTTTTTTAAAAAAAAAAACTTGTGAGATGCAGTGCAGGAGAGTTTGCAAAATATTAATGTAGTAATTTGCAAAATATTAATGCATGAAAATAAACCAACCACTAAGTCAACCTTTACTAAGCCTAGAACTTTTAAAGAATAGGCAAAATATATAGAGTTAAAAACACTAGACTCAGTGATCTTGGTTCTGTGAGTACATGCTTTATGTTGCAGAGAGCTTTATATTATCTGTATGGCCTATTATGCACAGAGTGCTTCCTGCCATGTTCCTCAGCCCATAGTGCCTTTGCATGAGGTCTCCTGGTATTTCCTTGTTTACATGTGAAGAGGTGCCCCACGGCCTGCTGTGCAGCTTGGGTGGCTTGCCTGCCCCCTCTTCTGGGACACTCTCCTGTCCAACACACGGTTTAAGATTGATGGCCTTTTTTAGTCCTTTAAATGCAATGTCAATATTCCTTATATCAATATTGTGCAGGCTGCTATCATTGTTTTTGGGTTTTTAGGGAAATTTCTGCTGATCCCCATTTTCCTAAATTAATGTTTCTTAAACCAGTGTTGCTATGCATGTGGCAAATCTTTTCCCTTCTCAGAAAATAAAGCTTAAGTAGGTGAGGCTTTGTCATTTCACTTCTTCTGCCTGACTTAGACTTCCGCAGTGGAAATCAAGCAAATGGCGATTTGGTCTGGTATGGATTGGAGCAAAGACGTCATTGGTGGATGAAGTAGTGGAGCAAAGTAACAGGTTAGTGTAGTGACAGGTAGCTGGAGGATTCAATTTGGCTCCTCAAAAATTTTCCATTTGCACCCCAGGATAGTCTTTGGTCACATGGATATTTCATTCAACTACTTTTTCATTTGAGTTAAGACATAGGCAGCTTTGGGAGTACCCTCTGTCAGACATGTTCTATCAGCTTAGAAATGAAAAACTGAGGAGCATAAGAGAGATATCCTGAGAGTGCTTCATGGGTTAGCATTATATCTAAAGCTAACCAGTTCTCCAAATGCTGAAAAGTTCACAGCAACCTCTCAAAGGACCCAGTTGAAGATCATGCACCTACCCTTTATAGAGCAATAACCTCTAAACTTAAATTGTAATGTTTTAATTGTCTTTCAGCCACCTTGGGCCAAGAGGAAAGGCAGAGTACAAATATTCAAAATAAATAAATAACAGGAATTAAGAAGGCAGAAGAGTTGCTTGAGAGAACGAGGAATATTCTTTTGAACCATTGTCTCAGACCAAACCTTCCCTTTCTCCTCTTCTTTTTAATCAGTTACTGATTGAGTCTCTCAGGATTTGCATGAGGCTGAAGTTGATTCCCAGTTCTCAGTTCATTTTTAGTTCCCAGTTCTTCATTTGCATTTCCTAGTTCCTGAATCCTGAGAACAATTTAAAAGCTCTACACCACAAAATAAGGTTTGGAGCACCACACATCATACACCTCCACATTCAGGGAACTGCCCTCCAAGAGGACATATGCTGGTTCCTGGTCCAAAGTCTGGTTCTTGGACCAGTTGCTCCATAGTGGGGTGCCCCCAGAACAAATGGCATATAGACAATGGGGCCTAGCTACACTCCAAAACAATATTTGGACCACCCCATAGCACACATCTGTACTGTCTAAAGACTGTCCCCTGCATGAAGACATACAGTGGTGCTTGGTTCAAACTCTGGTTCTGGCACTACCATCTTCTATTTGGGTCACCACCTAGAAGTTTGTAGGGACTTATCTGATGACTGGAATGATTGTGATGTACATTAAACACCCTTTCAATATCCATTTCAGAATCACTGCAAAAAGATACAGAGGCACACAAAAAATGGGCTCTTATTTGTTTATCAATGGACCACAATATATGCTGCTTATTACTATGGCAGTCAAAATCCCTACCGAAACACTGGCCAATTTGACCCTGAGAACTTCCTAGTTGAGCTCTCAGTGCATAGCGTTAAGTATCCAATTCTGATGTTCTGTTTTGTAAAAGCAATCCACTGTGCAAGTACTAACCAACTGAGTGACATCATACCATGACATTTACTAGGCAACTGTGCATACAGTGTTTGCCTTTGCCTTCTCTAGTCATAGTATGATGTCACTCAATTGATGTCACCGCTCCGATAAAGGCTTCCTGGTGGTGTGGGGATACCTAATAAGTGAAAAAGCCTCCCTGCCGCCAAGAAGCCCCCACGGGGCTTAATAGACTCAGGCCACCTTTTTGGTAGCCTAAGTCTAAAGCCCTGGCCACCAGTATAATGGGGCTAATGGCTGGGAGGAACTATGTCGGCTCCTCCCCTGGACTGCCACCGCTACAGCATATGTCTCCTTGGAGGGCAAAGTCCCCTAAATGTTCCCTTATTTTAGTGTGCAGAGCTTTTAAATTGTCCTCAGGATTCAGGAACAAGGAAATGCGAATAAGAAGCTAAGAATGATAAACGAACTTGGAACCAACTTCAGCCTCCTAGCATTTACTCTTTTTTTTTTTTTTGCAAAGCTGGACGCTTGCAGGCAGTTCTGACACATTGCAGAATGAGAGCTGAGCAAACACGAACTGCTGTTTCCGCTGCTTGCCAGCCATTTCAAGTACTGATGTTTACTCGCAACCTTCTGAGTGGTCTCCTCTCTAAATGGGGGAAAGGATGCCCAGAAACTGGCTTCTAACAGTAAAGCAAAACATTCCACTTTCCAAACATGTTCACATACTATTTTCGTGCATAAATTTCAGTTGCAGTACTGATTCACATATTTCTGGGTGTAGGATTATTGTGGTAGCAGTGGAAATATTAGACAGTTCCCACCCCTTTCATTAAGCAAGTTAAGGAGGAGGGAGGAGGAACATTTTTATAACTCAGTATTACAAATATGCACATGGTTTTGCCTGCTGGCTTCTGGATGATAGTTCTGCTTTCCCTCATTAATTTGGTATTTTTTTAAAAACCAGACATTCTTATTAAGACTAGAGGATGGTGGCGAGCATCACAGTTTAGTGGATGCAAGCAAGACAAAATTTGAATAAATCACTTGTAATTACAGAAGCTTCCAGAAACTGCTGAGCTGTGGAACAAAATAGTGATATTTCTTTACCTGAATTCTTGGTGTGAAATGAGGCCAGGTGCGTAGAATGGTAGCCCCAGAAACTCAGTGCTGCCCTTAACAACACTCTGTTTTTTAAAGCAATCCATTATTTTCAGAATAAAAATCAGCATTCTACTATTGAAGATGATAGGATGATCTAATACCAAGGTGTAACCTAGCAGAACCCATCTATATATATCCCTCTCTTGAATTATCTTTTCCAATTAGAGAGTTTGGGGGGAGGAGTTCAAGTCAATAAATGACAGTGCCCCTATGGCAGTGGTGGCGAACCTTTGGCACTCCAGATGTTTTGGACTACAATTCCCATCAGCCCCTGCCAGCATGGCCAATTGGCCATGCTGGCGAGAACTTGATGAGTGAAGTCCATAACTGATCGGAAGTCTACCTGTATAACCTACTAGCTTTCAAGCAATTATGAAATTGCCTCAAAGTGAAAATATTCAGGTATTACCTCTTCAAGGTAACAAGCATATGTCATAAGCCCAACAACTTTACAACCACAGATGTAACTGAATCATAATTGCTATGAATGTAGCTGTATTTACAGACAGAATCTTTAGTGCCCTTGAGAAAGAAGGCTCTCTGAACAAAGGCAAGTCCTAACAAATGGTGTCCAGTGAGATAAAGAAAACAGCAAGTCCAAAATATTACCATACAGATGTGCAGGGCTTTTTCTTGCCAATATGCTCTTTAGTGGCTCATCTTTCTGCTGCTGCTCTTGATATTTTCTGCTCTTGATATTTTCTGGTTTGGACCCGCAAAAAAATGTAGCAGTAGCTTCAGTCAAACTCTAGGGCGTTTCCTTGCGGCCAAAAGCACAACCTGGAGGCGATAAGCGCCGCCCACAGGCCGGTTACGCTTTAGCGCCGACCTGACCTAAGCTTCCCTTCCCCAGAGGCGGTGGTCAGGCAGCCCTAAACAACTAACCCTTTAAAGGGTTGTTGTTGAGAGAAAGCGTCTTCAGCCTTGGTCGCGAGCGACAGTGTTCCGCCACGGGGAAAGGCAGCTGTCTCCCTTCTCCACTTCCTCGCGATGTCTCCACGTGTTAAGCCACTTGCTGGCCATGGAAGCCCATACTGTCCATACCGACCTCCAGGGGTGGGAGGAGGACATGGCGAGGCCTGACTTCAACAGCGGCGGCTGCTATCGTGGTAGGCGGCGACTCGTCGCGGAGCACTTCTCTCTGAGAACTCTGCTTGGCCTGCTTCCATAGCGTCGCGAACGAGCTCGGCTGCAGCGCCAGAATGGCGATGAAGAGCATGAAGCGTATGCAGAAGCGGCCTAGAGCTCTTTTTTGTTGCAGGCTAGACTAAGGGAAAAAAGTTTTAAACAGTGTCTTAGCCACCAAATCACTAACCAATATTTAAATATAAAATTTTCACAACTTCTGAAGCACCCTGTGCATACTGGAATGTTCTGGGTCTTATTATAAGGAGCATCACTGTCAATGTAATAGGACTTTTGGTCATTGGGTCCCACAGTCACCTACTTGAATTGACAGTACTCCATGGGATGCCACCAAGCTTTTCACCGTGCTATAGAGGAATGCACATTGCAGGAAGAGGTGGGTAATGGTGTACAGTTTGCATTTCAGGGAAGTTTATCTGTCTTGATTAATTGAGAAGACCTTAATAAACATCCATTAATATGTATTAATACACTTAATTAATAAATGTTCATTGAATATTGAGGCTTGTGGTGAAGAATGTTTGTTGCCACCTCATGTTAAGCTAAAACAAAAATAAAGGTTATGGAAATTGCTGGGTGTACATTAGTTTTGTGGGGCTTGAACTTTACCCTTCAGTGGTGTTTAATCATAGTGCAGCCTGAGTTAAGCAATGTTTAACCCTAACCCCACCCGCAATACAATGCACTCAACCACACCTTTGCCTAGTGAATTCCACCCAAACATTTACTGATTGGTTGTGGTGGGTTTTCTGGGCTGTGTGGCCGTGGTCTGGTAGATCTTGTTCCTAACATTTCGCCTGCATCTGTGGCTGGCATCTTCAGAGGTGTATCACAGAGAAAAGTCTGTTTCACATTGAGTCTAGTAAGAAGGGAAAGTTTAGTGGGGTGTATTGTTCATGTCCCAGGCTGGGGAACCAATCAGTAAGTGTTTGGGTGGAACTTGTTATGCAAAGGTGTGGTTGAGTGCATTGTATTGCGGGTGGGGTTATCAGTCTATTTTTAAAGTACTGGGGGTAACTATCTGTTAATTTTCAGAGTCTCTTCTTTCTTGTTGAAGTTGTCTTGGTGTTTGTGAATTTCAGTGGCCTGTGTGCAGTCTGACATAGTAACCTTCCGAATTGTCCAAAATTTCAGTATTCTCAAATAAAATGTTATGTCCAGACACAGTGTGAAACAGACCTTTCTCTGTGATACACCTCTAAAGATGCCAGCCACAGATGCAGGCAAAATGTTAGGAACAAGATCTACCAGACCATGGTCACACAGCCCAGAAAACCCACCACAAGCAGTTGAATCTGGCCGTGAAAGCCTTCAACAATATAAGAAAATGGCAGTTTTAAAAAATAATCCCATTAAGCTGCTGTTCTTACTCTGCTGGAGAGAGTGAGCTTCATTTTGTACAGAGATCTTAGTTATACCTGGATTTGTACACTGTCCTCCCATTTTGTTCTTAGAAGATAAATGCCTACTACTACATGTGTAGGTAGCTAAAAATTGTTGATGTCGTCTTCAGTTTGTCTGTAAAGTTTAGTCTTTTTTTTAAAAAAAATCAATCTGTTCTATATTGCTGAGGGATGCCAAGGGCCAAGACTGAAAAAAGTTTATGCCTCAACCCTCAACTGGCCCTAGTCCTACAGATTGTCTCGTTGAAGACAGCTGTGAGTACAGCAGACATCAGCACTTCCTGGAAGAAGTTGGAGAGAAACCTCAACAATAAATGTCCACAGTCATGGGATGAGAGGGGAATGGGAAGTGGGTTTCTCTTTCAGGCCATAATTCTTAAAGGACCCCCTTTATTTAGAGTACAGTTTGTGAACCTGACACCTCCATCGCCAACACACAGGGAATGGGAAGTGGGTTTCTCTTTCAGGCCATAATTCTTAAAGGACCCCCTTTATTTAGAGTACAGTTTGTGAACCTGACACCTCCATCGCCAACACACAGACATATTTGGGGATTTAATTTTTCATGCAGTCACTTGCAGGTGAAATGCATAATATTTTTTCTTTTGTAGCTGCTTACAAGATTGTTAAAAATGCATTACACTTTCAAATTGCTGTGGTCACCATCCTATTATGTAGAAGAAGTAATAATGTTATGTTCTAATAAGAAACAACTGCTCTGGGGTGACTGCATTTAACAGAGCACTGTTCTGTATTTTAGTCAGATCTCTACAGAGGTGGCAAATAAATTTTCTAAAGAAATGCATTGGAGCAGTTGTGTAGAAGAGGGAATGTTGGAAGATTAAGCTTTTCTTACCCCTGGTGCATCTCTTGACACTTCATCTTGTATTGAAGAAGAAATAGCAGAAGGGATAGTAGCCTCTATTCACCAGTGTGGTTTAATTGGAGCATCACACTAGGAATTAGGAGATCCAGGTTCAAATTCCCACCCTACCATGAAAGTTTCCTGGATGACCTTGAGTGAGTCTCTGTCTAACTCACCTCACAGGGCTGTTTTGAAGATAAAATGGAGGAGAGGAGAATGATAGAATTGGCTTTGGATGTACTTTAAGCTTAACCCGCTGCTGAATTTACCGGACATTTGGGTCCTGTTTGGGGGGGGGGGGGGAGTTCACTTACCTGTGTTGCCCACTACAGTGATTCAGTCAAATCACAGAATCAGAGAATTGTAAGAGACCACAAGGGCCATCAAGTGCAACCCCCTGCAGGAATACACAATCAAAGCACCCTTAACCAATGGACATCCAGCCTCTATTTAAAAGCCTCCAAAGAAGCAGACTTCACCACACTCTGAGGGAGTGTATTCCACTGTCAGACAGCCCTTACCATCAGGAAGTTCTTCATAATGTTTAGATGAATCCATTACTTCTTGTCCTAGTCTCTGGAGCAGCAGAAAACAAGCTTTCTCTATCTTCAACATGACATTCCTTCAAATATTTAAACATGCCTATCATGTCACCCCTTAACCTTCTGTTCTCCAGACTAAACATACCTAGCTCCCTAAGTTTCTCCTCAGAGGGCTGTGATGGCGAACCCAAGGCATGCGTGCCACAGGTAGCATGCGGAGGCCTCTCGCCGGGCAGCAGTGCCAGACTCTCCTCCTCAAGCAGGTTGCTGCCACCAGGCTCCTGCCCGAGGGAGAGGCAGCCACCTTCTCTCCCTGGGGAGCAGAGGGAGATAGCGAGCAGCAACCTGTGCTTAGCGGGGCATCGCTCACCATGGCGTGGGGAGCCCGGCTGACGCCAGTGGGCTAGTTCAGGGAGAAGCGATTACAAGTGCAGTATCTTACATTTACCTCTGTTGAAATTCATTTTGTTAGTTTTGGCCCAGCTCTCTAATCTGTTCAGGTCATTTTGAATTCTGACCCTGTTCTCTGGGGTATTAGCTACCCCTCCTAATTTGGTGTCATCTGTAAATTTGATTAGCTTGCCCTCTTCCACCATCCAAGTTATTGATAAAAACATTGAACAGCTACCTAAGATTAGAACAGAACCCTGTGGTACCCCACTAGTTATTTCCCTCCAGGATGAAGATGCGCTATTGGTGAGCACTCTTTGAGTTCGGTCAGTCAACCAATTACAAATCCATCTAAAAGTAGCTTTGTCTAGCCCATATTTTACTAGCTTGCTCTCTCCCTTAATTTTTACTCAGATGTTGTCAACCTGGCTTCCAGAATTTAAGTCATGGATCTGCTCACAGATATAATCATCTCTGACATACCGATATAATGCTACTTCTCTTCCTTTCCTAGTTGATCTATTTCTTTGAAATAGGTTATACCACTCAATGATTACATTCCAATCATGAGACTCATCCCACCAGGTTTCAGTGATTCCTATTATACCATATTTTATTTGCCATGTTAAGAGTTTGAGTTTGTCTTGTTTATTTCCTATGCGCTGTGCATTAGTGTAGAGACATCTAAGACCATGGTTCATTTCCCCTGACTGCTTATTTAAGGTTTTTCCCCCGCCCACTGTTGGATTCTTGAACTATTCACTCAGTTCTCTCTACAACCTTCAGTCTATAAATGCAGGAGTATCTTGTGGGAGTCTATGTATATGGCTTTAAATGTTGATGGAAATGTTATAGTGCTGCATGTCTGCTTGTTTAGTTGTACAAGATGAGGGAGGTTATGGGCTCCCACATGCTGCTAAGGATTGTGTTTGTGGGTGGTAATGCTGAGTCACTGGGAATATTGCTGAGCCAGGTGCTTTGGTGTTTCTGATCCAATAAGCTGAGAGGAGCAGGTGCTGTTAATTGATGAACCAGAGAGATGCCTTGGCAGAGATTATGAGGCATTGAGCAGCTGGCTGTGAGGGAAGCCGCTCACGGGAAGTATCTTTGTGCCTCTGGCTGTCTCCTGTGAGGGGCTATTTTCAGTTCCTTCCAAATAGAGCAATCAGAAATTATATAAACGGCTATAGTCAAATTTCTGTGTTTATCATAATGAAAAATCCCAAGACTTTTCATGGAATAGCAACTCCGCACAATATGTGAACAGGTCTTCATTTTTGGCACCACCCTCCTTGTTTCAGAACTAGTAAATCAATTAAAGTCAATTTCAAATGCTCCCAACTACCATTCATGAGCAACTGCTATGTGATCTTTTAAAAATTATTAAATATTGTGATCTCAATAACACATCATTCATAGATTCAGCAAAACAAAAGATTAGAGGCATTTTCAGTGCTCCTCCTTCATTCAGTACAGGAGTCTCCCGTACTTTCCAGCAATGGTATGTGAAATAGCATGTGGATTTTAAAAAGAAAAGAAATTACTGACATAAATCATCTCAAGGATAAAATTTCAATCTAATTCAGGATTAGCACCTACCACTTTCGACTTCTCCTTCATCCCAAGATCCAACATTAATGACTTCCCCTCAGATTCATTTGGCATAATATAGCCTAGAAACTACTGTGCCATAAACTCCTGATCTGTTGTTATATTTATTACTTGAGAGGGTCTTTGCTGCCAAGCATGAAATTTTGGCTCTGAAACTCTCACTTTTTATAGTGGCTTCATAGCTATCTGTCAACCTGCCATAACCACAACAAACTTTCATCTGTTGAAACAAACTCAAGAAGAGAGAATTAACCTCTCTTCCTAGTCACCAGCCAACAACATACCCCTAAAATAGAAAGGCCTACTCTTTATTATATAGCCACATTATTGTTAGTGGTTTTCCTGTGTCATAAGTTGGCTTCTTCTGTCAGCATACCTCTGCATTTTATTGACATTGCCTAATAACATGAATGCCATAGTTCGCTATATCATTACTCTCATAATGAGAATGAAACTAGGAACAGAGCTCTGCTCATGGATTGTGTAGTTTGTTTTACTATTTGATGTTACTGGTTTTTGGGGGGGATCAGGACAATGGGCAGCACAAAACACTAGTCTCTGAGCCATACCTCTGTTGCTGAGGACTTCTGGGGACCTATGAACTTCTGGCCCATCTGACATCTCATTGGGTGATAAAATTGATGCCTTTTATGCTATGTATGTATGTATGTATGTATGTATGTATGTATGTATGTATGTATGTATGTATGTATGTATAGAGAAAAGTAGGAAGCGAAAACATATAAAAATTTCAGAAGCTTAACAGAAGAAAGTAGCGGTCTCCAGACCTGCATGCCTGAGGAACCACCTCTCCCATATTTCATGCCTGTCGGGCCCCCTCCTCAGCTCCTGGGAGGAGGATCCTTACTAGATCCCCTGGCCAAAAAAATGATCCGTAAGGCTGGCATCCACGAGGGGCAGGGCCTTTTCAGCCCTGGCCCCTACCTGGTGGAACAGGCTCCCTGGGGAGATCAGGGCCCTGCAGGATTTACAGAGTTTCCGCAGGGCCTGAAAGACAGACCTGTTCCGCCAGCCTTTTGGCCAGCCTGGTTAAAAATATAACTACCATGTCATCTGGCCTCCCATTAGGCACAAAAAGGGGGGAAGGGGCAGCCGGACGCCATCCACATTTTAAAATGGGTTCTGTTTTATATAACTGATATTTAAATTATGTTTTAAGGTATGTTTTAACCTTGTTGTGAACCGCCCTGAGCCCTCACGGGGAGGGCGGTATACAAGACAAATGAATGAATGAATGAATGAATGAATGAATGAATGAATGAATGAATGAATGAATGAATAAATAAATAAATAAATAAATAAATAAATAAGTTCATCTCATACCAGTCAGTGGAGAGATTAAATGTGACAGAGAAAGTCAGTAATAGGGAATTTTATTATCATCTCTACTTCTTGAGTTAACAAGAGAGGTTGAGGAAATTATCAGAAAAAAGAAAATGTCTTTTAGAAAATGGAAGTCCAGTTTGGCTGATGAAGAATATGAGAGGGAACACAAATGGTGGCAAAAGAGAAGCAAGTTAGCTGTAAGGGGAGGCAAAAAAAAGGATTATGAGGAGCGATGGCTGCGAAATTATCAAGCATCCTCAACAACAAACAAAGTTCTTCAAGTACATCAAAAGCAGGAAGCCAGCAAGGGAGGCGGTAGGCCCGTTAGATGACAAAAGGAACAAAGAGATTGTGCTAAAAGATGGCAGGGAGATTGCAGAGAAGCTGAATGAATTCTTTGCATCTGTCTTCACCAAGAAGGAGGTGAGGAACATTCCTGCACCTGAACCAAGCTTCTTAGGAAGCTGAGATCAGAGACTAGCGAAGATGAGTGTGTGGTAGACAAGGAAGAAGTTCTGGCAGCCATTGATAAACTAAATGTTACCAAATCCCCTGGCCCAGATTGCATTCACCCAAGAGTTCTTAAAGAGCTCAAGCTATGAAAGTGCTGATCTTCTCACTTTTAATATGCAACTTATCCCTCTCAATTCTTTAATAGCGCAACTTGGTCCCCGAAATCAGGCTCCATCCCTGAAGACTGGAAGATGGCCAATGCAGTCACACCAATCTTTAAGAAAGGGTCTGGGGAGGGACCCGGGAAATTACAGGCCAGTCAGTTTGGACATCTGTTCCTGGTAAAGAATTAGTAGAATCTATCATTAAAAGATAAAAATTATAAAACATGTCGAAAAGCAAGACCTGCTTTGAGAAAAGAGTCAAGCATTGGCTTTTGCAGAGGGGCAAAATCCTGCTCTTACAAACTTACTAGAGTTCTTTGAGGGTGTAAACAGACATGTGGATAAGGGGGAACCAGTGGACATTGTCTACTTGGATTTTGACAAAGTTCCTCACCAGAGACTGTTGAGAAAACTCAGCAATGAAGGAATAAGAGGAAGTCCTCCTATGGATTAAAAACTGGTTGAGAAACAGGAAACAAAGAAGAGTGGGTGTAAATGGGAAGTTCTCACAATGGAGATGTAGGGAGTGAATGGTGTCCCCCCAAGCGATCCGCTTTTGGGGACCAGTGCTCTTTAACCTATTCATAAAATGACCTGGAAGTTAGGGGTGGATTAGCGTGGTGGCCAAGTTTGCAGATGATACCAAATTATGTAGGGTGGTGAGAACCACAAAGGATTCTTGGAAAAGAAGAGCTCCTAAGCGGACCTTGATAGGAATTAGATGAGTGGGCTCAGGTAAATGGCAAAATGCCACAGTTCAATGTGGAAGCAAAATGTAAAGTGATGATGCAACATAGGGGCAAAAAAATCCAAACCTTCACATACACGCTACAGGGGTCCAGTGCTATCAGTCACAAGACCAGGGAAAGGGATTTAGGCGTCTTAGTTGATAGTTCCATGGGAATGTCAACTCAATGCATGGCAGCTGTGAAAAAAGGCAAACTCTATGCTGGGGATCATTAGAAAAGGAATTGAGAAGGCCAAAACTGCAAAGATTGTCATGCCCTTATATAAAGCAGCAGTGAATGCGACGCGCACTTGCCGAGTACTGTGTCCAAAGCGCGTTCTGGTCGCCGCGATAATCTCAAAAAAAGGATATTGAGGAGATAGAAAAAAGTGCAGGTCAGAAGGGCAACAAGGATGATTGAGGGACTGGAGTCTTTTACCTTCCTATGAGGGAGAGAGGCTGCAGCGTTTGGGACTCTTTGGTAGTTTTGGAGAGGAGGCGGCTGAGGGGGGGATATGATTGAAGTCTACAAAATTATGCATGGGGTAGAAAATGTTGACAGAGAGACATTTTTCTCTCTTTCTCACAATACTAGAACCAGGGGACATTCATTGAAAATGCTGGGGGGAAGAATTAGGACTAATAAAAGGAAACACTTCTTCACGCAACGTGTGATTGGTGTTTGGAATATGCTGCCACAGGAGGTGGTGATGGCCACTAACCTTTATAGCTTTAAAAGGGGCTTGGACAGATTTATGGAGGAGAAGTCGATTTATGGCTACCAATCTTGATCCTCTTTGATCTGAGATTGCAAATGTCTTAACAGACCAGGTGATCGGGAGCAACAGCCGCAGAAGGCCATTGCGTTCACATCCTACATGAGCTCCCAAAGGCACCTGGTGGGCCACTGCGAGTAGCAGAGAGCTGGACTAGATGGACTTTGGTCTGATCCAGCTGGCTTGTTCTTATGTTCTTATGTTCTTATGTTCTTATTGAGTGAATGAAGATGTCTGTCCACTCACACATGGGAGGGTTTGGATCCAAGCCAATGCTCTTATTTTTTACTGTAATCCCAGCTTTTATTGGCAGAGCCAATAAAACAGTTTGTAAATTGGCCTATTACATTAGTTAAAATGTCACTAAGATGCTTTTACATTAGTAGTTTTCCAAACTAGATTGGAAGGTCCTTTTGTAAGCTTCCATAACTAAACCAGTCCCCCTGATTTTTTGTCATCTTACTATCCTATTTTTCCTATAAAGAATGCCATCAAAAATGTCCCATTATAGCCCCATAGCACCCAATTTAATGCCACACAATATAAATTTCTAACATGACCATGATAATGAGACAGTTAAAAATCAGTTATTGAATACCCAAATTCTGAGCAACCTCTTACTGTTAATTAGCCCCAATTTTTCCTCTTGACACAATTTCACAATTTTCATGCCAAACCAACTTGCTTCCATATAAACCAGAGCAACAAATTGATGCCGAACTATGAATTCTTCCTGTTAGTGAACAAAAACAAATGATTATCATTTCTACTTTCAACAAATCAAGCATTACTTAACATTTTAAAGCTTCTGTCCTATATTTTTGCATCAACTACAAGAGTATATCTCCATCTGGGCCTAACTGTTGTAATATGACTAGTGAATTAGCCAAGTGTAGTAACACATAGGAGCAGAGTTGGTGTGTTGCAAGAGTAGAATGTTCATGGTTTTGGTATTTACCTTTAAAGTCCTAAATTTGGGTCTTCATATCTGTGGGACCTCCTATCCCAGTACATCCTCCAAAAGGGTACTTTGCTCTGCTAGTAACAATTTAGTCTCTGACCCTCAAAATGTCTAGCTGTCCTCAACCAGGGCAGAGCCTTTTCTATATATTATTAAGAAAATGTGCTATAATTAAGTTTAGTTCTCTTTCTATTAAGCTTTTATTTACAAGGAAACATATAATGAACCACTAAGCATGTGTCTATCATATAGTAGATAGAAGGATATGAGACCTTCCCAACTAGAGGTACATCTCTACTCATAACTTCTGGCCCCGTGATCTGATTTCTCTTCAGCAAACCTCATCAAAGTCAGCTTTGCCATTTTCTCATAACAATATATCAGTTATGAAGTGACATTATCTGTATGAAGGGACACTCCAAGGTCATAACATCACCCTAGTTCTCTTCATAGAGGCATTTTCTCTTATAAAGTTATCAGGATATTTACATGAGCAGTAGCTTCAGAAATGAGAAGAGCTCAAACCCTAATTAATCACACTGTTTCACCATAAACATAATATCCCTGCCAGTGACATAGAAAGATAGGAGTTTTATTATGGAGGACAATCTGTCTGCTTCATGTCACAGATTTAAATAGAAGTGGGGGCTCTCCAAGAGGCAAATATATGCAGAGCAGTTTTGGCATTTCCATTTATCATTTTTATAGTAGTTTAGAGGGGGAACTAATTAAAGTAATTACAAGTTATTTCTTTTTGGTTTGTCACATTAAAACCTTCTTGAATATATAATCAGTGTACTTAATATTTAACAATAGAAGTAGATGGGTCTTCTGCTATAGTACCTCTGCATTCCCCCCCCCCCCCATGTTAAATGCATCATGTATTTAACGGTATATGGCATTACTAATTTTAGTCTTCTGTATTTAGAATTGTTTTATATATTTCACCAACTGTCAGGGAAATCCCAAATCTCATCTCTACTGTTCTTATATACACACACCTTGCTGCTCCTGTAGCTATGTATTAATTGCACAGTGCACATTTTTGTGTCAGTGTTATACACACAGGCTATTTGGAAGACAGATTACACAAATAAGGTAAAAGGAACTTATGCTATCTCATTAATAACTGCTTGCTGTGCATGATCTTTCAGAAGTCTGTGGTTGCACTGATGTAGCCAAGTTTGTAGAAGGTTGAAATACTTTTTAGAGGGGTGCAGAAAATGACATCTCCTACATGCCTCATGACACCCAGCACAAGTGTGGTATTTTAGGTTTGCTTCTTGCAAAAGTCAAACAGCTGACTTTTGTTTGATGGCAAATAGTATAGAGAAGAAAAGCCTAAATAATGGAGGAAACTTTCCTTGAGTTTCCATGGGAGAAGCAAATAGAGATTCTCTATTCCCTTCACAATCTCTTTGCTTTTGTGAAATGTGCTTGCTTAGCATCAGTCAGGTGTCTTGGGAAGATACTGTTGGATATAGCAATGTCTAATGTGCAAAGGAACTGAGAAGAAGACCCAGCAGGGGGCGGGCAAGTGATCAGCAAGAGAGGGCTGTAAAGTTAGTGATGGGGCATTCTGGAAACCAACTGGATCCATGAGTCTCTGCTGGCATGCATAAATAAGCCTGGGGCAAGGGTGTGAATGTTGATCTCCTGAATACACACATCTGTTATATGTTAATGGGCCTTTTGTTCTGTTTCTGTGCGCTTAGCAATGTAGATAGCAAGGCTGATCTTGCTTAGGATTCTGGAAGGAAGGGGGGAAGAACAGAGGCTGCGGGCGCTGCCCAGCAGGACACTATCGCTTTGGCCTTGGGATACTTGTTTTCGAAAACAATTTCACACTTGGTTGTTCTCACGTTCTATAGGAAGAAGGGAGGAAAAAATCCAGGGGAGTTGAAGGGGGATAAATGTTACTGTAAAAGTCAGGATTGCCAGAACTGGCTTTCTGAAGCCTGAGTATTTGTTTGTTTGTTTGTTTGTTTATTGGTTAGGTTTATATACCGCCCTCCCCCGGAGGGCTCAGGGCGGTGAACAACATATAGAATAGAGCACATATGTCAAACTAAAATCCGTTAAATATCAATTAATATAGGCTCTAATAAAATAAACCCCACCCCATTAAAATGCAGCATTATTAAGATCAACATAAAAGATGGCACCTACTATCAATTCCCTTAAAAACCAAAGGGAAGGGGCGGCAGGATCCATTTGATATTATAAGGAGGGAGGGCCCATCAGCGGCTAGTCTCCCCAAAGGCCCAGCGGAACAGCTCAGTCTTACAGGCCCTGCGGAACTCATTAAGATCCCGCAGGACCTGGACAGCTGGCGGAAGAGTGTTCCACCAGGCCGGGGCCAGAGCTGTAAAGGCTCTGGCCCGGGTGGAGGCCAGCCGCATCATTGAGGGGGCCAGGGATCACCAGTAGATTGGCCTCTGCTGAGCGCAGAGACCGATTTGGGACATATGGGGTAAGACGGTCCCGCAGGTACGGAGGTCCCAGGCCGCGCAAGGTCTTAAAGGTTAACACCAGCACCTTGAAAATGATTCGGAATTCAATCAGTAACCACTGCAGACAGCAGAGCACCCCCTGTGAGCATAGGAGCCGCTGCATTCTGGACCATTTTCAGTCTCTGAATCAGACGCAAGGGAAGGCCTGCGTAGAGCGAGTTGCAATAGTCTAGCCTGGAGGTGACCGTTGCATGGACCACAGTGGCCAGGTCAGCTTGGGAGAGGAAGGGGGCCAGTCACCGGGCCTGACGGAGATGGTAAAATGCGACACGGGTTACATGGGCCACCTGGGTCTCCACTGAAAGAGACGAATCCAGGTGGACCCCCAGGTTGTGGACAGAGGGGGCCGGTGCCAATATAGCCCCCTCCCACACCGGCGGCTGAAAATCCCCGACCTCCCCCTCACGGCTCAGCCAAAGGATCTCCATCTTCGATGGATTCAGTTTCAACCTGCTCTGTTTCAACCAACCAGCCACGGCCTCTAAACAATGCTGGAGAGCTGCAGGGGCGGTGACTGCTCCCCCCTCCATCAACAGGATGAGCTGAGTGTCATCAGCATATTGATGGCACGTCAGCCCAAACGCTGCGGTCAGATCTAACAGTGCCAGCCGCGCCGATCCGCCTCGGTCTAGTTGCAAGCGGAGCAAATCCGTGACGGCGACAAGAACAGTCTCCGACCCATGCCCAGCATGGAAGCCGGACTGGAAGGGATCAAAAGCTGATGTGTCCTCCAGGAAACCCCGAAGCTGCTCCAACACCACTCTCTCAATTACCTTCCCCAGAAACGAAAGATTCGAGATGGGGCGGTAATTGGCCAGATCACCAGGATCTAACAATGGTCTTTTCAAGAGTGGGCGGACCACTGCCTCCTTCAACCCACCAGGGAAAATTCCTTGCTCAAGGGAGCTATTGATGATACTCAACAGGTGGGGTCGTAGCTCCGCCTGGCATGCTTTAATAAGCCAGGAGGAGCACGGATCCAGAGGACAGGTAGTAGGTCTAACAGCAGCCAGGGCCCTGTCGACAATGGCTTCAGAGAGCAGGGAGAACCGGGCCAAACATGGGCCAGAAGATGGCAAGGGTGCCCCCAGTTCACTCTCTAAGGTGGCAGGAAGGTCTTGCCAGAGCGACATGACTTTATCTGCAAAAAAGCTCATAAATGCCTCACAACTGATAGCCAATTGACAATTTGTAGAACCCTCAGACAATGAGGTCAAAGACCGAATGATACGAAACAGTTGTGCCGGGCGGGAACTAGCAGACACGAGGGAGGAGGAAAAGAAAACCCTCTTCGCCTCCTTTGTCGCCACCTCATAGGCCTTCATAAACGTCCTATAAGATGTTCATGTAGCCTCGTCACGAGCTTTCCTCCACACTTGCTCTAGTCGTCTAAGTTCCCGCTTCATACGGCGTAGCTCCTCAGTATACCAAGGGGCCAGCCGTGAGCGGGAGCGTAGAGGGCGCCGGGGAGCAACTACCTCGATGGCATCGGAAAGGCGGGAATTCCAGTCTTCCACTAGCTCATTGAGGGTGCCGGTGGGTTCAGGATCCCGCAGAGCATTCAGGAATCCGATAGGATCCATAAGTTTCACGGGCGGGCGTAAATTTGCCCGTCGCCTAGACGGGGGTTGCGGCACGTCCATCCGAACCTTCAGGGCATAATGGTCAGACCATGGCACTCTGTCAATAGAGGATATAACCATATCAACCCCCGACTTGAAGACCAAGTCCAGTGTGTGCCCGGCCTCATGGGTTGGGCCAGAATTAACCAGGGAGAGGCCCAGTGCCACTCCGGATGACACCAAGTCCGCAGCCACTGTGCATGAGGCGGCGTCAACATGGACATTGAAGTCCCCCAAGACAATAAGCCTGGGGAACCGCAACGCCCAGTTCGCCACCACCTCCAGCAGCTGCGGCAGGCTATCTCCCAGTGCGCTAGGCGACCAATACACCAGGAGGACCGCCAACCTCTCCTGGGCCAACCACTCCAGGCCGACACACTCCAGACCATTGATCTCCAGGACAGGGGCCGCCCTAAAAGGGATGGCATCACGGATGAACATTGCCATGCCACCCCCGGCCCCATGTTTGTGACCGGTGCAGGCACGCGAAACCCGGAGGCGAGACCTCACCCAAGGCGACAGTCTCCCCTTCTCGCACCCAGGTCTCGGTGATACAAGCCAGGTCCATCTGCAGTTCCCCGAGAAAATCCCAGAGAACTGTAGTCTTATTATTTATGGACCTGGCATTGATCAACTCCAATGACGAAGCGGAGTCTCTATGAACCCTACCACCTACGTTCCTTGGGATAGGTCGGAGGTCAGAAGGTGAGCGAGCACATCACTTCTGATTCTACATCTTATTTATTGTTGGTCCAAGATCTAACATCTCCAGAACAAAGTGGTCCAACCATGGTGCTCTCTCTATAGACATCAGAACTACATCCACCCCCATTCCAAAGATCAAATACAGCATGTGACCTGCTTGATGGGTGTGGTCCATTTTAATCAATGAGAGTCCCAGTAGTGCCATGAATGACACGACGTCTGCTGCCTGTGATGATGTGGCCAAACCTACATGGGTTTTGAAATCACCCAAGACAAGAAGCCTGGGATGTCTCAGGGTCCACTCAGAGATGACCTCAAGCAGTTTTGGCTTGACCATTGGCATTCAAGGCAGCTGGTAGACCAGCAGAAAAGTCAAACTCTCCACACCAGGCTCACACAATCAATGCTGAGAACATTGGCACAGGGAGTGCTCTGAAAAATAAAACCTCCCAGATAAACATTGCCAACCTGCCCCCCACCCCTGGCCCTTTGTCCAAGACTGGTAGAGCATCAAGAAACCTGGTGGGGTAAGTTCTTTTAATATGACCATTTCCCCCTTCCTAACCCAGGTCTCAGTCATGCATATCAGGTCCACATTCTAGTCTTATTATTTATGAACCTGGCATTGCACAACACCAGTGCCAGAGAAGGCTTTACCCCTATTATGTCCTCTTGTCCACTGTAATGGTACAGCAGTAAGGTGGTGATAGAAAAGGCCATCAAGTCTCATTTGTCTTATGGCAATCCTTATAAAGTTTTCAAGCCAAGAGACAAGCAGACGTGGTTTGTCATTGTCTTCCTCTGCATAATAACCCTGACATCCCAGGTAGTCTCACATCCAAGTACTGACCAAGCCTGGTCCTGCTTAGTTTCTGAGATGAGATGAGGTTAGGGCCAGAAATAAGGGGGTCAGTATTATTATCTCCATATTGCAGAGGTGGAGGACACTTGAGGGCTAAGAGAGGGTGGGTGGCCTCGTGCCATCTGATGAGTATGTGAAATTGGAACCAGATTATCTTCCAGATCATATTGCCTTTGCTTCCAGTATTCAACTATATGGAAGTGCTATACATGCCTATTGCTTTGTCTGGCTTGTTGCCATACCCTGTTTTTCCCTGCACAGGATTATCATCTTAGTTGCAAAGTGTTAAAAGAGGTGAGGAGCTAGTGTCAGTAGGGTAGGACTCCTCTGACCCATCCATCCTCTAAGCCTCACACCAGGATAATATTCACCCAGATTCTCCTGTTATTACCTTGACTTTTACTTCATGAAGAGGCTTAGCAGCAGAGACAGATTCCTCATCAGTTCTGAAAACATAGATGGCTTTTAAAAGGCTCTTGCAGGCTGTGTATGTTTAATGGGAAAATCCCACAAGATGACCAGGTTTCTTAGTGTCTCAAGAGGCACCACTGTTGCTATGCCAGTGCTACCATGACTCAGGCCTTTCTGTGGCTCTTTGCTTGGTGGTGCACCACCATGTGTAAACACAACCTTCTGTTGTTGTAGCTGCCGCCTGGGAAATGCTGGTTCCAGGTTTTGGGATCCATAGGAAGGCAGTGCCCACCAGCCCATCCTCATACCTCTCTTTCTATCTTGCATACTTCCCAAGTGAATATGCATTCTGCTGCTTTTTTTGGCACCATCTATTATACTGTTTTAATTTAGTTTTAATTCATGTATTTCTTCAGTGTATTTTAAATTGTTGTTACCTGACCTAAGACCTACTATGCGGGGAAGGGGGGGGGGGCTTTAAATATAAGTAAACAAATCTTTCCCCCGTTCACAACCCTCTCACTTCTCCAGTATCAGTTACCCCTACCACCTGCACAGCTTTCTCCCAACACCAGTAGCTGGTGCCTGCAGCTAGGTGTGTTCCTGGCATGACCACTAGGAGCACTGTACTTCACTAATGTTCCCTTCCCAGATGATGGGTGATGGAGCACTGCTAGCAAACAGATGGGGATGGGCATGTAGACAAGTGGTAGGAGAGGTGAGTGGGTGGAGGTCAGCAGCAGTGATCCCCACCAGAAGTTCTGGGTTCTGGCCACTGCCCACCTCACCATATGCTAATACCAGCCCTGCTACTGGGTGACAGTGATGGTGCAGATATTGTGCCCTGTATACCAAACCTGTTCAAAAATGTCAGTTACCACAATTGACTCTTAAGAAAAACTTAATAGAAAAGACTAACATTGTTTTGTTGTGCCAAGCAAAGAGAGCACTCTTCCTCAATCTTGGTTCTTTGTGTAGCCTGGTAATTGATGGGGAACAATGGATGTTTCCCCAGAGGCCACTAATGGACCCTTATTTATCTCAAAAGTCATTTTGGAAGATGCATGAATGCACACCCACCTGTGGGTTGGCAGCAGAAAAAGATATTTTGTGCAATTTGAACTTGGACAGAGAGTGTTTCTGGAATCTGGTTGGCAGGAAGCTGACTTGGAGTGAGATATGCAAAGGGTTGTTCTGTGGCATTTGGGCCTTGATCTTTCTTCTCCAATGAACACTGCCAGCCTGTTTGTCTACTGGCTTCCCATCTGCTCTGGGTGGATATTTGAAATAAACAGATTCTGGAAATATCCTAAAAGGCTCTATTCCTTTTTCAGTGCCTGGGAATTGATAGTGTAAAAGCTGTCCTGGATTTTTTTGGTTGTTGTTGTTCAAAGCAAGTTGAAACAAACAAAAAACAGTAGCTTGACAGCTTTTACTGCTGAGTACTTAAACGTGCGCAATAACAGATACTCTTTCACAGATGACAGAAAAAACATTCTCAAAATCTGGATTTGGGAAGAAAGCTGCCTTCCAGTATACGTTTAATATAATATAAGAATGCTTTTAATTGTTCCAGCTGGTTTCCATTCTTTTATCCTAATATAAGCCTGTCAGATCAACATAAATTCTCCGCAGTGTGATTGCAGTCATAACATTAGCAAGTTGCAGTTTTTATTGAATATTTACTGTTTGCCGTAGCCCACTTGTTCCACATCTCATCTGTCAGACATAACAGATACTCTGAGCACCGAAAGTCAAAATAATGAAATTCTGAAGCACAACATTCTCCCCAAATCTGTTGTGACAATCCAGTTTTGTGTATGATAGTATATTAAATTATAAGGACTCCAGTTAAATTAACAGTACTGATTGCTGTAAAGACCTAGTCATCGCCTGAGAAAATTGCATTGGTTTGGGCTTAAAAATTCTGATCATGGTACAAAGCATTTTTACATTTAACATCCTTGGAAGTTAGGATGAATGATGGATGGTACATCTTGGCTGACACAAGGCCACATGAGTGCAGTAATTAGGTATACTTAGTATTCTCTTCCCTCATGGAATGAAGGGTGTTCCCAAGATCTTTTAAAATGCAGATCAGTGTTGTGTTGAATTTTTATATGGGATTGTAGCAAGAAACTCACTGACTAAAAGATGAAAGCAGATGATAAAATAACATTGAATATTAATATTAATGTTAATGTTAACAGAAGGGACAATATCTGACTTTGGATGTTTGATAAACATAATACTATTGCCCCCAATTTTTGGCTTCAAATAACAGTTTTAATTTGGGCTTAAGGAAAAGCTTTCTTATGTTGTGCAACAAACTATGAAACCAAAATATGACAGACACACACCTCAGGTTGTTGTACAGTTAGTCTGTAAATCTATTTATAGATATAGATCATGCCTACATTTTCGGGGGGGGGGAATATCTTGAAGGGTCAGAGGTCTGTTATTAACAGGGGAAATTGGCCATAGTAGAATCCAAGACCTTGTGCATTTGCTGTACTCGGAGATCACTTGGATGGCATACTTACATCTGACTCAGGATTAATCTGTAGTAATTAGATTAGTTACCAGGTGTGCACAGGATGTTTGGGAAAGTCACAGGGTCTAGAGTGCATGAGGTTCCCACACCTCTTTAGCCTAATGGCCTGCCAGTGTCAATCCCTGCTGTAGGATTCCTGTGAGTTTGCAGATGCAGAATGTTTTTTTAAGCAGCAGCAGATGCTCTCTCAAAGGGCTTCTGTCACTCCTGCAGTGACAGTGTGACAACTAGCCAAAGGTAATCAAAGGATCAGTGTAGTCATGATGTGTGCAGGCCACAAGCCTGAGCAGCATTAGAAGTCTGTTGCTTCTTTAAGCACACATCACACTCAAACAGGTTGAACAAATGTGCTTCAGTGCCAGAAGTTTGTGGCATGAGGAGAGGAGGACTTCACCAACAAGGAAAAAAATTCATCAGCAAGGTTGTTCTGAAAAGATTGCCTTAGAGGAAAAAAAATGGGAGCTTTCCTTAAGTTCTCTAATTTCTACAATACAGCAAAAAGTCTCATGTAATAATTTTGCATTAAAAATTGTGTACCCCCTGACGCACTTAGATCTCTTTGCTACCTACTTAAAGTCTGAAATGATGCCCTGGGGAAGGTTCTTCTTCCCATGAACCTTTTCCTCTAGCTTCAAGAAGGGAACTACAGTACAGTCATCACATTAACTGCTTAATGAAATGAAGGCCATACACAGAGGCGCTCCATGCATACCTAGAATCAGGACAAAAGACTCTTAATAGGAGCTCTTCACCAGAACCAAACCAGCTTCTTGTACTTAAGAACAGACCTACAAGCCTGGTCGGGTTCATGGTTAATCATTTCCAACTGGCTTTCGTTATCCACTGCCCTGGAAACTAATGTGATTAGAATGTATTTGAGGGGCAAGAGGGGCAGACCTATTTCCATGAATGGCTGTTGTGACTCTGCAGATACGCTGGATAAAGGCTGGGGTTTCCCCCTTTATATTGGTCCCATTGTTACCAGACCAAACCATGGTGGATGGGTGGCAGTCTGTTTTTAGTACAACAGTGTCTCTACCCCTCCTACCAACCCTTGAGGTACCTAGATAGTGCAGTGCTAAGATGGGGATAGACCAGGACCAAAAACTTGTCTGGACTTGCCCTTGCCCATATCTGCCTTGCAAAATATCTGCCTCTCTCTTTCTCAAGGGGGTAAGGTAAAAACAATGCCTTCAGCTGGAAAAGCCTATTCCAACCTCCAGCCCTGGCCTAACTACCTCACTGAGACAAAGAACATGCAAATGTGATTGCTTCAAGGTGTTCCTTCCAGCACAATAGTACTTAGTTTTTGCCTCTAACAGCTCCCCAAGACCAGCTTATTTGCATTGCCATTGCTTTACAGCTGTAATTCAGTCAACTTCCTCCCACTTTTGGACGCTCCCTGTCTTAGCCCATTAACACCAAGTGCCTAAACATTAATTTTAAATATTACACCCATCAATTTGAGCATTACCACTCAAACTGAGCATTCCTCTCATCTTTCAGCGGAAAGATGAGGCTTCCCTTTTGTCTTGGGAGATTAAGGGTCTCTTTGCATAACCAGAGGCCCCATTTCTACCTATAAGTAGTTCCCTCTCCCAGCAGTAAGTGTTCAATATCTTCTGGACACCTCCCTGTCATTGGACATGGTCCGTAACATGTTTCTTCATCTTCTAAGCTCTGTTCATTGGACCATTCCTCTCCAAGATAAGGTAGTATAACCCTTCCCCGTAAATTCCTCTGCTTTTCCAAACCTATCCCCTCAACTTTTTATACATCCTGTGACTCTGTGTATGCTCTGCTGCTTTGATTATTGTGTGTTGATACATTTATTATCATTGCCTTTTTAATAAAATTGTTATGCTTCATTTTGTTCCCCTGTAGATTTTTTTGCAAAAGCAACTCTGTAAACTTTGGCAATCAAGAACTCAAATTTGCCCAGCCTATTGTTAACAAAGTCTACCCTTCACTAATTCCCCTCTCTGAAAGGGGCAGACCCCAGCATTTTGGATAACATTATTGTGTCGTGTCCATCAACCTCCTCCCAATAATCAGTTTTCAGGTTCACTGAAATCAATTTATTAGATCAAAGTAAATGAACAAGTACACTTCATGGGGTTTTTGTTAGATCTTATTGTTTCACACTAAACAGCAGCCTATATCTCTCACTGTGCAGTCCCTCCCTCTAATGGTTTCCCCAAAAATAAAAGCATTTTCAGGCTGTGTAGTTTTTCCAAGGTCGGAACCCAGATAAGGGTCAGGGGCTGTCTGGCTATGGAAAGGAACCATCACTACCAATCTCTAAACAAAGCATGCATAAGCATCAGGTTTTGTTTAGTGCCACAATCTCATAGACTCTCCTAAAAGCACAAGGCATGGCCCTGCAGGGGGTGGGGTCTTGACACATTGCTGCAAGGCTTCAATGTCTGTTTTAATCCATCTTTTTATTGCATCTGCCCCATTGTATCTTTTTGTGGTGCTCCCGGCTCTTAGAACCATTGACTGTGCATCATTACAAATCTTACCTCCCCTAGCCACAACTTCAAAAAAGCTTAAACCCAAATTAAGATTTCAACTATGAGAAGCAAATGAGCAGATGAAAACTGGTAATTTCCTCTGTCTGCTGGAAAACAAACAAGCTATTAATTAGCATTGTTGTCAGCTGCAGTTTTAGATCTGCATTTTGGATTAGCACTACTTTCAGATATGGAATAGAAATGTATGTAGCTTTTATGGTCGGCCCTTTGAGTCTGCAGTAGAACCACTATCAATGAGATTTGGGACCAAATTTAAACTCATCTCTTCTTAAATAATTCAGCTGCTAAATCAGTTCTTTATACATGAGTTTTATCATCAAACTGTGGACATTTTTGTGACAACATCTAAGCATTGTGCTTTGCATTGTCCTTGCTCTGCAGTTCGTTTTGCATTAATGGGCACATCCTTTTCAGGCTTTGGAAAGAAAATAATGGCAACAAGGCATTGTTCTTTCAAGAAATCTTCTCCTGGCAGTGTAACCGTCTGACAAAGCACAAAGCAATTTGGGGGATAAGCTGAGTCCTGGATTTCATGCAGCCGTTTTTGAAGTTTTTGCTGCTCTAGAGGCTGCTGAAGATCTATCGCCTGCCACAGAAAGCAGGAGGGGGAGAATCCTGCTCCAAGTTTTGCAACATCGATTCACTGCAGGAAATGGTTGTTTTCATTTAACGGGCTGCTTTTAGCCTTGGCTGTGGCAACCACCTTTTTGATCGCATTTTTGGTTTGATGCCCACTTGCCATCTGTGCTGTGCAGTCTTAAAAATAGGAGATGAACTCTGGAATCAAATGCCTTCTTTAGCAATTGACATTATTTATAGGTGCTTACAGTTTGACTTGGGGGTGACTGATGCATATGATGAAGATATGCAACTCTGAGGATAAAGGCTGATTTATGCACAAACAAGGTGAAATCAGAGGAGTTGGAGATGAGTAAGTGATCGTGCCTGTCCTGACCTAATGCTTTGTTTTATTTAATGCATTTTATCCCACCCTTGCTCCAGGGAGCTTGTGACTGTGTAAAATGGTCTTCCTTTCTGCATTTTGTGCTCACAACAAGGTTACAAGAGTGGAGGAGGCACAGTGGAGGCACAGGAGATTTGAAAGATTTGCTGCCCTCCAATCTTCAGTACCACCTGAGATTATCATTTCAGTCAGCTGAACCAGCCCTGCTGGGTAGCGCCTCTTCCAGGCTGAGGTCCACTCCTAGAAAAGTAACTATCACTTCATCTTTGAATCACCAACTCTTCCTCCACAAGCACACACTAAAATCCCAGTAGTGTGAGCAACAGAACAGAAAGCCTTTATTGGCATATTGGATATTGTTAGTGGCTGAGCTAGGAAATTTTCATGTAGCTAGTTAGGATTAGTTAGTTATATACTAGGTTGTTAGTAGTGGCTTAAAGGGCGGTCATGGTTGCGGGGATGGTGCCATTGGGGTATGAGATCCCGGTGCTTTTGGGGCAGGGAAGATATGACGGTAGGCGGAGGCCATATGATAGAGGCGGGTTGAGAAGTGGTATGGCTCGTCCCCCCTCTAACCTCCAGCCTATCCCAAGAAATGGAAGTGGCAGGCTCAGGGAGAAAAACCCTCCTTCAGCTTTGGTGTTGATAAATGCCAGGTCCATTAATAATAAGATCAGGACTCTCTGAGATTATCTCGGGGAGCAGGATATGGACCTGGCATGCATCACTGAGACCTGGGTACACGCGGGGGAAACAGTTGCCTTGTGCGAAACCTCACGCCTGGGTTTCGCGTGTGTCGCATGAACCCAGGGCTGGTGGCGATGTTCATCCCTGATTCGATCCTTTTCAGGGTGCTCTGTGGAAAGTGTGCCATGGTCTGACCATTATGCCCTTAAGGTTCGGATGGACGTACCACACCACACCTGTCTATTTTTACCTGCCCACAGAGACTTATGGATCCAATTGGTTTCCTGAATGCTCTGCGGGACCCTGAACCTGCCAGCATCCTCGATGATCAAGTGCGAAACTGGAACTCCAGATTCTCCAAGGCCATTGATGTGGTTCCTCCCCGGTGTCCTCTGCACCCTAGCGACAGACTTAACAGCTTTGATGACATTGCAGCTTTATTTCAACACTGCCTAACAACCAGCTACTTCCAATGGGACAATGATTACTATGAGCGGACAGATAGGGTAGCCCATGGGAAGTCACCTCAGCCCAGTGATAGCCAATTTTTACATGGAACATTTTAAGAAACGAGCCCTCAAAACAGCACCCAGGAAACCCGCAACTTGGTTCCGATTTTGGATGACAGTTTTACAATCTGGAGCCATGGCGAGGAGGAACTGCTGATCCACCCAAACATCCAATTTACCATGGAAACTGAAAAAGAAGGAAAACTGCCTTTTCTAGATGTCTTGGTCTTTCGCAGACCCAACCACCAATTGGGCCACACAGTATACAGAAAACCAACACACACAGACCAGTATCTACATAAAAACTCCAACCATCATCCACAACAGAAAAGGGGCATAATCAAAACTCTGACAGATCGTGCAAAACGAATTTGTGAACCTCACCTCCTTCCTGATGAAATCAATTATCTAGACTGGGCTCTGCAGGCTAATGGCTACTCAACAACAGAAATCAGAAGAGCTTTAAGACCAAGAGAAACCCAGAGGACTGAGGAGAAACAGCCCACCACAGGAAAAATATTTCTACCGTACATCAAGGGAATCACTGATCAAAACAGGGAAACTGAGGAAAAAACATAACCTATAAATCATCTTCAAACCTACCAGGAAAATAAAGCAGATACTACGCTCAGCAAAGGATAAGAGAGACCCCCTCCCTTCTGCAGGAGTCTATTGCATACCCTTGCAGCTGTGGAAAGGTCTACATAGGAACCACAAATCTGCAGTTGCAGAACATGTCTTAAACAAAACTAAACATAACATTTTATTTGAGAACACTGAAATTTTGGACAATTCGGAAGGTTACTATGTCAGACTGCACACGGAGGCCATTGAAATTCACAAACACCAAGACAACTTCAACAAGAAAGAAGAGACTCTGAAAATTAACAAAGCTTAGCTACCAGTACTTAAAAAATGGACTGATAACCCCACCTGCAATACAATGCACGGAACCACATCTTTGCATAGCAAGTTCCACCCAAACACTTACTGATTGGTTCCCCACCCTGGGACATGGACAATATACCCCACTAAACTTTGCCTTCTCACTAGACACAGTGTGAAACAGACTTTTCTCTGTGATACACCTCTGAAGATGCCAGCCACAGATGCAGGCGAAATGTTAGGAACAAGATCTACCAGACCACGGCCACACAGCCTGGAAAACCCACCACAACCACTTTAATAAACTGTTTGTTGGAGAATCTTCTTGCCAGAGTTGGTCAATCTTAGTTTGCTTGTAAGATTTTAGATTACTAGGCTTAGTGGGGCTAGAAGAAAGAGGACATTTGCAAGGAAATAAAAGGCTTCTTTGTTTCAACACTCACAGTGGAGAAAAGTTATAGCTATTAGCTCTCCTGTAGTCCAATAAAGGTTTACTGCAGTCCAAAAGCTGGTTAGGTACTGAGCATTTCATCAAAGTTCATTAAGAGGCAGAAGTTTTACTTTTAAAGTTCACCTCTTTCCTCTATAAATCACTTCCTCTAGCAAGGCCTTTTCTTTTTACTCCTTTTGTCAAAACCGCATCCTGTATAGCAATGCTGATGTCTCCTTATGAGAAGATAGCACTGATCACAGTGCAGTTAACCATGGAGATATCAGGAACTGGCACTGCTGTGTGGGAGAGCCACAGTATTCATTAGATTGCAGCAGACAGCAGACAAAGGACTCCTGGCATTCTAATGAGAGCTTTTGAGTTTTTCTGCATTGCATCATCTATGGAGCAAATATGTACAAGTGCGCCCTGCCTGAACTGTTTTAACAGAACTTATTCAACCTTGGGGAGTTCTGTCCTATTAGAGAAAAGTTAAAAGTACAACAAAAATCTGTGCTTCTCTGAGTATATGGCGTTCAATTGTAGCATTCATTGGAATGTTTTGATTCAGTTTAAAACAGCTTCATGTGTGCCTGTTACCCATTCATATCACACATACCTCACTCACATTCTCATAACCAACTGTTTGGATCCCACACATCATCCATACATCATCCAAATCAAATCCCCACCCTTTTCCATAACTACGACCAGATGATGGGCCACCTCATGCCTCCCCACTCTTCCCACCAAGGTGGGCGGGCCTTGATCACTTGATGGGCCTCCTTCCCCCCTCCCTATCTTCCCAAAGTAGGTGGGTCATGACCATAAAATGGCCCTCCTTTCCCCTTCCAACTAGGGCAGGTGGACCTCGATCAGATGATGGACCCCTTCCCCTCTCCCCCCACGCTTCCCCCAAGGGTGGGTTGGCCTTTACCAGATGACGGACCCTTTCCCCTCCCTCACTCTACCCTTTCCCCCTTCCCCCAGGGTGGCTAGAACATAACCAGACAACAGGCCCCCTTCCTCTCTCCCACTCCCTACTCTCTTCCCCCTCCTTACCCTTACTAGTTATTAGTAAAAGCAAATGATGTTTTGTATATTTCTGTTTTCATTTCATATTATCATAACACAATGGGAAAAATTGGTTTTTTGTAATAAAATGAACAATCGAAATTGTGTGTGTGTACACACTCACAAAACCATGGTAGATCACATTACTGGTTGCCTATACAGTGCCATTCTAAGCCCTTAAACTAGAACCTAAAAATACCGAAAAGAATTTTGGTGCAGAACCCTAGTTATCACTTTTTAGAATCAGAGTGAGGTTGTCAACTATTTTTTTCTCCTGGAAGAACTCCTGTGCCTCTTAAGAGCTGGGTGACAAGCACAAATTTAACTGGGGATACTATTCCAGGCTTCAGAACAAAAATTGATGGACACAGTTTTGCTCACAGAAATTTGCTTGTTGTGTAACTGTTCAAGGTGCTGGAATCACACCAGAGAAGATCAGTAACCCATAAGCAGAAACTGTATTTTACTTTGCTGGGTTAGGTGTCAAAGTGTTCCGTTATCTTCTTTGAAAGCAAGATTCTTTAGATTCATTTTTTTAGGGATATTGGGAGACAGGACTTCTTACTGATCTGCTGTTGCAGTTCTTCATGTTGGCTTTGTTATGGCTGGGCACTTATAACAATAGGCACTTTGTTTTGTTATACTCTCTCTATTCTCTTGTGTTTAAAGACTCTCACTTTTAGATAAGAGAATCTTTTAAAACTTGTTTCATTTAAAAATGTACAAGCAGAGTAAGAGGACATTTCTTGAGCCAGCAGCAGATGTTTAGAGATTTACTTGGCCAGTATGTCCAATACTCCAGCCCAGTTTTTGCCACTGTCTATTCCAAACTGCAAACTGCCGTTGATCACACACACAAATATCTTGCAAGAAATGTGTGGAAACCCTACAGCATCCACAGCTCATTAAAGGAACATTAACTCCCTTTTGCTAAAGGTCCTGACTATTTATTTGCAACCAAGCTCTGTACATATGAATTAATTTCTATGCTTCATATATCATTATCATCATTATTGTTACTCCTACTACCATTGATCATCATCATCATTATCATCTTCATCAAGGTGGGATTGAGTATTTTGCAAATTTCTGGGGGAAAACACAAGAATTTAGGAGAAGGGATTTGGTATCTGTCTGTAATGATCACCAAGAGATTAATTTCACAGCAACAGTCTCTGGTGTGTGTCACTGTGTACCATTCTCTATAATCAAATCATGAGAATACACGAACCAGTCATTTGCAGCAGTCATTTCAAAGGTGCTGTGGTCTTGCTTGAAACATTCAGTCCTTGCAAATCTAGGCAACTCAGCTTGTGATGATGTATTGGATGTGAATTCTAAATGAAATGAAATTTTACTTTAGCGTTGAAAGGAAGTTGTGTTTCTTGTGCATCCTTCAATGTCTTTTCACTTCTGAAGATTTTTTTAATGACAGTGAACTTCATTATTTTTTTAATTTTTGCCTGCACTAATATTTTACTGAGAGCAAAGAAAAGATCATCTGATCAAAGAAATGCCATTTTGTGCTTAACCTTTGTTTCATTGTCTATTTAGAGAAAATATGTGAAGCAATATTGGAATGAATCACAGCTCTGAGGCAGTGGTACCCAATGGATTGTACTTTGAATATGAGATGGGATTAAAAGCCAAACCCTATGTTTTAACAGGACACTGCCTAAGCAGCCTTGATTCTGTTCCAAGTATCAACATCCACCTGACATTCAACACACTCTTCAGTATTGATGGTTGTCATCTTGACCAATGGAAGTGATCAAGGGGTGCTATGTGAACATAAACCATCTCAAAGACAAATAGAATCTTGCAGGTTATTATTTCTAGTGGGATCATTTTGCCAAGCTGTTACCCAAAATGATGGGAATCTGTCCCTTTTAGAGTGGGAAAATAGCAAGAGCAGACTCTTGGGTTGGCAAAAGGTTGTTACCTATGTATACAGAAGTCAGCTTTTGCAAGAAATCCTCAGGAAAGCATGATAAAGTTTAACAATTTTATTAAAGGAAAAATAATAAATGTACAAGCACACAATAGTCAAAGAAGCAGAACATACACACAGTCCTAGAATATAAGCATTGTTGAGGGGCAAGATTTGGAATAGATGAGAGAATTGGGGAATATGGGTTATAGTCTCCTGATCTTGGAGCAGAATGGTCCAGTGAACAGAGCTGAATGACCCACACTAGCTCTGATAGAAGAAAGAACAATGCATTGGAAACAATGTCAACAGAAAGAGAGGTGTCCAGAGATATTGAACACTGGCTGCTGGGAGAGGGGGCTTCTTATAGGGGAAAAGGGACCCTGAGAGTTATGCAGAGTAGCTCTTAAACTTCCAGGACAAAGGTGAGCTTTGCCTTTCTGGGGAAAGACAAGAGGCAGACATCAACTTTAAGTTTAAGTCATTAATCTAATGGTTTGAGTACTTAACCTGATTGGGTAAACTCAGAGTGCCCAAAGGTGGACACAGTGCTGGGTCAATTACAGGTGACAAACAATGGCAATGCAAATAAGGTGGCCTTTAGAGAGAAATTAGTCAGAGGTAGACGTTTTTGAGTTAGTGCAATACTGACAGGGAAACTTACGGCAAATACATTAGCAAGTCCTTTGTATTAGCAGGGTGGGTATCCAGAGCTGGAGACGGGAACACTATCCAAGGCAGAGACATTGTTTTCTATTAATCCTTTCAGGAAGGGTGTAAGGCAGGTATTTTGCAAGGCAGATATGAGCAAGAGCAAGTCCAGACAAGATTTACTGTACTTGTGGGTCCACTAGCTAATGCAGAGAATGAGCTCCCCATTTTGGCACGGAACTACTAGGCACCCCAAGGGTTGGCAGGATAGGTAGAGATGCTGTTGTCCCCCACCATGACCGCCATGGGTCGGTCTGATAATAAAGCTGTGCAACATGCATTCATTTTAGTGATTACCCTTGTGCATACATGCTCCACCGAAGGAGTGGAATAGCACTTGGAAGCTGGATTTATTGCCTATTGGGTTTTTCAGCAGAGGGTCATTAGGGCAACATATTATGACAACAGGTATCAACATAACAGTATGTAGCAGGTAGATTTTAGACAATGAAAAATTGCCTTTGTGGTTTAATTTTAATAAAATGTTGTGCAGTTTTATGCAATTTAGGAAATTCTTTATGCTAGCCATTATTTCTGTTGTATTGCCGATATGTTCAACAGCACAAATAAAATCACCATATTTCACAGAAAGCATGGTAGTAAATGAAGATAATATGGGATGCCTGAAAAGGAAGAAAGCATGTAATGTGGAAATTAAACATTGGCCCATGAAGTCCACTGCTGCTGCTCAGACTGTCAGTGGCTCTGCAAAAACTCCTGTAGAAGTCTTTCCCATCCTTGCCATCTTTTAACTGGAGATGCCAGTTTTTGAATCCAGCAGCTTCCGCATGCAAAGTGTATCTCTGTCGCTAAATGGAGACAGAGCAAATGTAAGTGGAGCAAATGTCTGTTGCTTTCGGAAACTGCCATGGTAAATTGAAATCAAATTGATACAAAAAGGCATTAATTAACTTTCATAGGAACTGGAAATGAACCACAGTAGAATCTTTAATAAGAGATGGCGTTAAGGATGCATGAAAAAGATTTTGGAGGTCAGGGGGAAAGTCCTCTACTCTTTATTATTTATTTATTATTATTTATTAAATGTATATCCCACCCATTCCTGGCCAAAACCGGGTTCAGGGTACTGTACAAACACACTTAAATATTTAACAGATAAAAACACATAAAGGTAATTAACAGCTAAACAATAAAATTCAGATGGCAAGCAATAATAGAAATATGTGGAACCTACCTATCCAATCCAGGTGCAATCCCCTATTCAAAGGAACTGCATGAGGGTGGGCAAGTCCTTCCCTTTTGATAAGAGCTGCCATGCAGAATGACAATAGTGCATTGGTGGATAGTTGTCGGGAGGAGAGCAGATAAAATTGGAGTAAACGAGTGGCCTCAACCAAAAGCCATCTCTGTCTTACAAGCCTTGCGGAATTGTTTAAGGTTTTGCAGGGCCCTGGTGTCATCCAACAGAGAATGCCACCAGGCTGAAGCTAGGGCAGAGAAAGCCCTGACTCTGATCAAGTCCAGTTGAACATCCTTGGGACCAGAGACCACATCTTTAGATGTTTAATGGTTTATGAGAGTTGAATCAACCATTACTGAAGATAGAAGATTCTGCCTGACTAATTCCCATCTTGTCTCTCTGTTCACAGGCTGGCCATGGGCAACACTCTATGTTTTTGGATTCCTCTATTGCTATGCTCATGTTGGGATCAAATGGCAACAGATATATTCCAAGGAAAAGCAGTTGTCTAAAGAGATGACATCTAAACCTTAAAAACTGAACCAAACTGTGCAATATCCATCTTTCCTTCAGTATGCTACATTCCAGTACTTCACATGCAGGACGCAGTTTGTTATACATGAAAATATATGGCTTCACAAATATGTATTCACAAACATTAATTTAAATGTATTCAGTGATGCACAACATTTTCAAATGTGTCTTTCTTTTAGGATACCCCAGGTATTTGAAGCTATTTACCTAGTACAGGTATGTTCAGCAATAGGATATAATCATGCCAAATTAAGTATTTTAAGTCACATGAATTAAAAATCACAACTGCAGTGTGCAAGGGCCAGTGCTGCACCTCTATTCTAGAAAAGTTCCAGGACTAATCATATGGAAGTGGATATTACAGCCTTGTCTACACACATTTCCTTCTCATTTTTTGTTGTTATGGATCTTCTTTTTAAAATGTTTGCTGTTTTCTTTTGTTGAGTATATAGAGGCCTGACTGCATGGGAGCATGAGAGTGTATGTAAACAGCATAACAAGGAGATCCAGTTTTAATTGGGAGTAATTTTTAAATAGAAAAAGATGAAAAATGTAAACATCATGTTGGAAGGGAGTGAAGGAAAAAGATGGTAGAACTGAAGAATGATGATTAATGGGGTGCTGTATGGTTTCTGGGCTGTATGGCCATGTTCTAGCAGCATTCTCTCCTGACGTTTTGCCTGCATCTGAGGCTGGCATCTTCAGAGGATCTGATAGTAGGAAAGCAAGTGGAGTATATATACCTGTTGGAGTATCCAGGGTGCGGGAAAGAACCATGGTTTGTTAACAAGAAAATACTGCAATTAGCAATCTAGATTTACATCCTTTACTTGTTAACAGACAATGGCTCTTTCCCCCACCCTGGATACTACAACAGGTATATATACTCCACATTTTCCTACTACCAGATCCTCTGAAGATGCCAGCCACAGATGCAGGCGAAACATCAGGAGAGAATGCTACTAGAACACAGCCATACAGCCTGGAAACCGCACAGCACCCCAGTGATTCCGGCTGTGAAAGCCTTTGACAACACAACGATGATTAATACTAATGTGATTTCAAATGAATTGTTCTTCATTGATATGTTTTATCAAAATTAAAATATAAATTTAAAAGTTTTATGAGGACCAATATGAATGCAAGCCCATTCTTTCTTTAAAGCATATGTGCCAGCTGTCCAACTGATCTTATGCCAAGTAGCTCAGTGACCTAATCTTGTGCCAAAATAGTACATTAGTTGGGCATCATGTCCTGTTCTAGCAGTCCTTCTGTGATAGCCTCCTCCTTTGAGTCCTAGGTAGTGGATCTGGTAGAGAAAACAGTCTTTTGGCAGAGGAATGTCTGGGCTCCTCATGGTGCCATGATGTGCTTATCTAAATGATACAACTGACACGAGTCACCATTTAATTCAGCTTGCTTGTGGACCATTTTAACATCCCAATCTGTCCTAGGTTTGAAATCCCAGTTTGGTTCCAGAAAAAATACCATCGTTTGTTGGACTGTCTGCAGTCACATATCACAACTAACCACAGTTTGTGAACTAAGATTTATCTCTGCATCTGAATGCTTTAACCACTGAAATAGACAAACATTATTCCTCAGCTGGAAGCGGTTAGCTGTGTAATGCTAAGAGACAGTTTAGCAGCAGAGTTGTTAAAAAATATGAAATGAGTTAATAAGCTACAAAAAAACCCTGAGAAGATGAGGAGCTCTTGACTCCCCTATCCGTCTTACTGGGATAAAAGGAAATGTGAATTTGTGAAGGCCAAGCTCTTAAGACATACACAAGTCTTTCATTCCATGACCCATATGAACATTCTATTTATTTCTATTTATTTACATTTATTCCTGCTCTTTACTGCGATATCCAGGTGGATTACAATAAAAACCATAAAGCAGTAAAATCACAATGACATCCCATCCCACACTCACCCACAAGAAAATGCCATGTGGAAAAAAGTTCAATGCAATGCTGTGAGGCTCAAGACAGAAGCCGTTTCTGCACAGCGGCAGAAACGGCTGTCCACTGGTATACCTTGAAGGCAGCCCTGAAGCTGCTGCAAACCACAAAGGCGGCTCTGCATGGAGCTGCCCACAGTTCATCCCGTTCACCTACCTCTCCTCCCTGCGCAGCTCTGGACAGCTGGAGGGACACGCTCATGCTGCCCCCAACCTCCAGGGGTCGGAGGGCAGCGTGGGCGTGTCCAATGTTGGGATTCAAATAATGTAACAACCGGTTCTGGTGGGGGGATTCAAATAATTTAACAACTGGTTGTTTACAAGCACCATTTTAACAACCAGTTCTGCCAATGTGGTGCGAATCCCACCACTGGGCGTGTCCCTTCAGCCAACCAGAGCAGCACAGGGAGGAGAGGTAGGTGAACAGAATACTGGAGGGGCCAAAAGCAGTACCTTCATGCCGGTGCGCTTCACACCATGCCGACAAAAAGATGCCACTTTAAAAAAAACATGCTCAGGGAGCGAGTTTCAAAAGCGGTGTTTTCCCTCTGTTTTGGAGGGTTTGACATGGCACTGCTGTGATGCAGCAGTGGCAGCTGTGGGAACAGTGCCCCAGGGACAGTGTTTGTACCATCCCTAGGGCGCTATTTTCTGCCCGTTCAGAAACAGCCTGAAACTCAACTTTCTATTGATTGGAACACATTGGCTTTTCTAAAGGAAAGTGGATTATCCAATTTGTCAGCATTAGGAAAATGCCATTTTTATAGCAATCACATTGCTACAATTACACTAATTGTGGTGTTCTTTAATTCGGCCTTGATTACACACAGTAACCAAGCTTTGTTCCCATATCTTTTACATCAGATAATTAAAATCTGCTTAGCTTTACTAATCTGCTTAAAACAGGTCAAAGGGAATAAAGGCTCAACTTTAAAAAAAAATCTGAAAGAGACAGTGTCACAATAGCCTTATATCTGTCCCACCTTTTTTGCTCAGCACACCACCCTTTTCAATGTGTTTTTTTTACCTATTAGGCTTCTTGATACTTTCATGTATTTTAATTCATTCATAGAAATTTGTAACAGAAAAGGAAATGGTGTTGTGTAGTCTCATACTCATTTCTTTCTTTAGTTAAATGCCCATTTTTAAGAGTAGGATAGCAAATATATCTAAGCATCTGGTAAGGGTCATGCTTGCCCGGAAGGCCAGCAATCCTTCAAATGTTCAGGTTGGAGAAGGGCAAGTAAATTGTCAAAGACAACAGTCCATTACTGTCTTGCCCACAAAAGATATGCTAAATGCCAATCAGCCTAATACAATCAAAGTTTCCTGAGAGCTATTTTTACTTCACTAATCCTATCACACTCTTCCTGCCCCACTTCCTGGGAACCACTCTACCATACTTTGAATTTAGGGGGCTGATCTTAGGGGCACGCGGCATTAGTTTGGCAACCAGTAATTTCACATTTGAGTTATTAGAACTCTAGGATGGATAGCATCTGGTTTTGGTGATTGGTTAATTTGCAGGTTTTACAACACACACTCTGCACTTCAATCACAGATATTTGCCTAAGTTCCACATCCTCCCCTTCTGAGAACATCCAATCAGGAACAGGTATTCAATAATGAAGGCAGATCAAATGAACTCTTTTAGCTTCTCAGCAATCACTTTATCATCTTTAAAGTATTCCACTAATTCCACTATCATCCAACAGGCCAGCTGCTTCCCTAGCCAGTTTCCTGCTCCTAATGTGTTTAAAGAATTCTTTCTTGTTTTTTTATGCGTTTAGCAATACGTTCTTCAAAATCCTTTTTCTCATCCCTATTTGCCTTTTTGTGCAGGGTAAGCAAGGGAAATTCAGATGTGTTTGAGACATTTGTACTACATAAAATATTTATGCTGTAAGGAACAGGCTGGTGCTGCTGGAATAAACATTGCTTGAACCAAGCCCAGTGGTTTGGGTGTATGTAAAGTCATACAATACACCTTACCAGCCTAGCAACGCTGGTATTCTTTTATATATCTAGTGTGGTAAAAATATCACTGATAGGTTAGCTGGGTTAGTTTTCCACAAGCCTTTGCCCATGGATTGTGTCAGTAGGAGCAGGATTCTGTCAGGCCATTTGACAAGCTGAGTTGCCAGGTGAACACAGGGGTGAGTCACCTACAAGTGAAGCTCATTACTGAAACATCCTCATAACTGGTGTGCTCCCTGTCTTGAGGCAGACCATGACAGCTCCAAGCAACCGAGTTTCTCAAGGATATAACTTTGTGCTCTTGTGACCCAGAGGAAGAGAAGCAAGAAAAGCAACAGCACTTCCCAGGAACTCTGATTTGTATAGGTGGCTGTACTTTCACATTGCCTGCAGTCTTCCACCCCTGCCCAAAGCAGCCAAATTCTGCAGGGGAACTGACATCTGTTGTCTGGAAATCAGTTGTAATTCTGGGAGCTTCCCAGACCCCATTGGGAAGTTGGCAACCCTACTATTTCCCTTCCCTGAAAGTCCCACATTCTTTCCCTTTTTCCTGCTTCCTTCTCTTCTTCCTATCCACCAACCAACCTACCTTTATCTACTACTCCCTGTCTTCAAGTGTCACTCCTTCCTTTCCCCCAGCAGCCTCTCCCCCTGGAAAAGCAATGGCACAGTTGCACAGTTCTGGCTGATTTCATTGTGGGGAACTCACAAGGACTTTCCCCTGCCCACCTGTTTCAGCTTTTCCTCCTTCTAGCAACTCCTGTATTCTCATCCTCTTCTGCTTTTTTCTGTCCTTCCCATCCCTTCAACCTACCTTTTCATGGTACCCCATCTTCAGCTATATTTATTATTTACTTCATTTATACCCTGACTTTCTCCACAATGGGAACCCAAAGCACCTTACATTGGTCGAATCTCCACTGAGAAATCAAAACTAGATACAACCAGGTTTCGAAATAAACTGCACCTTTTCATCGGGGTTTCAACCTCCCCACTGCAGCATGTATTCAGCGAAGAAATGTAGGCCTATCTCGGGTTCCAGAAATGCAGCAATCCCCACTACCAAGCAATCTCCTTTGTGTTTCTCTCCTGATTGGCTGTTGTGCCGTTTTGGGGCGAGACCATTTTCCCCCACAAAAAATGTGATCATGTCATGACGTGATGACATCATGATGTTAGAATGGTAACACGTCTACCCCCACTTTCTGGTTGATTATTGTTTTCTCGTGTTCACATGTTTTCATGTTCTCACGAGACTGCACGTTTCTCGCGTTTTTGCTAGCAGCAGGTTTTTTAAAGTGTAAACGATTAATCATTTAAGAAGTTTCTTGATCTCCTATGGCAAAGGTTGACCGGGTCATGTCTCTTCACCACATGCACTAACTGAGACCAAAGGCGAAATCAAAACCCAGGTGAGGTTGCGTGCACATCGCTCTGTGGCCACCGATCGCTGAATGGTTTTTGGCATTTGCGTCACGCTCCATGGCGGGAATTTTAAAGAAAGATTAGACCCCCGTTCCTCCCCTCAAAACTGGATAGAGAACGTACTAAGAAGAAAAGTTGTACTTTCAAGCAGGTTCTGCCAGGACGCGGGATAAGGGTGGGAATGAGGGCAAGAAATGGGAAGAATCCCTCTTTGTCGCTCAAGCAATGGGGAGGTATTCCTGAAACCTGGTTATTTCACGCGAGTACCATGCAATTAATTGCCAGTGGGGAATTGACCATCATTTGCCTGTCCTCCATTTTGTCCTCACAACAACCCTGTGACATTCATTGAGAATGTATGACTGGTCCAAGCTCACCAGCAAGGCCTGGTAAGTGGGGACTTGATCCTGGGACTTCCAGACCACAGTCTGACTTTGTAGCTGCTATATCACACTGGCTATTGCATGGTGGCTGCTGTTGAACTGTAGCAAGCAGCCAGGCCTGGTCTGTGATGGAACACAAATAAGTACTTTTCCTTATGTTTTAGCTGTGCAGCTTCAACTAGCTGACCATAAAAGGCAACAGCATGAAGATGAGAAGGATCTTTATTCAAGCTATGACCAATCCTGACTGAATCTTCACCCCAACCTTAAAGACCAGAAATTTTGCTTTTAAAAAATGAAAAATCAAATTGTTTGGATGCTAGATTCTGCACCTACTTCTTTCACTGCCACCCATTTGTAACATGGGTATTATTTATGTAATCATTCTTTTAACTCATTCCTTTCCCTGAGCAAAACTGTTTTACAAATTAAAAACTAAACATAAAATATCATAACAATCGATGCATCCTCTCTTCAAAACAATTTCACAGATGTCAGCCACTCTGTTCTTTTTAACCCTGAAAAAGGGGTTTTAACCTTAACCACTATATCATGCTGACTGTCCAGGTAAATACATGCCAGCAGATAATGTATTCAGGATCCTAGCAATCACAGAGCAGAAATTATATACATATGCCTAATTCTACCAAAGCTCTGACCTGGACTGCCCATGCTAGCCTGATCTCATCAGATCTCCAAAGCTAAGCAGGGTCAGCCCTGGTCAGTATTTGTGTGGGAGGCCACCTATGAAGTCCAGGGTTGCAATGGCAAGCTACCTCGGAATGCCTGTTGCCTTGAAAACTCTACAGAGTCACCATACGTCAGTTGCAGCTTGAGGGCACTTTCCACTACCAATTCAACAAAAGGTCTACTGAAACACCATGGCCTTACATAGCTTTCAAAAAGTATGCAGAGAAACTCTCAACTTCTCTGGCAAAGTATTCCAAAAGAGGAGGCCATCATTCATCTAGTTACCTCTTTGAGCGGCTGCAACATGTGCTGGATAAACCAGTGTGGACAGTACTGAGAAAGTAGTCCTTCAAATATGCCTGAGCAGTCCTTCAAATATGCCTGAGCGCATTCAGATTTTTAACCTGTTTTAAGGAGGACTTGGATCTATTGAAGCATTTCTGCAATAAGAAGGATTTCTCCCTACCGAGCAACATTTTCTTGCCCCATTGGTTTTTGCAGCACAAAACGCTGACCCTGGGAGTTCCTTGTTGACAAAAAGAATGGAGAGAATGGAGAACATTGCAGTCTGCAGGCAGAAATCCATCCAAAGAAAATGTTTTTAGTTGATCCAAGCCAAAGGCTATCAAGGGCATCTGGCTGTCCAACCAATGATATCTCCTTGTTTTCATGGTTCATTCTTCAAGTTGTTCAGCCTCATCCAGCTAATCATAATTTCCAGATGTTGTCACAGATAATGCTGACTTACCTGCAGCATCCTGTGTAAATGATATTTCTTAGAAAGTACATTTTCCAGAGGTCCTAGCTGCTTGGAAAGTGTTCTTGGGCACAATAAATGTGCTAGCACCAACTGGCTCCATCAGTGCTACTGCCAGTGAAGTTTGCTTTAGAAAGGAGTGAAGGGTTATAGTTCATTAAAGTCATTCAAACGTTGGATTTACTCATGCATGGCTCTTTCAAGAATTCTGAACATTTGGACATGAGCTGTCATCTCTGAATCTGCCCAATTCCAAAATTCGGCAACATGACTTTTTATAAATCTCAAAGCTTTCTGGACTATTTCAAAGACGTTGGACAGTTAATTAGGCATTTTACTTCCCCTCAGAAATAACCCAGGCAGCCATTTACAAAGAAAGTTAAAATTAGTCATTTGTTCCAGTTGGAAAATATATACCACAGAGGCAAGACATATTCATGTATAAAATAGTTTATTACTATAATAAATAAAATTAAATCTTTTACAAATATTATTTGTGCTTGTTTAAAAATGTCAGCAAGGGAGTATCTATTCATGTCAGTGACTGCAACTTTATCTGACCATTCCAAAACAGGAGATATACACACTCTCTACTGGCAGCTTCTCAGCTGACCACAAAAATAGTATATACTCATTCATTTTTTTTATTCATGCTTGATAAGACAAAGTGACCAATGCAAAGAAATAATCAAAAAGAGATAGTATTTGGTGATTTCTGGAAAGGATAAAAGCAAGTGGCATACATTTTTAAAAGTGCCCAAACAACTGCATTATTGTATATCATTAAATTGCCCATGCAGTGGCGGAGGCTGAAGATTTCAACATGTTCCCAGCAGGTGGAAAAACAGTGACTGTATGAAGGTACAATAATATAACACATTCATTATGAAAAGTCATATTACTTCATTTAATTCATCCTGATACAAGATTATTGAAACTTTCTATTTAGTAGTCTGACTATTCCTTTCATACATTAGTAGTCATCAACTGCGTAGGAATAAGACCAAAGAGAGGGGGGGGGGGATCATCACCCTTTGAGAAATGTTTCATTTAAAAACAACAACAATGAATGTTCTAAATCCTGTTACAATAACATTGGGGGATTTTTCACATTCAACAGGTTTATACGACACTCAAGAGTCATGTGGAAACAGACTACAGTGGTCAGGAAACATACCACCTTGATTGAGGGATAGGAAACAAAGAGGTGGAAGGGGACTCTTTGATCAGTTCACAAAATACTTTTAGCAGTATGAGGCATCAACTCCCTGATATACAAAGGTGTTTTTAACAATAACAAAGCTTCTAAGCTTGGTGGAGTGGAAAGAACTACAGCAATACTAGAATAATTGTCAGAAGGCAATATGTGGAGAAATAAATTTAATTACTTACAAGTATTTTCCATTAGACTTAAGAAATCTCATCAAAGTGCATTATATCTTGAGGCAACACTGTAGCGAGTACTATATAGAATGTTCTAAGAAAAGTCCACAGTGGCATCACAGTTTGAATTCTAATCATTTATGGAAAGGGTCTTAAGGCTACATGTTAAATATATTATTGCAGGAAGCGTTATTCTTACTAAGCTTGAGTCAATTGTTGCCACAGTAATGTGGCTTGGAAAAAAAGCAGATCAAACATATTGGTAATGACAGCATTTGTTACATAACTCTCATTGGATTCCTGGGATTTTCCAAGTGACAATCTCTTTCTCTGCAACGCTTATTGTTATCTGAAATACAAATGATTGGTTATTGCCTCCCTGCCCCTGGTAGTTGACTTCCACTCTGGATTCCACTGAGTTAATGACCACCATGGCAAAATGTAGTTTTGCCAAGATGGGAAAGAAAAAAGCAGAAGCAACTGCAGCAGGGAGTAGGGGAGCATTTCTCAACAGCACCCGAAGAAATTGTTCCACTTTGTGAAAAGGGTAATATCAATAAGCACCTTGAGGTGACATTCAGTAACAGATGGAAACCACTCTGTCCTAGTTGAATAAGGTCCATTTTGTTTACAACCAATGTGACTCTATGGAAATGCAATGCATACCAACTGTCTGCCCATACATGTTAGAAGAACAGAACCCGGGAATTAACCATGAAATAAATGAAAAATTCCATTACTTTGTGGCATGCACACTTTTGATAAATCAAAGCTGGAAATTTCACCCATGAGATTGCAAAGTGGTTCTTGCATCCATTATTTGTTATGCAGACAGAAAACTGCATTTCCTTCTGCCAAGTGCCAGACACTTAAACACATCAAAAATAAGACAGACTCAAATCATAGGTGTTTATAATGGCCACTAAGTGAATTTAAGGACCAGGAAGGTATATAAATGCCAGTTGGCTTCTGGCATGGTCCATCCTCCTTAAATATACTTTTTCCTTGGCCCAGCCCCTATGCCCCAGAATGGCTGGCAAAACAAAGCCCCTAAAGCTGCTATTTACCCCAGGCATGCTTCAGAATGGAAGGGATGCTGGAGAGAAATACAAGCCCCCAAATTCTTCTTGTGAGGGATGAGAGGCACCAGGTCCTCTACATCCTGCAGTCTTCCATTTCTCTTTCACTTTAATTGTGAAACATTAACATCATCAATTGCAGCAGATAATTTGACTTGTCCAAGGTATTAACTGCACAGTGTGAAAGCATGCAATCTCTTAGGGCATTCAGCCAGGACAATAGGAAAGGCTGCACACACCAGCACTGCCTCTTCAGATCCCTATCTGACACCATTGCTTGTTCCACAGTCATATACCATAAGCAACAAAAGGGGGGGCAGGAACAAGTAGGAGATGACTAGACCTCTGCTCTTAAAGGAGGTCTTTGCAGCATCAGAAGAGTGTACACCTGTTGCATAAACACACACATGATCACCACAATCCTTTGAAGCTTTTGTTTCTGCACACCTATTATCTGACCAGTCACTAAAGTCCCCTGCTAAACGAGAGGGTCCAGTATTGGAGGCATCAAGAACAAAAAGAGCTTAAATTTATACCCCGCCTTTCTCTTTTGTAAGGAGTCTCAAAGTGGCTTACAAACTCCTTCCCTTCCTCTTCTCACAACAGACTCCTTGTGAGGTAGGTGGGGCTGAGAGAGTTCTGAAAGACCTGTGATTAGCCCAAAGTCACCCAGCAGGCCTCATGTGGAGGAGCGGGAAAACAAATCCAGTTCACCACATAAGAGTCTGCTGCTCATGAGGAGGTGTTGGGAATCAAACTCAGTTTTCCAGATTAGAGTCCACAGCACTTAACCGTTACATCACGCTGGCCCTCCAGTTCTGTTAATCTGTCTTCAAAATAATAAGCAACTCAAGGTAACTGAAGATGGAAGCAGGCACATCCTCCAGCTCACGACACAGCAGCCTCTTCCCTGCCCTTGCATAAGTTCCTTGCCCTATTGTGTGCACATGTGTGCACATTTCTCCTCCAGTCCTTGGTACAAGGCTTGTGCTGGCCAAACTGAAGGATCTTTTAAGTACAGATGTCAAAAGGAAGAAACTTAAGCATAGTAAAATCAACAGCCCTGACCCAGCTGAGGTCACATGCAATCAGTGGTCCCAGATGAGCATGCACACTCCCATCTACAGCCAAAGGTGCATCCAGTTACTTCAGCGAGAACCAGGTGACCATCACAATGCAAACAGGAATGCACATCAGCCTGATCAGCTGTGCCCCCAGAAGCCTGTTTCCACAAGAGGATCTCTGCTAGAATTGGATTATTGGTATGGTCAGAAGAAACAAGATGCCATCTGGCACTGTGGGGTACAATTGTTTCACTGACATTTAAATCTATGCAGAGCCCATTGTCCTGACCTAATGTCAATATATTTGTATTCCTCAATAATTAAATATGAACAATTTCTGCAAAATAATTTATATTATATCTGTGACAATTGCTAATGATATTTGGTTGTTCCAATATTTGTTATCCTAGCTGTGCAGTTGCAACCAATCAAAGTTTACAATAGAAATAGTAAGCATTAAAAAAAACCCAGAACAACTTAAAACACTGTCCATTGGGGAAGACTCCTGTTGTCATTACTTCTTGATACTTTGATATCAAGTGAATGATAAGATGTTAACTGTTCAATACACCAAATATAGACTGAACTAATACATACATACGTTTGTGTGTTGCGTAGCTGCATAATCACATAATCATTTGTCAATAAATAGACAAAAAGTGGTTCCACACAAACGTCAACACTAAGTTAAAACAAGGCAACAAAAATCAACATGTTCACAGCAAATAGCTCTTTCGATTCATTACAGTGAAGAACTGTAGAAGTAGAACATCACCTTCTTAGCTGTTAAACTGGATGTTCTCTGGAAAATCAGGTCAGCACTGTAAACAAAATTTAAAGCAAGAAGGGTGTTTTAAATATTGCACATGTAATCTCAGATCGAAATATATGTTTCTGAATATATGATGGGGGTTAAATTGTGTGAGCTTGAGAAGAATTAACTTTGAAAACTTGCAATTTTAAACAGGTTAAATTTACTCCACAATCAGTACAAAGGCTAATTTACCACTTCACAGTAAATGTCAACAGCAGAGTGTCTTTCCACTAAGATTATTCCAGAAGCTGTGGAATTGCCACAATGGGCCCAGTGCTATTAAGTATTTACAAATGGCTTGTTCATTAAAAGAGCAGGGGAAACCTGACTATCTTCTCTCTCTCTCTCTCTCTCTCTCTCTCTCTCTCTCTCTCTCTCTCTCTCTCTCTCTCTCTGTGTGTGTGTGTGTGTGTGTGTGTGTGTGTGTGGGTCTATGATATTGTATTGATGTGCCAATAAAGGTTGATTTGATTTGATATGAAAAGAGCAGAATTCTTAGAGAGAATGGGTGGATTTAGACCTAAAATGCTTTGCTGAGATTTTTTCTCTTCCTTCTGCTCTATCCCTGGGTTACATTAACAGTGAAAAATTTCTCAATGATAACGTCCACACCAGACAACTTTTTAAATGTCCATAGTCATCCCATTCTTCAGGGCTACCTGGGAAGAGGTTCTGTTGCATTTTATGCAAATCTGTTTCCCGTTAAGCAAATTACGAATTGTTGCAAGGTCTCTAAATTGTTGAGTCTGCTTCTGATAACTTCCAGAAGAAGTTGAGGAACAATCAAAGAGAGGATCCCTTTCCTTAACTCATGTTTCCTTTTCAAACAGCAGCAAAGGTGGAAATGAAGTAAGCATATCAGTCATAGCTGTCACTCCTTCATTGGCTAGAATTATGAAGCATAGAAATTTGTAAGCCCCTTTGAGTCTCCGATATGAGAGAAAGAGCGGGGGGGGAGGAGATATAAAACCAACTCTTCTGCTTCTTCTATGCCATAAAACCCTCTACTGTCCATCTCCACACATTAAGTCTTTGTTAAAAGGAACAGGTCATTTTTTCCTCCAAGTTGGTTAATTGATTGAAAGTTTTAAAGGTTGGTCTATATGAGTAATCAACTAATAGTGAAATCATATGGAAAGTTACTCACATTTCAGCCTACTGAAGTCAATGGGCTTAGACCAGTATAATTCTGCATAGAGTTGCCCTAGAAATGTTGCAGCCCTGGAATGCATGCATTAACACAAACTGTAAATGCCAGGCAAAATCAATAAAGCCAAATGGCACTAGTTTCTATTCAAGATTGCTTCTTTGTATGGCAGATTAGTTTTACAAAACACATCTTTTCCAAAGCTACTTCCCAGGACTGCAGCAGAGTTGCAGACTGCTGTGCTTTATGTGCTGCATATTATTGGAAATGCTTTCTATTTTTGTTCTTAATAATTATGGAGGTGAGAGCAAAATCAGATGTGACTCGTTCTGCCTCCCTGTGGTTTAATGGCAATCACAGCCTTATGCAAAGATCACAGACAGGAGTCAAAGAGTTCCAGCAGGGCTTTGCGCTGTTATTCCCTAGAAGCAATTCCTTACCTTACTCTCGGGGATGTTTGTGAAGCTGTCATGGGGTTGACAGCATGCTTAGTGGCACAGAGAGCACTACTTTCAGGAGGCAGGGAATATAGGGCATTTGGTGTTAAGTGCATAATTTTTGAGACCAGGTTCACATCTTTTGAAAAGATTAGTCTATAATATCAACGTGGTAACGGGGAACAGCTCTACTCCCAACCCCAAGTAGAAGTATTAAGCATATTCATTTGGATCCGGCTCTGCAACATTTTCTTCACGCAAACAGGATGCTGTGAAATCATTTCCCTCATGCAAGGTCTAGTGTTTAACTGCTGGGCATCACAAACCACAGTTTGCAAATCTGAAGCCAGCTTTGGGAACGCCACTTGCTCTGCTTCATCCTCTCCAATGTGAATTCCTCACATTACTCAGTTTATATTAACCTTGAGTTAGAATTATATTTGCACCAATGCTAACCATAGTTAAGAGTAGTTGGGCTCCACGTTTCAATGTAGTAATGAAAACAGAATTTGAAGTGCTTTGTAAACTCTGGTCTAATGTAAAAGTTAGAGTATGTGCACACTATTGCACAGTTGGTCTGACCTGAAAGCCTCAATAGTAGTTTACGGTTTTTAATGCCAAAGTGGTCTGGCATAATATGTTGAGCACATAGTTAAAGTAACCCAAGCAACCATTCTTTCTAAATGCTCCACTGCTATCAGAAGCTGGGCAATGTGTATTTCTTAAAGAGGACTTTTCTAAGAATGGGCCTGTACCACCAACTGCTGTGGGATGGACTCCCAGTGTGCACTATTTCAACACTTTGGTGTCTCCTACCTGAACACTGACCCTGTTCCTAATGCAGTGAAAGTAGCTATCTGTAATGTACACTGCACATTTTGATTTAGGCATGTGATGTATGGCATTTCTGTGGTTCAGTGCAAAGGGTGAACCTCAGTTATCCATCCTTTGCACAACTGACCCATCTGATTTGCTATTTTTACATATTCAAAATCTAACTGGAAAAAAATGAAGCTGAGTTCCAAGTCAGATAAGAAACATCGAAGCAGAATTATGGGTCACTAAGCAATAACAATTCTCTAACATTAACCAATGTTAGAAATAAAAGGTGTCAGGGGGTGTTCAAAACAGAGTTGTGACACATTTTACAATATAGAAAAGGAACCGAATGATGGTCAAATACATTGTCATGAGGTATTGGGGTCAGTTACAATAAGAAAATACCACTAGAGTGATTTGCATGCTATACAGAATCATTAAAGTAATTGCTAGTGTTAGTATAGTTCCAGAAAACTCAAAAGTGATGTGAACATTTTTTAAAAGGTACAAACACAAAATATTATTACTATCTAGCTGAGGCAGGTAGGGAGTTTTCTTGATAGTAATAGGGGGATGTGGAAGACCTCTGTTCCTAGAAATTCTAATATTTTGGGTAACTGACCAGCTCTACCCAATTGCTTTGCTTTTAATTACAATCAGATAACCTCAGCAAGGTTGATCCCTCCCCCACCCCTGCTACTAACACCTTCTATGAATTATATGTAAAATTACATAGCATATACTTAGATATGGAAACTCTATAAACTCTGGCTACCCCTTCAAGATCATCTCATAATAACTGCAGTGTGATAAGAAATGGTTACATTCTACATGATATATAAAGGCTAGTAAATCAGGAAAGTGGGACAGTTTGCAAGACAGGGTGGTATGTCTGATGAGATACCATTTGACAATGTAAAAATTGGTAAGAACTCGCTAGCACAGATCAAAACATTACCTGAGCCATGTATCCTCTTTTTCTAAGGGACACACTGACCCCCACATATAAGGCAATATCATTCATAAGGGATCCACATGTAGGGCTATTCGTAAAAGAGCTCAATCCATAAGATTCTTCCACTCACTGAAAAAAGAGAACGTTTTCACAAAGCAGGGCTTTATTTGCATAGCCTGGTTTGTGGAGCCCTCATATCAGTTATTACCTTATATACAGGGAGATACATTCGTTTGCTGCAGTCCCTCAAAGAAGTATTTCTACAGATAAGCATATGAGTTAGACCTAATGTCACTTTTCTAAAAATGCTTTTTTTTAAAAACAAGCAATCATTTGGGGGGGGGGAAAGGATCTCTAATGAAGAAGTAGGAAAACATTATAAACTGTACCCTTGCTGTCAAAAAGACTTCAGAATCAGCTGCCATCTTGACATGATGTTGCAATTCCTGTTACTGTACTGTTTAGAGAGATAGGGGACATGCTTAATGGGCTGCCCCCTCAGTGGTTATCATCAAGAAAAGACTAAATGTTTTGTTTTGTTTAAAAAATGTTAAGTGGTGTTTGTGGGGATATTCTGTTCGCTCTTGTTTTGAAGAAACACCTCAGCTTGCTCCAAAAATGTCTTTTTCTGATTCTGGAGACTGGGGTCTTGATATTTCATACAGCTCCTGTTGTGACTGAGAACTTCTTCTAGAGGCTAATATCCTTAGTATCTCAGTGAGCTGTTTTTCTATATTAGTCATTTTTGTGTTTAAAGCTTTGATGTCCTCTTTCAGCTCATGCTTCACTTCCAGGACAGTTGCCTGAAGAGTCTGTTCAGGAATAGGATAGAAAGTGTGTTTGACCTCTGCCAGGACAGGACTTCTGTCCTGAGGACTCCGTGTCTCCCCGACATTGTCCAAACGCAGATCGCTTTTTGTGATGCCGCTGTCACAGGAGTCTGTCTTCTTCAGAGTGGCTTCTCCTGCTGCTCTTGTTCTCTCTGGCAAAGTTTCCATGGATTCTGCTTTGGAGACTTTGTTCCAGTCTTCTCCCTTCCCACAGGCATCTTTGAATTTGGTCCAGCCTTTGCGCTTTGGAAGATCACCTGTCACTTTGGTACCTGTGTATTCTGACAGAGGAGCTTGTAGTTTTGCTTGGTCAGACACACCAGATGTAGAAGCAGATTGATAGGCAACAGGTGTGGCAGGACTCTCCCTGACAGTTACAATGCTAGCTTTTACAATGGTGCGTGAAGGATGATCTCCCAAAATGTTGCCTTTTTCCACATCTAGGTCATCTCTGCCTCTTTCTGCTGCTAATCGGGCTTCCTTCTGTTGCCTAAATCTTTGAAATAGCCGACGGACAGGATGGTCAGGTGGCAGAACTAAAGGTGCCTCATTCTTTCTTTTCATCCTTTCTTCTTCTTCCCGCTTGACATCACTGATCTTCCGGAATACAATCTGCAAAGAAGAAACATCACACTAAAGATTAGCAAGTTGAAATCTCAGTTATCACTGGGGGTGACATCCTTTGTACTCCATAGTTTCTGATCACATGACTGCAACATTTCAGTTGGCTGAATGTTTATCACAGTCCTCAAAACAATGTAATATGACCCCCTATTGCAAATGGTGTTATTGACTTGGGGTACAAGCTGTCCATCAACTCCACCTCTTGCATGCACTCATGGTCAGTGCCAGGGCTGTAGGAAAATACCAGCATTTGTAAATGTGCATTCAGATGAAAATCTGCTCAGCACCAGCCTGCCAATGCTGATGTTCTGGGGGAAGAATACAACTATCAGAAGGTTCTCAGAAAGCAACCGGGCTCCTGCCAGCTTCCCTGAACACAGTCCTCAGCAAAAAGCCTTGTACATTTTGCAAATGAGGTAGAACAAGCTGAGGGAGGGAACTGACTCTCTGCCACCTTTTTAAGAACCATTGCACTACTAATAGGTTTCACAGAGAAGGGAAAGGGATGTGTGGTAAGGCAAATGGTGAAAGGTGCATGTGGGGTTAAACATAAACCTTTGTAATACTGTGCTACTCATTTTTAAAAGCAAGTAAACCACCAGGTGCACTTTGATTTGCATTTGAACAGACATAATGGAAACATTAGTTTGATATAATCAATGGTGCTGTATTCTAAAGAACTCTGAGACATCACACACAGGGCCATGCCTCTTATTGTTAAACCAAATTTATGTTTTTACATTTTTTTTGTTGTGCAATGCTTTGAATATATAGTTTACAGAAAAGTGACTCATATGTTAAGCAGAAATAAATGCTCCTTAGTCAGCCTAAAGACTTGTCAGACTGACTCTTTCACCAATCCACTTCTCACAGAGGCTGTTTCCGCACAGCAGTGGAAATGAACCTCCACCGGCGTGGGAGTGTCCCTCCAGCCCTCCAGAGTGAAGCTGGAAGGAGAGGTGAGTAGAGGGGAGGGGGAAAGTGGCATCTTCGGTTTGCACCGCACTGGCTTGAAAATGCCACTTTTAAAAAACCTCGCGCATCGAGCAAGGTTTAAAAGCGACGCCTTCGTGCCGCTTGGGGGGAGCCAGGACAGCGCTGCTACGATGCAGCAGCACCTCCTGTGCAAACAGCACCCCAGGGACCAGTTTTTTCCCATCCCTGGGGCGCTGTTTTTTGGCCGTGCAGAAACAGCCAGAGTTCCTGGTTTACTCAACCCTATCATACCTCTGAGCCCAGATTCTTAGGTCAGATTAACCTACTACCAGAGTAAATGGCTGCTTTACAATAACCATTTTTACCCCATAAAAGGGGACTTGAAGTGGCTTACATCCTAATCTACTCCTCCATTTTATTCCAGCTACAATCCTGTGAAGTACATTAGGCTGAGATTGGGAGACTGGCCTGAAGTTATCCAGAAAGTTTCAATTGCTGTGTGGGGAGTCAAACCCAGATCTCCTAGATCCTTGTCTGACATTCTTAAATGCTACACCACACTGGTTCTCATTTGGGCTCCAGATGGCAGCAATACTATTTGCAGGGGTAGATCACCTGGGTTCTCACCCACATGCCATCCCCCCAGGGGGACAACTTGCATTGGCATGGGAAGGATTCAGATGTCACTTGTGATTGGCTCCTGCATTATCATCCCTGAAATGTGAAACATGACTGCAAGGAAGTATGTATGGTTCAGTCCTCTACTAATCAACCAGACATGCTTCACTACTATTGTTCTTATCTATTCCCTCTCCTGATGCTTCTAGGATCTCTAGCTTGTCACCTGCCTGTAATATCAGTCCCCAGTCCCCTTACCAGATTCTGCCACTGGTAAGGAAAAAATGAACTAACATGGACTGAAATGAAGAGTCCCTCAGATCTGTTGTTGATTTAGGGAGTGGTTCTAACCAGGTCAACTCAGCAATCAGTCCTATGTTACTCCCAAGAAAGAGTCCTTAAGACTGCAGCCTTACACAACCAGTCCCCCTGAGTGCTGTTAGGTGACCTAGAGAAACATCAGGAGTCAGGACTATTTTGGCACCTATATGATTCCTCCTCCAAGCAGACTCAGTGGGGTTATGATAACCAGTTTACTATAATATCATCTAATTAAATAGTAGTAATGCAATACAAAATAACCATCATGTTATACATGTTCATTTAAAAAACAAATAGCAAACCAATAAATATCCTCCCAGCTGTCAAAGAAGCATCTATATTACGATAGCTCTAACAGGAATGCAAAATAATAAGACTTTATGCTTCCCCTGCTGATGCTAAATCTACTTGATATTCTTCTCAATTCTGGGCAGGCACACAAATAAATATCTTGTTAATTTCTGCTCTTTAGAGAAGTAGAGGATGTTAGAAGTAAGAGAATAATTCAAGAGCTGACAAATGGGAGATGAGTTTTGAAAGAGAGAGGGATTTTATTCTCATATACTTTTGCATTTTAAGTTGAATACCAGACATAAACTAACAAGAGCATTAGAAACAGCACAGGTATGCAGGACTGAGTGGAGTTCCATGCTGCCTACTAGTCATACTAAAACCAGTCAAAAAGGTTCTACCAAAACCAGTGGAACCCTCTAGTTGCGACAAACTTTGAATGAATTACAATCCCCATCTAATGCCCCATTAAGAGTTTACCATTTCAGTAGAGTTTACCATTTGCATACCAGTATGCAAACCAATAACCAGAGAAGTTGGTAATATATATATATATATATATATATATATATATTTCAGCCATACTTGCCAGGGTTGAAGTTAAGAGTGTGTGACTAATCCAAGTTCACCCAACAAGTTTCCATAGCAGGGTGGGGATTCGAACCTGGGTTTTCCAGATCCTAGTCCAACAACCACACTGGTCCTTTAACAGAGGTTACCAACTATGGGTCAAGAAATTCCTGGAGATTTTAGGGTACAGGTTATATGTGTAAATGAACTGTAGAAGATTTGAATGGCAAAGACTCTATTAAAGGGACAAAGCATCTTTGTTCAGGCAGTTAGCAACCATAACCAGTATTTAAACAGTTCTAATCTAATAGACTAAGCACTACTACTCCACACTCCCCCACCCCCCAATTACTACTACTCCACACTCCCCCACCCCCCAATTAAGAACATAAGAACATAAGAACAAACCAGCTGGATCAGACCAGAGTCCATCTAGTCCAGCTCTCTGCTACTCGCAGTGGCCCACCAGGTGCCTTTGGGAGCTCACATGTAGGATGTGAAAGCAATGGCCTTCTGCGGCTGTTGCTCCCGAGCACCTGGACTGTTAAGGCATTTGCAATCTCAGATCAAAGAGGATCAAGATTGGTAGCCATAGATCAACTTCTCCTCCATAAATCTGTCCAAGCCCCTTTTAAAGCTATCCAGGTTAGTGGCCATCACCACCTCCTGTGGCAGCATATTCCAAACACCCATCACACGTTGCGTGAAGAAGTGTTTCCTTTTATTAGTTCTAATTCTTCCCCCCAGCATTTTCAATGAATGCCCCCTGGTTCTAGTATTGTGAGAAAGAGAGAAAAATTTCTCTCTGTCAACATTCTCAACACCATGCAGAATTCTACACACTTCAATCATATCCCCCCCTCAGACGTCTCCTCTCCAAACTAAAGAGTCCCAAACGCTGCAGCCTTTCCTCATAAGGAAGGTGCGCCAGTCCCTCAATCATCCTCGTTGCCCTTCTCTGCACTTTTTCTATCTCTTCAATATCCTTTTTGAGAGGTGGTGACCAGAACGGAACACAGTACTCCAAGTGCGGTCGCACCACGGCTGTGTATAAGGGCATGACAATCTTGCAGTTTATTATCAATTCCTTTCCTGATTATCCCAGCATAGAGTTTTGCCTTTTCACAGCTGCCATACATTGAGTTGACATTCCCATGGAACTATCAATTAAGACGCCTAAATCCCTTTCCTGGTCTGTGACTGATAGCACTGCCCCCTGTAGCGTGTATGTGAAGTTTGGATTTTTGCCCCTATGTGCATCACTTTGCATTTTGCTACATTGAACTGCATTTGCCATTTCTTAGCCCACTTCACCTAATTTTTATCAAGGTCCGCTTGGAGCTCCTCGGCAATCCTTCTTTGTGGTTCTCACCAATCTCTACATAATTTGGTATCATCTGCAAACTTGGCCACCACGCCACTCCACCCCTACTTCCAGGTCATTTATGAATAGGTTAAAGAGCACTGGTCCCAATACGGATCCTTGGGGACACCACTCCCCACATCTCCATTGTGAGAATTCTCCCATTTACACCCACTCTTGCTTCCTGTTTCTCAACCAGTTTTTAATCCATAGGAGGACTTCCCCTCTTATTCCTTCATTGCTGAGTTTTCTCAATAGTCTCTGGTGAGGAACTTTGTCAAAAGCCTTTTGGAAATCCAAGTAGACAATGTCCACTGGTTCCCCCTTATCCACATGCCTATTTACATCCTCAAAGAACTCTAGTAAATTTGTAAGACAGGATTTGCCTCTGCAAAAGCCATGCTGACTCTTTCTCAGCAGGTTTTGCTTTTGTACATGTTTTATAATTTTATCTTTAATGACAGATTCTACTAATTTACCAGGAACAGATGTCAAACTGACTGGCCTGTAATTTCCCGGGTCCCCCCTAGATCCTTTCTTAAAGATTGGTGTGACATTGGCCATCTTCCAGTCTTCAGGGATGGAGCCTGATTTCAAGGATAAGTTGCATATTAAATTAATAGATACAAATACATACAGGGATTTCTGGGTTTAAATTGATTATGTCCCAGGTACAAATTCAACATACAAAGATAATAATCAATTTTATAGCTTTTGAAGAACAAAATGGTTGTGTTTCCAATCATATCTCCAGGGGACAAGTAGTATAATGCGAATGTACATTTAAACATTTTGCACATGTTTTGTCACAGCTTCTGGTTCAAGTCAATTTCTGCCAAACTTTCAGCTTCCCCCCACCCCAGCTTTATTCAGTCTTTGGGAGGCATAACACAGCACCAACCATCTGAGCACAGATTTTGCACATAGCATGCATACAAACTAAAATGTCAGTGAAAATACTAAGTTGGATCTCTTTTCCCTGACTTCTAGTTTTCTATGTGCAGAAGAGCTGTTTTATTTTATTTACTTATTTTAGCCCTATTTTTCTCCCTAATGGGCACCCAAAATGACTTACATCATCTTCACTCCTACATTTTATCCTGTGAGGTACATTAGGCTGATTTCAACATCCATCCTTCTCATCTCCATTTTATCCACACAGCAACCTTGTAAAATAGGCTAGGCTGATGGAGTGAGTGAACCAAGGTCATTTAGCAAGCTTTATCACAGAGTAGGCATCCAAATCTGGCAGCCTTCCAACTATGCTGGGCCGGTTTTCTTGCCTTTTCTATGACTGAGCTGTTTTGATGGTAGCATATGAGATGTTTCATGCTTATATGCTCAGCTTTAGGAACTCCAGAAAGGTGAAGGGAGTCTTTTTTTCCTATGGAAAATCTCCCTTTTCAAGGCACCAATGAGAACTGAGGCAAGTTCAACAACCAAAATTAAAATGTATGGAACAAATTAGATAGGATCAGGAGATATTTCAATGGATATTTCATTTTGTCCCAAGCTCCATTTTCTGTAGCTAAGCCCCTGCAAGGAAGGTGCTGCTCACAGTTGCCAGATTTGGGTTAGGAAATACCTGAAGATTTTGAGAGTGGAGCCGGAGGAGGGCAGGATTTGGGGAAGGGAGGGACCTCAGCAAGCTATAATCTTGTAGTATCTACCCTTCAAAGCAGCAGTTTTCTACAAGGGAACTCAACTTGGTTGTCTGAATACAGTTGTAACAGCAGGAAATCTCCAGCTGCTACCTGGAAAGTGTGGGTTACCTATTTCAGAAAGCAGGAAAACCTGTTATTCAATTTATTCATTTGCTTCAATGTTACAGAAAAGACATAGTTGACCTGCTTTAAAAAAATAGAAGGAAGTTTCTATTGATTAGAAGATAAGTTTCCTCATGTTTAGAAAAATCTGGATCGATAGATCACTTGCAGTAAATACAACTAAGAACCTTGTGCTGACTTAAAGACTAACAAATGTATCTGTGACATATGCTTTCGTGGGATATGAAAACATGCCAAATAAATGTGTTAACCATCCAAGTGTCATGGGTCTTTTATCAGTTTCAAAACTATTTTTCATATATGTTCTATGGCTTTCTCTTTCCCCTCCCCGCCTCCCCGTTGCTGCCTATTTTGATCTATTATCATTATTAGATAGCATGTTCCATTTTCTTTGTCTCTTCCCAGTTCCAAATCTTTGAAAAATTTCCAACTTACCCATTCTGTAGCTTTAACAGTGTTTGTTGCCCCTGGTAGTAGTATTCAGTACAGTAGAGATGATACTTGAGTACTTGACACAAAATAATTTTTGGTAATGAATTGCTTTTCCTTCATAATAAGCAGTTAATTGGTACTTCTGAGAGAGAGAGAGATCCTTGTAGCATACCAAGTTTCCTCTAATTAAAACATTACACAGTAATACTGCAGTTGAGTGTCAACACATTAAACTGTTACATATCCAAAGTAGGGTGTTTTCTCAGTGTTGTCAATTTCCCTCCATTACAAAGGTTAGAAGTGAACTTATAGCAAGATTCTGGGCAAGCTACCTAGTGTAAAGTATTAGTTGGCAAGATTTCTAGGTTTCATTTTATAAGGAAAATACACTTGCAGTTCCAAAAAGATAAGAGACAACAACATACAGGTCAGATTCCATCCAAATAAGTGACAAATAAACGTTCCAGTGTTCTGTGCACTTAGTGGGAAATCACTGCAACTGTGAGTAAAGGAACCATTAATAACCTTTCTTAATTTCACCCCATTGCATATGCTGACCAATGAAGACACCCTCCTTGTCAATTATAGCAATGACTTTGCTCTTGTAATTAGTCAGAATCTTATGTGGGAGGAAGCAGCAGGATTCACCGGAGAAGTGCATTGCATCATGAGACCTTGTTATAATAAGACTACAGCAGAAGGAACATTCATGAGAAGAAACTAACCTTTTCACTGTTTCTTCCTACTGTTACCTTATATACTGTTGCATTCTGTTTTGCAGACATAGGTAAGAGGGAGACAGCAGGGACTTTGGCTTTGCTATCCTGAAACAGAAAACACAAACACCCTAACCATATAATGTGCCTGAAGCACTTTTTTTTCACCTGGCCAGACTTTGATACCAGACATTGACTGAACTGAAGGAGGAGGAGGAGGTGTTTGGATTTATACCCTGCTTTTCTCAACCGTAAGAAGTCTCAAAGCGTCTTAAAAACTCCTCCCCTTCCCCTCCCCACAACACACACCCTGAGAGGTAGGTGGGACTGAGAGAGCTATGAAGAACTGTGACTAGCTCATCAAGCATTATGTGGAGGAATGGGGAAACAAATCCATTTCCCCAGATAAGAATCCACCGCTCATGTGGAGGAATAGGGAATCAAGCCTGGTTCTCCAGATTAGTGACTAATCAGCTCCACGCAAACACAGGATGACTAAAGACAATAAACAATCAAAGGGAACAAAGGCCAGGCTACTTCTAGTCATATGCCCTCACCTATTGACCTTGCTATCTTCATTATCTTCATTGTTACTCACATGCCAGGCTATTTCTATTCAGATGCCCTCACCTATTGACCTTGCTATCTTCATTGTTACTCACAGGTATATATACTCCACTTGCTTTCCTTTCCTACTATCAGATCCTCTGAAGATGCCAGCCACAGATGCAGGCGAAACGTCAGGAGAGAATGCTGCTAGAACATGGCCATACAGCCCAGAAACCACACAGCACCCCAAGAAGTGTATGGTTTGCTCTTGGATTGCTGGCAACAGTTCACTGTTGCCTTTCTGCAAAGCATCTGTAAAAAGTACTTTAAAATTAATTGTGTGCCATTGGGTTGCAATCTACTCATACCAACCCCAGGACTAAGGCATTTTCAAGGCAAGAGATGAACAAAGGCATTTTACCACCACCTTTCTCTGCATAGCAATCCTGGCCTTCCTTAGTGGTCTCTCATCTAAGCACTAACTGTGGCCAACCCTGCTAAGCTTACATGCTCTGCCAAGATCAGGCTACTCGTGACTATTCAGGCTGCTGAGAGGGCCTTTAGTCCCATAAAAATAATGCCATTCCATTATTATCCTGATTATTGCAGAATCCCATCTACTTCTCTAATAGATCTTAACTTACCTTTTAAAAAGTGATTTGGGGTTCCATACTGACCCATGTTTGGCTATAAAGCTGGAGTTTGCTGACCCTTGATCTGGACTAATCGCTTCCATTCTCTTACAGAGTCTGTTTTCAGCTGCACAATCTGGTTGTAAATAAAGCCATGCTTTATATCCATAAAATTAAAACATATTTGGGCAGGAAGTGCAAAGACACCCAGATTCAGTTTGCATTAGCTCCTCCCTGACACAAAACATTTATTCCTCCATGGGGATATTGTTTCACTTGCATCCACTCACTGACACAATCCACTGGCATTAGCAGCACACTGTTGTCAAAGACTGAAGCCATTATAAGGTCAGAAATAGCTACACCATATGTATTATTTATACCTTTCACTTTAAAGTATGTATTATGCACTGCTTCATTCCAGCACCCTCTACAGCAGTGAGAACATAATGGATTTTGGGAGAGGTGGCTCAGTGCAGCAGCTATTTAACTCTCAGAACTTGCTTGGACAACCTTGGCCCCGTAGGATGAAACAGATAAACATGTGCCAAACAGAAGTTTCCAGCTGCATTCAAAATTAATCTAGTTTGCAAATGCTGCACTTATATTATTTATATTGTTTTTTAAGGTGATGGGATATATTTATCTTTCCCAGTTTGAGAGAATGTTTTCTTTTTTGGTGTAACTAAATGGTTTTCTAGGAAAGCCTCAGTTTTTGGAAGTTTCTTGGGGTTCTTCAGTGACTATATCAGCAATGCACATAATAATATGCAATCCAAGTGGAAGTGTGTTTTATTTTCTCTTGAGCATGCTCACTTCATAAAGGACAATGGTAAGATCCATTCTAGCCAGTTCTCCAAAGAGACTATGCACCTCCTCAATTTTTTGCAATATATAGTGGGTCCAAGGCAAGTATTTAGGGGCCCCTTGGTAAACAACTCAATGTGGAAAAGCATTCCCTGACTGCAGAAAGTACTAGATATCAACAAATTTCAGATTTGGGTGCTGATCCAATCTACTCCACTTCACAGGATGTGACACAGGGTTGTGTGTGCCTGCTGGGGACAAGAAAATTCACATCCCCAGCAGGACCTTCCAACTGCCACTTGGCTGAATGGTGGGAGAAATTAGGGAGGAAATGGGGGTTGAATGCCAGCATCTCAATGTGCTGGCATCACTTCCAGTAAAACCAGAAGTGACATAAGCACGTCACCAGTGACACGGTAGGAGTGAAAACTCTGTTGTTAAACTACAGTCTCCCATTGATTGTTAGCCTCATGCTGGCAACTCTAATGAGACATGATGTGCCAGGTACTGAAAGCAAAGCTCCTAGAATCCAATTTGGTGCAGCATAGAGCAGTTTCCTCTGTATATAGGGTGGGGACAACCAGGGCACGTACTCTGGGCACCACCTCTTGAAGGAGGCACCACACTTCCCCCCCCCCCTGCCTCCAAGTGACCATTGTTGAGTTGTGCCCCACCAAACTGAAATTTGGGGGCAAAGAACACAGTTGAATGCTGAACTTGGTCAGACCAAGCACAGTGTTCAACTGAGCTCACTCTCAAACTCCATGTGACTGTTCAACACTAAGCTCAGCCTTGCTGAGCTTCAACTGAGAGCTTCAAGGCTGCAATTTAAAGCTTGACCCAGTTAGGCTGAGCTCAGAGTCAAACTGAGAAGTTACTGTCCCCAGCTCCAGTTTTATACTGCTGGCCTCAAGCACCACCTGACCTTTGGCTGTGGATCTTGGGGTCAGAGCCAGCAGTTTAAAACTGGAGACAGGCAGAACGACTGCTCAGTCCAATACTAAGCTTAGCCTCGTTATGCTGAGCTTTAAATTGCAGGCTCGAAGCAGGTAGATGCAGCCAAGATGAGGGCAGACAGAGAGATCCAGTAGTGCTTGCCCTGCTTGCCATTTTCTACAGATATATTTATTTATTTATTTATTTTGAAAATGTATATCCCACCCTTCCCAATGCAGGGAAGTGTAACAGAATCACCCCTTCTGTCATTTGCTTATTTAGGGCCTTCTTACCCTATTTGTGTCTACTTATAATAATAAAAATAGTAAGGAGAAACAATTCACATCTAAACATTGCACAGAAAAAAATCACAATGGAGCTGCCTAAGAGGGGATGGGAAATGTAAGATTTATGAAGCTTTGAGTAAACTTGTTAAATATTGCAAAAGTCACAGGAAGAAATGCCCCAACTTGCACAATATCTTATATCTTCCATGATAAGTTCACCACACATCTAAATTATTTCCAAAGTCATTATAAATCCATGAATCCATTTCTTCCTGTGACTTTTGCAATATTTAACAAGTTTCTTTGCTTCGGTTTACAATGTAAGCTTCGGAGCTACAGAGACTTGATAGGAAAATCCCTTCCGATTCATATATCGAGTATTTTTAGCTTCAAAGTTACCGTTTAAAAATCAGGGAAATGACATGTTGCTGTAATCAATAGGAGAAGCTGAGTCCATGCATGTATTTTGTTTATTGAAAAGGTGTCCAGCTGCAAAGCCAGCAGGGCAAATGACTCAGGGGAACTTTACGAAATGGCAGGCAGCACAGAGGATTCTAGTGTCAGAACAGGCAGGCGGGAGAAAACAAAAGTGAGAGCTTGCAGATCGAGTGGGAGGAAAAAAATCTGCTGTCTCCTCAAATGGTTTATTTGTCCATGCTATCTGGACAAAAAACAAGGAAATGCTTTTTGAAAGACATCCCCATGATGTCTTATAATGATTGTGCAGAAAAAAACTATGATTGCCTTGGATCACATTGTAGAGAAGAAGGAGGAAAAGTACTGTTAAATCACAACGGACTTATGACAAGTCTTGTAGGGTTTTCCAGGCAAAACAAGGAGAGATGGTTTGCCATTGCTCCGGACTTCCTTGGTAGTCTCCCATCCAATTACTAAGAAGGGCTGATTCTGCTTAGCATCTGACATCTGATGAGACTAAGCTAGAAGGAGATCAGCAAAGGGAGGCAAAGAAAATGCCAAAGAAGATGCCAAAAAGAACACCAGGAAGCCTTTGGTGGTCTTTCAGTGAACACTTCAGGCCCATAAGCATAAGAAAAATTATCTTATACTGCCCAGTCCTATTAAAGATTCAGCAATCTTATTCTGAAGTCATATGATTTACTAATTTATTAGAAGAGAGGAAAACTCTGGAATTGAAAAATTGAAACCCTTTGAATTTTATGTCTACATCTTAAATCATGGGATCAAAGTTTTATTCACCAGTTCAAAAAACAGTTCCACAACTTCTTTATCATTATTATTATTATTATTTATTAAATTTAATAGACCGCCCTACCCCCGAAGGGCTCAGGTGAAACTTCAGTTTTCTTCATGCAAGTGAAACTTCAGTTTTCTTTTCTCAGTTGTGACTGGCTATTTGTCATTGTGTCATCATGTGGTAATTGTAAGAGAGTTACACTCTCTGTAGTTAAATTTATTCTTTCTGCTCTTGAAATTGGAAGAGCAGAACATTTAAAAAATCTGTTTGTTTTATTATTTAATAATTTGGGACTTGTTTTTGATTTGCTCAAGTGCTTTGGCACACAGACACTCACATTTCCGAACAGGAACAGAATTGTGACATCATCACATTTACAACATGATCTCTGATCATCCCAAATGTCATCAGCAGGAAGCCCAGTGGTACTGATTCAGCTGCCCAGAGAGGCAAAAGGCAAGAAGGTGGAAGAGAAGCTATTGTGACTCCAACTAATCAATGCTCTTTCCCATTAACAGCACATGGTGACAGAAACTACTTCAATCCTTATGTGTGGAAAGACCAGAGTGTCAGGGAATCAAAATAAAGAGGTGTGCATCTTGTGCACAGATCATGGAGATCTAAATGACAGCACCTGTCATCCAGGGTCAGTTGGCAAAAGCCTGATGCAACTGAACCAAACCAGTCTGATCCGGTGCTGCGACCTTCTCAGTGATTGGGCAGTGTTTGTATATTAGTGGAGCACTATCAGTGCACATTATCTGTTAGGGATTCTTGTTTACTGCGAAGCATGCTGCCGGTTTGTTCCTTGATATTCACTGTATATAGCTTGCACCTGAAAGTAAAATTCCTTCTTTGAAGTGAAGCTACTGTGTGGTGGAGTTATTTGTCTGCTGTGCCAAGCCGTCCTCAACTGCACTTATCTTTCTCTGGTAACACACCTATCCGCTGATAAACCGCCTGCTCTGTCAGGTTATGGGCCCAGAGTTTGCCGTTACATGGGAGTAAGGTAGTGCTGAGGAGTGTTGTTGGCGTGAAGTGCACGAGCTGTGTGTGGAACAGAGGCAGTCATGGCGTTTACAGCTACCAGTTTGCCTTTTGAGAGGCTGGACGGGACGAACTACATGCCGTGGAGCTGTAAAATGAAGAGTTATCTTATCAGAGATGACCTGTGGGGCATTGTTGAGGTACCCCCCGCCGCCGGAGTCGCAGCAGAACGGAGGGCTGATGAAAGAGCAAGAGCTACTATCATCCTGGCAGTGGCTGATTCTCAGCTGGTGTATGTGCAGAACCCCGCAAGTGCCCATGACGTCTGGGAGGTGTTAAAGAAGCTGTACCAGCGAAACACAGCGGGTTCCAAGGTTCTACTCACGCGTAAGCTGTATAACCTGAAGCTGAAGGCTGGTGAGTGTGTCTCAACTCACTTGCAGGCTATGCAGACTCTTTTCGCTGAGCTAGAGAGCAGAGGCCTTGCATTCCAAGAAGTTCATAAATCTTATCTCCTCCTTTCGTCCTTGGACAGTTCTTGGGAGCAGCTTGTTTTGAGCTTACAGAATGTGAAAGAAGACGAGCTTACTTTCGATTTTGTTACTACCAGTCTGCTGGAGTGGCAGAAACAGAAAGATTATCAGCGCGAATGCCGCTTGGAAGAATGTGCTGGAGAGAGCAGTACTCGGCCTGTCGGTGTCTGGAGAGGAAAAGCCGTGTCAGAGGCTACGTCTGTTCCCATCCCAAACCTTTTATGAACCTGCTGGGGGATCTGGAGAACAAAATCACCCTCTTGTGCCCTGGGAGGGGCTGGTTCTTTTTATGAAGGAAGCTCCACAGAGCATCAGAGTAAAAAATATGAATAATATCTAGCACAAATGTAATGGTGCTGGAAATATTGTTTTGTGTAAAACAGTTGTACAAAGTAATTATAAGTAGTACAAACATTGTATCACTGATTTATCTACAGCTTCATCACAAGCAAAAAAAACCCCTTTAACTTATACATTCCCACTATGTTGACTTTTCCCTGGCACAGGACATTTGAAAAAAATGTGGGTTTTTAAAAATCAAAACATCTAGAAAGAGAATAATTTTCTATATAGTGTGACTGCTTTGAAAAACACCTCCAGCTAGAGCGTAGAGGAAAAATAGAACTACACACCACATATTCACTTTTATCCTCTTTCCAGATGTTTGGATTTTCAAGCAAGGTCTAAAAGCATCATGGAGGCTTTCTTTCTGGCCAGAAACAACCATATTCTACTAATGACATTGTAAGATGTGGATTCCTTTAAAAAAACTTTTTGAAATTATCATTAGCTGCCACAGGCACTCTCAGAAAATAGGAATGAGCAAAGATGCTGGTGTTATTACTTCTTATAAAGATTGTAAAAAGAAAAAAGATAATGAAGGGGACGATAAAAAGAGATTGTTACTGCACCTGTATTTATACTTTATATGCCATTAAAGGTATTGTATTTGTATTTGTTGTTTGTTGTTGTATTTATACTTTATTACTGGAAGTGGAATTAGTGCCCTCCCACATCACTGATTAGGGACTCTGGGGAAGGGTTTCCAATTCCGGTGGTGGTAGGGAGCCATTACTAATTTGAAATTGCCTACCATGTCAGTTTTCAAAGTGAATGTGCATTGGTTGCTAGATATAGAATAGTGTTCAACATGTGGAGAAAATAATATAACCTGAAGTAAGGTCTCCTTCCCATGGAGAGTTATCTAGGAAGAGATCTGTTGATTTAAGAAGAAGAAAGTCCCAAATTCAGCTGGTTGCACCTCTAGAGAAAGGATTTCAGTTAGCAGTGCTATATTTGATGATCCTAGTCAAAGGGCCAAAACTGACTAAGATGTTAGACACTGCCAGCTACACACTATAAAGCTAGAGTGTTTAAGTGGTTAGAGTGCTAGACTAGGACCTGGGATCAAGGTTTGAATCCCCACTCTGTCATGGAAGCTTTCTGGGTGATCTTAGGCCAGTCATATATGTGTGCACAAATTGTTATCAAGTCACAGTCGACTTATGGGGTTTTCAAAACAAGAGTCTAACAGAGTTTATTTGTCATTGCCTTCCTCTGTATAACAACCCTGTTATTTCTTGGTAGTCACCCAACCACCCCACCTTCCCTCCAATATATTTATTATAGTAAATGGTGGCAGCTTGTGAATGGAACAGTGTTTGAACCCCAACCCCAATAACTCCGTGTGACAGCCTGTTGTTAAAAGGATCTGGGCAATCCTGCCTACTGATGTATCTGTGAGTGACAGGGGGACTTTAGATGAGAAATGGTCAAGGACCTCTATGAATTTTAAAAGAGATGAGAAGGGTAGCTTGTTCCATCCTAACCTACTTTTGACCCCAAACTTGAGAGAAAGGTTTTAGAGGGTGGTAGTAGATACTCTATGTGAGTAGAGAAGAGACATCGCAGCTTAATAATGTGATCTTCGAGTGATGAAAACAGCTGATTCACAGTGCTTCTACACTCCTTTTCTATTACTACTACTACTACTACTACTACTACTACTACTACTACTACTACTATTATTATTATTATTATTATTATTATTATTATTATTATTATTATTATTAATTCGATTTCTTAACCACTCTACCCCCAAAGGGCTGTAACAAGCCTACACTTGTTAGATAATTCAGTATGTGTGTTGTTAAACAGAAATGCATATTTCATGTTTTGGAAAACTATTTCTAAGAGGCAAGAAAATGCTGGTTACTATCAAGGACCAAGACTCATAAACATTTCAGCTCCAGCAACAATGCCAGATGTCCCATACATTCAAATGGAAAACATTTGGCTCACACCTGCCTGCTTGAAAAATCAGCTGTAACTCTTTTTGTTTCCCATATTGTTATCTATCTATCCAGTGCCAAAGCCTATTTTACTGAAAGAGATGAGAGCACTATGTAATCTCTCCAAATTCTGTTTTTGCTGCTCAATGATACTGGCTTTTGGAAACATTCATTAAAGAAGTCTGCAATAGGGATCAAATGCTAATCCTTCAAGCATTTCTGACATTTTGCTATCTCAGACATACACTTCACCTAAAAATATAAATTAGCAAAACAAACTTTGAGTTTGATGCCAAATCCATTGCCATGCCCATAAATCTCTTCCAGTTAGCCATCAAAAAAATGACTATAGCCAATAGTAAAGAATATTGCAAGTAGCAACATTTTCCAGAGCCATTGTTCTAAACATATCCTATTCGTTAAAATTTATCTTGATAGATTAGAAAACATTAATAGAAAGACTATACAAATAATAAGTTTCTATGAATTTCTAACAATGGTTTTGTAAATTATGTTTTACTAGCAATAAAGCCCATTGTGCGACAAAATACAACAGGCTCTAGAAAAACATAATTTGTCACTAATACGGCTTCTCCACACTCACATCAGCATGGCCTATCCCCTCCACTTGTGCACCTACACAGTTCTTTAGAAAGTAAGTTGTCAATATGCCTTGCCCTTTACATATTCAGAAATTGGGGGTGCTGGATCAAAGATGCATCTATCCCAGAATCCTGTTTCTAATGGATGCTTCCAAAAGGACACAATGCATGTAAAAAGTGTTAAAAGTAAAAGCAAGTTAAAACTGCAACTTCTGCAACAACTATATCCACCAGTTGCTAATCAGAAACATTTTTTAGTTTATTTACTTATTTATAATAGAAGGGCAAGAGCAAGAACTGCCTGTCATCTTAGTATAAGAGCTCCATCCTAAGGGGAGGGCAGAATCTACTCGTGGAAGCAGCGGGGTGGCCATGCCAGTGGATTCGCTCCCTCCGGGTCCTTACTCCAGCCGAGGGGTGAAACTGCTTCCGTGCAGCCACCGCCACACTCCCCGGTAGTGGGATGCGATATAGGATGCTGTGGCAGCATCCCTGAATCTCTGTCACCTTCACTGGTGTAGCAGGGGGTGGGCCAGGGGCAAGGCTGGAGGAGTAGTCAACGTTATTGAGTGCCATAGAAACTTCTCGGCACCAGGGAGGCTGTCGTGTGTGTGAAGACTCCGCATGCTGCCAGGAAGCCCCTTTGGGAGCAGTGGGGCTGCATGGATATGGTGCCACTGCCAGCCACCTGAACTTATGGATGGGGCTGTCAAACAAGTTCTTATGTACTGCTCATCAATTTCATTGGGCAACCCTAAGGTCTAAATATCTAAAGGTCTAAACCCTAACCCTAAATATATGAGAGGGAGCAAAAAAAGTGCATGCTGACTACACTATTAACATCTTTACAAAATGTTTCTTCTGTTAATTTTTCTAAGTGAACTCACATCCTTTAAAAGCTAAAGCATTTCCTTGTGCATCTTGATCAGCTGGGTTGCCCTTTTCTCTGCCCTTTCCCACTTTATTATATCCTCCTTTGAGATGAGGTATTTAATGTAGTATTTTAAATGCAGCCCTGCTAAAAATTTATAGAAAGGCATAGTAATAGCTGTGCTATTCAAATGTACAATATGATCAATGCATTTTTAAATAATCTCTAATTTGCCTTTTTCATTGCTGCTGCATTCCAAGCTGATATTTCCTATCCGTGTCCACTGTGACTTCAAGGATTCTTTCCTAGATACTTAAAACGGATTCCAATAGCATTAGGGAACATGAATTTAGGAATTTTTCCCCAATGCGCATTACTTTGCACTTGCTTAAATCTTATTTTCCATCTTATTTTCACCCAATTGATAGTATTTTATCTTTAAGATAAAATATTCCTATGCTCCCTTTCTACTCAGTTCAGAGTCTCCAAGGTGGTGACCCTTGAAAAATTAGAACAAAACATTGTAACATTTGAGCCATTAAAAACATTATATTTTTGTTTTAAATATATATATATAGAGAGAGGGGGAAGGGGTAGGGAGGGAAGACATGCACATGCATGAACAATAGGTGGCCCTCTCTACTAGCTATGCATCCCAAAGTCATAAATTCCTTTGCTCCACTGATGGTACTGCTACATAGCTATTATAATTTTTGTTGCTTATTTTATAATGGAACCACAAGTATCATAAAAATTTTGAATTTATCCAAGTGCAAAACTGGGAAGATGAATCTGACTTTTGAGATACACCTCTTTCCAGGAGCCTGACATGATACGCCTAAATAATAATTTTCTCTTGATATGTCTTGCAATAACTGAAGTTGTAGACTCATCATTGTTTTTTTCAGCTTTCTTGAACTTTTTTGGGTTCCTGATTATCCATATCCTGTTCTTACCTACTCTTCTTTTTTTTTCATTTTCTTGATCACTAACTTGGTTCTTCTGTGTTTTTCAGAGTCACACTTTAATAAACACTTCTAGTCACCTCTTCAAGACAACATATTAGCTCATAAATATTTTTTCTGCTGCTTGCCTTATTCTTCATAACTATCTTTAGAACTTATATAACTTTTGTCTTGGGAAAAAGCTCCCTAAAATGATTCCCATCTTATTTTCTTTTCCATTACTGGAACTCCTCTTTCTGCCATTTCTACAGTTCATAATTGGAGAGTGGTTTTAATTCAGATTTTCATTTGCACTGAAGGAATAGACAATTGCTAAATGTTGCAGTTTTTCCTTCTTGCAGAAGTTGCAGAATTTCCTTCTTAGGAGCTTTTCAGAAACTGAACTTCTCCTCTGCCTGTTTTTCTGGTTCTCATCATGCTTCATTTCATCCACCGACAGCCAACTCAACTTTTAAATAGCTTTACTATCTCGCAGCAGTCTACTGAAAAATGCTCTCACCAGCATTTCTCCCTCTTCATTTCTCCCTCTTCACTTTGATCACAAAGTTCCTATTAGACTCTCATTATTAGCTTCATATTCAGTGTTATTTTAAATGTATGCTTTGTATACTCCTTTGCAATATGTCCTATAATCCTGATCTTCTTTACATGGCAAATTCACATAAACCTAGCATTGCTTAAGTATGGAAATGTTTCCAACAGCATATATCCATTTATTCTGTTTTTTAAATGAAAAGCAAATTCAAATCCCTTCACAGGATCTCCATCTTATTAGTTAGAACGCAATACAGTACAAGGGACTAATGATGCAAATGATTGGAGGGATCCAACTGTGAATGAGAATGAATGGACTTGACCCCTCATTTCATTAACAAACTATTTTAGAATGTGGTCTATTAGGCTGATCAGTCAAAAGCAGCCAGATGTGAAACAGTTTTATTATACACTTTGGCTATCCAACTTTATGCCTTTTTAAAAAATCATAGTATAGAATTAACCGTGTCAATATCTTATTTATGTTTACATTGCTTTTCCTCCAAGCCAAACACATTTAGAAATCTGGTATTATTTCTATATATTAATTCGCTACACTCATATTATTTTCATTAAGTTGTCAGAAGAAAGATTGAGACCTAAGACATCTGTCTGGGACGGAAAAAGATAAGCAATAATGACTCTTGTAATTAAAAAAAATCTTTAACATGTATTTAGCAGCACTAAAGCAACACTACTAGTTGCTTCTGTTACTTCCCACAATTCACATACAGCCCTGAGATCCTACTGAGCTGAGTAATGGCATATGTCTGACTGATTTTAATGTACTAGAATTTAGCTTTATTCCTGTACAAGCTTTTGCAGCCTAGAGAGCATGCTTTTTCAGATACAATGATTGGCTCCTCATTAGGATTTCCCCATAACAGGGGTCAGGCTCTGATATGAAAGCAAGATTGTATACTAGCTCCTTTTTATTCTGTCTTTTCCTGGACACTCTTGCTCTGGCCCTGTATCTGATAGGTACTTGGTTTGCTTCATGTTCTACTGCTAATGATGCTGTTGTGTTATCCCATTCACAGATAGGTCTGAAATACCTTCTGTACCAATTCTCAGTTTTCTGTGAGATCAACAGGTTCTCCTTGAATTATGGAAAATCCCAAATAGTGGTCTTCTCAAAGACATGGAAGCATTATTAGTAAAATATTAGGGGTAACATCATTGCTGAAATTAAACATTTTACATATCTGGGAATACACTAACACTATAACACAATCTGGACTATGCATCCCAATTATGCAATCAATATAGCAAAACCTAGCATGTTAGCTATCACACAGGTTTTTTTTAATACATAAGGCAACCAGTATGTGCCATCAGACTACAGAATCTTCAATTCCAAATCAACTACTCAATTGTTCTATGGTATACCATTACAGATCAACTCATTCAACCAAGTCATGGAAGGTGAGCAGTCTTTATTCCATTGTAAAATCCTGGGCATCCCGGTGTCCCCTACACAGCTTTACATCCAGAAACTAATCAAAGATTGTTTAAAACCAAAGGCTGGTTAATAGCTTTAAAGTTCTTACCATGTTTACATTTTTGGTCTGATCTTGCTAGCTTGACTTTTCTTATGCTCATAGAACATTGTTCATCTATCTGGTTAAGTTACATTCAGCAAAAGATTAAATCCGTTGGCATATCCCTGGACATTCTATGAACGATCACTGAATCAGCAGCATATGGTTTTGTTAACTGTAGACTTCTAGACACAGAGCAACAGAAACTCAGTGGTGTAGCTAGGGAAACCTGCTCCCCATTGAACTTTGGAACAATGCCAAGCTCAGGGTGCCCACTGTATATGCCCATCATCTAACTGTGCCCCAGCAGTTCAATGTGCATCCTTCAGCAGTTTTGTCTGAAAGATTCCATAAGATAATTTATCCAGCAAGACTTTGTCCTTGTAGACAAAGCTGCATTGAAATTATTTCACATTTTTTCTTCTACTGCACTTTTTATATTACTATTTATGTCAGTCTTATTAACCCCCCTCTTCTTAATCAGACAGAGCTATCTGATGAAACCAAAGTATCATTGGGTTGCAAAGTATCATTTCTCCTGGCAAACCAGAATCCTAGTACAGTTGAATCAGTGGCAATGTTTTTGCAGTAGACCATGAGTCTTCGTGAATCTAGGTCAATTAATTTTTAATGTATTATTATATGATGCTTTTTTGTACATTTACATTGTGTATTTTGCATGCAAGTAAAAGATTCTGAATCTGAAAGACTGTGATATAATTATTAGTGATACATACTGATCAACTTCTTCATGCCAGACTCACTTTTATCTAGCAGTTTGTAAAGCATAGCAGAAATTCAGACATAGGGGCTTTCATCCTGTATTTTATTTCTGCTTGCACTTATCTTTGTCAGCTGTAGAGCACATTCCTCTCATGATAGGCACTATTCAGTTGCTGAAAAGAAGTGCCTAACACCAGACAAACATTCTCCAACAGTGGGGGATGACCTTTGCAATGGATAAAGAGAAGTGCAAGAGAAAACAAGATTTAGGATCCAAACCATCCTAATCATATGGTTCTTCATCCAGTGAGAGCCTGGATGAATCATATGGTTCTTCATCCAATATAATCATATATTTCTTCATCCAGTGAGAGCCTGATTTCTTCCCAAGTTTTAAAAAACTGCTTGACAGATTTATATTTTATCCAGCTGGATGCAGGGACATCAGTCTTGCTGATCCCATATGCTTCCAATACCTGTTTTAATGCACATGCTTTGCATAATTTTTCCTTAAAGAATCATTTTAAGTAGTTGCAAAATTGCTCTAGGGATTGTACAGAGGTGCTTTGGTACTAGTCATGGTTGGCTTTTACCGCAAACTTGGGAACATTTTTTTTCTTTCAGAGCAGCTTGGAATGTTTTTATTTCATTGAATGCAATGTGAGAACTTACAGGCTTGTCTCATCTTCACCTATGATGTCTGAAGTCCTCCCCAAGTATATGAATCAGATCAGTAAAGGGACTACAATAATTTTTTACAGTTTGCTTTTGGTGAGCCTGGATAGATAAAATGAAGCTTTTAGACAGGGAATTACAAAACCCACAAGCTTTTCTGAGGGAAGGACAGGAGAAACCCACCACTTTGATTTAATATTCTGTTGCATCCTGTTACATCTAATTAATTCACTGAATTCATCTTGAAGCAGGTACATGCATCACAGCAGCTTTAATGTGACTGCATTCAAGATGACAAGACACCTCCTTTGAAATGATGGAATGCTTTTAGACCAAAAGCTGGGAACTGAAAATGGCTTTAATGACCTGTGAAAAGGCAGGATCTGGCATGTGCTTTTATTTTACTTTTTTTAGATCCAGGACTTGAAAACTAGGGAGGTCTTAGCACTGTTTGTTAACCAAATGCATCTACATTTGCTTTTCCTAATCAGTTCCTTTAGTGCCATCTGACATCTTTTGGTTGTGTCCATATGTGAGCCACTCAGATGACAATTTCTCAAAATCAGTCAGAGAGCAAAATACATCATTAAGCTTGCCTGCATATATGCACACATCCAATGTGTTTACATATATGCACACATCCAATGTGTTTACACCTGAAAGCCTTCTACAATACATGTTTACACCTTCTTTTGCAAACGCATTTTTTTTCTAGGAGCCCAGATTCAAGAACTGTTCAAGGACAAGGGCAAGCAATTACTAAAATCTGCCATGGGAGGACAAATGTTGCCACCTTTCCTCTGATTCTCTTCAAAACAGCTGTTTATAATGTCAATAAAGAAGGCTGTCCTGTTAGTACGTTTTTCAAGAACTCCTCTTGCAAGCGTTTTATAAATGTAATGGGAAGCAGGGTGAGAAAATTGAATGTCAACTATCTCACCCATTTAATGCAGCAATTCATGGGCTAGTCAAAATATCATGGATGTGGCAAGACTGCATTCTGGTTTCCAGCATAACTGTTGTGTCCTCAGTGAAATGGGAGCCTCCACTGGCAGAACCAGCCTGTTCCCCTTCAGGGAGATTGAAAATGTCTTCTACCATGCAGATGGAACAAAAGGCATGTTAAGAAACAACTCACCCATTTCAAAACATATTGCATAATGGGGAAGAATTAGGACTAATAAAAGGAAACATTTCTTCACGCAACGTGTGATTGGTGTTTGGAATTTGCTGCCACAGGAGATGGTGATGGCCACTAACCTGGATAGCTTTAAAAAGGGCTTGGATAGATTTATGGAGGAGAAGTTGATCTATGGCTACCAATCTTGATCCTCCTTGATTTGAGATTGCAAATGCCTTAGCAACCAGGTGCTCAGGAGCAGCCGCAGAAGGCCATTGCTTTCACATCTTGCCTGTGAGATCCCAAAGGCACCTGGTGGGCCACTGCGAGTAGCAGAGTGCTGGACTAGATGAACTCTGGTCTGATCCAGCAGGCTCTTTCTTATGTTTCTGGCCTAGTGATTTTAATGAAGGATGGGGGTTTGTTGTTTTTTCCTTTCTCTTCATTTACATGTTTTTGGTCTCACTTTCCTTGCTTGTATCTCATCAGTTCAACGAAGATATTGTTTATGTAAAACACAAATTTTTAGTGCAGAAAGCAATCCACCACTTGAAAATCTATTATATTATACATGATCTTAAGTGAGTCCAGTGACTGAATGGCAGAGTATTGGCTCCCTCCATAATCCTCCAGCTAACCAGTTCAGCTGTGATGCTCTGATTTCTTGTGCATTTACTTTTTGTTTTGTTTTTTTAAGTTGGCTGTTCAATAAATGCTGCATGCTTCTGTACCCTGTGCATCTTATGGGGACAGTCTGCAATTGGTGTTAAATAAAATTTGGCATTAAGCAAAAGACAATTTTAAAAAATGGCCACACAGCTGAGAAAACCCACAACAATACATTAGTCAAATGTATTTGATGGTTATCACCAAGGTAAAACTTTACCTAAGCAGCTCATATGGTGATGGAAAGCTACTTGGCATGGTGCTAGAAACAAATTTCAACAGAAATAACATTGAAGTAATCTACTAACTCCACTAACTTTTCATGTAAGTATGGAAGTTTGATCAAGGTAAATTTGCATATTCCACTGGATTTTCTTGTGGCAATTGTGATGTATGAAACTATCCAGGTATAAACTGTCTGGTAATTAAATCACCATTCTCCACCTGCCTTGCTAACTCTAAAATAGTTTTGCTGTCTAGGAGACTTAATCCTGTACTCAAGATCATCTTTGTGTATCCTCTCTCTTCCTGGAAGGAAGAAAAAGGAAATGTTCAAGAAATGGAGGGAAAAGGCATACTTCCAAAGAGTATCTGCAGGTTGCTAGACATTATAGAAAATGTTCAAGAAATGGAGGGAAAAGGCATACTTCCAAAGAGTATCTGCAGGTTGCTAGACCAGAGAGGCCAAAGCTCACAATGAGCTGAGGCTGGCTGGGAAGGCTCACCACCACAACAAAAAAGCTTCTTCAGATAAGTGAGGAGCAAATGCAAGGTAACAGAAGCAGTAGACCCAACTATTGGTTGAACATGGAGCAACTCAGACAGAGAAAAAGGAGAAAGGCACAATACCTAATACCTAGCTTTTTTTCTTGAAGAAAATAACAGGCCCATTTTGAGATGGCACTGGCAAGGCATGGCATCTGGGTCACTGGATGACATGGACATAGAGGTTGTTTAGAAGCACTTGGCTGCATTGTATGAGTACAAATCCACCAGGCCAGATGGTGTGCACCTGAGAATTCTCAAAGAACTTTCTAGAAAGCTTGCAGAGCATTTGTCTACCATCTTCAAGACCTCTTGGAGGATGGAAGATTGCCATAAGACTGAAGGAAAGCAAATTTTATCCAAACCTCCAAAAAAAGGGAGGAAGGATAACTCAGGAAACTATAGACCAGTCAGTCTGACATCTATCTCAGGAAATATACAGCAGCAGATTTAAAGAGGTCAGTCTGCAAGCATCTGAAGGACAACTTGGTGATCTGGGGAAGGCAGAATGGATTTGCCCCAAACAGGTCTAGCCAGCCAAATTTTATTTCCTTCTTTGATTGTGATTGGCTTACTAGATCATGGAAATATCATCAACATTGTTTACCTCAACTTCAGTAAAGCCTTTGACAGGGTTCTCCATGATGTTCTGATGGGTAAACGACAGGACTGCAGACTTGAATCTAGGATAGTTTGATAGATAGGGAACTGCTTGAAGAACTGAGCCCAAAGAGTAGTTGGAAGGAGGTTCCACAGCACTTGGTTCTGGACCTGGAACTTTTCAATATTTTTATAAATTATCTGGATGAGGAGGTGGAGGGACTACTCATTAAATCTGCAGATGATACCAAAATGGGAGGAATAGCAACACTACAGAAGATAGAAATAGAATTTAATGAGAGCTGAGCACACTGGAAAACTGCACAGACTTGAACAAGATGCAATTCAAGAAGGATAATTGCAGAGTTTTACATCTGAGCAGGGGATGGACTAGATAACCTAAATGCCCCCCTTCCAACTCTATGCTTCTATTATTCTAATGTACAGCCTTCTTTGGCACCATGATGTTAGAGGTAAATATGTAACATTGAATAAATATTTTTCCTACCAAAGAAGAATTTTGTGCATTTAATATTTAGCAAGATGCTTTTAAACTGTCAATGCCTTGATAATATGCCATACTCAATCTTTATGTGTGATTCCATTTTACAACACTGTTTATAATTTTGATTATTTATTTATATTCAGCTTTTCACTCTCATGGAGACTCAAAGAAACGGAATCCTTTCTTCACCATATCCTCATCACGACACCAACCTGTGAGGTAGTTAGGCTGAGAGATTGTGCCAGACCCAAGAGCACCTAATGAGGCTCTCTGGCAAAGTGGGTATTTGAACTTAATTTTCCTGGATTCCAGCTACCCTTTTATAGGAAATAATAATTGCTTTTATTATTATACATTACTATCTGTCTGTCTGTCTAAATTGTTCTGAGGTCTGTAGAGAGACCTGTCTTGTCTGTCCATGGCTCTAGTTTCCAGACTTCAGTATCCACAGATGGGTCCATGTTGAGAATGAGATATAGTGACACTGACAGTGGCTTTATGTAAAGTACTTTTCATAGAATCATAGAGTTGGAAGGAGGACTTTTCATAGAATCATAGAGTTGGAAGGAGCCTTACAGGTCATCTAGTCTCCCCCCTTTTCAATGCAAGATCAGCCCAAAGCATCAAGAGTTCATTCAACTTCTGCTTGATGATTGCAAATGAGGGGAAGCACACCACCTCTCTAGGCAGCCAATTCCACTACTGAATTATGCTTACTGAAAACAACAACAACCTAATATCCAGTCAATACCTTTCTGCCAGTAATTTGAACCCATTATCGCAAGTCTTATCCTCTGGTGCCAACAGGAACAACTCCCTGCTCTCCTGTAATTGACAGCCCTTCAAATACTTAAGAACAATCATATTCCCGCACAACTTCCTCTTCTGTTTCCCGTGCAAATAGCAGGAGTTGATTTTGACTAAACAAAATGGAACTTCTATTGAAATAATCAGATCTTCCTATTTGAATCTGGTCAGATTCTATTATTGAACACATGGGGCAAGAGCTGTCACCAGCTTTTCTGTTCCAACTGCTACTGGTAGAAGTGACAGTGGTCGATTCCCCACTTAAAAAAAAAAGCTGAGGCAAACCTGTCTCATTTGAATCACTGTTTTTGAGTGCACGGTCGTACTCCCCACGGCAGCTTCTGCCCATCAAACGATCCTCAGGCAGCAGCCACCAGGATTCCCCACTCTGAAGCTGTGGAACGCCCGTTGAGCTCAGGGGCTATCCTGATCAGCTGCTGCTGCTGATGGGCAGGACTTTTTAAAACTTTTTCCCTGTCATATCCATGCCTGTGCGAGCATGTGCACAACTATGCCCAGAAATGGGGAAACAGATGATTAAGGGCAACCTGCATGCCTTCGTGTTTTCATATCTATCCCACCTGAAGCATTCACATGAAACACTCTCCCATTACTAGCATTCCTGCTAGGGTGAAAATACATAGCACTGGAACTGGCCCTTCTGTTAGACGTTCTTCTCCATGCCACGAGCTGCATAGTTCTATGAAATAAAAAAAATCATCTCTGAGTAGGCTCAAGCCGGCAAGCTCTTACACACCAGCACAAACACTTAACAAATTGAGCCATAGCTCCCCTTCTGGATGAAGGTGGAGAAAAAGGCATGCCAAGGCAGAACTGACTAACACAGTGAAACGCGGAAATGAAGCTCCGTTTTAACACGAAGTCCCGTTTCCACATCCTGTCATGTTTAATGCTGCCTCAGTAATTCATTCTACTGCCTCTTCATTCACAATTTAATTTACTGCTGCCTCTTCATTCACAATTCACAACCCTAACCCTACAGCAGCAAAAAAACTTGGGGCTTTGTTCGGGGGGGGGGGGGGATGGGTGCTGGCCCAAGTTCCTTCTGCTGCGCCAGTCAATGAAAAACATTATAAACACACACCAAAATAATACTCTTCCCTGGGCTAGAACCACCAACCTTTCACACACTAGTGCAATGCTTAACCACTTGAGGTGCGCTTCAAAAGGTGAGTGGGGAAACAGCCAGTAAGAAGCAAATTGTTCCTTTTCCTTTTACATAAGTGTATCAGGTGCCTACAAAATGAAGGTAGATACAGCCAAGTTTCTATGTATACATATTTTTTAAAATATGAAAGAAAATATTTTAAACTATATGCTAATTTTAAAAGGCATCTTATTCAGCACAGATTATGCCTGAAATATTGCAGAGGTACTGTTACAGTTTTTCTTATCCTCACATCCTGATATCTGTGACTAGCTACCCCTCCTGTAGCAGCCATTTTTTGCTTGTACCACATCCAGTATCAGAATTCCAAAGGTTTCCCAGGCTCAACAAGGTTGTGGGCCCCTGAACTATGTCATGTCAGTACTATGTCACACTGGTCACAAGACATATGATATTGAGCCTCAGCACTGAGGAGCATTATAAATCCAGGTTGGAACAGGTTCTCAGAAAGACAGGTGCTATGATTTTTTTAAAAAAGAATTAAAGATGTTATTAGCATGTCACATTTTAATAAGGATATTGTCAATTGGTGAAGATGATTTAAAAACTGACTGAGGTACTGCAAAGGTGTATCTTAAACCAGTCTACCTGAGGCTTCAAATGATCCCTGTTCTTTCCAAGTATATCTTCTCTGCACAACTAACATTTTGCTCTAGGGAAAACAAGAATTGCTTTCATTAAACTACAGCAATAATAGGTAAGTGAAGAAGGATTTTTTTCTGCTACAGATGAAAGAGACATGTTTTCATTCTAAACCTAATTTTAATCCAGCAATAGGCTTTCCCTATAGATCACCTGATAATGCCGAACAGTGTATTCTGATTTACAGAACCACCTTTTCCCTGACATAACAGATTTCCATGTGCAAATAGTTTCCATGTGCAGATTTCCATGTGCAAATAGTGACACCTGAATTGGTCCTCGGCTGAACTTTGATAAAATCTTTAGAGTCTGTTCTGCAAACTAAACATTCTTTTCTTACATAAGGAACAGCCAAACAGGCTGTGTGCTTCTGCATTTCTGCCAGGTAAAAACATTTGAATAACACCATGTGCGTGCCTGCAATATAATAAAGGAGATAACATTTGTAAGGTTTACTACACATGAAAACTGTGGACACAAGTAGAAGTGACTTGGGAATGTTGCCACCATTTCAGTGACAGCCGTGAACAGAAAATGTATCTGACAGCTCTCTATCATCACTACAGACATAAACTGCAATTGACATACAAACTGCAATCTGACATCATGAATGTGAGAGCAGTAGCAAGAGAAGATAGTATGATAATACAGTGCACTTTGCTTATAGCTACCATTGATGATCCAGCCTCACACTGCCTCACTTTCCACATAACCTATTAGAAATGCTGATTCACTGAACTATGCCTAGATACTGTAGTTCTTCTTTTCTACACCTGTCCAGAGGGCAATATTTTAACTAGTTTGAGAATTCAACCATCCCTGCAAAGGTGTAACCATCCCTGCATGGAAGGTGCCAGCATGGTTCCTTGTTCCTCCTTCCTGCCTTTTAACATAGGTGCATATCTGGCTATTAACAGGAATAAGAAGCATACCTGTGCCTCCTCCCATCCCTCCCCCTTACTTAGGTGCATATTACATGAACTCTTTAAGTGTGGAGGCAGAGAACAGGATTCTACTGAACCTCAGATGGGGTTGCCAGCTATAGGTAGCGAAATACCTGGATATTTTGTGTGTGGAGCCTGAGGTGGGCAGGGTTTGGGAAGAGGTGGAACTTCAATGGATATAATGGATATAATGGATATAATGCCATAGAGTCAACCTTACACAGAGGCCATTTTGTTCAGGTGAACTGATCTTTGTCACCAGGAGATGAATTGTAATAGCAAGAGATCTTGAGCCACCATCTGGCAATCTATGTCAGTCCCTTTGAACATCACTGGCAGCAGCCACAAAGAGATGCCCTGTCTATTTACTCATATCCCTGCATAATCATGGTCATCTAAGTAAACCAAAAGAGAACGGGACTCAGAACAGCAGAAGGAAATTCACACATCACTTAATTAATTTATGTAATCCTCTGTTATAAAATTAAGTGATAGCCTTGGCTTAGATGGCTTAAAAAGTGACCTGACAATTGCAGAGAGGATGGGATTATCAATAGTTATTAAATATGATGACTAAATTAAAATTCCATACTCAGAGCTTTTGCCTGATGCAGGCGTTGCTGGAACCATCTGGCTGGCCAATGTGGGCAATAGGATTCTGGATGGAATGAACCTACAATTTGATCTGTTAAAATTCCTGTGGCTCTTATGGTCTTTGATCCAGTAAGTGTTGTTAACTTTTGAAGGATTCCCAAACCTGGGGAAAAAAACCCTTAACATTCACTTCAAATATGCTCACGGGCACGTGCGTCCTTTCTTTGAGCACCAAACCTGCACGTCATATCACGCAATGCTTTTTGCAGATACTTCTGTTTCAAAAGCTGGCATGAAGAGGCACAGTTAAATAAGCCAAGGTGAAAAAGCACCTGGGGTATAGGAAACATGTCCCCTGGATCCTGACTGTAACATAGATATAATATATGGATTGATTCCAGGTTGTATTAAAGACAAAGGCCGTTTCCGCACGGCCGTAAGGGCGCCTCCACGCCGGCAGGAATTCCGCCGGCGTGGAGGCGGAGGCCGTTCGCATGCAGGCATGCCGACGGCCTCTGGAGAGGCCGGCAGGCGGCAGGCGGCTCTGCGGAGCCGCCTCTTCCCCCCTTCCCTTTCCCATGTACCTCTCGTGTCACCGTCCTGCTGGCCTCCTCAGCCCCGCCTACGCTGCCCTCCGACCTCCAGGTTCGCACCGCGCCGCCGGGAAGACGCTTTCCCCTCAACAACAACCCTTTAAAGGGTTGTTGTTTAGGGCGGCCTGACGCCGCCCTGGGGGAGGGGGAGCGCAGTCAGGTCGCTGGGGGCAGCGTTTTTACCGCCCCCAGGCAGTCGTTTTTGGCCCGTGCGGAAAGGGCCTATGGTACAACTGCTAATGAAAACCTGCAGGCAAGTCTAACTGATTTCTGTGGAATTTAAATCTATGTACTGATAAAAACTTCTTTGACATCTTCAGAAACCTTTCACCAGCTTGGCAGTTTCAATGAACCCAGTTTGCTGCAACCCTGCATAATCAATAGAAAGCTCTGCTCCAATTATGCCAAGTCAGAGGCTGATAACTTTCCTTCCAGGAATAGCTTCTTGCATCCTGACCAGCTACAAAAGTAATTAGAAATTCCATGGTGATTACCTGCCTAAGCAAAGCAAACCTTTGATGCACAATACAAGGGTGCAGTCCAGCATTTGAAAAATGGTAATAATTGGGTAATAAGCCTCTAAACGAAATAACTAGTGAACGAAAGGGCTGGTGAGAATCAGAGAGAATAAGGAGGAAAATAAGAGGAAAGAAAGAAGGGGCTACGGAATTTGCGTAACAGCACCGTGGGGACAGAACCGAGAGAGACGACGGCATGAGGTACCTGGCTTCTCCTGTGCCCGTGTTTTGTATCCCTTGCCTCCCCCGCCTTTCCTGCCTTCGCTTTTGCAGGGGCTTGAATTTCTTCCGCCTTTGCCGTTTTTCCCGCGGCTCCCGTGAGTCTCTTTACTACGCCCACTACGCCCACTCCCCTGGACTGGAGGACCCCCGTGATTTCTCCTGTCGCGCCCCCAGACTTGAAGGGCCGGCAACCGAAGCTGAGACAACTGGATGGTTGTATAGTCGGGGATCGGTGGCAGAGATCCCCGCTATTATCCCAGCCCAGAATTCATCGAGCCGAGAGCCCTGTAGCTCTAGAGTATTGAGCGTAACGCTGCTGAGTCACCAAGGAGTGATTCGGCGGCGGCGCGCGGCGATATCAGGGGCAGGGGGGAAGCAGCCCCCCCCTATTTCAACTTGGATTTACGCCATCCCAGGAGTCCCCGGAGAAAAAAAGCGCTGAGCGTAGCAACAACTGCACCAAGCGAGCCCGCGTCGGTGGGAGTGATAGTAAAGCAGCTCGCGGATAATACTGCCTGATATCGGCTGCCGCCAAATACCACGTCTTTAGCAGCGGCTGGCCTCCTGGTCTCGTTAACGCGACCTCGGAGAATTTATTTTTTCGCGCAGTACAGACCAATAATAACTTCTACATCCTGTGAGCAGGCGGAGGGGAACGCAGGAGTGAGCCGGGAGGCTGAAGGTCTCCTCGCCCGGCATAGTCAGACGGAACCTGTTTGTGAAGGTCGACTGTATGCAGCGGGGGGGTTGTTGGAAAGCACAAGTACTTTATAGCATCATTGGAAGGCACAAGCTCTCTGTGACACTATTGTTCTCTTTGTGACGGCTGAATCGCATACCGTGAGAGGGTCGAGTGGAAGGCCAGACCTCGAGAGACCATCTCATGGATGCAGAAGCCGTTCTGTTCCGGGGTTGAAGTGGAGCAGCCAGTGGCGCGGAGTTGCCCGATTATTAGTCGAATTACAGCTACGGTGTTGCCGACCCTACTGATCTTTTTTTCCAGCCCGGTGGTCCGGCATTGATTAATGGTTGGCCTGGAGTGGTGTGAGCCCCATGCCTGCCTAGCCTGTGCAGTAGACACCCACTATTATCTTGGGTGGAGGCCACGTTATAAAATTCACCTCTTATCGAGGGCTGTCCGGGATCTGGTGGCAGCAGCTCCCTGGGTTTGCACTCACCCTAAGCGCCCTCTGCTGGCCTATATGTTTCCTAACTCTCTGATTATGCTTACAACTTAGATGAGTGTAGGGGAATTTACAATTTACTATTTGAAGTTGTTTACATAGACTATGTTACTTGAAGTGATGAGTGGGTAAGCTCGAAGTTAAAGAGCCTACATTTGGAGGTACCTATTAGCCGTATTATATCGTAGTATACTGTTAGTTTAGCCCAGCCTGACCTTGTAGCTTAGAGAGTTAGTTTAGTTTTATTGCAGAGCTGGGTCTATTTGCTATATTTTTGTGAGGGATTTTTAGTCAGGCCTTAGGTGAGGGGAGGTCGGTGGAGCTATGGGGCCAAGCCAACCCTGGCGCTAGGGATCCCCGATTTTTGATGGGACGGGGTAGGTATTACTGCGGTAGGCGGTGGCCATATGATAGAAGACACCACGAGATCACGGTTATGCTCGTTAAGCCTTCTGACCTCCGACCTATCCTCGAGGAGCGATGGTGGATTTGGGATCAGGGGACACTCTGCTGTCGTCTCTTGGTGTTGATTAATGCCATAGGTCCATCAATAGTAAACTAAGACCACCATGGTGCTCCGAGATTTCCTCGGAGCCCAGCAGATGGACCTGGCATGTGTCCACTGAAACCTGGAGTGCTGGCGAAGGTGGAGACCAAATCGTCGCCTTAAGCCAGGCGGTCAGCGCCGCCAGGTTTCGCTGATGTCTCCACCGATCCGCAACCCAGGGCCGAGCGGATTGGCATTGTTCATCCGGTGAGTCTATCCCCTTCAGGGCACAATGTCCCCACCCCGGAGATCGCCCGGCATAGAGATGTGTCGGCCTGGATAAGGTGGCTGGCCGCGGAGGAGGTTGGCCGTTCTTCTGGTGTACCCGGTCGCCCTAGCGGCGCCGGAGAGACTGACCTGCCGCTGGCTGCTGGAAGCTGATTGTCGGACTGGGCGTTGCGGTTTCCCAGGAAAAAACTTATTGTCCTGGGCTGACTTCAACGATCCATGTCGATGCCGCTACTTCATGCACCCACTGATATGGCTCGCGGACCTAGTGTCATCCATGGCGGCGCTAGGCCTCTCCTCTAGTAAACTCTGGCCCCACTCCGCGAGGCTGGACACCACGCTGGATTTGAAGTCTTTGGGTCGGGGATAAATTTGGTCGTGATCCTTCTGTTGACAGAGTGCCATGCGAAGTCCAGACCATTTACGCCTTCGAAGGTCCGGATGGACTTGCCGCTTTCCCACCCTGTCTAGGCGACGGGCTGATTTATGTTCCAGCCGCGCGGAGACTTATGGATCCACTTGGTTTCCTTGAATGCTCTGCAGGACCCTGAACCTCGCCGGCACACTTTCGATGAGCAGGTGGAGGGACTGGAACTCCGGCTCTCCGATGCCATCGAGGTAGATTGCCCGGCGTCCTCTACGCCCCGTTTCACCGACGCCAGCTCCCGCTGGGTACCACGGAGGAGTTCAAGCAGTATATGAAGCGGAGTGCTTAGGCGTCCTAGAAGCGGTAGTGTGGAGGAAATCTCGTAGCCGAAGCAGCGTGAACATCTTTACTAGGACGCTTTTATGAAAGCCTATGAGGTGGCAGCAGAAGGAGGCGAAGAGAGTTTTCTTCTCCTCCTCTCTTGCATCCGCTAGCTCCGCCAGCGCTAATTAATTACGCATAATTCGGTCTCTTTTCCCTAACCTCTCTGTCGGAGAGGTCTTCAAATCCCCTCAATTGAGTATTAGCTGTAGAGGCTTTTATGAGCTTTCTGCCCGGATAAGGTGGCGATAAAGCTCCGCCAGGATCTTCCCCTCCACGTTGGCATACAATCAGTGCGAACTGGAGGGCTCCGCATCGTCTTCAGAGCCCCTTATTTGGCCCAGTTTTTTTCCCTGCTCTCCGAGGCCGCTGTTGACAGGACCTTTAGCTGCTGTTAGACCTACTACCTGTCCTCTGGATCCGTGCCCCTCCTGGCTTGTAAAACTTGCAGGGCGGAGCTACTTCCACTTCATCTGTTGGAAGTATCATCAATGGCTCCCCTTGAAAGGCAAGGAAGTTTTCCCGGATGGGTTGAAGGAGGCAGTGGTCCACCCACTCTTAAAAGACCAATCGTTAGATCCAAGAGTGATCTGGCCAGTATTACCGTCACCCGTTTCGAATCTTTCGTTCCTGGGGAAGGTAATTGAGAGAGTGAGTGTTGGAGCAGCTTCAAGGTTTCCCTGGATTGACACATCGACCTTTGATCCCTTCCAGTCCGGCTTCCGTGCTGGGCATGGGATCGGAGACTTGTTCTCGCTTTCGCCGTCACAGATACGCTCCGTTATTCGCCAGCTTCGAACCGAGGCGGATCGGGCGCTGCTGGTATTGTTAGACCTTACCAAGAGCGTTTGATGTGGTCGCATCACGACCTTTTGACCCACCGCCTGGCCGCCTCCGGAGTGCGGGGCACTGTCCTTCAATGGATTGCCTCGTTCCTCCGGGGCCGGAGATCAACAAGTGAGGTGCGGGGACCAGGCCTCTCGGAAGTGCCCGCTGATTGCGGTGTACCCCAGGGGGCTTCTACTGTCCCCTCGCTGCTATTTAATATCTACATGCGAGCCTTGCTCCAGCTGAATTACCGGAGTTTTGGGCTGGCGTGCCACCAATGTATGCGGATGACCACGCAGCTCATTCTGTTGATGGAGGGGGGAGCGGTCGCCGCTTCCTCTTGACTCTACAGCACTGCTTGGAGGCGATTCGCTGGTTGGTTCGCGTGAGCAGGTTAAAACTGAATCCATCGAAGACGGAGATCCTCTGGCTTTGGCCGCCGAAGGAGGGTGGGATTTTCCAGCCGCCCGGTGTAGGAAAAGTCACATTGGCACCACGACCCCTTCCGTCGCGCCAATACCTGGGGTCCACCTGGATTCGTCTCACTATAGAGACCCAGGTGGCCCATTCATAACCCGGGTTGCTTTCTTCCATCTCCGCCAGGTTCCGGGCGGCTGGCTCCCTTCACTCTCCCAAAGCGGACCTAGCCACTGTGATCCATGCAACGGTACACCTCCAGTATTGGACTATTGTAACTCGCTCTACAGACTGGCCTTCCCTTAGCGCTTTCGATCCGGAGACTTTAAACTGGTCCAGCATGCAGCAGCGCCAGCTTGCTTACGGGCAGCCGCTTTCAGCTGGGACCATATATCCAGCCTGTCCCACGCCAGCTGCACTGGCTCCCGGTGGAGTTCAATCATTTTCAAGGTGCTGGTGTTGTTGACCTTCCAAGGCCTTACAGCGGCTCTGGGACCCTGCGTACCTTCGGAGACCGCGATCACCCCATATGTCCCTACAGCGGCCTTCTCCGTTGGGCGGAGGCCAATCTGTTGGTGGTCCCTGGCCCCTCGATGATGCGGCTGGCCTCCACAGCGGGCCAGGGTTTTCCGCAACCCTGGCCCCGGCCTGGTGGAACACTCTTCCTCCAACTGTCCGCACCGTCACGCGACCTTTGGTGAGTTCCGCAGGGCCACCTGTAAGACGGAGTTGTTCCGCCGGGCCTTTAGAGGGATTCTCACAAGTCGCTGATGGAAACTGGAACCAACAAATGGGTCTCGCCGTCCCTCCCTCTTAGGGAAGGTTTTTAAAAGTGGGGTTGCTGGACGCCTCTTGTTATTATCGCTGCCTTAAATTGTTTTAACTGGTGTTTTAATTATGTTTTATGTTGTACACCGCCCAGAGCCCCCGCGGATTGGGCGGTATAAAAATCTAAATAATAAATAAATAAAAAAATAAAAAAATAATTTCTTGGATCAAAAAGAAGGACTGGCAATCAGTGATGCCAACATAGTTTTTTTTTTTCAAAAAAATGCAGATTTGATTATTCAAGATGAGACACACAGTTTAGAAAGTTCCTTGGGGTACAATTTAAATGTTCTTAAAGAAGTCTGCTTAGATACATATAGTACAAGCCATCAAGATTTAAAATAAGACAATTTTTTTATAAAGCTGCCAGTTCTTGAAAGTTCCATGCCTGCGGTTCTTTTTACATTGCTGTTCACTGAAGTAGAACACAGTAATGTCTAACTCTTTTATTATTTCTAACCTTCAGGAGGCGATTGGAATGCCATCAGCATTTAACACAAAGCACACAGTTTGCATGACTGGTGATAGTTTTCAACAGTGTAGGTGCTAGTCTCTGGCCAAACTGAAATATCCGTGAAGTAAATGGATGCTCAACAGCTTGGTGTTATGCATGTACTGTGAGTCACAGTATCAATTAACGTTCTAAAAAATGAATTGGACATATTTCCAAGGAAAGAGATAAACTGAGATGGTTTGCCATTGCTGTCTTCTGCATAGCAACCTGGTGGTCTCCCATCCAAATAATAACCAGGGCTGACCCTTCTTAGTTTCCAAGTTTTGACAAGATAGGATTCTATATTCATGAAGTACACAAGCAGTCCACTTCAGAGGCCTGGCGCAGACCTAGAATTTCCAATCTAAGAGTCCTTTTCCTTCCCTTCAAAGAGCTCAAGAGAGTTTACACAATTCTCTTCCTCCATTTTATCTTTGCAACAATTCTGTGATGTGGTTTAGGCTAAGAAAAAAATGTTCCCGGTCATGCTGTGAATTTCATAGTTGAGGGCTAACTTATATGTTGTTTTTTGACGCACTGGGTAGTTTCTAAAGTTCACTTTCCTTACAGTCACATAAAAGCTTTGGGAAAAACCTTTTTAAAGTCCCCAAGCTCTCAACTGGGTTCAGGATGATGGCACAGGGAGAGGTTGGGCTGCTGCCTTTCTCTTCATGCCATTGTCCTGCACTGAAACAGTCAGGGGAGTAATTTGTACATCTTTACAGTATTGTATGCTCATGCAGCTCCAAATATGGGCAAACTCCTTCTCCCCACCACCATGTCAGCTAGGGAAACCAGTGTGGAGGGCAGGAGCTCCTGCTTCTTTGCACTGTCTTCTCATGCTCATTCAGGCTCCTGGTGACTTTAAAAAATATTTCCACAAAACGGCTGTGGGGCTGTGGAGAAAGTGAGTTGAGTCCAGGGAAACCAGAACAAATTCATTTTTAAAAATAGTTTGGCTCTGGGTGGGGTTCATAGGTCTCCACAGTCTTAAAGCAAACAGAAAGGGGGGGGGGGACTTAACCCTAAAACAATGGAACTAAGTGCCAAAAGGGCTTTGGGCAGGAAAGGGAGGGATAACAAAAACAATACAATAAAATAAAATAATAAATTCACATTAAGGGCCAAAAAATTCAGTTATGAAAATTGCATAAATAATAAAAATAATATAGAATGAATATATATAGCCTACATTACATTTTTCCATACAAATATAACATAAATGGACATAAAAATCCAGTGTCCAACCGTGACCAAATATGTTTCAGCCAAATGGCCTTCCTCAGTGGTAAAAACCTAAATATATATAAATTCAAGTCTATGTGTATTACTTTTAAAAATCTTTATGATTGTGATGAATTGTATTGCAAAATTAATCATAAATAACACAAGGACTTCCTCATATACTGCAGACTTCAATTAAAAGTTGGTACATTGACCCAGGACACACCTTTCTCATGAAAGAATACTGTTGTATTTAAACTGTAGAGAAGTTTAACTATATATTATAGTTATAATGATGCCAATTGAAAGCCTTACAATTTTTTAAAATTTATGTTATTTATAGTCTGCCTTTCACACAGGGAATAAAGGCAGATTACACATAGTGAGTCAGTACAATCCACAAAATGGGGCATTCAATAATAAATTCATTGGGATTTTAGAAGTCTGGACCCGTTGGAAGAACTGAATCATAAAATAAGTATTCACATGACACATTAAGTGGTACAGAAATGATGTAAATAGGAATTGCTTACAATAAGCTATGCATAGAATTATAGAGCAAAGTCCCTAATTATTTATCTAAGCCAGTTTGTAAAATCATTTTGTACAGTATAGCCCTATTACTTGTGAAGAAAGGCCCCTTGAATACAATAAAAATTATGTTAAAAATGAATCCCTTAATTAAAATCCTATGCAAACAAATGTTTTGCCTGGCTCCTAAAAGATATTAAGTTGCATGGAGACTTGGGTCTCCAACCACAATGGCCCCCTGCCCCCTGGTGGGGCCATAACCACGTACTGCATATCAACATTTGCAGTGACCAGCACTTGTAGCAATTACTCTTGCCAGCCATCAAATCAAAAGAGAGGAACATGGTATGCTGCACTGTTTGTAGGATAGACTGAAAACATTTTGAGGTAGGTGTGCATATACAGCAACACAAGTCTCATTTTAGCAGAATGTGTGGACTTTTCATTTCTCCAGTGTAAGGTGGGCACTCCCATCCAAGTGGCCAGGCAGCCAGCCGCATCACTGTGATGCTCCCATAGATACTTCCCAGCAGAGTGGGGAGGCTTGCAAAGCAAAAAAGCCTACCCACTGCCAAGAAACCCCCATGGGTTTCAGTAGACTTATGCCACCTTTTTGGTGGCTTAAGTCTAAACTGCTGACCACCAGTGTAAGGTGGCAAATTGCTGGAAGGAAGATGGCTAACATTGGCTTTCCCCCAGCCACACCCCTGACCTGCCCCCACACTGCAGGTGGCGGGATGCTGAGATACTGGCACCGCGTTCAGTGCTGCGCCCCAGTGTGGGGAGGGCTGCGGTGGCTGCATGACAGTGGTATCATCCTTCTGCCAGGGGAAATGCTCCAGGGAAGGCAAATCTGCTGGCACAGTTGCACGCTGCTCCTATGGGCATATTTGTCCCCCCTTTGGATGGGTCTCTAAATTTAATAAGTGAAGATGTGTGTTAGTACTTAATCATCATAGGTTTAAGACAAACAGGGACTCTACTTGCACATTAACTGAACAGAAGCAAAACCATGTCCTGGAGAAAGTATTTTCCAACTATATTCTCAACCAGTCTATGGTTTTTTCCCCTCCCTGGATACTCCAACAGGTATATATACTTCACTTGCTTTCCTACTATCAGATCCTCTGAAGATGCCAGCCACAGATGCAGGCGAAACGTCAGGAGAGAATGCTGCTAGAACACAGCCCGGAAACCACACAGCACCCCCAGAGTCTATATTTATACAGATTGAGAAGACATAGCCCAAATATCTGTTTGCATCTTCTTAAAAATCACAATTTCAGCCTGCAGTTAAAAGCTGGGCCTGGCCAGCTGAGGCCAGCAGCAAATGGGCTGTTCCAAACAACATGTAGACATTGGATCGGGTGGGGCAGCTGGCCCTGCACTGAACTCCAAATGGAGTTTGGGGATGGCCCCATCGGCCAGATGTGCCTCATGGGGTGCAGCTGTGGGAAAGGTGCAGCGCTGCTTTAGTATCCTATGCGCCTGTGAGGTTGATATTTTTGCTTGGGCACTGCAATCCTCCTTTTGTGGAGAAGTAAGCTATCCCTCTTCTCTTCTACCTCAGATTTAACATCCACTGAGATCAAGCGGTCCATTAATAAGCATGTGTGTGTGTATGGGTTTAGGGATGCCACAAACCTGTCCCTTGAATGATCACAAGTCTGCAAGCAACCAAGATGTTATCCTGGCTATCGTAAGAATTTGAGCTATAATAGTCACCCCAGTATTAGTAATAGATTAATCACTGTAATACGATTAGACTAAAAGCCTTTGTGGCATCATATCTCAAATGCCTCTACCTGTCAGCAGAAATGTTCTCCTGTGTTTTTCACATAATATTTTTAGTGTCTGGGAAATTAATGCCAGTGACTGATGTTTGGTAGAAAATACATTTTGCATAGGGTATAATTTACATGGCTACACGTCATTGCATAACCTTACAAAAAGCACGAGTGCTGCTCGTCAAATTCCTGGACCACTGTTTAAAACAGGTTCATATTTAAATAACTGCATTTGCCAGTTGACCATACTATAAATTCACTTCTCTTCGAATTCAGTTTTTAAGACTCTACAAAATTCAGTGCAGGAGACCCACCATCATAATTTGAAACATCATCCAACCTGACAAAAACTTCTGGGAAATCAGGAGTAAGGAGATAAAAGAATCCTGGGAACCACCTGAGACCACAAGATGTGGAATCCAATTCCAAATACCCATCCTCCACATCAAACATTTCTTGCATTTCAGAACATTATTCCAGCAGGCAACAGGGTGTTATCCCAGGGTGGTTTTTTAAAAATCTGCGACAATTTTAATGTACAGTATTACTGCAACATGATCACTTGCCCTACAGTTTGCAGCAGTGTAATCTGTTCTGTTGCTTTAGTACTCTACTACCTTATTATGCTGCAGGTCTGAGAATATTTCAATAACAAGTAAACAAAGGGTGTAGGGAGTTGTTTAATTTTGCTTGGGATAAGTCTATGAAAAAGCTGATTAAAGCGGAAATCTTAAAGACATTAGGTTGTACAACAACAACAACAACAACAACAAGCCTTTATTGGCATACAAAACAGGACAAAATTTCAAAGTAAAACAAGATTTAAAAACACAGTTAAAATTACTAATTTCCAGTATAAAATTTGCATCAGTCTCGCAAAAGAGCACATCAGAGCTGTTCAGGAGGTTGTAGCAAGCCCCATAAGTAATATAGGGCTAATTTCTGAGTAGTCCAGTCAATGTGATTGCAGATAAAATTTATCTGTTTTCCCTTTATAGTGCTTACAGTGACATGTGCCACTTTTGACAGAATTGCAGTCCAAATTTCTTTTCCATTGTGACTTAACATGTCTGTGCTGTGTGACAGCTTATGAGACAGACAGATAAATAAACAAAGTGATGGTGCTGTTCTATTTCCATTGTCAGGTACAGAGGTCTCATCTTCAAAGGTAATGTCTCAGTCACACTATCATTTTGATTATTCACACACCCTGTTATTGCATAATAAGACAGGGAAGGATGTAGTGTATTTCTGCTCAAATTGATTGTTATTTGTGAAAGCAATTACAACCGTTAGCACATAAAGCAATCTGTAAATGGGCTGTGGGTAACAATTCAGGGAGAAATGGAGGACAAACACAGGAAGGGCATCTTACTGTGTAAGTTTCAGCCTTGGCTCAAGAGGTAAAGCTTGCATCTGACAATGATAGGAAACAGCCTTGAATCCAAAAGCTGTTGGGATAGGTGCATCCTGGGTGTTCAGGCCATCCTTTACATAATCTCTGAGTGCCATAAACACTGCGTAGGAACAGCTGATATATGTGGCAAATAAAATAAGGCAAATGGAGACTAGTGCTGTCTGTACAGTACTACTTCCTTTGGGGTATCCTGAGGTTAAAGCACAAAGAAACCTGAGATATCCTATGGACAAAGAAACTTGCCTGTCATTGACAGCCCAGAACCAGAGGGCTGGAAGTTGGCATTTGGATAAGAAACTGGAAATCTGGTAATAAGACCTTGTTAACAAAGATATTATCTTCAAGTACATCTATATATATAAAAAGCTAACAGTGTTTTTGTTAATGATAGTATACCTCAGTAACTGCTGGGCCAATTCCTCTGAAAATTCCCAGCCACTATAGTCAGCCAAGTGAGAGTGTTTTTAGATGTTCACATACCTGAAATTTCACACCTGGCCCAGGTAAAATGCCTTTTTCCTGGTGCTCCATGGTGAAGGACATGCAACTGCCTATGTGTAACTGTCACCCTTAGAATGTTCGTGCAGCTTAGAATGTTCACTCAGATGGCCAGATATGAGCAGTGAAAATAATACATAGGCAGTAACTCGAGTGGAAGTGAAACACATACACACACATACACATGAGGGAGAGGGAAGGGAGGGAGAGAGAGGTGTGGCATGCAAGGGAAGAGAGGGAGGGAGAGGAAAGGGATGAAGGGGGAGGCATGCAAGGGAAGAGAAGTGAGAGAGGGGAGACAGTGAGGGGTGGAATGCAAGGGAGGGGAGGCAGGGGGCCTAGCATCTTGATATGACCCACCCACCCTAGCATAGGGAAAGGGAAGGGAGGGAGGGGGAGGGGTGGCATGCAAGGGAAGAGAAGAGAGGGAGGGAAGAGATGGAGGGGCGACATGCGAGGGATGGGAGGGAGGGGCCAGGCACCCTAGATTCCCTGAATACTGTAGTTACAGTTAAGAAAACCAGGCACACATTACTCAGGAGTAAGCTCTGTACAGCAACCGTGACATACTTTGAATGGCTGTCATCGCTTCCTCAGAGGAGCATTTCCTCCAGAAGCCATTAACACCCCTGAAGGGGCCCCCCCCCTTTGCCACCAACCAAACTTACTCCCAGGTAAAGGATCATGACCAGCCAGCCTAGATGTGTGGGAGGGGTGCCTTTCCATCCCCCCCCCCAAGGAATGCGGGCACACACATCACTGACATCGCACAGTATCAGGCTGCGTGTTTGCATGAGCACGTACTGCTGGCCTCTGCAATTGATTTGCTGCTACTGTTCCTTTCCCATTTCACCACAATAAGCCACAGCAATGCGTGGCCGGGCCCCACTAGTTTTTATATAGCATGTAAAATTACAGCAGCTCTTACAGCACACACATGAAGTCTACAAATGGTATCCCTCAACTATTCTGACCTTTGTCCCCAACTAGCATGCAACTGTGTATCATACTCCCCTAGTGAGTTAGGTTAGGCCGAGACAAGAGAGACTGGTCCAAGGTCACCCAGTGAACTTCAATGAAAAAAATGAATTTGAACTTCGGTTTTCCAGATCCAAATTCAACCAATACACAACGTTGGCTATCAGTAGCGCTCAGTCAGGCATTCTATTGCTACCTAAAACCTCAACATGTGACTGAAATGTGATCTCACAATACATAACACATAGGCAGGCTCACAAAATGTGCTCTGATTTCTGCAGCTGGGCAGAGGGGGAGAGATTCCTAAGGGTTATTGGAAGAAAGGCAGAATACAGTCTCATCTGGAGACCCTTTGACAGATGATGTTTCTTTAAAATGAGGTGTAATCATGAAAAAATATTGACAGAGGAGATGATACCCTTGATCTTACCCCTTACTAGCAAGGAAAAAATTGTAAGTTTGCCATCTAAGAAAGGCACTCAGCTGACATTTAGACTGCTCCATATGACCTTCTCCAGTTCAGAAAGATCCTGCATTTCCCTCAGAAACTGCTGGTGGGAACTACTACTTTGGTGAGATTGCACCTGTTTTTGTTGTTATAGCTGTTTATTGACGTCTAACCTTCAAGAGATTTTGCTTTGCTACTACAACACAATCGCCACATCCACTAGCCCAGGAATACGATACGTATTTGTCTGAGTTAATATAAACCATGCAAAAACTAGGACATTGAGCCAGAGAACTAAAAAAGATAATGACAAGAACAATGTTTTCATAATCAAATCCAAAAATAAGACTGTTTACCTAAAAGGCCAAATTGTTACAGAACTATCACAGTGACATAACCATCTAATTTTCATGGTAGCTAGGAAGACTGGAACCACATCTGGCACAAGGATACTCAGGCCATCAAGAGGGAATTCAACACAAGGTACCAGAGGTATTCTGTTAGGTTTTAGAGTATTTATTTATTTATTTATTTATTTGATTTTTATACCGCCCCATCCCCGAAGGGCTCTGGGCGGTGTACAACAATTAAAACACAATATAAATAAATAAACATTTAAAAGCAGCGATAAAATTCCCAATGCATTTACCGAATATAAAACTCAAGGTTTAAATTTAGAGTTAAGATCAAGATATAGGTGGCGTCCAGCATTCTAATAATATAAAATCCCTCCCTCCCCACGGTAGAGGGAGGCGTGGCGAGTCTCATTAGATGTTTGGTGGCCCAGATGTTAAGGGCCACGGGAGGGGCACTATTGGCGGCTGGTTCCTCCAAAGGCCCGGCGGAACAGCTCCGTCTTACAGGCCCTGCGGAACTCACCAAGGTCCCACAGGGCCCGGACAGCTGGCCCCTGGAGGAAGAAGCGTTCCACCAGGCCGGGGCCAAGGCCGTGAAGGTCTCTGTAGCCTCGTGTGGAGGCCAGCCGCATCGCCCGAGGGCTGGCTGTAGGGACCACCAGTAAATTGGCCTCTGCCGATCGGAGATAGACGCCAGCGTAGGGATCGTATGGGGTGATGCGCGGTCTCGAAGATACGATGGCCCCGTGTAGGCCACGAATAATGGCCTTAAAGGTCCAACACCAACACCTTGAAGATGATCCGAACTCTACTGGAAAGCTGTAGTGCAGCTGCCGCAGCACAGGCTGGATGTGTTCCCTAAAGCGCGTTGCCTGTAAGCAAGATCGCGGTTAGCTGCCATGGTGGACCAGTTTTAATCGCCCGGATCAAACGCGAAGGGAAGCGCCAGCGTGTAGAATGGCCGAAGTTACAATAGTCTAGTCTGGAGATGACCATTGCATGGGATCACAGAGGCTGGAGTCCGCTTCTGGAGAGGAAGGGGCCAGTCGCCAGAGCCTGAAGTTAAGGTGGGGAAAAAAGGCAGCTCGGCGTTGTAATGCGGCCACCTGGGTCTCCATAAAAAGAAACAAATCCAGGTGGACCCCCAGGCCTCGCGAACCGAGAGGAGTCGGCGCCAATGTGACCCCTCCCACACCGGCTACGCTGGAAGGCCCCTCCCCTCACGCTGCCAAGCCAGAGGATCTCCGCTCTTTGATGGATTTCTCCAGTTTTAACCTGCTCTGTCGCGAATCCAACCAGCGACCAGCCTCCAAGCAGTGCTGTAGAGTCCGCAGGGGCGGCGGCTGCTCCCCTCCATCAACAACAGAGAATGAGCGGTGTGTCATCAGCATACTGATGGCAAATCCAGCCCAAAACTCCTCGCGTACCAGCTGAGCATGTAGGGGTCGCATGTAGATGTTAAAATAACAGCCGGGGACAATAATGCCCCTGAGGTACACCGCGATTGAAGCTGGCACTTCCGGGAGGCCTGGTCCCTCGCACTTCATCTTCGTTGATCTTCCGGCCCCGGAGAAACGAGGTTATCCACTGAAGGACAGTACCCTCGCTTACTCCGGAGGCGCTGCCCAGGACGGGTGGGCCATAAAGGTCGTGGTCGACCACATCAAATGCCCTGGGCTTGGTGAGATCTAGCAACACCAGCGAAGCGCCGATCCGGCCTTGGTCAAGCTGAATACGGAGTGTATCCGTGACGGGCGAATTTGCGAGAACAGTCTCCGTCCCATGCCCAGCGCACGCCACCCGAAGCCGGACTGGAAGGGGTCAAAAACCGATGCTGCCATCCAGAAAGCCTCTTGAAGCTGCTCCAGCACCACTCTCTCAATTACCTTCCCTGCAGAAACGGTAAAGATTCGAAAATTCGGGCAGGTAATTGGCCAGATCTCCCCGGATCTAACGATGGTCTTTTTAAGAGTGGGTGGACCACTGCCTCCCTTCAACCCATCCGGGGAAGGTTCCTTGCTCAAGGGAACCATTGATGATACTCAACAGATGGGGTGCATTAACTCCGAATCCCGGCAAGTTTTACATAGCCAGGACGAGGTATAACGGATCCGAGAAGGACAGGTAGTAGGTCTAACAGCAGCTAAGGCTCTTGGTAAACGCATTAGCGGCTTCAGAGAGCAGGTGAAAAAAACTGGGTCAAACAAAGCGATCCTGGAAGACGGCAAAGGGGAGTCTCCAGTTCGCTTAATTGTAGCTAACGTGGATGGAAGGTCAGGAAGGGAGCGACGCCGAATCTTATCCAATGCCAAAAGCTCCATAAAATGCCTCACAGCTAATATCCAATTGAGGGTTTGAAGATCTCTCTCTCGATAAGGAGGTCAATGACCCGATCTACTATCGCGAAATAATTGTGCTGGGACGAAAGCTGAAGCTGGACGCTTGAGGGAGGAGGAGGAAGAAAGTCCTCTTAAGCGCCAGCTTCGTCGCCATATCTCGTAGGCTTTCATAAAAGCGTCCTATAAGATGTTCCTCGCGCAGCTAGATCACGAGATTTCCTCCACACCCCTTCGCTCTAGATCGCTCTTAAGCTCCTCGCTTCATACGGGCGCCAGCTCCTCTGTATCACCATGGAAGCCGCCGAGAGCCGGGGACGTGAAAGAGGACGCCGGGAGCAACAACAAACATCAATGGCATCGGAGAGTCGGGAATTCCAATCCTCCACTTGCTCGCATCGAAAGGTGTGCCGGGCAGGTTCAGGCTGTCCTTTTCGCGAGTAGCATTCAGGAAACCAAGTGCGATCCATGAGTCTCCTCCCCCCACCCCCCCCCCCCCCCCCCCCCCCCCCCCCCCACCCCCCCCCCCCCCCCCCCCCCCCCGCGCCCACCCCCCCCCCCCCCCCCCCCCCCCCCCCCAAAAACCGACCCCCCCCCCCCCACACCCAACACCCCCCCCCCCCACCCCCGTTCCCCCCCCCCCCCCCCCCCCCCCCCCACCCCCCACCCCCCCCCCCCCCCCACCCCCCCCACCCCCCCCCCCCCCCACCCCCCCCCCCCCCCACCCCCCCCCCCCCCCACCCCCCCCCCCCCCCACCCCCCCCCCCCCCCACCCCCCCCCCCCCCCACCCCCCCCCCCCCCCACCCCCCCCCCCCCCCACCCCCCCCCCCCCCCACCCCCCCCCCCCCCCACCCCCCCCCCCCCCCACCCCCCCCCCCCCCCACCCCCCCCATGAGTGGAATTACAGCACCACACCCCACAACATTGGGATTCCCAGCGTCAGTTTTGCCAAACAAACGCGGAGGTGGAAAGAGAGCACTGCAGGGAGAAGGGGGAGGCGTGGCATCCACCCCCCCCCCCCACCAATGTCATTTCTCCCTGGCCCAAAACCTTGTCCAACTCTCCCTTCAGTCAGTTTTCCTCTCAATCAGACATTTCATAGTTCTTTTGTGAGGAGAGGGGAAAAGGCTGCTTGGGAAGATGGCTGCGGCGGGGGGTGGGGCAGTAAGTAGAGAAAGGGAGATACACACCTCTTTCTCAGGGGCGTAGCTTCACAAAACAGCGCCCAGGGATCACCCTGGGCGCCACCCTCCCTTTCCCCACAACTGCGCCCTGGATGCTGCGCCCTGGACGCAAGGGTGCAGTGGAATGCCAGAGAGCAGGGCAAGCCCACCCCCATCTCCACGTGGGGATGGAGTGGGGGCAAACCCGGCTGGCCCGCTCCTGATCTCCATGAGCAGATTCGGGGCAGGGAAAGCCCTGCTCATCGGCATTCAACTGCACCCTGCCCCAACTCCACAGGAAGTTCAGGACCGGGGCAGAGTTGTAAGAAGGGGCGTGGTCCTGCGATGCGCCCCTAACTAATGGCGCTCAGAGCTCCAGCCACCCCATTCCACCCCACCGCTACGCTACTACTCTTTCTGCTACTTCCAAAATGCCCCCCCCCCTTCATTCATGCTCACATTACTGAGCAAGTACATGGATCTGAGATCCTCTGGGGTTTTTTTTTATTTGATTTTTATACCGCCCCATCCCCGAAGGGCTCTGGGCGGTGTACAACAATTAAAACACAATATAAATAAATAAACATTTAAAAGCAGCGATAAAATTCCCAATGCATTTACCGAATATAAAACTCAAGGTTTAAATTTAGAGTTAAGATCAAGACATAGGTGGCGTCCAGCATTCTAATAATATAAAATCCCTCCCTCCCCACGGTAGAGGGAGGCGTGGCGAGTCTCATTAGATGTTTGGTGGCCCAGATGTTACGGGAGACCACCGGAGGGGCACCCATTGGCGGCTGAAGTTCCTCCCAAAGGCCACCAAGGAACAGCTCAGTCACTTGCACAGGCCCTGCAGGAACTCACCAAGGTCCCACAGGGCCAGGACACAGCCTGGAGGAAGCTGAGTTTTGTTCCCACCAGGCCGGGGCCAGGAGCCGTGAAGGTCCCTGGCAGCCCGATGTGGAGGCCAGCCGCATCGCCCGAGGAGCCAGGGACCACCAGGTAAAATTGGCCTCTACCACCCGATCCCGGAGAGGCCGCGTAGGGGCGTATGGGGTGATGCGGTCTCGAAGATACGATGGCCCCAGGCCGCGAATGGCGCTTTAAGGTCCTTACACCAACACCTTTGAAGATGATCCGGAACTCATACTGGAAGCCAGTGCAGCTCGCCGTGCGAGCATTGTAGCTGGATGTGTTCGAAAGGCGCTTTCTCGTCCTTGTAAGCAGATCTGCTGCTGTGCCATGGTGGACCAGTTTGTCACCGGCCCGGATCAAACGCAAGGGAAGGCCCGCGTAGAAGCGAAAGTTACAATGGCCAGTCTAGTCTGGAGATGACCATTGTGCATGGATCACAGAGGCTAGGGTCCGTTTCTGGAGAGGAAGGGGGCCAGTCATGAGAGCCTGGCCCAGTGCAGTGGAAAAAGCGCAGTTCGGGTTGTATGGGCCACCTGGGTCTCCATTAGAAAGAGACAAATCCAGGTGGATCCCAGGCTGCCAGAGAGCGGCACCTGAGGGTCGGGCGCCACATGTGAGGCCCCCCTCCCACACACCGGCCGCTGGAAGGCCCCGGCTCCCCCCTCACGGCCAAGCCAGACGCTCTCCGTCTTCGATGGATTCAGTTTTACCCTGCTCTGCCATCGCGAACCAACCAGCTGACCGCCTCCAAGCAGTGCTGTAGAGCACTTGCAGGGGCGGCTCTTACTCCCCCCTCCATCAACAGAATGAGCTGATTGTGTCATCAGCATACTGATGGCAGCAAAGGCATCAAAGCCCAAAACTCCGTACCAGTCTGAGCAAGGGGTGCATGCCAGATGTTAAATAACAGGCTGGGGACAATAACAATGCCCCCTGAGGTACACCGTGAGCATTGAAGCGGGCACTTCCCGGGAGGCCTGGTCCCCACACCTCACTTGCTGATTCCGCCGCCCCGGAGAAACGAGCGTTCATTCCACTGAGAAGGACAATAGTACCCTCGCGACCGGAGGCGGCCGCAGGCAGTGGGCCAAAAGGTCGTGGTCCACCACATCCAAATGCTGCGGTGAGATCTAGCAACACCAGCAGCGCCGATCCGCCTTTGGTCAAGCTGAATACGGAGTGTATCCGTGACGGCTGACGAGAACAGTTCTCCGCCCCAGCATGCCCAGCACCCGGAAGCCCGGACTGGGAAGGGGTCAAAAACCGATCACGTCATCCAGAAAGTCCTTGAAGCTGCTCCAGCACTACTCTCTCAATTACCTTCCCCAGAAACTAAAAGATCTGGAAACCCGCCGCGGTAATGTGGCCAGATCTCCTGGATCTAACGATGGTCTTCTTTAGAGAGTGGGTGGACCATCTGCCTCCCTTCAACCCATCCGGGAAGGTTCCTTGCTCAAGGGAACCATTGATGATATCTCAACAGATGGGTCGTAACTCCGCCCGGCAAGTTTTTTTTACAAGCCGGTGACGTGTTTTTACCGGATCCGAGAAGGGACAGGTAGTAGGTCTAATAGCAGCTAAGGCTCTCAACCGTCGGCTGCTGACTTCAGAGAGCAGCAGGGAAAACTGGGTCAAAACAAGGGACCCGAAGCACGGCAAGGGAGTCTCCAGTTCGCTAATTGTAGCTAACGTGGATGGAAGGTCGTAGCGGAGCGGCAGCGATCTTATCCGCGAAAAAAGCTCATAAATGCCTCACAGCTAATAATATCCAATTGGAGGGTTTGAAGATCTCTCCGATAAGGAGGTCAATGACCGAATTACATCGCGAAATAATTGTGCTGGGCCGAGAGCCCCTAGCGGACGTAGGGAGAGGAGGAGAAGAAAGTCCTCTTCGCCTCCTTCGTACAGCCATCGTCAAAGGGCTTTCATAAAGCCGTCCTATAAGATGTTCGGCAAGCAGCTTCGTCACGAGATTTCCCTCCCACACTCGCTCTAGGCGTCTAAGCCCCGAAGCCATACGAGCGCCCAGCTCCTCCTGTAGTACCATGGAGCGCGAGAGCGGGGACGTAGGGAGGACGCCGAGGAGCAATGACAACATCGATGGCATCGGAGAGTCGGGAATTTCAATCCTCCACTTGCTCATCCCGAGTGTGCCCGGCAGGTTCAGAAGAGTCCCGCAGAGCATTCAGGTCCGGGAACCAAAGTGGATCCATGCCAGTCTCCCGGGCGGGCATAAATCAGCGCCGTCGCCTAGACGGGTTGGTGCTTTACAAGTCCACCCGGACCTTCAGGGCAAAATGGGTTCGACCATGGCACTCTGTCAGTAGAGGATACGACCAAACTTATCCCCGCCACCCGGGCGACCAAAGAGTCCAAAGTGTAGCTCCAGCCTCATGGGTGGGGCCAGAATTTATCAAGGAGAGGCCTAAGCGTCTTGCCATGGATGCGACACCATCGAAGGTCCGCGGCTGCAGTGACATGAGGGCAGCGCTGCCGGCATCAGGACGTTAGGGGAGTCCCAAGACGATAAGTCTGGGGAATCGCACCGCACCAGTCCGGCCACCACAATTTCAGCAGCAGCTGGCGCGTGGGCTGTTCTCCTGATGCGCTAGGCGGACCGGTACAATTGTTGAGAATAGTCGGCAACCTCTCCGAGGCCAACTTCCACTCCAGGCTTCCACACATATCTCATGCCGGTGACCTCTGGGAGGGGGGCTGCCCTGAAGGGGAATTTAGATTCGCCGGATGAACAATGCTACACCTTGCCCCGCCCCTGGAGTCTGCGTGATCGGTGAAGAGCCGCATCGCGAAACCCGAGTACGCCGACTTCGCCTAAGGCGGACGGTCTCACCTGTAGCGTTCGCAGGTTTCGGGTGATACATGCCAGGTCCGCCTGCTGGGCTCCGGTGAAAATCCCGGAGTACCGGTCTGGATGCTTATTATTAATGGACCTGGCATTGAAATTAACACCAAAGACGCAAACAGAGTGTCCCTAGAACCCAACCACCATCGTTTCTGGGATAGGGGAGTCCGGAGGGTCAGAAGACAGACGAGCATAATTGCTTCTCGTGTGTCTTCTATCATATGGCCACCGCCTACCGCAGTATCTACCCCGTCCCATCAACACAGGGATCCCTAGCCCCGGAATTTGTGCCCCCATGACTCTACCAGCCTCCCTCCCTCCTAAAACCTGACCAATATCCCCAATATAACTAGCTGAACCAGTCTTAATCAATCCAGCCTTAAGCTGGATTAGCTATAGTACTAGTTACAATACAACTCCAATAACTACCCACTATATATACTAATACAGTTCCAAAGCTATGAACTAATACAATCTATAATCAACTAACATCTATCAATAATAATACCATCTGTCAAAGTAATCTAGGTGACCCTAAGGCACCAGCAACAAGTCGGGGTTAAGGGTTAAGGGAAGTTAAGGGGGTTAAGGGAAGAGGGATACAAAATGAAGATGCTAGATGAAAAAACCAGGGAGACCTTTCCTCAAAGGGGCATCGTTGTCATCTAGGTTCCCAGTGGGATCGGTGGGGGGTGATGGTAAGGAGTTCTCCTGTGATGGAATGTCTATTTAAATAGGAGGCGGGTCCAGGGCTCACACCACCTGAGCCAGCCGCCTAGATGCAAGTCAGGAGAGCTGTAAGGTGGAAGCTAAAGATGTAGGCTAGACAAATGTAGTCCAGACAACAACCAGGAGCCACTCCTTTCCCAAAGACATGCACACTCAAATTCTGGTTGTATTTAGCACTGGAGGTCTGACAAAAGAGATGGAATCTCCACAGAAAACTTCAGATCAACCTTGCTGTCTTCTAATACTAGACTGATGTAGTACTGAGAATCCATCGGAAAAATCTGGACCAAAAAGGGCCCTGTGTCATAGCCTAACAAGACCTTGGCAATACAAGGCAGAACACAAACAATCTTAGCCAAGATCATAATATATGTTTTATTGGCAAGTAACACTGCAGTAAATAGCAAAAGGCCATGGCAAAGGGCCACTCTGTTAAATTGCCCCACTGCTCTAGTGGAAGTGCAAAAAAAGAACTGTAGGACAATTCCTCAGAAAAACTGTCAGTGTGGAAAGATTGTGCTGATTGTGGTATTAGTGGAGATGCCCAAGGGTGAGGGAAATCCAGATCAGGGCTGAAGATACCATAGTCAAAGCAAGGATAATCTGTCATGGGCATCTTTTTCAGAGGCAATGCTGTGCTGGTCTGATATTAATGTGAGGTCCAACTGCTTGCTTCCTTCCAGTTCCACCTATTGTCATTTAACTTCTCATACATCTTAGTTGAGCAAGTCTATCACATTTACTAGTTGTATTTTTAAATATTTTGCCTGCTCCTTAAAAACTACGGAGAAACCAATGATGAATGATTGCTGCAAAGGAAGCAAATATTGTAAGCCTCAACACAATAGATAAATGAAGGTAATTAGGAAACTGAAAATTAATAGCAAGCATTAAGCTTCCACATTAATTCTGGAATGAATTAGAAGCAAAAAACCAAAGGAGCTCCATAGAAAGTTTAAAATGTCAAATAAATAATACCACCATTTGAAATAAAAATTTAAAGGAGAAAAAAAAATTAATGTCCCAAAAAGTTGTGGATTTTTCCCTTTTTACTCTTCTGAAGCATTTTTTCCATGTGCTTCACCATTATTAAATTCCCTCCTTTGATAATCCCATGTGAACTGCTGTTGCCCAGTGTTTTCTGTCAACATTAACGGACAATTTCACACTGTCTACCATCTCCAAACCTGTCTGTGAAACAAGCATCTCTTGACCAATACTAGTAATTATGAAGTACCTCAGGGATACCCAAAAGGAAGGGGGAGATTCTGAGTGCCTGGTATATCATAAATTAATAATTCACATCTCTGAAATATTGGACTAGAAATATCTTGCTTGTAGTATATAAAAAGTCAGTGATTATATAGACAATGTAATGCTGCTTGTAACTAAAGGTATCATAGTGAACATTCAGCAACTGCTGATGAACAGCCCATCCACTAGGCAGAACTAGATAACTGTCTTGGGGAGCCAAACATAACAGTCACCTCCCCCAGATTCCTGCCTGACCATTCCCCTAAGCCCCCAGCTTGGCATCAGAGGCATGCTCTGGCTCACAGAGGATGGATGGTTGCTGAAACTCTGCTCCCTTTCCCTGCAGTGTATGAATGTGTTGGCTGCCAAGAGAACAGGGTATGGTTGGCAGGTTCCCACATCCCCACAGAGCAGAAGAAGGCAAGGAGGGAAGGCAGCAATTTCCTGACTTCCTTACTTCGTCATGGAATGGAGGGAGGTGAGGAGGGTGAACACTGTTTTCCCACCTTCACTGTTATCTCATGGGAGGCAGCCCTTTCCTGCCTCCCCATTGCAAGGGGGTTGGGTAAGTAGTTGGGCACAGGGGTAGATGAAGATAGTGAGTACCACCTTGCGTCCCCCTTGCAGTGGAGAGGAGATAGCTGCTCTTGGGAGCCTTTCCTAGGGTGCTCAAAATTGCTGACTGGCCTTTCCCATGAAATTTGTACAGATACATTCCACATGGCAAGCGCAGCAGCAACTTTGCTAATGAGAGCCAGAGTATTGTGGTTTGAGTGGGGGACCTTGGTTCAGATCCCCATTCAGCTGAAATAGCTTGGGGCAAGTCACACAAGGATAACCCCAACTCACAGGGCTGTTGCATGCGCAATTGAAGAAACCATGTATGTTTCTCTAAGTTCCTTAGAGGTAAGGTGGGATTAAAAAGATACAATAACTAAAATTTATGGAAAGTATTGCCTTTTCCTCAAAATGTTAAGCTAGACCTAAGAAAATGCAATAACAGTAGAACTAGTGGCTAACTATTCTCTTTTAACCATAACAACAAAAAACGTCAAGTAATGAACAATGTAATGTAGACTCTTGGATTCTGCCCAATGGACAAAACATTTGGCAGTGTAAGACTTGTGAGTAGAAGATTTTTGTGATGCCATTAAAACCCCAACAATCCTACCTAGGCCTGGACCTTAGAGTAGATTAGCCATGCGGTTAGGTGTAAGAAAGGAAATTGTGATGGAGTAGGGACCCTATCATGATAAGATCTTCTTCCATTGGAAGGACCCTGAAATTCCCCTGAAATCAAAAATCTTTTTGGTCAATAAAGGTCTAGGAGAAACCATCCTGATGAATTCAATCCCATTTTCCTATGGTCTTGTGAAGCAGAGGGAAGGAAGGCACAGTAGAGGCAATGTGACCAACACAGTTGGGAGGCGTGCTCCAATGACTCTTTGCCTGTTCCTGTCCTAAAACAAAACAGAGGGCACTTTGCATAGGCTCTGTTGGCAAACAGACCAATGTGAGTAAGTTCCCAGTCCCTGAAGATGGGAAGTAAATAACCTAGGTTGAGGGACTTGTTATTGGATGAAACCTGTCTGCTCAGGAAATCTGAAGTGATGTTGTCTTCTCTTGACACAGAGATGACTGACAGGGAAATGTTGCATTGCATGGCCCATATAAAACCAGGAAACCTTAGCAGAGAGGTGCATGGAACCCATACCCCATCACTAGTTGATGGAAACTTTGCTGCTATACTTTCTGTTGCCATGAGAAGATGCTTTTCCATTATTGTGGCTGAAAGAAATGCAACAACATATCTGATTGCCCTCTGAAAGATTTATATGCAGGGAAGGGAAGGGAAGTGCCTCTGCTTAAAACCTCCAGTGCCCCAGGAGGTGATGTCCAAAGATTTTGAAATATACTTTTCTTAAACCTATCAAGGACAGCATCAGACTCTTCACTGAAGAGGTTCTTGCCCTCAGAGAGGAGATTTTCAACCCTCAGAGAGGAGATTTTCAACTAATGTCAGGGGGTAAAAAGGAAACCCAGAGCCAAGCATGTCTTCTCAAGAGCAGTCCAGATCCTATGGCTCTGCTAGCACAGTTAGCCATATGTCTCGCAGCATTTAACTGCTGTTTACCCAGCCTGGATGCCTTAGCAAACAAGACCTTGCTCGAGGTCTTTTTATTGTAAGGAATCAATACATTGAGCCATTCTTTCCCAAAGGAACAACTGATTATGTGCATCACAGCAGTGGATACTCTAATGGCAAGAGCACCCAAAGAGTATGCTTTTCTCCCTAACGTGTCTAATATCCTCCCCTCTATATCTTACAGCATTCTCTTCTCCTCCATTTTATCTTTACAATACAGCTGCCAAACACCATGTGGTAGCTGGTGATCTCCAATTTTACAACTGATCTCCATTGACAAGAGATCAGTTCCCCTGGAGAAATTGGCTTCCTTGGAAGGTGGATTCTGTGGCATTATACACTATTGAAATCCCTTCCCTCCCCAAACCCCACCATCCTTAGGTTCCACCCTGAAAATCTCCAGATACTTCGCTACCCAGAACTGGCAGCCATTTCTCATAACAATTCTCTGAGGTTGGTTAGGCTACAAAAGAGTAAGTGGCCCAAGATCATCCAGCAAGCTTCCAGGGCATAGTGGGGATCCAAACCTGAATCTCCCAGATCATAGTGTGACATTCTAACCACTATACCACAGTAAACAAGCTCCCTGACAACTGTAATGGCCTCGGTCCAAGCTGGCTGCTTCATCTACAGCTGAACATTTGATTTAGTTACAATTATAACTAGCTTGCTTTTTTGCCAAGGGATTAAAAAAATACAACAAAAATACAATACAAAAAATACAATGACTACACTTAGCTAATTCATGGTGGACTAAACATTGCAAAATGTAAGGAATTCCATAGAAGCAGAAATAAAAGGCTCTTTGGTGAAAAAAGACCGTTTATTCAGACATCTTAGAAAGCTCAAGTACACGCAGTGGCAGGAATGACACTTCCCGCCAGAAGCACAGGTTATAACTCTATCCATCCCATCCCCCTCCCGGCTTCCCATGGGAACGGAGACCTCATCTCCCGCGCAGAGATAAAGTCTCCCTTGAGTTGAAGCTGGCCCACATCGCCCGGGCACTGTGGAATGCACTCAAGGTTACTTTACCATCAACACCATTGAAACCTTTTACACTCTGCCTCCCCTTAAAGAAGACCCCTCCCCCCAGGTTTATGCGGAAGAGGCGCTGTGGAAAGCAGAAATAAGGAGTGGGCGCGTCCAATTATTTTCGGAATAAACCCATTGATTATACCCAGAGGAATATCCCACCCAGGAGACTAAATATTGCAAGCGTTTACTATGACAGCGTAGAGTCCAGGATAGGCGTCAATTTACGTGAGTGCTTGTGGCCATCAATAATAGTCGGTGGGGGTCTCTCCGGCTGGTCGTGCAGAGCATCGGAAGCCGAGAGCCTCCTTGAGCAAACTGGAATGGAAGACAGGGATGAATGTTACTTACTAAGAGAGTTAAGAGCAAATCCAATCGGGCAGTGACATCATTAATCACTTTAGTAATCTGAAAGGTCCCACCGAATCTTTGCAAAGTTTGGAAAATTTATGCACGTCTCTGAGATTTTTTTTTGGTAGACAAATACACCCAAAGCGCCCACCGCGACGGAGAGGGAAATCCGAGCGGTGCTTATCAAGCTTGCAGCTTTTCAAGGAGTCCCTTAGCCTGTTGTAAAGGCCCGGTCTGGACCCGATTTCCACCCCTCGGCTTCAAGGGAGATAGAAATCCCCAATTGTTGAAACTTCCCTGGAGGATCCAAAGACTGTGCAGCGGGTAGTTGTGGCAACTGGCGGGGAAGGAGGCGACCAGACCTTACAATTTCAAAGGGGGTTTTCTTTGTACTGCTGCCAATGAACCGCATTGTTATAGGCTGTACTCCATAGCATAACGGAATGAGCTCACACCAATTGTCTTGGTGGTGTAGTTGGTGTAACAAGCGTAAATACTGCTCTAGGAGTTCTGTTAGTTCTTCTCCGACTCACCGTCACTTTGAACGTGGTAGAGGCGGCGACCGCCGGGCGCCCCCAACAACCCCAAAAGCGCCTTCCAAGAACTTTGAAGATGAATGGTGGGGGCCAAAGCGGTCGGGAGACCTACCTTAACGAGGCGGAGATGTGAGACGGTGAAACATGTTGGAATGAACAAGCCGTGCCAGCTTAGGGAAGCGGAGGGGATGGAAGCACATGGAATAAAATGGGCTTGTTTAGAAAAATGAAGTCCACCACCACCCACAAAACCCGTGTTGCCATGACTTTTCGAGGGCAAATCTGTAATAAAATCCATGGGAGATGACTTCCCAAGGCGGGAGGCCACCGGGAGAGGTTTCAACAGCCCATGGGGCTTTCCAGGAATGGTTTTGGCTTCTGCACAAACCGAAAGCAACCTTTTAATATAATCGCCATCAATGTCCTTGGCTAGCATTTAAGCGCCACCAGAACTGGACGGCCGGGCCAAAATGCAGAGTTTTCAGAAAGCCAAAATGTCCAGCCGAAGCCGGGCATCGTGGCGAGCTTCAAGAACCTGCTTCTTGCGGAGGGGGGAGGCACGTACCAACACTCCCCCCTCCGCCAAACTCCCATTTCTCCAAAGCGCCATTCGGTGGAGTCACTTTCCTCCAGCTGGAGGCTCGGTGCAGCCCCCGCCTCCCTCGAAGCGTTCCCCACTTGGGAAAGGAGAGGCAGAGAGACTAGGAATATGGAAGCGGTGAAAAGCGAGGAGTGGAGCGTTTGAGAATCGGCAGTGACAGCCAGCCCCAAACTGGAGGGGGAGAGAACAGTCGCGTGGAATGTGTCTCGATAAAGGCAGCTCCACCCCACCCCCCTCCCGGGTAGGCTGCGAGAGGCCCGGCGATCAGCCAGTTTAGTTTGGTTTTCCGAGGGAAAAAATGGACTGTAAAGAGAAGCGAGAAAAGAAATGCGGCCCAACGGAAGTTGTTTATCGCCGAGGACATCTTGAGGGGGGGTGGAAAGAAGCGGAACTTGCCAGGTTTCTTTCGGCCCGATCCAGTAAGCCAAGAGCCTTGAAAGGAGGTAAGTTTTAGCCCCCCTCCAGCCGAGTAGTGCGCCAAAGTGGAGGGAGTGCTACTTTGAGTGGCCGCAGTCTCTCTTTTATCCCCACCACAGTCCAGTTGAGTTCCAGCACCAGAGAATTTCTTTTGATAAATAAGCACCACGGAACCAATACCTACCATCTTTATTTTTTCTGCAACAGGGCTGCCCCAAGTGCTTTGGTCCAAGGCATCCACGTTGAACCACAAGCGGGAGATCTGGGTCCAGGGTTGCTTTAGGATAGGTTACGGTGGTAAAAGCAGACTTTAAAGAGTTGAAAGGCTGTCTGACACTCTTCAGACCAGGAGTAAAGGGGGGCCCCGGGCTTGGCGGATACAGTGGATCTTTACCCTTGGTGCGTAAGAGGTCTGTAGAGAGGGAGAAGTCCAGTTCCAGCGAATTGGGGTATAAAAGTCACGATAGAAATTAAGCAAAAGAACCAAAGAAAGATTAGGAGTTCTTTATGCGGTTGAGGTGGGGGCAGGCCATTTGGAGGACAGCGTCAATTTTAGACAGGATCCATTTTCAAGCCCTCGGGCGAGATCCGGTAACCCAAATAGTCAATGGAGGTCTGGTGAAAACAGCATTTGGAGAGTTTGGCAAAGAGAGGGAGAGTTGTCGAGCAAAGCCGTTTCCAATACCTCGAACCAATGTTACATGCTCTTCCTATATGGTTTGTGAATAAATTAAAAGCGATCATCTAAGTATAAACCACAACTCCCTTGTACAATAGATCATGGAGAACTTCGTTGATAAAGGGCCATAAAAGCTCCGGGGGCCCCACTTAACCCTCGAATGGCATTATCAGGAGTATTCAAACTGTCCAAACTTTGTGTTAAACGCTGTGGGTCAAGTGTTCATAGCCTTCCAGCAATTCTGACCCTGTAGTAAGCTTCTCTCAGAGTCCAATTTAGTAAAAATGCGCCCTTTGCTCCAGTGCATCTAAGAGGTCCTTTGATCAAAGGCAAAGGATATTTATTATTGGACAGGGAGACTGCATTGAAGGCCTCGATAATAATCTGTGTGCAAAGCCCGTAAAGACCCATCTTTCTTTTCTTTACAAACAAAGAAAGCGGAGCAGCGTGTTATTGTGTGTGTGATTTTGGTAGCCCGCCGTATTATGAACCCGCTGAGCGGGGTTCTTGTCCAAGAAGGCAACGCAGTTCCTTCTCCTCATTGGGACTCATACGGTAGATTCTACCTTTTGAGGCAGTTAGCCCCTGGTTGTATAAATCGATTTTGCAGTCAGATGTCTCTATGGGGTGGCAACTGATCGCATTCTTGCTCCTGAAACTCACTGGCTAGATCTTGGTATGCGGTGGGATGCCAATAGAATCGGGAGCAATTGCTGATGAAGCCAGGGGAGGGTGTGTCAGGAGAAGTTGGGTTTTCCCCCAATTCATGTGTTCACCGCCAGGGAGGATTCAGTGAATTCTAAGATCCGTTCTTTCCAAATGAACCCGGTTCATGTAACTTAATAACCATGGCATGCCCAAAACTATGGAGTGTTTGGCCACTGGGCGCCAAAATAAAACTAATTTTCTCCCAATGAGTCGGGCTAGTACGGAGGAGAACCGGTTTGTGTTTTGAACTGGGGCCGGTCCTTCGTTCCCGAGGGCTACTTACGTCCATTTGGGTGAATGGTATGGAAGCTTAGCCAGGGGAATTTGGTCCCAGACCTAGCTCCTCTGCCACCTGGGGCACGCATTAAGCAATGGGAGCAGCCAGAATCCACACAAGGGCCGAGAGGCTATAATGCGAGGTATGTTTAGCGGGGTTGGCCAGAAAGCAGCTTGGACAGTAATGGGAGCGCTGCCTTCACTCACCCGCGTCAGGAGTGGGACCCACATATCCATGAGGGGCTGAAGAAGGCAAACAGCTGCTTCCCCCTCACTCTGGGTCGCCTTCGATGACCAGCTTTAAGAAGAACCCGTCGGAGGCCCGACTTGCGTGGTGGTTTGGCAGATGGGGTCGTAGCGTGGCTGGAAGCGGTTGGTTTTGTTTCTTTGGACGGTTGGCTGGCTAGAATGACCTGGTCCTCCATGCGGTAAAGGCACAGTAATCCCATGTCGGCCCGGCGCTCAAGAGAGTGGTCTCGGTGGGGAAGCGGCTGGGCTTGCCGCTTGGTGGGACGCCAGTGGCAGGCTTGAGCGTGAAGTGGCCTCCACGACGCAGCGTATTCAAAGCGAGGCGCCACCTGGGATCCCCAAATGGATCCAATCAGCAACAGTCACGAGGAACCCGAATTAAAAAACACCGTTTCCGCGCAGCTTGCCGTCAACAGCATCTGAGAAGTATTAGCATTTCATGCGTTCAGGCCCACTCAGGAGAGTCGAGCAGCCGCCCGCCCGAAATTCCGCGGAACCAGAATTCTGCAAAGCGGGGACGGTTTGCCTTGCTGGATAGTTTTGATGAGTCGCGGATAGCCTCATTCACCGGCGCCCGGATCTTGGAAAGCGCTGCTCTTAAGAGCTTGGAGGAATGCGGGCACCGTGCGAGAGTCTTCATCTTGCAAATCCAAAAGGGTCACAAACCAGTCGGCTGCTGCCCCATCCAGGACTGAGCGGTGGTGATGACCACCACGTATTTTGCGCTCAGACCGGTATAAATCATCATAGTCCTCCCATGTGGGCATCGAGTTTACCAAAATGGAAGTAGGGAAGTTTGGAAGCGGTCCCATCAAAGCGGGCAGGTATCGGGGGCCTATAGTAACCTTTCCACGGCTCTTGGCGCCCGGCAATGGGGCGGCGGTTACGCAGATTGGAAGCAGGTTAGGCGGAGCAGCTGGTTACTGGGGGGGGGGGGCGAATGGGGGTGAGTATCAATGCCGGTGCCGCTGGCGTTTGAGTGGCAGGACCCAACAGCGTTGCTCCTCTGGCGCCCGGCAGTATTGAAGTAACAGCATAGACTCCAACTTGGGGGGCTTCCCTGGTCTGCTGCCTCCTCGAAGTTCCCCTCTCCAATGCATTAAAGCCAGCTCTCTCTCCTTAGCGGGTCAATGCATCACCAGTGCGCATGCAGAGCTGCTTTTCGTTCCAATTTAGCCAGTTCGTCCCGTTTAATAGCTGCAGTAAGCTCACTTTGCGTCGCGCCAAGGCCTGAAGCAGCTTTTCGGCGTTGCAGCTGTAAATCCAGTCTGGAGTGTTCCAGGACCTTATCATGGACCTGACAGATTCTGCGCATATGTGCCGTTGGAGGCGCATCTTTAGCCGCGGTCCAACTTTCGAGTTGGACTTCTTTCGCGTTGCTGTTCGGTCCCTCTGCAGGTTTTGGCGCTCTACCGCTGTAACTGTGCCCGTTCCTCCCCTCTCCATAGCTGGCGTTCCACGGGTCCATGCTTCTTGGGCATCTACTTGCGGTCGCCCCACTTCCTCATCCCAGTTCTCTCTCGATGGGAGAGGGAACAGATCCGGCTGGGAGTGCAGGCTTTCTTCGGACTCTTCGTCATCTGGAAGCGAGACGCCAGGAGACTTACCGTAGCCACAGTGGTGGCTCCCCGGGGCACCTCAGAATGCGGCCGCTGGCCCGGGATCAGGGGGGTCCGATTGGAAGGCGATGCGGATACCCCTCCCAATCCCAGGTTTAGTCCCAAGTGTCGCTTCGGACCGGGCCCCAGTGCTTTGTGCCACGGTGGTTCTTTGGGAGCATCCACCAAAATCACGAGGTCCAGGAATCGATTCAATGGACTCCTGGAGTTTCGCATGAAGGTGGTCAGGCCCGTCTCCTCCATGACAGGATTTGCATCTGAGGTTTTGTAATCCCTGCAGCTTGGGTAGAGATCCGATCCACAGGCGCTTTCGATCCCATAGAACCCAGGCGCCCCAAACGACTCATGTAAGTCCCCATGGTGGAGAAATTCGTCACGTCCCTCGTTCCAGCGGAATTAAGGAAGACTTCGTGCTGATCTGAGGACGGGAAAGAGTCACCAGCTGAGGCCCGTTCTCGCCCGGTTCCTCAGATCCAGAAGGGAAAGGTCGGAACCCTCTTTAGGGGCTACCGCGCAGCCTTCGCCAGTAATATTCAACCTCTCCATTGTACCGAGACACCAGAGGTCCACTGCACTAGGGATATAGATGAATTAAGATTCCTGCCACAATGTAAGGAATTCCATAGAAGCAGAAATAAAAGGCTCTTTGGTGAAAAAGACCCGTTTATTCAGACATCTTAGAAAGCTCAAAGTACACGCGGTAACTTGCCAGGAATGACACTTCCCGCCAGAAGCACAGGTTATAACTCTATCCATCCCATCCCCCTCCCGGCTTCCCATGGGAACGGAGACCTCATCTCCCGCGCAGAGATAAAGTCTCCGCAGTTGAAGCTGGCCCATCGCCCGGGCTGTGGAATGCACTCAAGGTTACTTTACCATCAACACCATTGAAACCTTTACACAAAGAATGTTTGTGTTGCTGCGTAAAGTGGAGATGTTTCACAAAAACAATGATGTGCACTTTATGGGCTTTATCACCAGTCTTTCCTCTGTAATTAAAACAGCAAAGCTTCCAGTGAAGACAATGAGACGACCTAATGAACACAGTAAGAAAGAAGGTTCCACTGCACCAAAAGAAAGGCCAGTACTGCCCCAGATAACAAAAGACAAGGTTCTCATGGGATGAGCTGCTTCCTCGGTTACATCAAGCCCAGTAAAAGTGCAGCATTTTTAATTCACTACTGTTGTTGATCAGGTTTAATTAAATGCCAGCACCAGTATTTATCATCAAAACACAGTCATATGCACTAGAAGTCCCCAATCAATATCCATGAAAATACATCAATTGCCTTTGATGATTCATGGGGAGTCATAAGTACGTAAATGGCCTTTAGTATGTTACATTTCCCTTAGTGGAAAGTGAATTGAACATGACTCTTATTATCTAACATTATCATGAAACATGTACACTGGACACTCTTTAAAAGTCTGGTCTCTAATTTCTGTCTCCATGGCTTGATCACTCCACAATTCTCCATTTCTGTACTAATTCCTTTTTAAAGATTTCTGATGGGGAAAGCTCTGCTGGCAAAATAAGCAAGCTGTGCAAGAACAAACACAAATGGCTATTAGTGAAAAATATAATAGTAATATATGCAAGGTCATCAAATTGTTTCTTGCCTGTAACTGTACATGAAGGCCTGCTGATAGGAGTGCTTCAAATAAATTGGAGTTCAATGGCAGAACAGCTGTTCTCATTATTTTATGTAAAGCAGCTTCTTGCTTTGAAATAGGACAATCAATAGTACAACCCAACCACTCAAATTTGGAGGAATAAGTTACCAACCTCTACATAGGGCCTGAAGATCTCCTGGAATTACAACCAATCCCCAGGTGACACGGGTCTGTTCTCCTGGAGAAAATGACTGCTTTTGAGGATTGACTGTATGGCATTATATAGAGGGACCTATATTATTTATAGGTCCCTCTTCTCTCCAAAACTCACCACTCCCCAGACTGCACCTCCCAAATCTCTAGGAATTTCCCAACTTGGAGTTGCAATCCTGGTGACAAAAAGGCAAAAAGCCACTACTCTAGTCCATGCTTGTTAAGAGAAGATTAAAACCTCCTTCTGGCTCACGTTCCTTTAGCTTCATCCCTGCTGTATCTCTAAAATGTCTCTCTCTCCCATCAAGACAATTATATCAGTCTTCTTCAGGTATATGTAGTAATTACTCTGTTCTTTTAACACTCTACCTCTCTTCTCTTGATCATGTACTGACTTATAAATACATGCACATTCCTTAAGGTCTGCCAGTCATAAACCCATCTATGAAGGCCCGTTCTAAACATACAGCCTACCACACAGGAAACCGATTATTTCCCTGTAGATAACTCTGCCATCCTAAGAAGAGTTATACCCTCATTGATTGCACTTGAGTTAAGGCCAAACTGCAAGTTCTAGTTATTAACAAGTTGGGTCTGGGTTCCCTGGATCCAACTCAGGTTCATCAGAGTCACAAAGAAGTACAGAGAATGGTGTTTGAAAAAATAAAGGATATCCCGAATGAGCTCAGAACTCTACTGGGTAGGGCATGGGGAGTTGGGGAGGGGGAACGATACACTCCTGTCTTCCCTTCCCCAAGCCATTTTCAGGTATGCAAACTATCCTGGAGTTCAGTTATTTTCCCATTTATGCTGCTCCACACTAAAAAGAAACATAAAATAGAATTCCCTAAACAGTCCTCATGTTAGAAGCTGGTCATTAAAAACAATAGCTAAAATGTTTCTGGCACAGCTGGGGTGGCAGTTCCGGCACTGGAATGGATCCATTTGTGGGGGAAACTGTGCCTGTGAGCCTATCTTCTCCATTTTGAGGATTCCCTTACTGGGTTTTGGGCATGCCCAGTCGGAGGCTGTCAGCAGGCTCTCATCATCAGTTGGCAAGGGAACCATGCAGCATCTTGTGCCCGTGTGGGATCCTGAGGACCTGCCCCCCCATAGTTTCCCCCCAGGAATCAGAATGAGGTGACAGGTATATCAGGTGGAAGCTGGATCACCTCATGATGGATCTGTCCCCTTGCAGAATAGCAGAAAGAAGAGGAATGATAAGCTTTCTAATATGTCTAATGACAATATTTCAAAGTGGAAAAGGTTAGCTCCTAAGCCTGTTCTGATGTTGAACCAGAAACAAGCAGCAGCTTTCAAACCTCTAGCTGTTCTCTGTAAAAAAGAGACAGGTGGCAAGGACTGTAAGCAAAACACCTGCTACTTCTTTTGCTACAACACCAGAGTGTGCCAGGCCTTGACTCTGGATGGTGATATATGTCAGCCTTTGTTTCTAATTAGGCCAAATGCTGTATGATTGGCAGCAATACATAAAGAGAAGTCCCTGTTATCACAGTTGTTACTAATACAGAGGCCTCAGCAGACAAAAGATTAAATGGTTTCAGTTTTAACACCCCAATTAAGTTTATTTGGGTTGCAAAGCATAGACATTGATAGTTTCTGTGTTTGTTTGTTTGTTTAGCAGAAAGATGGTATGATTGCATCTTCTTTGAAAACAGGCTTGAGCACTGTCAGGCTGAGCACCCACTGTTAGTCTTAGTCCTGGGACAAGTGGAAAAATCCCTTCCCCACCAGGTAAATTCAGTTATGTTTGCACCTACATGATATTATGGGGTAAAGAGAAGCATGGACTGCTGGATTTCTAATCCTATTTTTGTGTGGTTGTTTTGATGGCTTTGGGGAAATGTGTGGATTCAGCTGAACAACTCCAGACATTGGTGTGACAACTGGGATATGAACTTTGCCAAGTGAGTTAAGATAAGAAGAAGAGAAGAAGAGTTTCGATTTATATCCCCCCTTTCTCTCCTGCAGGAGACTCAAAGGGTCTTACAATTTCCTTGCCCTTCCCCCCTCACAACAAACACCCTGTGAGGTGGGTGGGGCTGAGAGAGCTCCAAAAAGCTGTGACTAGCCCAAGGTCACCCAGCTGGCATATGTGGGAGTGCACAGGCTAATCTGAATTCCCCAGTGAAGCCTCCACAGCTCAAGCGGCAGAGCGGGGAATCAAACCCGGTCCCTCCAGATTAGAATGCACCTGCTCTTAACCACTACACCACTGCTGCTCCAGTGCTATGCCAGTGCTACACCACTGCTGCTGCAGCTGCAGAGATGTCATAAGAACCAGATTACACTGTTTTACACAGGACAGGTTTTCATACATAAGGGGGAAACAAATCCCTCCTCAACTGTCTGCTTGCACAACCATACTATCCATCACTATTTTTCCTCGTCTCCCAGCCTCAAAATCTTCATTGGAAGATCCCAGAATGCACTACTGATTGTAGACTCACAAATACACATCTGACAAATAAGATCAGTTTTATGACTGGTGAGAAGAGCTTGGACTGGCATACTGTTTTTGGAATCATCAGAATATGTTATGAGAAACATTTGGTTCCCTGAATACCAAAGTAAACAATGAATGAGGTAAAAATTAAGTCCACTTCTCTGTCTCTACCTCTGATAGTATCATCCCTGTCCAAGGGAAATGGAGAAAGTCCAGGAGGAAGACAGGTTTGGTGACAGTTTTCCTTTTTAGGTTAGCAGCAGCTGTTTCTGTTTAGGACCCTCCTGCTTTGAGGAGGAGGCTCCTGTCTTGAGGCTTCCAAAAGCCTATCCTTACCCTGCCCTGCTGCACTTCCCAGGAGGGTTCAGAGGCCCATAAACCTGTGAGAGCCCAGCCTCTTCAACAGATTCCTATGAAACAAGATCAGCTGGCTTGCTTGGAAACTTAGGTGTAACTAGAAGGGCAGGAGGGCAGTAATTAATGATTCAACATTTAGATTAGCTAATATGTATTCAGTTTGCTCTCATGTTTATTATCTTTTGTTCATGCCAAGTGCACACATCCCCATTCTAAAGCTTGTGGGCTCCACTAGAATTCAGACACTGGGTGGAGAGTGCAACAATAAAATGGCTCCTGCAGGGGGGTGGAGGGGAAGAAGATGGTTTGGTGCAGGAGTAACACATTTCCTTGCAAATCGTGTTGTCCTTCCCTGGGTTTTGTTGTCACCATCACATATTGCCTGTGGGTCTACAAAACTTGCATGGGGAATTTGTACTGCGCCTGCAGCACATGGGCCCTTTCTTCTCCCCTGATATGACCTCTAGCCCTCTTTACCTAAAGCCTGCTTTTTGGGGGGGGGGGGGGACGACTTATTCAACATACTTCAAAGGAATGTAACATTAATGTACTGAAAAACTGATACATTGATGTTATTGCCAGTGGAAAACAATGGATTCTATGGTTGGAGGGAGAAGGCAACAAAAACAGTTCCCCAGGATGCTATGATAGTGGGGCGTTTTCTGTTAGGAAACTGCCTTGATCAGAAACCTGGCAAGGATTTGAGCTGTTCCATCAGCAGTACTGGCAGCATCCCACAAACCCTCCAGGGACAGAGAAAACCAATCAAGGTAGAGTTCACAAAATAAGTATTCATGTAGTATTTAGTAGTGATCCACTGATGTTCACTAGTTGAACAAAGGGCTTCAAGCTCTCAAAGGCAGCAGAAGCCAGCATGGATCCCCAGACAAATGGAGGTCTTACGGTTGTAGTTCACAGATATCTGGTCCATTTTCCACATTATTAAAAATAAAATAATAATAAAATAAAATCCACCAGAAGCCACTTGACCAGAAAGCAAAACAAAAAAATAAGAGGTTGGAGGAGACGAAGAGAAGGCTGGCTGGAAAAGTGGGAGGAAGGAGGGATGATGCAAGTGTAGGAGGATGCTGTTATGGGTAGAGGAAAGGAGGAGAAGGGAGGGAGGAAAAAACCCAAAGGCAACATTGCACATACATTTACTTTACCTTCCCTGAGAAGTGACAAAAAGGTTGTGTTTTCCCCGCACCTGGAACTTCCCGTTAAAAAACCGTGGTCTCTTCAGAACAGTTGCATAAGGGAAAATATAACCCGAATCATATATCAAAGCTGTTGCATAATTAAAAATCTGATCTGAAGCAAAAGGCTGCTTGAACTGGGGAACACATAGGTGTGCAATGGGCCTATACCTCCCTAGTGACACTCATGTACCCAGTAGGATGATAAGACCCCAGAGGCACAGAATCCTCCTGCTTAAGAGAACTGAACTAATACTTTGTATGCAGATGTTATGTTTCAACAAAATCTCCAGAGTCATCTGTGCCTCAAACACAATCCTGAAGATCACATTGCTTTCTGAAATCTAAAACAGCAGATGGGATTAATTGAAATTTATGCAATCAGAACACTTTTCTCATGAGGGATAGGTTTATGGATATTCAATAATCCTCCAATCCATGCTGATATTTGAACCCAGAGTACTAGGAGTAATCTTGGCTGAAGTAAGAGATGATAAATGTCACTGCATAAAAATATATTTTAACCTATGTTTAAATTCAGTCTTGGCAGTCATACTCCTGGCTCCTAATTATCCTTTGCAGAAAAACCAGCATGTTGAATCACCACTGTTCTTGTCTACAACCAAGTGTCAAGCGTATGACCCATTAAATTGTATTGGCTTCAACACTCAGAAGTCTAACCTAGCATGGTCACCAGTTTAACCCAAAGTGAGAGCTGAATTCTCATAATTTCTAAAACGTGCTTGTTTCTGCTTTAAGGTTGTTAATTTAGGCACACTAAATATGTTCTCAGAACATCGGGTTGGAAACAACTGGCATTTGATGTTCTATAATTATCCTCGTTTTCTCTACTATATAAAAGGTGTATATTCACAGATCTACAAAAGGGGCTAGATGATCTAGTGGAAGGGATTTCCATTAGCACAATGGGATTTTCTCAACTCCCTCACTGCAGCCCAAAGTGCTCCCCAAAATGATGCTCCTGATTAATGAACCTGCAGTAAAAGGAGGGATTCAGGGAAAAAATCTATCAGTGGAAATCTACTGCTGGATATTAACCAGTATTTCCAAGTAATGGCAGTGATGTGCTTAATGAGGTGGGTTCCAGTCTCGACCTTATTGTTTTGTTACAACCAATGACCCAAGAGCCTCAGTTGTGGTTTGGTGCAGGGAGAGAGTCACTAGAAGTGCAACTGTATTGATTCACCTGGACCTCTCAGCAGCTTTTAACACCATCTATTATGCTCAGCTCTATCTCATTCTTCCAGCCAACCCTTCCAGAGAGGCAGCAGAAACCCTGAACTGGTACATGGAGGCAACCTGGAGTGGATAAACAGAAGCTTAATCCTGACAATATGGAAGTACTACTGGAGAGCAGAAGGTCTTACCTGGGACTTAAAGTGTCACCTATTCTGGAGAGTGTTGCATTTCCCTTGAAGGAAACTGTCCATGAAAGCAGAAAGATCTTTATTAATATGGCTAGATTGGTCATAGTCCTTGAGAGAACCGAATATCAAAAGTACAGACAGACATCAAGAGAACTCCTCCTGAAACTTTCACACGCAAGACCAGACCATTCTGGGAATAGTGCCAAGCAAGAGATAGCACAAACTGAAACAGTAAAAGCAGGTGCTAGCAAAAACGGTCACATTCCAATCCCCTCTTTATACTTCCTGCCCTGTGTTTTAAATGCTGTTTTTATGTTCTGGTATATGTATTTCAGCTTGGTTTTAATTGTTTTAGTGATGTGTTTTTGTTTCATTTTAATGGTTCTTAAGACATATTACTATGTATAATTTTTAATTTAGCCACCTTGGTCTCAGTATCTCTCATCTCAAAAATTAAACACTGCTTATAATGCAGACGGTTTAAGCTTGATCTGATCTAAAGCTGAGCCCTAGATTTTGTTTTCAAGGCTAAGTCCTGGAACATATAAAATAATAAAAAAGAAAAATACAAAGCATGTTTCCTGCCTCCCTCCAATTATATGGACATATGTCAAGTCACAACCAACTTATACCAACCCAAGGACGTTTCAAGGAAAGTGAGAGACATTCCTCTGCAGAGCCTTCTTTGGTGGTCCCCCATCTAACTACTGACCTAGTTTAACTTTTGAGATCTGATTGTGATTGGGCAATACTATACCACTGCATATCCCTCCTTTCAATTAACCACTAGCCATTTCCAGACATTAGCATCAGGAAGCTGGACTTTCCAGGTGAGATAAAATGCTTCCCAAGCAGGCTTTCTTTTTCTTTTCTTTAAATTAAGAATTGCCACTAAAACACAGTTAATTTTCCAGTTTGGGGAAAGTCTACATGCTGCATATGATGTTGACAGGCTGCAAGTGGGGTGGCAGACCACACACCCCCAGCCCCCCACCCCCCAGCCTGGAAAAAGCCATCTCGATTCCTCGCACCCTCTCCCCAACCCCAGACCAAGCCTGGGCTAGTGGGGCAAAGACCCCTCCTTGCCAGTTGCACAAAAGCCTTCCCACTGCTCCCCCACCTTCTCCCAAACCACAGCCACTGTCCCGCCACCCCTGGCACCCCCTCCCCATTTCCCCACCAACCTCCCCAACCCAAACAAACAAGACTTCCCACATGGCAATGGGAAACACCTGCTGTAAGTCCAGCTGGGGCTTGCCTAGAGCCTGGTGTGGGTGCAGGCACGACAAGGAAGGGGGCAGGGATCCCAAGCTCATCCTCCATCTCCCCTTGCTAGATTCCATTTCATTTTAAGTTGAAATGGGCTTTAGTGCTAGTAGGTTCAGAAATACCCACAGTGTGAAATTTCCTCCCCACATAATTTCTCACTTGTTGGTAATGACAATAAGGTGGTATTTTGATTACCCATTTATGGACTTCCAAAACTTTCATAACTTCCAATTCTTATATGAAACTGGCACAGCAGTATATTCTTTATATTGTCTGGGTTGAACCAAAAATATATGTGGCTAGTATTATTGTGCAATTACAGCAGGTTTCTAATACACTGGCATCTCTAGAAAGAGGAAACTGTACCACTTCATGGTTCAATTAGGCCCAGGCAATGGTCTGAAGGTACCGTAAATGGCACCTTTTTGCTATTGAAGATATGTAGCATGTCTGATTGTACAAGCTACGTGGATGGGAGGCTTTTTCAGAACCATATGTAAGCTGTTCTGAGCTCTTGGTAGGAAAAGCAGGCCTATTGGTGTGATCTCTGCTTTGGAATACCTTATGAGTGACCATATACCCTGATGCTTCTTGAAAACCTATACTACTTTACTTTCTCAGATAGATCAATTGAACAGAGTCTGCCCATGTGGAAGGGCAAATACAGAAACAATAATACATTTTTTAATTCAGTTGTGATTTATATTCTCCTATAAGATTCTTTTATTACTCCCTTGATTTCACACTTTCCAGTGCGTTCACATTATTATCATTTCATATATTTGCATTCTAGGAAAGATAAGGCTACTACCCTATCCGTAGCACATTATTTGATGGCTGCCTTCAAGATGCATCCAAAGGTATAATCAATGTATGCCTAAATGCTCATTTGCATACAGATACTTGGAAACCTGTGCAGATGTGCTGTTAGTAACCTATATTTTATTGGTGCATTCATTCTGTATCTGAACACAAAAGCAAGTCAGGTAATTGTCATATCTTTAAGAATGGGTCACACTGTATATTTTATATACAATTGTATATTTTATCATTAATCCCATTTGATGGCCCAATCCTTGGTCAAACCAGAAAATCCACATCTCTCCTAGGTTGTGCTCTTTGATACCAGCAGAAATTAGCTAGATAAAAGGTACCACCACAAGATTCTCAACCCTGACTCTGTGGCAAATGCAAATGAGATTGATTCCCAGGCTGAGAGGAGGTTACAGAGGGGCACAACATTTGGGAGAAACTAGTAAGCGTATTCTTTGAGTCCACCCCTTCTTCCTTGCAATTGCCCTTTCTAGTTGCACTTTTGTGTATCAGCAGCAAACACAGTGTACAAGATCTTACATGTCCTCTTCCAGAGACTATCTGGCCCTGACAGCTGAAGTAGCCAGTGATAAAATCTTATGCAAAATAAAAACTTTCTTTTGTTGCACCAAAATGCTTGTCATCACAGAAAAAAGAAAAATATTTCTTTAATTTAAAAATGCCATCAATCATTGCTACAGAATGCCCACTCACCAATTAGACACAGCCATGGTGCTGTTATAAAAGGAACATGGGGAATATTAGCTTTGCAATATAATTAGCAAGCTACAAAAATGGTCTGCTGCTCCCACCACTGACTGATCTCTAAGATAACATGGTGAATTAACATTATGAATTGTATCTAGCAAGAAGTTTGCTTTATTTTTGTTTTGAAGCTGATGGTTAAAAATAAAAATTGTAGTTTTTGAGATCACTGTGGGTTACAAAAGCAATTAACTGCCTTGCAACTAATACACAGATTTGGTTGATTATCCTACTGCCTAATTACATCTCCCTAAGTACATGTTTCATATTACAATCCCAAACAGAGTCACATGCTTCTAAGTCCATTGATTTCAATGGATTTACAATGGTGAACGACTTTTTAGGATTACATTTTCAGTCATCTGCAGAGGTGTGAGAGATTACTTTCTGCACAAATTATGCATTTTCTAAAGATCAAAATATTGATGATTGAAGTTGGAAGCAGATATTACAAAGCAACATATACCTTTTCTGAGTAAGTTAGTTGAGAGAGTGGCAGAAGAGCAGCTTCATATTTTCCTGGATAACACATTGGCCCAGGATCCATTTCAGTCTGGGTTCAGGCCTTGCCATGGGACTGAGACTGTGCTGGTCACCCTCAGGGATGACCTCCATCAGCAGCTAAACTGGGGCAGTGCTGATATTGCTGGACCTGTCAGCATTTCCTAGCCTCCCTGACCATATCCAGAGATGGTATGAAGGAAAAACAGCATTATCCAGAAAGGCAAAGTTAATATGGGTGACAAAAATCATCTAAAATTAGACATTGAAACCATTGAGTGTTTACCATATCTTAAATAGCAGACTGCTTGCCGAAGCAAAAGCCAGGCCATGATCTGTCATTTATCTGCCATCTAGTCCAACCTCAATGCAGGATAAGCCTAAAGCATCCCTAACATGTGTTCATCCAATCACTGCTTGGAAGGGGAAATTCACCACCTCCCTAGGCAGCCAATTCCACTGCTGAACTCTCACTGTACAAATCTAGTGTGCAGCTGAGCAGTGTCTTCTCATTCATAATGTATACCCATCCTTATGAGTCCTATCCTAATTACATAAACAAAAATCAAGGGATTTCATAAACTTGCTTGATTTTTTCATAGTGTGCAATATAATAATCTAGCAAGTTAGTTGTAAATCTCGTTGAAAACAACAGAATGTGAATTACTTATGACTAACTTAAAACAAATTTATTCGTTATTTCATTTATTTACTGTCCATCTTTATGGTGCTACAAGATTACTTTTTGGTTTTGATGTAAAAGACTAGCATGGCTACCCTTCTGAAATTAAATTTCTTTGCTTGTGATGGGACTCATATACCAGTTCTACAGATGTTTACTTGGAAGTCATCCCACCCAGCTGTGACTAATTTATGAACTATGCTCTGAAACAGTAAATCCATATCTTTTAAATGATTATAATATGACAATTTTAACAGAATTCAAATGGGACCACCTGTAATAATAGATAATAGTACAACTTTTGATTAATCTGTGGTACTGTCTATAAACTTTCAGTAATGGATTTTAATGGAATGGCACCTAGAGAACTGGAAGGGGCACAGTTTTATTGGACCAGGATAGCTCTCACTTTAGCTTGGAGTGCTTAAATAACTCTGATCAAGTCATCTTGTCTGGAAAAATGAACAAGCTTCGTGAATGGTGTTTTAGCAAGAAAATTTCTATAGTCTTCATTCATTAACTGCATTCTAAGGGTCATGAATTACCAGAATAGATTTAAGGCTTGTATAATTGTTTCATTGGTGATGAGGACGGCTGTGGTTACTTTCTGAGGAATAAATCAATCAGAACCAATGGCTAAGTGAAGCTGTCATTCTTAGCTACTGCTTAAGATATTTTTATAGACATTAAGGGATGAAAACATAGCACAAGATCAAAGAGGAGATCAAAGTGTCCTGAAGTAATTTTGACACTCGAACTGTCAAATGTAAGGCACTAATTATGTCTAAACCAGAAACATAATCAAAGAAAAGACAAAATCAAAGAAAATGGGAGTTTAAATTTCTGCATCAACAATGCTCAGTCTGATCACAGCAGCCTATTAAATATTGCGAAAAGGAAAAATGCACACAAAAAGGGCAATCATTGTCACAAATGGTTTCCAGAATTATAACTGACCAGAAAAGTGATTCATCCCATAGTTCACACATCTCTGAATATTTGTTAAGCATTCTGTAACTGAAGCTTGCAGGGTCAAGTCCCAGCAACTGGCAAGGCCATGACCTGAAGTATCTAAGGCAGCCAGGCAAAGCCTTCATAACCAAGATGGAATGCCATATACAAGGACATGGATCATATGGTGGAGTGCTAAGCAGGATAGGGGTCAAGGAATTGCTCAAGAAAATGTGGGAAACAGGAAGCAAGGAGGATGACGGAAGAACAGTACAGAAATGCAAAAGAAAAGCCTAAGAGCTTGAAAACATGAAGTTTCCTTGGTTGATCAAAGTCAATATTGTCTACTAGACGGGCAGCAGCTCTCCAAGGTCTTTTTTCCTAAACAAGTCACATCTGATTTATGGCGACCTCTGGTGAGATTTTCAAGGCAAGAGACATTCAGAGATGGTTTGCCATTGCCTGCCTCTGAATCACAAGCCAGGTCATCCAAATAGTAGCCAGGACCTGCTAAGCCTCTTAAGATGTGAGAAATCAGGCTTGCCTGGGCTCTCCTGGTCAGGTCCTCCAATGTCTTAGGGAGAGATATTTCATATCACATACTACATGACATTTTTATCTGGAGATGCTGGGGGTTGAACCTGAGACTTCTTGTATGCCAAGCAGATAATCTACCACTCAGTCACAGCCCCTTTCCTACTTCTTTCAGTAACAACTTGTCCAGATTAAAGAAGTACAATTAGCCTTGGAGCTACATAACAGGTAATGAAGTGTCTCCCTTCGATCATCTGACTCCCAAGTTCAGCAACATTTTGTGCAGTGCTGTGTACTGCCTGGCTAGAAATGCCTGCAGTTCTTGGCAAAGAAGGCAAGCAAACTGATACTTGATTACAAGACTCAAGGTTCAAGCTCACAGTACTTGACAATGCTGAGTTCTTAAGGCGGAGAAATCATTTAGTGGGTCATGCTGCTTCTCCTGCAACCATCAGAATAAACTCTAGGAAGTATCAATCTCCTTTAGTAATTCTTTGAGCGCCAATCCAGATGAAAACTAGGGTATAGCTTTGAGAAGGAAAAGGAAAAGGAAAGGAAAACATCCATCTTTATTTTAAAAGGTCCCTAGAGCCATTTTTGAATCTGACAAAAAAAAGAAAGGATAATAATTTTCTATGATGAGGCCTAATGGTATCTGGAAAAATATTAATGCATAAATAGACTTAACAAAATCCCATCAAGGTCTTCCGGCATCTCTTTCTGCTAGCTAAGTATCTGGCTTTTGTGGTTCACTTATGTGCTTTTAAGAGAAGGAATGTGTGCTAATAGAAATGTGTGGTGATCTAATGGATCTGGGCTTTCTGAGGTATTTGTCGGAGTTGCAGGTAGCAATTTCACACTTATGTTACAGAGAAGGACTCGACTTGAGCATGTCAGTCCCATTTTTAGAAAAATGCACCATGTTCAATTGCTTCAAAATTAGTTATGTAATAGTATGTGACCATGTAGGTGTAGGGGAAATGTTACAGTCAGTTTGCCCCAATATCTCTCATCCAATTGAGACCTAGGAAAAAGGAGAGACATTCTTTATTTCAAGATATATGTGCTGAGCTGCTAAAGGGGCTATGCAACAGTGCAAAATGTCCCCCATACTAAGTAATGCCTCCAAAATGAGCTTGCAGTTAAGAATTTGTGGATGGTGGAATCTTCAGCTTTTGACAAAGTTCTTTACCAACGACTCCTGAATAAACAGCAGTCATAGTATACAATGACCCTTCATATAACACAAGAAGTTGGATGTTCTCGTACCTCAGTAACTGTTAAATAATAGGAAACAAAGAGTAAGTATAGAAAAAGACAATTTTCACAATCAATGGTGGATTCCTCATAGCAAATATTTAACAGGTTGCAGTCCTTATTAAGGAACCCGTTTTCCTTTTTTCTGTTCACATGCATGCCAAGAAGGCAGCAATTGGAGCCCACTGAAACAATCCGGGTTGCTTTGGTGCCTTTGCATGGAGATGCTTCTCTTTTTAAAAAAATTCCTGCAACACATGTGTAGCTGTGCAGGCATACAGAAATGAACCCCCACAGCTATGCCGATTGTCTCACAATACAACGGGCTGCACCTGCATAGCTGCACACGTGCAACATGCAAAAAAAAAATTAAAAGGGACCTCCCTCCAATAACAGGGCAATAATGAATGCATTACTGTGGCAAGCAGATTCTCCCTAACTGTGGACAGCACTGTGGAAAGGAGGGAAACAAAGCATCTCCTGCCTGGCTATTTGCATGAGAAGAGCTGCAACCTGGAATTTTGCAAAAGAATCACTGGTTTAGCAATTTTCCAAAATCCTGAGTTGAGGAAAATAAAATGGGTCAAACTTTTTTGGGGGACAGTATCTGTGCAAATTCCCCTCTCTCTTTGCCCCCCAAATGTTTGTATTGTGATCTACACCCGTTATATTTGCCCTGTGCAGAATACACCAATGAAATACATATTTCTGCATTCTGGGTTGAAACTGATGCTATTAATATTGTTAAGAAATTATTTGGAGTCCCAGCTGAATCATTAAGGGCAAATAAAATGTTTCATGCAACAGAATTTGTTTGGGAGTCAAGAACAGCTTTGTGATGCTCACAGAGAATATATCTGGTGAGGAAGAAAGGTGGTGCGGCAAGTTCGGATGGACTTGCCGCACCACCCGTCTAGGCGACGGGCTGATTTATGCCCGCCTGTGGAGACTTATGGATCCTATTGGATTCCTGAATGCTCTGCGGGATCCTGAACCCGCCGGAACTCTCGATGAGCAGGTGGAGGACTGGAACTCCCGTCTCTCCGATGCCATCGAGATTGTTGCTCCCCGGCGACCTCTGCGCCCTCATGTTTGGCTGGCCCCTTGGTACACTGAGGAGTTACGCCGTATGAAACGGGAGCTTAGACATCCAGAGCGAGTGTGGAGGAAGTCTCATGATGAAGCTGCCCAAACATCTTATAGGACGTTTATGAAGGCCTATATGAGATGGCGATGAAGGAGGCAAAGAGAGCTTTCTTCTCTCTGGCATCTGCTAGCTCTCGCCCGGCACAATTGTTTGGTATCATTGGATCTCTTACCTCATTACCTGAGGCTTCTACAAATTCTCATTTGGCTATTAGCTGTGAGGCATTTATGAGCTTTTTCGCAGATAAAGTCACGTCACTCTGCCATGACCTTCCTACCACTTTGGCTACAATTAGCGAAATGGAGGCCTCCTTGCCATCTTCTGGCCCTTGCTTGGCCCATTTCTCCCTGCTCTCCGAAGCCGCTGTTGACAGGGCCCTGGCTGCTGTTAGACCTACTACCTGTCCTCTGGATCTGTGCCCCTCTTGGCTTATTAAAGCGTGCTGTGAGGAGCTACAACCCCATCTGTTGAACATCATCAATAGCTCCCTTGAGCAAGGAGTTTTTCCGGGTGGGCTGAAGGAGGCGGTGGTCCGGCCAATTACCGCCCCGTCTCGAATCTTTCGTTTCTGGGGAAGGTAATTGAGAGAGTGGTGTTGGAGCAGCTTCAGGGGTTCCTGGAGGACACATCGGCTTTCGATCCCTTCCAGTCCGGCTTCCATGCTGGGCATGGGACAGAGACAATTCTCGTCGCCGTCACAGATACGCTCCATATGCAGCTTGACCAGGGCGGATCAGCACTGCTGATACTGTTAGATGTTACTGCAGCGTTTGATGTGGTGGACCACAATCTTTTGACCCACCGCCTGGCTGCTTCCAGGGTACAGGGCACTGTCCTTCAGTGGATTGCCTCGTTTCTCCGGGACCGGAGTCAGCAAGTGTGGTATGGGGACCAAGCCTCCCGGAAGTGCCCGCTTTATTGTGGTGTACCCCAGGGGTCACTGCTATCCCCGCTGTCATTTAATATCTATATGCGACCCCATGCGACCCCTTGCTCAGTTGGTACGGAGCTTTGGGCTGATCTGCCATCAATATGCCGATGACACTCAGCTCATTCTGCTGATGGAGGGGGGAACGGTTGCTGCCCCTGCAGCTCTACAGTAATGTTTGGAGGCGGTCACTGGTTGGTTGCAGCAGAGCAGGTTGAAGCTGAATCCATCGAAGACAGAGATCCTCTGGCTGGGCTGCAAAGGGGGGGCTGGGGATTTCCAACCGCTGGTGTGGGAGGGGGCCAAATTGACACCGGTCTCCTCCGCCCGCAGCCTGGGGGTCCACCTGGATTTGTCTCTTTCAGTGGAGACCCAGGTGGCCCTTGTAACCTGGGTTGCATTTTTCCATCTGCATCAGGCCCAGCAGCTGGCCCCCTACCTCTCCCAAGTGGACCTAGCCACTGTGATCCATGCAACGGTCACCTCCAGATTAGACTATTGTAATTCGCTCTATGCGGGCCTGCCCTTGTGACCAATTCGGAAGTTGAAACTGGTTCAAAATGCGGCTGCTCGGCTGCTCACTGGTGGTGCCGCTAGAGATCACATTTTGCCAGGGTTGCGTCATCTGCACTGGCTCCCAGTTGAGTTCCGAATCATCTTCAAGGTGTTGGTTCTAACCTTTAAGGCCTTACGCAGCCTGGGACCCCCGTACCTTCGGGACCGTCTGACCCTGCATGTCCCAGTTCGGCCTCTGCGTTCGGCGGAGGCCAATCTTCTGGTAGTCCCCGGCCCCTCAATGATGCGGCTGGCCTCCACTAGGGCCAGGGCTTTTACAGCCCTGGCCACTGCCTGGTGGAACGCTCTTCCTCCAACTGTCCGGGCCCTGCGGGATCTTGGAGAGTTCCGCAGGGCCTGTAAGACCGAGCTGTTCCACCGGGTCTTTGGAGATGCCAGCCGCTGATGGTGCCCCTTCCTCCCTTTTTATCATCTGTGGCCCTTTTCCATCTTGGGCCTTCCGTTCCCTCTAAAGAGGGGTTTTTTTAGATGACCGGATGCTATATTTTTACATTTATATTTTACTTCATTTTGTATGCTGTATTTTAAATGGTTTTAATTCGATGCTTAGAGCCCTTATTTTATCTTATATCGTATTTAATTTATTGAGAGGGCTCCTTTTGCTTATTTATGTTAAATTGAAATGTTGTACACCACCCAGAGCCCTCCAGGGGTGGGCGGTATAAAAGTCAAATTAATGATGATGATGATGATGATGATGATGATGATGATGATGATGATGATGATGATGATGATGATGATGATGATGATGATGATGATGATGATGATGATGATGATGATGATGATAAACAACGGATAGTTATATCTATCTATACCAGATGTTCAGGAAAAGCAACCGGCCTTAATACCATCAAGCCCAGATAGTGATAAAGCCTCTGTGCCATCTGGATGGCTACTGTTGGAGACAGAATGCTGAGCTGGATGGATCTTTGGTTTGATCAACCAAGTTAGGTCCTATGAGCTCTCACTATTTCAGAAGAACAAATGAGTAATCTGAAACCCATAACTGAAACAAAGAACATTTATTCAAAAGAACAATAAGAGAAAACAACAGACACTCTTTCTCTCCTTTCCCTTCTCTCTTGGTAAAGATTTCTTGTTGAATTACATTTGGTAATTGGGAAAGGGGTAATAAGAGGCTAAACAGATAGATGCAAAGCAACTGTGTAAGATCGGGTTTTTATTCAATTGCATATCCCACTTGCTAAATAAATACTGTATATACTCGTGTATAAGTTGACCCGTGTATAAGTCAAAGCACCTAATTTTACCACCAAAAACTGGGAAAACTTATTGACTCGTGTACAAGTCTAGGGTGGTAATTCCAAAGCAGACGGGGGCAGGGAAGAGCCGGGGCACCCGCTCCCTACTGGGTTGCTCCCCCCCCCCCCCGCCGCATCCTGGATTCCCACAGCAGTCCCAGCCCTTGGCTCCTCTGGCGTTTCCTTGCTTGCAAGCAAGGAAACCCAAAAAGCAGATGACTGCTCTGGCATTTCCTTGCTTGCAAGCAAGGAAACTCCAAAGCAGTTGGGGGCAGGGAAGAGCCAGGGTGCCCACTCCCCCCAGATCACTCCCGGATCCCCACAGCAGCCCCAGCCCTTGGCTGCTGTGACATTTCCTTGCTTGCAAGCAAAGAAACGCCAGACAGAGCATTCGCCTGCTTTTGGGGTTTCCTTGCTTGCAATCAAGGAAATCCAAAAAGCAGATGATTTTTTGCAAAGGATTGCGAAGAGCTCCAAGCAGACCTTTATAAATTAGGTGAGTGGGCTAATAAATAGCAAATGCAGTTCAGTGTAGCAAAATGTAAAGTGATGAACATAGGGGCAAAAAATCCAACTTCACATACACGCTATGGGGGTCAGTGCTATCAGTCACAGACCAGGAAAGGGATTTTGGCGTCTTAGTTGATATTTCAATGGGAATGTCAACTCAATGCATGCAGCTGTGAAAAAGGCAAACTCTATGCTGGGGATAATTAGGAAAGGAATTGATTAAAAAAACTGCAAAGATTGTCATGCAGTGACAGTGGTGCGACCACACTTGGAGTACTCTGGTAACCACATCTCAAAAAGGATATCGAAGAGATAGAAAAAGTGCAGAGAAGGGCAATGAGGATGATTTAAGGATTGGAGCACCTTCCTTATGAGGAGAGGCTGCAGCGTTTGGGACTCTTTAGTTTGGAGAGGAGACGTCTGAGTGGGGATATGATTGTAGTCTATAAAATTATACTTGGGGAAGAAAATGTAGACAGAGAGAAATTTTTCTCTCTTTCTCACAATACTAGAACCAGGGGGCATACATTGAAAATGCTGGGGGGAAGAATTAGGACTAATAAAAGGAAACATTTCTTCATGCAACGCGTGATTGCTGTTTGGAATATGTTGCCACAGGAGGTGGTGATGGTCGCTAACCTGGATAGCTTTAAAAGGGGGTTGGATAGATTTATGGAGGAGAAGTCGATCTGTACCACAAATGCCCCACTGTCTTGGATGCGCTCAGAGGCGTTCCTCCCATTGGGCAAAGTGGGCAGCTGCCCAGGGCGCCACCTTGTGGTGGGAGACAAAATTGCAGGTTCGTTTGTGGGGGATTTTGTATTTTCAGTGTTTTTTCATTTTTTGGCCTGCAGGGGGTGCAGATTCTAGACTATCAGCACCAAAATTTCAGGGATTTTTTGGGAGACTCTCCTGATAATATGACCCAGGTTTGGTGAGGTTTGGTTTAGGGAGTCCAAAGTTATGGACTCCCAAATGGAATGCCCCCATCCCCCATTGTTTCCAATAGGAGCTAATAGGAGATGGGGGCTACACCTTTGAGGGTCCATAACTTTGGACCCCGTAAACCAAACTTCACCAAACTTGGGTGGCATCATCAGTAGGGTCTCACGAAGATAATCAGAAATTTTGGTGCTGCTATCTTAATAATTGTACCCCTGACGTAGGCGCCTAAATTTCCCCACGTTCCTCTTTTTTTTAAATCCACTCCCTTCCTGCCAATGCTTGTTTTCTTTCTTTCTTTTATTCTCTCAAAGCCTAATAAAGGTTATTATTATTATTGCCCAGTAAAATCCACCAGCTTCAACATGGATTTAAAGGGAGAATCTGAGGTCCCCAGTTTTAACATTGAAAGGGATGCTGTTTCAGGGTGGGGGAGAATTCACCCCAAAACAGCATCACTTTCAATGTTGTTCGCTTGGGGACCCGAGATTCTCCACTAAAATTAGATTAAAAAGGAGAATCTAGATCCCTAGTTTTAAACACCAAATTTAAGAAAATGATAATGTTTGGGGGTGGATTCCAGCATCACTTGTTTAAACTAGAGAGCCCAGATTCTCCTTTTAAAACCACCTTTAAGGGAGAATCTGGGGTCCCCAGTTTAAATAACATTGATGCTGTTTCCCCCAATTGTGGGGACTGGATACAACACCATAAAATGTTTTCATAGCAGTAATAAAACATTTTGAAAGCATTCTGAAAATGTTTTTTTAAAAAAATATTTCTGCTGTGTGGCATAGCCCATTGCTGTGTTCAGATTTGTGAATTGGGGGATGTTCTATAATGTGATGGTGACTTTGAAACAACCTGGTGGAAAAAAAATCATTGTTTGGTCATGGTGGGGGAGGGTGGCCACTCATGGGGGGGCATCAAACTCAGGTTTTGCCCAGGGCTCCAGTTTCCCTAGGTACACCTCTGGATGTGCTATCTAAATAGGAAGGGGGAGGAAGGCTGGCAGCTGGCAAACAGCTTTTTCTCCGGGACCTCCAATCTGCCCTGTGGAACCCAGGAGAGAGGAACCAGGGGGGAACTAAGGTTAGGTCTCATAGTTGGAAAGGAAGTTGGGGAGCCCTGACCTTCCCCAGCGGGCAGTTCCTCAAACAGTCAGGTGGTGGCAGCGGTTTACCCAGAGAGAAAGCTAGTTGGCATCCCATGGGAGTGCTTAGGGCAACAGGCACTATGGAAATGCTGCACTGGGGAATGGCAAAAAGGGGTGATTTTTTTTTTGCCAGTAGGTGAGCTACAGCAAGTAGGAGCACGTTGCTAGGCATCTGCAAGCCTGCCTTTTCTTCTTCATGGGGCGGGCCACTTCTTAGGGTTTTCAGGGCAGCCCTTGGTGTCCTTCCCCATGCTCCTGAAGGAAGAGGAGGAGGGCAGCTGGCACTCATGCACTCCAGTGCCCTTGTACACCCCAAGGAGGAGTAGAGGGCTTGTTTTCTTTGGCCCTCTCAGAGTCCTTCGCTGTCCTCCTGGAGGAGGAGGAGGAGAGTAGCTGGCCCTTGGTATTCTTCTCCACCTACCCAAATGAGAACACCCCCACAACACAAATTAAAATGTCATGTGGATGCAATCCCTCACTATGTCCCTGTTTATGGCAACCCTGTAAGTTTTTCAAATCAAGAGATAAACAGAGGTGGTTTGTCATCATCTTTCTCTGTGTAGGAACCCTGGACTAACGTGGTGATCTCCCATCCAAGTACTAACTAGGGCTGACCTAGTTTAGCTTCTGAGATCTGACAAGATCAGGCTAGGCTGGGCTACTTGTGTAACAACAAAATATACCACATAAGAGAATATGTATTAGTAAGAGTCTGAACCCATAGAGAGAGCTCACTGTGGTGCAGTCAGATCATTTTAGACTCGGAATTTCACAGTCTTATAGGAGCCCCTGCCTTTTAAGTGGTAGTACAGACATCACATGCAAATCTGCCGCCTGTTTTTAGATCCCCATTCAGCCCATGAGGCCAAAGTTCAGCCCTGAGAGCACCACTAAAAACTTAATTTCCAAGTCCAGGTGGATATATGGAACCTGCATTTTTAGAGGACATTGTTCTGTTCCTACACTGACTAAATTGGTCATTAGCCTAGTAGAACATGTGGGATATTGAGCCACCATAGAGATAATTTTCGGACAGTCGGTGTATTTGTATAAAGTTGTGTGATTCCCAGACAAAAGGAAAGCAAACAAAAAAAAAATGTTAAGCAAATTAATCCACAGTGAGTCTGGTGGCTCTTGCGCAAAAAGAGAGAGAGAAAACAGACCTAGATGATCAGTAAGGCTGTTAAGTATTAGTTCACATGCCAGTCACACAGCAAAGTCATTCCTGGCCATTGTATTACAGACAGTTGAGGAAACGTGTTTAAGCAATTCGATCTCATGGTGAGTTTTTTCTCAAATGGCCTATTTTCACTTTGAAAGGCAGGCTGCCTAATAGACAGCAATAAGAATGATAATGTGTCTCCATGATTAAAGTTACAATCACAGATCAAGAAAGAAAAGCTATTTTAGTGAGAAACAGCGACAGGAAGACTTCAAAGCAATTTCCCTGCAGTTTCTAACATTATTAATAGGTTCGATACCAGTAAAAATATACAAGTTAAAAAATACGAACAAAGAAGTTAAGATGAGAGAATTGTGTGAAGTTGAATTACAGGTGAAAAAAAGGATACATTTAAAGAGTACTTTTTACTCTTAATTAAATGTGCCAAGTTTGGTCAAAATAGTAGATGCATACCAGCCTTCACGAATGATAGAAGAAAAGGAAACATGTAGAAGAATGATAGAAGCAGAAATAAATCTACTGTCTGTTCTACTGTTCTCATTTTCTTTACCAGTAGATGGCAGACTAGTCAATGCAATGCAGTACACTGAATTTTGTGCACTGAATTTCATGTCCACTTTACACATTAAAAGTTCATGGACAGCAACCAAATTGGAGAAATATATGTCATCATATGGCTTTTATGTAATAGCTTTGAAGTGTCCTTGAAACACATGGAATAAATAGTTTGCCAAACATAATTTCACAGGAACTCAGTTCTGAACTTCACATCAGTGCAGTTAACAATACATTCTGGCAGAGGCTACAGAAACAGAGAGAAAGGGGAAGGGGAAGGGAAGTCGCTTATTGCTCAAGCCCTGATTTACCCCAGGGGCTTAATCAGTGGCCCTTTCCACACAAACCTTTTAAAATGCTTTGAGGCAGGAAATAAAATGTTTCCTCCATGGAGTTCGCATTCCGCCTTATGCCACGAAAACATTTTATTTCCAGCCTCAAAATGTTTTAAAATCATTTTAAAACAATGATTTGGTTGAGACATTTTCAGAATGTTTCCAGTTCCCTAGGCAATCTGTTTACAACATTTTCCATGCCTCTGTGCCATCCCCAAACTTCCTCCTCAGCGTCATTTTCTGAGTTCACTCTGTTTCCCCTCACCTGTTTCTTTTCACCATTTCTGTTTGGTTTTTAAAAAATTTGGGGTGAGGGGATAATCTTTGACGCATTCTCTATACAAGGTACAGATAACCTAGTTCTCTATATGAGATACAGAGAATCACAGAAAGAAGCTGTGTATCATTGAAGCATTGATTCAAGAACTATTTCAAAAAAGGGAAAAACACATAATAATGGCCCTGAATTGTTTTGAGTGGGTGAATGTGGCCATGCATCATGGTAAAGGGGGGATTTAAAATGTTTTGGAAACGTTTCAGATGATTTGTGCAGAAAAGGCCATTACCCAGTGGGCTACTGTATATTAATCAGTTTTTGCATTGTGTACTATTGTTATGAAAAGTTGAAAGCTTTTGCTAGCGCTGAGAAATGTCACAGTATGGTATATGAAAAGAATATGTTCACAGTGTGGCACTTGGGAAACAGGGAACTAGTTCTGTAGTGAAATAATTTTAATTTCTTGACAAGCATCTACTTAGTCATCCAGGAAGCTATTTACTAATAACTATTGAAATTAAAGTAAAAATATGGCAAAATATCTTTAACCTATATTTTTAGAGGCATGTTGAAGATGTTTTCAGTGTACACCTAAAGAAGTAAGGATGTGAGAGTAAGGAGGTAAGAAAGAGGAGGAAGGTGATGCGGGGCTTTGAAAGTAAGGATAAGAAGAAAGAAAGACCATGCAGGGTTTTAAGGACAGCTGTCACATAGTCAAGGGACTGATTTTGGGACCACAGCGCTGGAGAGATGCTGGGGGCCAAGGTGGGACAGGAGAAGCCAGAAGAGGAGGAGGTTGTCATATCAAAGCAAGAAAAGGCTAGAGCGAATATTAGAGGTTTTGTCAACAGGAGCAGAGGTGATGTTTTTGCCATATTGTAAAGAGACAATTATCAAATTCAGCAGCCTGAATATGAGGAACAAATGAAACAGAAGAGGAAAAGATAACGTTAAGATTTCATGCAGATTTGGCAGATGGTTGGGGAGGTTGTCAATGGAGAGTAACAAACAGCAGATGCCTTATATGTAAGGAAAAGATGGGAAAGTTAGTGCTGGGGACAATGTACCCAAGGATAAATATCAAACAGATAACTGGAGAGCAGAGGGAGAAAGAAAGATCAGAAGTAGCCAAAAAGTCCTGTGAATTACCAATAGTGAAGTGGTATTGAAAGCCACAGGATTTCTTCCTGCACTTCTAAAACTTTATGGCTGCAATCCTAAGGACACTTTCCAGGAAGTGAGTCCCATCTTATTTCCAAATAGAATTATTTAGGATTGCTCCTATGGTATTCTATCAGTCTGGGCTTCCCCCACCCCTCCCCCAATACTACTTTCTCAGAACCATAAAGTTAGGTTTCAATTTTTTTGAATGTTTAAATGATCTAAATGTTTTTAAATGTATTTGTATTGTTTAAAAGTGTATTTATATTGATTATGTTTTAAATTGTTTTGGTTGTGTTTTATAGAAAGGTTGTGACTCACCCTGGGCTTGTTGGGAAAGGGAAGCCCCGTACAAGACCAATAAATAAATGAATAATTAATGCCAGATATGGAAAGGGATCTTGCCTTACCCTTTCCCATTGCCATACACATTTATATGAGTTTCATTGGCATGGCACTCTTAGCATTCCTATGGAGAAGCGACAAGTAATGTGACATCAAGCAATAGACATAAAAAGTACAAGTGCATTGGGGCATCTTCTTTATACCAAGTTATCATGTGTGAAGCTAGTTTTAACTGACTGTCCCCAGGATCAAGGGAGCGATTTTGTCAAGAGTAGCAGTCTGAAATAATTCCCTCAGTCCTGCAACCACCCCAAACCAACAAAATCACTTTGCTGAATACTCTAATATCTAGGGAGTTTATAGTCCTTCAGAGCTTAGGGTACTTTCACACATGAAACTAGAAGTATGTGTCTGCAATGCACATTAAAAACAAATTTGCTGGGATGCACATCTTATTTTAAAGCAGTCTTCTTTCCCTCCACATCCTGAATGAAGAACGCTCAGAAACATTCAGTGTAATTTGTGGAAATGCCTATATTGCACAGAAAACTAGATGATCTACCTTTCAGCTTTACGTGCTCAGTGAATATTTTAATTCCTACACTGCCTGGACATCCTCAGTGCTTCAGGCTTAGACTACATGTTATAGCTTCTAGCAGATTTTTTATGAATAACATTTCTTGCCCAACTCACACTTATTTTTAAAAAGTTCTTCACTGTAAAGAGATTAAACAGTGCTAAGAATTTATATGCCATCGATCTCAATCTAAGCAAAGAGTGAAATGGTTGTAAAATATTCCAGTGTACTCCCACTTCTGCAACACTAGAGTAAACTTAAGAAATGGCTTGGCAGGCAATGGACTATAAGCACTACTTTCAGAGTTTGTCCACACCAGCATTCTTGTCACATATTTCCCTTTTATCTTTCACAGTCCAGGAATTAATCTTTGAATGTTTTCACACATAATGCCTTCTTCTCCTGGAACTGCAGGCTCTTGTTTAATAAATGCTGAATAGGCTTACTCACAGCCATTAACCCATGCACCTACACATTCCACAATACATTTGGTGCTGCATTTGAGTTGGTGGTAGTTGGGAGGGAGGGAGGAATGAGATTTAACACAAATCATGATGTAGCCAGGATCCAATATGTCTCAGCACATAGCTTGGCTTCTCCTGATAGTAGTTAATGAACAAAATTGTCAATGTATCTACTGAATAGCTGCAATAGCACAAATTCACAAGTTTTTTTTTAAAGAAAAAGACTTTGATAATGAGAGAGAAATGATACAAAGATTGGGAAGAGGGACAGAGTACTACTTTCTTTGAGATGAATCAAATAACACTTATATCTCTCCACTGCTATCCTTTTTTTCCTCTTAAGAAAAGCAGGAAATAATACATGAAAAAAATGGTGACAGGTGATCTTACTATTGCTTGCCATAATTTGTTATAGTAGATCATAGGACACTACCAGTCTGGATATACTCTGAGTGACAGAAGATCACTTGCTTTACTCTTCCTGGCTAAAATGCCTAAGTAGAGAAAGGGCACTTTGAAATATCTAGGTTAGTGCTATGCTCAGTCAAAGCAGCTGATAGTGGCTTTCAGGATGCAAAAGGATTTCATAGAAAGTGCAGAGCTTTCCAAGGTGTCATGCTCACTCATCAGAAAGTTCACTTTACTGAAGTTCACTTATATTAAAATCAAACCAGCTACTAAAATACATGTCTTTGGTTATTTTTTGCTTCTACTATGAACTGCAACCAAGAAAAGGTAGGTGTACTCAGAAACAAATGATCGAAAAATATCAGTGTTCTGAATAAAGAATGTCTCAAGTGGGGCTTCAGAAGTCCGTTGTGTCAACATGAGAGCAAGCATCAGGTTCAAAGCACGACTTTAAAAAAAACAACTATGTCCATTTCTCTAAGTGATTTTTGTGGTATTCTGGAAACTGGAAGAATCTGACGAAGAATATTTTCAAATACTGGACAATAAAATAGAATGCTTCTTGGTTGTGGCACTACATTAGGTATTAGAGTTTAAAATAGCATCTTGTGGTTCACAGAAAGCTCTTTAAACACTTTCTACTAGATTTCTTCTCTAAAAACATTAGAAATGTAGGAAGAGCCCTGCTGGACATCTATCTAGTCTGGTATCCTGTTTCCCAAGATGCCCCAGAAGGCTCCTAGCAGGGAAACATAGGTCAAAGCCTTCCCAAGCTGCCCGCCCCCCAGGAATACTATCTGAACATAGCAGTTCCATTTAGTAATTATACCCAATAGATGGACATATCCTCCTTGAACGTGTGTAATGCCCTTTTAAGCCAATCTGAAGCATGTGGCCATGACTGCATCCCATAGCAGCAAGTTTCACAAGTTGATTACATGCTGTGCAAAGACATTCCCTGGTCTAGTTCATGACAGATGCATAATCTATTTGTCTCCGTGCAAAATCCTACAGTTTCCCACAATAGAGATCTTTGTTTAAAAAAATCATAAGAGAAATAGAAGGCAGACAACATGAAGTATAAAGATTACCAGTCTCAGTATATCCATGAGGCCTCAATGCTTGTTTCTACAATCTGCCAATGGACTTAGCTTGCCGTCTCTCCAAGTCTTCCTGCCTATGAGCTAATTTAGTAGCTTCATTTTTAAAAGTTAGTTCTGTATTTTCCTTTAAGAAAAGCCATTCTATAATGATTTCACGTCAGCCCCTATAAACCATCAGCAATTCAACTACATTTCATTGGGACATATTCTGTTTTTGACCCAGATTTTATACAGATGCCAGCTGCTTCTTGTTCAATCTATTCATCACAACAGAGAAATGAACACAGTGTGAGTGGGGGCCTCAGATAGAAAGGAAGAAGGAAGACTCTGACGTAAAACCCCAGAGTAAGCTTCATATGCTGCAATATTACTATGTGACTTTAGCAATACAACCTCAAGGTCAGCAATGAGTAATCATTAGACTACTAGTCACTAGTAGGTTACTAGTCCAGCCTCCATCTGGAAAGGATTGAGATGGGACAGGGTAAAAGTTTATAAACTTATGCATGAGGTGGAGAGATTTCATAACAAGAATTTTTCTCCTTCTACCAAAGTACTAGAACTTGAGGCATCCAATAAAGTTGATGGGAAGGACAACAGGAATAATTTATTTACAAAACAAGTAATTAAAATGTGGAATTAATTGCCAGAGGATGTTGCGATGGCCACAAGCACAGATTACTAATAGCTAGCTAGCTAATAGATTAATGTAGGGGAGATATATCTGTGGCTAAAAATGTAACTTCCTTGTTTAGAGGCAGTAAATCTCTGAATACCAGTGTCAGGAGGAATACCAGTGTCAGGAGGAAACATCAGGGGAAGTCCTTGGCCTCTAAGCTCTGTTGTTGGACCTCAGTGGGACTTTTGTTTAGCAAGGCTTCTGATTGACCATTTAAAAGAAAAAAATAATGAGCTGAATATGAATCAGAGCACTGGAGACAGGATAGTGGCAAATGAGGCCTTTAAAGTAAGAGAGATTGGAAATTATCAATTTCAGTGTAACTCATCCAGAAACTGATATAAACTGATCGACTAAGCTCAGGACATTCCAATAAAGGCCAAGGAAATCAAGGAAAACTGTGATGAAAAACTTACCCAAAACACACTCCTAAGAGGCATTTATTTAATTATTTTTGCCCCCACAGCATATTATGGGATGGCAACCACTAGTAGGCATGCACAAACTGAGGTAATGCTGATAACTATAGCTGACCAATAAGGAGTATACTAGTTTAAAAGCCAGAGTGGTGTAGTGGCTAAGAGCAGGTGGACTCTAATCTGGAGAACCAGGTTTGATTCCCTGCTCCTCCACATGAGCGGTGGAGTTTTAACTGGTGAACAAGATTTGTTTCCCCATTCCTTTGGGTAACCTTAGGCTAGTCCCAGTTCTTTGAAACTCTCTCAGCCCCACCTACCCCTGTTGTGGGGAGAAGAAGGGAAAGGGGTTTGTAAGCCTCTTTGAGTCTCCTTACAAGAAAGAAAGGGGGAGTATAAATCCAATTTTTTCTTTTTCTTAACTATAAACACACATGAAAAAGTAGGATGGTATATAACAGCAAGTCTGCCTTTGGTGTATTTCACACAAGTCCATGAAAATGTTTTGAAAATGTCTGTAAACATTTTGCAAACATTTTTAAAAAAACACATTTGTCCACACTAACCCCCTTGAAAGCGCTTTCTGGCCAACATTTTGTGGTCATTCCATTTTATTTCATTTTTATTTATTCTTAAATTCGTAGTTATGAAGCTTCAAAGATTTGGATTACGATTCTCTAGGGGTCATGTCTACATAGCTATATAGACACAACCCCTCAGAAAATGGCACCGTTGAGAACTGCGAAAAGGCATGGGAAATGTTTTAAAGAGATTACACAGTAAGTGAAAACATTTCCAAAAAATAAATGCTAGGGCACATTCTATACTCTCATCACTTCACAAATGATATTTCTTAATTATTCTAGACTCCCTATAAAAGTGGATAAGTATCTTGTCCGGTTTCCACAAAATTTTGAAAATACTTTGTGTGAAGATACTACCAGTGCCTACGTACTGTGGAAAACATAGTATGGAAAACAGTATGAAGATATTGTTTAATATGGGACTTAAGCTTGAAAGTCCTGCTGCTTTGTTGATGCCTCAGACATTTTCAAAATGTCAGGATGTTAGTAATACCATTCATATATACATCTAATTTACTACATATCATCTGCCAAATTGAGATGGGAAATATAATATTTGAAAATACCATAAGACAAATGGATTGTGCTAAAAGCCATGGATGCTGTCCCTTCTTTCTGAAATGTAAAACTGGAGCATAATTCAATAGCATTTCACTCTATCTTTCCATACAACAATGACATGGTAAAAGTAGGTCTTGAGATGAAATAAGAAGGTCGTTTGAAGTCATGTCATGATAGCCAAAAGAAAATTACAGTACTGAATGCTACTGACAGGAAACACCACCAAGCTTTCTAAATGACTAGATAGGATGATGTCCAAATGCTATCCCACATACAATTTTTCCATGACTACATCACCACACACTGATTCCATTAGATTACATTAAATTAGGCCCTTTTTAACTCATATGGGGGCAGAAGGCTGTCATTCTGTAAACTAATCAACTGACAATCTTTGCCCCCACCCTTTGGTAGTACCTATATATGGCAGCCATGATTTACAACAGAAGTAGGCAGTGAAAATCACAAATTGTGGCATGTGGGGGGGCAGCACCAGGGCCCATGGGTGGGCAGAAAACTGGGAGTCCATCCTGGGCTCCATTTTCCTTAGTTACACCACTGGGAAACGTTAGCAGCATGGTCACCATTTTTCTTCCTGCGTTCAGGCCATTTGAACATTCTGTAATCAAGAATGTAACTCAGCATAAATGTTATCAGCCCTGCTCCTGCTGAGTGCCAGTAAAACCTTGAACAACTCTTAATGAATTGTGTATATAGAAACAGTTCAGTGCTACACTTACATTGGCAGGTTCTCTGGAGCTGGCTAATGCTCTGAAGTATTAAATTTCTGTGTAGTGAGAAAAGACCTTGAAAAAGAGGAGAAGGCAATTCTTCCTTGAATCAAGCAATTTTAACTATGCAAGCCTTTGAATCGCACAGGCTCTTCAGGCAAAATTGCATTTTGCTCCAGTCTTGCAGTGTTTCAAGAAGACTACACAATCTGTTATTTTGATCAATTTATAATACTTTTTCTCTGCTGCAGACATGGGCAGAATGTAATAAAGTTACCTGCAATGCTGGCTGTTGTTTTCATTTATTTATCTTCATGATTTTTTAGTGTCAGTTGAGACAAAATTCATCTTAAAAGGGAACACAATCTTGAATAGTAATTGCAAAGGCAGGATTTGTGCCATTTTATCAAAAGGTCCAGTTATTTTCTCTCAATCCTATTTCTGTGAGAAAACAACTTTAAAAACTATGTTTAAAGCTAACAGGATGAAGACTGTTATTAGACTGCTATTAGTCAGACAGAAAAATGTTTGAAAGTCTGATATGATATAAACACATGTTTATTTAGATCTTCCTTTCAAATCAACATCAATTTTCAATTATTTATCTGAACAGAACCAGACCAGAAGATGTGCAAAAGAACTGCAGTTCCTTTAGGAGTTGCTGTTTCTGGCACAGAGAACAGACTGGACACTCTACAAAGCCCCCCAAAACACATTCACTTTCTTTTCCCCTGCAAAATTTGACTCAATTAGATTGTCTGCAATCTTTCTTGATTCTTTATAATTTTTTTCCTCACATGGATGCTTGCCCAAGTCCTACTCAGCATGAATGGGGCTGCAATTCAAATGTTTCAATCTGAAATATGACACCAACTAAAACTTACATGTGTTCTAACTTCAGGCACCAATTGTCTCAATGTGTGTATCAGACCTCAGTCTGAGGTCTGATTCACACATTGAGACAATTGATATGGTGACTGAAGTACAGTCTATTAAGTTTAAACTGTTTATATCCCACTTAGCCAATGCAACATTCCTGAAACAACTCATTATAATTTGAAATCAGTTCTGTGGTACCTGATTCATGTGATCAACTGTTTCTGTGAGCTACTTTGCATTAAGTTCAATCATTTACTATTCCACTTCAGTTTACAGAGATGAGGTAACCTCCTCACCAAAATCTGAATGCAGGGGTGGTTTAGGGCTACCAACCTCCAGATGAAGCCAGGGGTTCTCCTGGAATTACAATTGATTTTCAAACTACAGAGATTAGTTCCCCTGGAAGAAATGGCAGCTTCAATGGGAGGACTCTATGGTTTACGGGAACTGGCTGAGAGGCTGGGAGAACCAAATGTCTTAAAATGACATCACCTCACCATGGAGCTCCCTCTGCACCCAAATGCCACCTACACTAGGCACAAACCCTAAATTTCCAAAGTCAGATTTGGCAGCCCTTGCAGTGGTCTGGTCCTTTTTCTTAAGTTTCCACTGGCTGCTGCTCAGGAGGGTCATTGGTGGTCATGATTAATTGGAGGCAACAGACCCTGTGAGGTTGGCAATGCAGAAGAGGCTCAGACCCTGGCTGCAGTTCTGATTCCTATTGTTGTAGAGGCCTGGGTTAAAACTTAGCAGCCTTTGTGGCATTTTACCATCCCTCTCTGACCCATGGCAAATCTTCCTCAACAAATGACCACAGGTGGAACAGCCTACATGCAGCTGTCTCTCAAGTCACCATGCCATGCTCTGTACACTAGATGTTAACGGGGTCACGGAATTTGTATCGCAGACATGCAATTATTTCTGTCAGATTTTTTTAAACTACATGTATGATTTTGTAGTTTACACACTTGCTTGGCATGTTTACTCACTTGTAAGTCCCACTGAATTCCTCAGGATTTCTTGTCAAGTGCAAATATTATTTGTGTATCTACTTGAATATATGGGTCTGCTGGTTTAATCACTCAGTTCACAGAACTGAATGCACATTATTATACAATGAAACCTGGATTTAATACTAAATGTACATTCGACAGGTTGTTCCAGCCAGTCATTGCATCGAGGCTATACATGGGATCATGGCGTTCACATTTTGACTTCATATTTTTAGGGGAATATTTAGGAGGCTATATATAAAAAATCATACTTAAGAGTCACTGAGATTCTTTTAAAAAACAAAATATTCTTTTCAATATTTACTTTATTGGATACTCATTCCTTATATGGTTTTATCAATACTTTCTTTTTCAGTCCAATATTTCCAAAGAGAATTCTGCAGTCCTAGAGAAAACACACAGTTGCCTTTCTGTCTAGACTCCATGAGCTCAGTCATCATAATGACATGCTAAAGCATTCCACCTGTGAACCATGCCTTTCTGTAGTATTCAAAGCCAGTTGTTTAATCTTCTCTCATACAACCTAAAAGGCCTAATATTTAAATGGCAGAGTAAAATATTCAAAGCACGGAGAGCACTAGAAACCTGCACACAGGCACTGCAAGTAACCCCAGTAGGGTATAAGCAATAATCCTACACAATCATGTCCACTGTGGCAGTATTTGGGCAATGTAAAGCAAACACATCTGTCCCCAGATGAATGGAAGTAAATTAAAAGCAATTGAGAGCAAGACATGAATGCAAAAACCAAACCAAATATTTGCTGAAACAGTGAAGAACAGGAAACACTTTGCCAGCGATCCAATTAGAGGCATTCCATTGATGGATATAAGAGTGGCCAGAGGCACATATTCTTAAACCACAAGAAATAAACAAAAATGATTAACATTTAGACCAGTGGTAGTTGTCAAAAATCATGCCATTCCCCACCCCACACCATTTGAATCTATGCTTCAAAGAGATCTCCTGGCGGAAATGTGGGGTATAGGCTGGAGTCCCCACTAGAATTTCAGAGTTCATGGAGGTAAACAACCCTGAATTCTTCAATACACCCCCATGTTCTTTTTCTAATCGAGAGCATGCTTGTTTTGGATGCCATGATCTTACTATTTCTAGAATGATTATTTGATACCCTTTGCAATTACAAAAACATTTCTTTGATTTACTGAAGTATTTCACTGGTGGATTTCACTGGTGGATTTCTACTTGGGAAAACAACTGTAATCGTTTCTTGCAGAATGCAGCTCCTCATGTGAAGTCATTAAACACACTGTTGTTATCATAGCCACCAACATTCATAAGTATCTGTTTATGAATTGTCCCACTTTCAGCTGTATTATTATTCAAGCACCTTTCTCCCTTAGAAGTTATTTCTTGGAACAGAATGTTAAATGAAATTTGATGCTCTGCAAACAAGACACCTTAAGGCAGCTTTTTCATTAATTTATGTGCAAAGTTCTTTCCAGGTATAATTCAAAGTGCAGACTGTTACCTTTAAGACACTAAATGGCATGGGGCTAAGATACCTAAGGGACTGTCTCCATCCATACTATCCAGCTCACCATTTAAGATTTGCTTCTCAAGCCCTGATCTTTGTACCCCGCACCCCCTTCAGAGGTGAGGCAGTTGTCAACTAGAGACAGGGCATTTTTTGTGTTGTCACATCACTCTTGGAAAGCCCTCCCACTTAAGTCTTGTCTAGCACCTACTTGACTTTCTTCTAGACACAGGCAAAAACACATCTTTTTACTTATGATTTTAATTAGGGCTTGTATCTTAACAGCTTAATGGTATAGTTTTTGTGCTGCTTATGTCAAGGGGGTTGTGTTTTAACAATTTGTGTTATACTGCTGTGGTTATTCATTGTAAGGTATCCTGAGCAGGTCTTTGAAACGGCAGCATAGAAATATTCTAAAGAAATAGTTAACCCTTTACTTTCAATGAAACGCTTGCTGATAGTTGTGAACTATGTGACCAGACCAAGAAATCTTTTATTTGCTCAATTATGGAACAACCTCCCCTCGGGGGGGGGGGGTCACCTTGCCCCCCCTTTCAATCTTCAAGAGGCAGCTGAAGAAAGTTTATTTAGGCACATAAGTTAGGAATTTGACCAACTCAGTTTTTATTTATTGACAGTTTATATGAAACTTCAAAAAATAGCAGACAACCATATAATATCTGAAGCAGCAGAAAATGGCAGATGGGCAGAGAAACAATAGTAGTAGTCGAAGGGGGCGTGGAGCTTTGAATCTGAGTTTCCTTTTTCCCTTCACAGGCTAGTGTAGAGGATCCAGATAAAACATTTTGAGGCTGAGATAGGGCAAAAACCATGCAGAACTCCTTGGAGGAAATGTTTTATTTCCTTTCTTAAAACATTTCATTTTGTCTGTGCAGAAAGCACCTTTATTCAGTCCACTGGCTGCTACATGTAGGATTTTTTTCAAAGACAGTTGCTATAAAATTGCCTTCCAGAAGTTGATAGGAAGTTTGTTGTTGCTGAACCATGTATGTTAGCTCAGCTGCCCTGAGTTTGGCTTAGGCCAGGGAAGGTGGGATAGTAAATCTAAATAAGTAAATAAGTAAAAATTCTGTTTTGTTGGGATTCCACAAATAATTCAAATAGGGCTGAGGGAGGGGATTTTGGCACTGCTACCTAATTTTATATTGTATTTTATACAATTTTAAATTATATATGTTGCATTTTAAATAGTATATTGCTTTATTATTTCAACCTGTCTTGAGTCTGGTTGTGAAAAAAAGGCAGGATAAACAATTTTTAGACAAACAAAAAGCCTCAGTGAACTGAAAGGTTTGTAACAAAACCAAATTTCCACTTCTTACCAAGGTAATGAATTAGCACTGTTCTTTAAAAATCAGATTTCTGAAATGTTCCAATCTGATATATTTGATCCATATTATCAATAGAAAGTTTATATCCTATGCAGTCTGTAAATAATGTACTGGGTGACTCAGGATAACTGACTGCAATTTGCAATCATCTTCTTCCAAGTAAAAATAAATAAAAATATAGCTCACTCATTTAATATCAATAAAATCTGGCACCCTCATCATTACTCAGCATCAGTTTATTGCTGACTGCAATCCAATTAAAATACCATTATCTCCATAATTTGATGGAAATTGCTACCATAGAATGCACTTTTTATAACAAATGTTTCACAGGAGAACATAACATGGGGAGAATGGACTTCCTTTGGTTAGATGTGCCTTCCCAAATCAGCAAGCATGCATCTTTTAGGCCTTATATCAAACCCTAAGGGTACATGGTCTGTAATCACTTAGGATATAGATATCCTAAAGATATCTATAATTATAGGGTTATTTTACATTGTTACTGGTTATCCTCCAAACACCAGGCTACTTATTCTCTAAAACATATATGATAAGAAAGCAGTTTTATATTTTTAAGACTATATGATATCCTGTGTACGTAGTGTCTGTCCATGTGTGTGTCTGTCCATGTGTGTGTGTGTGTGTGTGTGTGTGTGTGTGTGTGTGTGTGTGTAAAGGGCTGTCAACTTGCAAGCCAACTATTGCCTCTTTATAGGGTTTTCAAGGCAAGTGAGGTGGTTTGCTGTTGTTCTCCTCTGGAAAGACTTCCTTGGTGGTTTCTCATCCAAATACTGATCCAACTAAGCTTCCACGAGCTGATGAGACAGGCTACTACACTATACCGTTCCACATCCCCATACATTATACTACCTGAAAGAAACCTTGGTACAGCTGTCACAATGTTCTTCAGTACTTTAGATCCTTCCACATGAATAAATACCATTTCACATCCCTATACCTCTCCTAGCCTTTTTTCTTCTCCCCTGAGCACTGAAAATACATCACACAGTATACACAAAAGTGGACGATTACTTATTGTTTGTAGTTTCTTTTGCTGCGATGGTGTGACAGTGCTACTAATTGTCTGCTTTTTTTAATCTCATGGCCTTTTTCTTTATCTTTTTTCCTTGTAATTTTTCCCCTAGTCTTTGGTTATTGCAAACAAATATCATTTATTTATGTTTTAAATACAAGAATAAATGTCTACATTTGCACAATTGATTCTGGTTGCTAAATGTTGCAGGAATGCACATGCAGTATTAATCAAACACAGTGATGCAGGGCAAAATTTTGTATAACTGTATTTTATATATTCAGTATCTGTTATCAGTTTGTTGTGAGACACCTTAAATGTGAATCACACACCTTGAATGTGAATCACTCAACAATACATTGTACAAATGTTTGAATTAATAAACGAATATAAAATAAATATAATCAACAATATTTAAACAGTATCTCCTGTTTTTCCACTCAAAATGTGTTCTTTCCACTCAAAAGGTACTCCTGGTTTTCCACTCAAAAGGTGCTCTTACAGCAACTAACAATTTCATAATCTCAGAGGAATTGAGAAAATGGTTTACATAATCCTTGTGGCATTTGTATTCTCTTGGAAAGTTTTTTTCATAAAAACAAAGGAAGAACCTTGCTGGATCAGACCAGTGGTCCACCTAGTCCAGTCGTAATTTTGTAGGCTCAAGACACATTCGTGCATATTCCCAAGTCCTCTACATCTAACAGTGATCACCAGCTGGGCAGCGTGAGACACAGGCAAGTATAATATGACTGGTTTACTGGTTTGTTGAAGAATAAGATCACCTGCCTATCTTCCCAACAGAGCGTGGGAATCTACAGGTTAGTGCTCCATTCCAGCAGGAGTCAACTCATATACACAGCTGGAAAAATCCAGATGTGGGCAATCAAGTTGATTAAAAGGTTGGAGCACCTTTCCTATGAGGAAGGTCTAAAAAGACCATGACTTTTTGTTTTAGAAAAGAGACAATGAAGGAGGAACATCATAGAGATTTATAAAGTTATGTATGTGGTGGAGAAAGTAGACAGAATCCCCCCCCCCCCACACACACACACACACACAAATTCCGAAACACCATGTGAATTTGATAGGCAACAGATTCAGGACAGACAAAAATGCAAAATTATTATTATTCAATGAATAATTAAATTGTGACATTCACTGCCTGTACACATAGCGACGGCCACAAGCATAGCTGACTTTAAAAGTTGATCAAATTTATGGTCCATTAGTGGATATTAGCAATGGTGACCAAAGTGATCCTTCTATAGTCAAAGACAGAAAACCTTTGGGTTCCAGAGTTGGAGATAAAAAGTCCTCCAGGGCAAGGACTTGGCCATGGGTGAAAGAACCTGCTGAACTGGGTTAGCCATTCTTCTGGTACAGCAGATCTCACCTAACATTCTTAAATTAAACAGCAAAGAAAGCACTTTCTCGTGGAACTTTGTACTTTCACTACTAGGGATAGTCACAGTGATTCTGGAACTCAGGACAAAAATTCTGTATGGAGCCACAGAGTCACTGCTGCCTATCCTTTGCCGTTGGAATCCAAGCAAGGGGCAATCCTTGCTTATGTGAGGAAGGTGGGAGCTGCTTCTGGGTACCAGAAGTCAGCTGCCCAAGCCTTTGACAGGGTGGGTACAAGTAGTCTCCACTACCAAGCTGGTTTCCTGAGCCCTAAGTGGAACAGGCATGAGCAGACACTATTACCAAATGACTGTTGCCTCGATGGTGGGGGGGGGGGTATCATGGGCTGTTCTCAGTGTGGAGCCCTGGGTTCCTGCCCCTTTTTTCCATTGGTTATTACTGACCAGTTTACAATTGTTTCAACTGTTTCTGCTGTCCCAAGTGTTTGGAGCATGGCACAGCAGGAGGCATATCCCCCCTCCCAACACACGCACACACTCACTCATTCTGCTGCTGCTTGACCCAAAGACAATTGTTCAATGATAGTTCTTTAACATTTCTTCCAAACTGTATGGAAAATAAAGATATTTCAGCCTGAATTATTTCCCATTAAAACTAATGGAAATTAAGATGAACACAATACTGAAAATAAATGTGTAATAATGAATATAATGGCATGAAGAGGCTTTTGAAATTAAAATGAATACGGAAAAAATGCCCATTCCTACTTTTTACCAAGAAAATGTATGATGGGCAATGAATGTTAGCCATAATATACCAACCAGGGCTTACTCTCAAGAAAGTATTTACTTTGTGTTATTGCAATCAGACTCCATTAAAATCTCAGCTCTAGTTGCTGGTATCCAATTTAGTACCCTCTTTCTTTCAACAGGGCATAATGAAATGATTAACTATGTTTATAGCCAACACAATAAAAACCCATAGTAATATTTTCGCTGGTTGGAATTAAAATGCTAAATTATGCTATGTTGATTTTCATTCGTCTCAGTCAAAGTTTAAAAACAAACAGGTTAATTAATTAGCCAAATAATTCCATGCTATATTTGAAGCTGTAATAAGGAAATGTCTTGACAAAATAGGTCATGCTCATTGCACACTGCTAATTACAGTTGTAAAGTTATACCCTTGTAAAGACTTTTCTGGCTTTTATCAGATTTAATGGTTTTTTTCCTGACAAAAATCCTCCTGACAAAAATCTATCTTCCCTGAATCTTAAAAAATAAGTTGCACTATTAAAAGGACAGTTTCCTAGGACCTTACTCTGTTGCATGTGTAACTTAAAGATTAAATTCATCTTATGTCCAAAGACATATTTTATTAAATGTTTCACTTTAATCTTGTCATCTAAAAAGTTATGCATGAGGTCCCCGTTGAAAACAGTTCTGAATCTAAAACTGGTATAAAATATGGCAGCATACTTGTAATCTGGGAATGTCATTGCCAACTGAGATCAAGCTAATATCAGGGGTGAGCCTCGGGGATCATGTTACACCTATTTTGTAGTCTATTATTTAAAATTGCCATGTCCAGTTCACACTGCTGACACTTACCTTTAAAGCCTTTCAAGAACTGCAGCCCGTGTTTGATTTGGGGAAGGACTGTCTCACTCCCCATGAGTCCATGCGGCAGGCTGGCAATTCCTTTCATTGTTCCACCATTTGGCGGCTGCCCACTTGCAGGTTTTTTCTGTGCCTGCCCACATGTTATGAAATATAGTCCCCAAGGCAACTATAACTCTCTGTGGATTCTTTCAATTGTACAGGTAGCCACTAATCCCTGGGATATCAATTTCTAAGGACCACAGCAAGGTGCAGTCAAAAGGCATATGTAGTTTTAAATGCTACTGGGTTGATAGCTGCCTAGATGCGCTTGCCCATGGTGAGACTGAAACACCCGGAAATGGACTTCCAGTCACAGAAACAATGTCATATTCTAGTAGAATGAACGTGTGATATAGAAAACTAAAGACTTGTCATTATTTTTCACAAATACAGAATTCTCTTACCCTTTTCCGCAGATTGTAGGTCAATATGAGGTTCCTTGAGAAAGAGTGTGAAAAGGCTGTATAGAACTCCAATACTTTCTGTAAGGCATCCCTTTTGATCACATGAAGGTCACAGTAAGTCAGTGCCCTTACATTAGCACAAGATTGGGCAAGGGTAGTTTCTTTCCAGAAGACATCACCAAAAACATCTCCTTTGCCTAGAGTAAACATCAGATCAAACCCAAATGATTACTGCATTAGCAAGATTCAAACAGCCAAAAGAAGCAAATCTTTTCCCACTCCCAAATTCCATTTCATTAAAAGTACATTTCCAATCCTGACTTCCTTGAATGCAGTACAGGGCTGCATGCAAAATGTTGCTCATGAGTACCTTCCTTCCCCAGATCAAGATTGATTTAAACATGATACTTGGCATGTAAGGAAAAATACCTTTCTGATATTTCATGCTCCCAGCTTTATACAGAATCTGTGCTCTTAGTTGCTATCAATTCCATGTTAGCTTGTCAGTGCATTGCCCAGTCTATGGATCGCTCGTATGGAGAGGCAAAATAAAATGCTTTGAATGTGATGCTGGCCAATTGTAGCACCACATAAATAGAAGCATTTTGCACATCAGCTATCACATTTAAATCAGGCCTCAGCTACGTTCAGCTAAAGGCAATAGTTTAAATCTGCCCTCTTAGCTCAGTGCTATCAGGGATATTTGGGTGTGAGAGGGGAGAGAGTTTCTTCCTTGCCTACCAGAAGATTCAACTTCCAGAAGCTCCAGGTTGGGAGGCTGTCAATCTGGGAATAGGAATACCTTTGGTGTCCTCTTCCTTGATCTGAGGTTGGGGGAGCATGCCCTCTCAACCTGAATCCTAGTCCCACAAGACTCATGTGAGTTTCCATGCATTTTTCTGGTTGACAAGGATTCCTGCTGATGCCCCCTGGAGGACTGGGGGATCTGGAAGCTCTGCTGACATGTTATCACTTGCCTAGTTATGCCACTGCTTCTTATGTGTAAGAACATGTCATTGCCAACTGAGATCAAGCTAATTCATGCCATAGTATTCCCTATTACTATGTCTGGGTGTGAAAGCTAGGCAAAGAAGAAAGTGGATAGGAAGAAAGTAGATTTGTTTGAAATGCGATGTTGAAAGAAAGTGTTACTGATACCCTGGACTCCCCCCCCAAAAAAAAATCCCTGAGGGTTCAAATCAAGCCTGAATTGTCCCTAGAAACTAAAATGACTAAACTTTGGTCACATAATGAGAGGACAAAAGTCACTGGAAAAGACAATAATGCTAGGAAGGGTTGAAGGCAGCAGGAAAAGCAGAAGACTTAACATGAGATGGATTGACTCTATGAAGTATCTCGACCCTCAGTCTGCAAGACCTGAGCAACACTGTTAACGACAGGACCTTTTGGAGGACAGTGATCCACAGGGTCACCATGAGTCATAAGTGACTTGATGGCACTTAACATATTACATGCATTTTGTTGTGGTTCTTTTTAATCATCTAAGGATTCAGGCTTGCTCAATCTTGTCAGATCTCAGAAGTTAAGCAGGGTTGGCAAATACTAGAATTTGGAAGGGAGACCACCAAAGAATACCAGGGTTGTGACACAGAGGCAGACAATGGCAAACCACCTGTTGTAGGCTCAGAGTCTGTCAGTTAGAAGTCCTCTGATGAAGAGCACTGGCAGAATGACTGTAAGGAATTCCATAGAAGCAGAAATAAAAGTGCTAGCTTGTGCATGAATTTGCCGGTCTGCATGACATCCTGCAAAGCTCACTGTGACACGCTGCGGGTAGGAATAGAATCTCCCCAGAAGTGCAGGTTATAATCTTGTCCATCCCATCCCTCCCCTGATTCCTATGGGAACTGGAGGTCTCATCTCCTCAGAGATAAGGTCTCCGCCAGAAGCTGGCCTTATCAGCCCGGTTGTGGAACAGCCACGGCATGCTGACCCATTGAATCCTTTACAATGACCCCACTGTGCTGGAGTCCCAGTCAAATGGGCCTCAAGCACAGCCAAAAGCCTCACAGGATGCAGACAGAGCTGGCCCAAGTCAAGAGTTGGAGGTCAGAGTGCTTGCAGAAGAACCTCCAGCCACTGAGGCCAACCTAGCAGTCCACCCAGCAAACATGAGTCTGTGAGGCAGCTGAGAATTCGCACCTGGCAGAAGCTGCACTCTAAAAGGCGCAGTGTGCGTGTGGAAGCCCTAAAGCAATGCAGAGAATGCTGTGAGTCAGCTCAGGATCAAGACTGAGTCATAGCACAGGTTTATAAGAGATGGCTCTGGGAAGTGGAAGTTGCAGGAGTAACCTTGTTGAAAGCCTGATACCTGTCATACCTGCTTGCAGACAGAACTCAGCCTTAGACGGGAGTGCCTGACCTACCTTTATTCCAGGACTGACTCTTCCCAGACCTGTTCCTCTGGACTCAACGTAAGGCTGCTTTCTCCCTCTCATGCATCTGTGCCTGCTATCAGTTGTAACCTGACCCTCTGTGAGGCTGGCAGGCCTCTGAACATCTCTTGCCCTGAAAACTCTATGCTGCTCCACTCCAAACCAGGGTGTGTGTGTGTGATTTTCCTGTCTTCTCTGACAATCCTTTCAAGCTTTATGTCAGCTGTAACTTGACTATAAAAAAGGATTCATATATCAGACCTATTTATTTATGCTATGAAAAGATTCCCAATGCATCATTAAAACCATCTTAGAAAAGATCACAATGACAGTAGTATTTGTAATACAAAAACAAAGCATTCTGCTGAATAGTGTGATAATCCCAATTGTTTTTAAAGCATTTGAAGTATTATCAATGCTTTATGAGAAGGTATTCAGATAAAGTATGCAACACTATCCCCATAGCAGAGGTTTTCAAACTTCTGTTACGTCTCTTCCAGCTTATGACTACACTACAAATTAGTGATCTACAAAATGTCCTGTCATTAAAAGCCTTGCTGAAGTCTTATAAACTGAAGGCTGTGGCTTCTTTCTTTGAGTCAACCCATCTCATGTTGGGTCTTCTTTTCCTAGCATTATTCCATATTCCAGTGGTCTCCTCATAGTGTGACCAATGTACAAAAGCCTCAGTTTAATAATTTTAGCTTCTAGGGTAAATATAGTGCTGTTCAATGCCACACCAAGGCCAAGACACTGTGGCAAGAATACAAGCGTGTTGTACAACACAGCAAGGTGTCAGTTAATGACAGGGTGACCTGCCCCTTCTATGAGGAGCTTGAAAGGATTGTAAGAGAAGAAAGGAAAATCAATCTCCTCCCCCCCCCATCATGAGAGCCACATGGTTTGGAGTGGAGGAGCAGCTATTACCCCAGTTCCCCCCACCCCAGAATCGGAGGATCTCTTCACGATGATAAATGATGTGGACATTCATCCGCCTCCAAGCCCTCTGGAGCATAATTTGTGGGAAAGGGTCCCTCCACATGTCTCCCCAAGGTGTCCTGCCACAGTGGGCATTGTGCAAGGTTGACCCTGGAAGCGAGCTGCGTTCAGAAGGGGGAAGCTTCTGGACACATTCACTGGCTTTGCCATGTGGTGGCTGTGGGGCATGGGAGAGGGGCCAGTTCTCTCAGTGTGGTCTTCGGTGTTCAGGGGGCCTGAGGGGAAGTGGGGCCTATTCCCCCTGCATTTCGCACCTCAAACAGAGGGGAATGGGGAGAAGATCCTTGGCTTTCAACACACAGTGGCTGTCTAGTGGGGGGAACCAATTCCCCCCGTGTTTTGAGCTTTGGATGGAGGGGAGGATCCTCAGCTCTCAACATGTGGTGGCCATGGGGCAGGGTGGCAATTTGCCCCATGTTTCGCACCTTGGACAGAGCCGGCCGTGGGAGGGTGGCTTTCTCTGCTTCCCTGGCTGCAAAATGCTGACTAAAGGGAATTTTATCCAACGCAGGAAATCCCAGTGATGTACTGCCTGACTTGGACACCATGCAGATAGATGAGGGGATGCTGAGGGGTGAGCATGAATTTCCTATTCCTTTGCCATGTGGCTGTGCGCTGCCACCAGTCTCGTGCTGGTCAGTGGCCTGCTTACAAGGGTACGGGGCATCAGTCCCCTGGTTGCCAAGGTACAGGGACTTGGGCAGTGCACGTTGGAGCGGCTAATGTGTCCTCCTTTTATACCTGTCCTTTGACAGCAGGAGAGCAGCAGCAGTCTCCCAAATGCCCGCTCTGCCGTTCCTTGCCAAGGAGTCTGTGATTGAAGTTATGCTCGCTCACATCATGCGGAGGAGCATATGGCTTCACAAGCCACCTTCTTATGGAAAATGCAGCATCAGCCACAACTAGTGGGGGAATGGTGACCCCCTCCATGATCAGTGTCAGATTCCCTGGAATAAATGCACCCCTGTCTACGGCGTGGGTGAAGTGGCATTCCCTGTAGACTTGGCAGCAAAGGTGGATAATTTTCAACAAAATCTTGATTTACAAATCTCTCTTGGTGATCAAGAGATTGAAATGGCAGCAGAAAGGGGCCACATCAGCAGCATGAAAGCCTGCCTATTGTCATTAGGGCAGCCGGAAGTAGTCAAATCCTGCTGTGTGCTATAGAAGAAACAGCTCCTCCTTGAATTTATCACAGTTGGAAGAGCCATAAAACTGTAGTGACCTCCCTGTCCCAGCTCTTCAATTGCTAAAATAGAACAGTAGACCTGGAAAACATTCATTATCTGCCTAGTTTAAGAAAAGCATCAATATCTCAAATCATATCCTTCTAAATCAAGCTATCTATTTCTCAACATAACTCATTCTTTCAATCAAAACAAACAAGAGCAAAATATAATTTCAGATCAGGTAAAGGACAAACTGAAATGACACAAACACAATCAAAGTGACACAAACCAGTGTACAACCTTTCATGTTCTCCATAACTCTTCATCAGACTTCGTGTTCAAGCTACAAGAAATAAAGGGAGCGCATTCTCACACTACGATCTTCTCATCAGCATCCTATGCATATTTAAAATGGTACTGATATCCTGTAGCATCTCATTGAAAATTTGTAAAACAGAGACAAAAACTTGATTCAGTGTCTCTCTAATCCCAGATGGAACACACAGATACCATCAGGTTGTGGACACAAGAAGAATATGGTAGTCCTTGGATTGATAATGCTGTAGATCAATTTTAGTTGCTGTACTAATCAGTGTGCTATAGTGGTTAAGAGCAGTAGATTCTAATCAGGAGAATCTGATTTGATTCCCCACTTCTCCACATGATGCCTGCTACATGATCTTGGGCCAGTAACAGTTCTCTCAGAACTCTCTCAGCCAGTGGTGTAGCACCCAGGGGGCAGGGGGGGATCCTTTATCTGGAGGTGGCATTCTGGAATATGGCAAAGGCAGGTGGGGACATGGCGGGTCACAGGGCACACACATGCCCTGGGTGCAGTTCCCCCTCACTACAGCTCTGCTCTCAGCCCGTACAGAGGCAGGCAGTGGTAAACTCTGAACATCTCTGCTTCTGTCTTGAAAACCATATGGGGTTGCCATCAATTAACTGTGACTTGATGGCGCGCGCACACACACACAAACTAAATAGTTCAGGGAAGCCATATTGGATAATATTTTCTTGTGTTGTGAGGAAAACATATGAGTTCACTGTCTTTTCAGGTTCATTTTCCTTCAGTTCACAAATGTGATTGAGCCAGCAGGGGTTGTGCTATCTGCCTAGGCTTGCAATTCCTTTCATACAGTGGGTGGTATAGCAAGTTGAATAAATAAATAAATAAACAAAATCCTTGAAGATCAAGCATGATTTGGAGAGGCAAATTTTAGATGTTTTGTAGGTAATATCAGTTTTTCCCCACTAAAACTTGAACAGTTTTATGGAGAATAGTATCTCCTATCAGATCCCGTAGCTTAGGCAAATTGTCTGGATGTTGATACCATACATCCAAGGAAAAATAAGCCAAGCAACTCTAGCTTAGTGTAAAACTATTTTATTAGAATGGATTCAGAATTCTCCTGCTTGGAAACTATTTAGTTAATTTATAAGTATAATTTGTGATTGATCAATTTGCTTTAAAATGTGGATTGCATTCAATAATCTACAATGATTCAATCAAAGATTCTGTAGAAGAATATATCACTTTCCTGCGTATTGTTCAGTGTACCTTTATTAAACTTTTTCAAAGCATTTCTGGGGCTTAGGCACCAATTTAAATACCTAATTAATGTATTGCTGTACTTGATTCAAAGAAATATAGTTAATTGGGTAAACATATTAGCCTAATATTGAATGGTCAAAAATAACATCAAATAACTTAATAGCATTAAACCTCTTTTTGTAATTTTAGGGCTTTTATTTGGCTTGCCAGGCTAGTTGGCAGAGTGGATGAAAGTCACCCTGAGATGCAATGCCCTTACTCATCTGAATTCAAATGTTGCAGCCTGATCTATACCAAAATGAGATCAGACTTGTGTGTGGCTTTCAAAAGGTCGATCTTCTTTCATATTCATTTATCTAAACACTTTCCCTTCCACTTTGATGTGGATATATCTCTAAAGATATTTTAATTCAAAAGGTCTGATCTACATAAATGTTTTCTCCACAGAATCTAAAACTGCAGCTCTAATGTTAACAACATCCCATTGTACAGTAGAACCTTAGAGACTAACAAGGTTTCAGGGTGTAAACTTTTTTTTTTTTAAATAAATGCTTTATTGGTGTTCCATAAAAATACAAAGTAAAAAAAATACATTTTGTTGATAGTTATCTTCACTCTTACAGCCAGAAAAGAATGAAATTAATGAAATTGGTCTTCCATTAAAATAAAATATAGAACATAACATCCGTTTAATACAATCCTAAATCAACTTATTGTTATGTAGAGTTTAGACTCTGTCTCCTCCCTAAAAAAATAAGACTTCCTCTCCAATCTTATCCTTAATAATAGCTTACACAACTTGTATACTTTGTTTCTATTTCTCATTCATCTCCGTAAATTTAACTTTTATCTACAGTATCTTTAGTTACCCTAGAAATACATTAATTATTCAAAACAAAGTACGTTACTTACTATGACTGAGTAAATGGGTGTAAACTTATGAAAGTGAAAGCTCCTTGAGACTCTTGAAAACTTATACCATGAAACTCTTGTCAGTCTCTGAGGTGCTACTGGACCCAAATCTAATTGTTCTACATCAGACTAATACAGCTACCCTCTGAATTTTTTTACAACAGGCCAGGTATTTGTAGCATTTGTTTTGACAGGTATCTTGAACAAAAGAAGGAAAGATCTCCCAGAATTACACTTGATCTTCAGACTTCAGAGATTAGTTCCCATTGAAGACAATGGCAGTTTTGGAGGGTGGACTCTATGGCCCTTTATGCACTTACTGTTTTTGGCATGGCTGTGTGCTTCACGATGGGTTTCTCCCCACATTTCTAGCTCTACAGGTGAGGAGGTGCCCTGCTGCTTCCTCTGAGCCTAACCACCATTGACAGTGGTGGTGAACCTATGGCATACATGCCAGAGGGGGCACTCAGAGCCCTCTCTGTGAGCATGCGCGCACAGAGTTTGTCACATGGGAGGGCAGAAAATCGGGCCCACACACACACATCTAGACTGGCCTGGGCTGCTGGGCATGATGGGCGTGCACGACAACGAGCAGGGAGGCCTGGTGCCTGTGCTCTGGGTGGCTGCTGGCGGGGGGGGGCAGAGGAGGTGGAGGCAGAGATGTTAGAGAGTGGGTTTTGGGTTGCAGTTTGTGCACTCAGTCTCAAAAATTTTGTCATCATTGGCCTATGACTTTACCCCATTGGCCTATGACATCTCCCCTCACCAAGTCCAGCCCAGAATCTATCCGAAATCTTCAGGATTTTCCCAACCCAGAGTTGGCAAACCTAATCCCTAGGAGTCCCAGACTCCAGGTAGGACCTGAGGATCCCCTGGAATTCCAACTCATCTCCAGACTCCAGAGATCAGTTCTCCTAGAGGAAATTGATATTTCGGAGGATGGACTCCATAGCATTGTATCCGACTGAGGTCCCCATCCTTCCCAGGCTCCAACCCCAAATTTCCTGGAATTTGCTAACCTGGATCTAGCAACCCTACCAATGCTGTTGATCAAACACAAGCTTCAGAAATCTCCTTCAATTCTATGACAGTAAGCAAATTCAATAACCAGATTATAAAGTTGGGTTTTACTATATTATTCCTTTTTTCCTCAAGCTGAACAAATGAAGTTGCCAGATACTCAGTTCAGTACCTGTTAATATCAAGCTCAGTATTATTTACCAGCAGTGACTCTCCAAGTTTTGAGGCAGAGGCCTAGCCTTGATACTAGAGGGTTTTTTTCAGAGTGGAAGTCAGGAGCTGAAAAATGGAAAGGCAAATAATACAGTAACATTTTTCATATTTATAGAAATCCTACCGAACAATGAACAAGCTTTTACTGGAAAGCCCCACTCCATCAACTACCAGGAAATCCCCCAACCTGGGAAGTCCTTACTTATTAAGGAAATACTTTAATTTAAAATAATACTGTTTATTTAAAATAATACTGTAATTAAATAACCTTCTGCCATTTTCAGGCAACTAGAAGTCTAATAGCCCAATCCAGTTGCAGGGGGCTGGGAGGGGGAGGAGAGAAAGAAATCGTCCTGTGGAGGTGGCAGAGGCTTGCACTGGCGGATTTGCCCTCCCTGATGTAAGTGGTCCACTGAGCCCTATGGAGGGCTTTCTGGGGGATGGAAGGTTTTGCTGTATTTTCTTCCTCCCCGTGCTACCAGAAAGCCCTGTGGAGGCAGCAGGGTAGGCTGTATCCAGCTGTGGATTGTGTTGTAAGAACTTGTTGATATACACCTTAGTAGACTTCCCAAGTTCATTTATACAATTGACACATACACAAGTTTGATTGTCCTTTCTAAGTTACTTTGATAGTATATATCAAAGCACAGTTTTGCCACTAGTACAAAGTTCACAGCCCATAAAGTGCAACTTTCTTACTTCCGCATTCCCATGGCAACCAAAAAAAATCCGCAGATATTTTGTTTCTGGGAGACAGGGAGTGGGACTTCAGAAATCATTTTTGTTTGCAATGAGAAAGGATGGGTACTGAGAAAGTCATGTTCTGTACGTAGAAGACCTTGCACCTAGAAAAACACTGTGCTCAATCCAACATTAAGTCTTGTGATTCAAAATTACTTCTACTACATTTTGGAGTACTTGTCAGGGCTGGAAACTGAGCCCAAATCTGGATATTCAACCAATATGTCACTAACTAACTGTGGCAAAGGAGAAAGACAAGCCTCTTCATACCTATAGATCACAGTGAATCAACTGAATAACTCAAACCAGTGATGAAAGGAGGAGGAACTGTGCCCAGGGCATGAACTGCCCGCGAGCGTCCTCCCCGCCCTGCCCCAAAATGCCTCCAATACGCCCCCCTGGCCCCGCCTCCCCACGTGACTGCAATGGCACCGTCCAGGAGAAGCTGCCCCAGATGTCCCCATTGCAGCTATGTGCCTGACTCCAACCTCTATAAAAGAGTAGATTAGCTTCCTCTTCCTGGCTATAGTTTGCCTTCCTTGCACCCTCTGCCTTTAGTTTTTCCACCTCAGCCTCACAGGAACTGGGTTTGAGAGTAGTCTTTTTCAACAATATAGTAGACTCGTTTCAAAGTCTATACAAATAAGCAATCTAGTTTCTCAGACTTAACAAGGTTTCTTCTTAATTACTAAGTATAATTTTTTACAGGTGATTCTTATTTTTTTCCCTGCTATCACAATAGCTAGGCAAACAGTTAAAAACTAGGCAAACAGTTCTCTAGTCACAGTCAAAGGTATCTGCTCAGTTTGGCTTTCTTCAGGGCTGTTTAATGGAGAAACCTTCTGTCCAAGGGGTCAGAACACTACCACTATGACATAAATTTCTCCATTGTATCTTAGGGCTTGGCAATAGAGGTATTTCCCCCACTGTATCCAAAAGAGGGCTTCAATCAGCTGAAGCACTAACACCTAAAATTTAATAAAGAGATTTCTCATTCTGGTAACATGCGTGGGTGGGGAGAGAATCAGAAAAGCTGTGTTCTCCCCATGCAGGAAACTTAGTAAGTCTCATAATGGAGACTTATGGTCTCATAATGGAGTGAGGTGATGTCTCAAGGCAGCCCACTTAGTTCCAAGTAAGATACATTATGCCCCATGTAATACTGTGATTTGTGCGCAAGGAAGTCCAGGATCACTATGGAGAGACAGGCAATGGCAATCCACCTCTGAATATCTCTTTCCTCTAAAACCCTATGGGGTTGCCATAAGTTGATTGTGACTTGATAGTACTTTCTATCACCACAGCTATAAAGAAATGCACATTAGTTCTCTATGTACACAATCTGATTGGGACATTTCTAATCAGGAAATGTTATGTTCCTGCTTGTAATATATTATCAACTTAATTTTTGTTTTTTTCCATCACAAGTCCACCATATTGGTTTTGCCTAATTTTGAAATGCAAAATCTTTGGGAGATTATAATTCACAGCTTTCAAAGGAAATAAACTGTCATCTTTTTTTCTAAAAAAGAACTTCTACTTTTTATCATAAGTTTTTTTTTCCACCTCACATGTTTAAACTATAAAAAGAAGAAGAATGCCCATGGCAGATTGTGACCTCTCTTTCATACTCTACAGTTTACAGAGGCAAGAATGACTTCAAAAGATTAATTGAAATGGCAGACATTTAACAAATTCCCTCTTAACTCATATCTAGTAAGAAATAACTACTGGATACACATTCAAATGCATTTGCCTGACTTTTGTTACTGGTATGAATGAAAATGATTCTAAAATTTTACACCATGGAGAAATAAAAACCTTATTACAAATAAAAACCTTATTACAATAGGATATTACAGCAACTGAACTGGCCCTTAAACCAAAAGTGCTTTTACTTTCAATTTAGGAAAGTATAAAGAACAATTACAAATGACAATGCAAGAATTGGTTCAGATTGAGAAATCTGCTCAGGGTGTATCTTGCAAGTATAAAGCACACCTTCCACTGGCGTTCCTGCCTAGGGACATGGGGTACTCCTTGTCCCCGGGCGCATCGATTGAGGTCACGTGGGGGGCGCCAAAACATCCTCCTACACAGCGAGTGATTGAGCAAGCCCTAGCAAGCAGGCACTGAAGCAGCAGACTGCTCCCAGTGCCTGTCGTAGCCCCGCCCACTCTGTATGGTGGCCTGGAGTGTCCAGGGGGCGGGGGAGAAGTCCCACTGGGCTCCCAGGAGCAGGACTGGGGAGCTCCGCCTCCCCTCCCTCTAACCCAGCATGCCTTATTCACCTTAAATTAAGTGTGGCATTACTCAGAAGCCTTCTCCCCGGCAGCCAGGCACCAGCAGGCACAGGAAAAGGCAAGCTGAGCAGGGAGCCCAGCAGCAGCAGAACTGAAGATGATGCCGACGTTTACTGGTAAACCTTCAGATGGGGGGTGACTTGTGAGAGATTTACATGCTTAAAAGTTAATTCCCCATGCACTGGCTTGGAGCTGTTTCTCAGGCTAGCAGCCTACCTCACAGGGTTGGTGTGAGGACACAATTAGGAAAGTGGTGGGGAGAGAGCCATGCCTGTTTTGCTGGGGGTAGGAGGTGATTTGTGAGAGATGATGCTGACGTTTGCTTGGTAAACCTTCAGATGGGGGGGGTGACTTGTGAGAGATTTACATGCTTAAAAGTTAATTCCCCTTGCACTGGCTTGGAGCTGTTTCTCAGGCTAGCAGCCTACCTCACAGGGTTGGTGTGAGGACACAATTAGGAAAGTGGTGGGGAGAGAGCCATGCCTGTTTTGCTGGTGGTGGGAGGTGTTTTGTGAGCTGGTGCAAAAAATCATTGTTTGGTCGTTGTGGGGGAGGGTGGTTGTCCATACCTGGGGTGGGGGTGGGGGGGCACCAAACTCAGATTTTGTCCCCGGGCTCAAGTTTGCCTAGATTCGCCCCTGACACCTTCTGCAATGTGAATTTCCAAACAACCGCACATGGATTTCTGACCAGTTCCAGATACTACCACTGCACTATTCTTTATCCTCTGGTAAAGCAGCAGCAAAACAAGTTGTATACTTCTGGTTGTTTACATGTAGAAGCCATTCGCAGTTAAAAAAAATATTAATGATAGTATTATGGTCTACTAGTAAGAATTCAGCTTCCTCAATATGAACAGTATCAAAGAAAGGAAACTGGAAGACCCGGTGTCTTTTTGTCCTTTGTATGATTGCTTGAGCTCTAGCCTGGATGGCCTATGCTAGCCTGATTGTGTCACATCTCAGAAGCTGGGTCAACCCTGATGAGTGGATGGATGGGAGATCACCAAGGAACATGAGGATCACTATGAAGAAGAAAGCAATGGCAAACTACCTTGGAATATCTCCTGCCTTAAGCATAAGCATTTATTGTCATTGTGCACGCACAATGAAATTTACAGCAGCATTCCTCGATGCACACAATTTCAGACTCATACCCCATCCTCACTTTCCCCTTCCTCCACCCATCCCTACACAGCCCCAAACACATCAACACGAAGTCGCGGAGTTTAGCATAGCCACAGCTCTAGAGTAGAAGCTGTCTCTAAGCCTCTTTGTCCTAGTTTTTATAGACCTGTATCGTCTGCCAGATGGTAACAGTTCAAAAAGAGAGTGTGCTGGATGAGACGGGTCTCTCAGAATATTTTGGGCTTTCTTTAGGCTTCGGGAATTATAGAGTTCTTCCAAGGAGGGGAGAGGGCAGCCGATAATCCTCTGTGCAGTAGTGATCACCCTTTGGAGCACCTTCCTATCTGCCACTGTGCAACTGGAGAACCATACACAGATGCAGTAGGTTAAGACACTCTCTATAGCACAGCGGTAAAAGGACACCAGGAGTTTTCCATTCAGTTGTTGTTTCCTTAAAAGTCTCAGATAGTACAGTCTTTGCTGGGTTTTCTTAACCACAGCGGCAGTCTGTACGCCCCAGGTCAAGTCCTCTTTAATCATAATGCCCAGAAATTTAAAACTAGCCACCCGCTCTACTTGATCTCCATTTATAGTCAAGGGCTGAATTTCTGAGCTATTCCTTCTATAGTCCACTATAAGCTCCTTTGTCTTGTTAGTATTAAGAACCAGGTTATTTTCCCTGCACCATGAGAGCAATCGGTCCACCTTACTCTGATAGGCAGACTCATCCCCTCCAGAGATGAGCCCCACCACCGTTGTGTCATCGGCAAACTTGATAATGGTGTTATTATGATAGACAGGAGTACAATCATATGTATAAAGGGTGAACAATAAAGGACGCAACACACAGCCCTGTGGAGTTCCCATATTTAGAGTAAGAACTGAGGAAACCCGATTTCCCAGTCTAACCCTCTGGGAACATCCAGACAAGAAGTCCCTAATCCACAAACAGATTGAATGTGAGAGTCCAAGATCCACAAGTTTTGTCACCAGTCTTTGTGGTAAGATTGTATTAAACGCGGAACTAAAGTCCGCAAAGAGCATTCGCACATAATTCCCCTGTTCCAGATGCGTCAAAGCAGTGTGGAGACTAATGGCAATGGCGTCCTCCATAGATCTATTAGTCCGATATGCAAACTGATGTTTATCAAATGTATCTGGAAGGCATGAACTAATATGCCTATGGACCAGTGTTTCAAGACACTTCATGATGATGGGGGTGAGTGCCACTGGTCTATAATCCTGAAGATTGTCAGCAGGAAATCTCTTTGGTAGTGGAACAATGATGGAAGCCTTCAAACAAGATGGAATGGTGGACTGGGATAAAGATCGATTAAAGATCCCAGTAAAAACACCAGCCAGTTGGTTAGCACAGTCCTTTAACACCCGACTGGGAATACCATCCGGTCCAGCAGCCTTCCTTGGATCTCCACAGCCCCACAAAACTTGCCTCACCCCCCTCATGTTCCCTCCACCGAGTGAGGTGTGAGCTACAATCACCTAGTGGCTGTATGTCATCTCCTTCTGATAGACCTGTTTCCAAAGCGGGCAAAGTTAAGTGATTTAGCTCCTCTGCCAGAGAAGGCATCCCCATCTACAGGAGAATGTTGACTTCGTTTGGTTTATGGTTGGTAATTCTGTTGAATCCCTGCCACACCCTGCCTCTACATGTATTTGTTATTATGAAAATAATCCTCAATTTTCCTCTTATAACTCATCTTGGCTTGTCGAATACTTCTCTTGAGACTGGCTCTCGCCGCACTATACTTTGCCTCATCATCAGATCTGAAAGCAGTATTCCTGTCACGCAAAAGTCGCTGAACCTCCCTCGTCATCCAGGGTTTATGGTTGGAGTAAATTCGGATGCGCCTATCCACAGTAAGAGTGTCTGTGCAGTAGGTGATGTAACTCAGAACAGCAGTGGTATACTCCTCCAGATCTGGGTGATAGAAAACATCCCAATTTGTTGTCTCAAAACAATCTTGAAGTAGCTGAAAATGCTATTGGTTTGCCATAAATCAGCTGTGACTTGACAGCACTTTACACACACAATTGTTTAAAGGAATAAAGGTGCAACATATAGTTTTTTAAAAACCCTATTACTTGTGTTTACAGAGGGCATAAGGAACAAATAAAATAACGTTACAGGCACTATACAATTAACTGTATCTTTTCTCTTATGAGACCTGGGAGGAAATTCTTATTGGAACATGAAATAGAGAAAAAGGTTGCTCCCCTTCCACTGCATCACTGCCTAATCTCACCACATGGTCCCTATGAGCTTCTCTTGACACAAACAACAAAGGTGGTTCATTTACAGATCTATGGTTGTCATGTATTTCTTATCCTTCTGCTTCTACCACCTTACTCGTTTTATGAATTTAATTAAAGATCACACATTTCAGTTATCCTTATTCATTCTGTATCAAAAGAAAAAGTCGAATCAGCTACCTTCTCAGGTCTATAACTGGCACCTTGTCTGGAATATGCATCAACCCAGGCAATGCATTCTGAGAATTTTTCACCACTTGGGGAAGTAGAGTTTGTAACAGTATTCTGGAAATGGCAGCTTGACGTTCTTCTAAAATTCACAGCCACAAAAGTCTGAACAGCAACAATCAATCAAATCTTCAATATAAAAAGTTGCCTTTAAATTGTCTCTTAATATCTCCATCTAATTAGTACCTAATGTTTTGATCTTTGATTTAATGAAATTTCAGTTCTGACTGCTGATTTGCAAGTGTAGGTCAAATTAATTTATCTTCAATCAGTGACTAAGATCCAGTCATTCAAGAGTAGAATAGCAAGTTTCTGTACTGAATAATTAAACAGCTATTGAGAAAAGATAAAAAGAAATAAGAAAGGTACAAACTGTAGAGGATATCTCTTTTGTGTGTGTGAGTGTGTGTGTGAGAGAGACAGAGACAGAGACAGGGACAGAGAGAAAGAAGTGCCATCAAGACACAGTCAACTTATGGTCAGGGCAGTAGCTCTTATACTCTATTTTAAAAAAGCAAGGTTGGAAGGAAATCCTTAGAGGAAATACATACTAAGAAGAAGCCATATTGTACCAGATGAACACCTTGGCCCCTTCCGCACATGCAGAATAATGCACTTTCAATCCACTTTCAATGCACTTTAGCTGGATTTTACTGTGCGGAATAGCAAAATTGTGGAAGTGGATTGTGGAAGTGCATTATTCTGCATGTGCGGAAGGGGCCCTTGAGTGCCCCCCCTCCCAATGTTGTGAAGCAATCAGGGCCGGTACAAGGATTTCCTGGAGGCTGAGCTTTGGTAAATTAGTCAATTAAATAAAATCACTGAGCTCTCTGGATTCCAGAATTCTCTAACCTGTACTCGGGAGTTTAGACAATTTTCTTAGGGTAAAGTGAGATGGATGCTTCAGCAGTTATGCCCATGAAAAGTGGGATCTCAGTGAATACTTTTATCAGGAGACAGTAGTCCACATGGTGCATGCAATATTTTGTGTGAGTTGGGTAGTGTGTGGGTTTTCAATGTAAATTCTGGTTTGTATGCATGGAAGCTGTACATGCATGAAAAATTCACTTGTCCCGTTTGCATCTACTGGAAACCATGTGCATGGGGGCAGGAGATCTGGTCCCTGAGGAGAATCACTGCTTTAGTCCATGAAAGCTTATGCTACAAAAAGCTGATGAGGTGCTGCAAGACTCCTTTTGTGGGTGTGTTTTGTGTTGGCACAGCTAAAGATTCTATTCTGAACCTCTCAGTGACTATCAGGTCTGTGATTTTAAAACATTCTACCATATTGCTCAGGAGGTTTAGCACCAGTGAGCAAACCATCTTTTGGGAAAGCTTGCCTGAAAACAATAATCTTCACATTGAAGAATGCTTGGTTAGCATCCAATGAACTTCATGGGTACAAGAACATAATCTGCAAGCCCATTCGTAGACTGAGTACCGGTACATCTCCTGGTTCTTTGAATCCCTGCTATTTGTACAATAAAGTCACAAAGAAGTCATACTTCATGTCAAGAATGTAGGTAAGGGGTGGGTTATGGGTTCAAACCCCCACATTACATGTCTGAAGCTCCGCCCTGCACCCCCTCCCTCTCCCTCTCCCTCCCTCAAACCCCCACCAGCTGGGCTCCCAGCCGAAAGTCCCTTCTTACTTCCCCCCCCAGATCTTGGAGAGTTACTTTTATAAGCACTGAGGCTGAGGGGAGGGGCTTGGGAGGTGTGGCCATCCCCCACACACCCCTGGGGGCATGGCCATGCCTCCCAAGCCCCACCCCCGGGCTCAGTGCTTATAAAAGCAACTTTCCGAGGCCGGGGACTGCAGTCTCTTCTCCCTGGAGGGGAAGGAAGAAGGGACTGACAGCTGACAGTTGACAATGGGAGGGAGCAGGGGGTGGGGCGGAGCAGGGCAGGGGAGACTGCCATTCCCTGCCTCGGAGCACTGAGGTGGGGGAGGAGCTTGAGGAGGTGTGGCCATGCCTCCAGGGATGGGTGGGGGCGTGGCCATGCCCCCAAACTCATCCCATTGAAAATCTATAGCTATGTCACTGCTTCATGTCAAATCCTTCCCACAAAGAGGTCATACGTTGTGTCAAATCCTTCCTAGATTGAGTGTATCCTCCTGGTTCTCCGAGTCTCAGCTATTCGGTCAATAAAGCCACAAAGAGGTCAAATCCTGCCCACTGGAGATCCAGTGAAATCCAAACATCTTTGGTAAGACCTACTGTCTTTACCTGTTGAAGATGTGTACATTGTTTCCTAATTTGGGGATTTACCCTCTCATAACCTGGGCCATATGCCATTTTATGAATCTATCCTGCTAAGTTGAGACTCTCAGCTTTAGTGCTTCTATGTTAACGATATCCTTCCAGACAAAGAAATAAACCCACAATCATTTCAGAGAAATATTACAACTCCTCTGTTTGCATACTTTAAGACTGCAATTAGGTAAAATTAAACCAGCAGGAATTTCTCTATCAGAGCCAATGGGCCATTTAATGCCCTTATCTAGAGCAAAAAGATATACCAAGCTCTCTGTTTAACTTTTTTAAACTCTTCCTCAGGGATTATCTTTGTAAATAATAACTTAATCTGGAGATATGAAGACACAAAAACTGAGCCTTCCTTTTCTGCAATGTTTTATCTTAAGCAGAGAAAGTAGATGAAACCACCCCTTCCCTGAAGATAATAAAAAAATTAAAAATCCAAGTTTGCATCACAAATGCGCGCTTTCCATATTCATACCACAACCACATTTTAATGCATAATGTTCCATGAGCAAGAAATGTATTTTATGATGTCATTGTTAGAACATGTGTTTAGATGGGACATGATCTAGATGACAGGTGGACACTCCCTCCTGCTAGTGCCGTGTGCATATCAGTGCTGTGTGCATAACTGAGTAACGTGTGCAAAGTCTGATAAGGCATGGGCATCGGATTGGCACCTGTTTTGTATAATAGTAGACACAGTCCACTGAGTGGTAGGAGCTTGGAAACAGCTGTGTCTGGCGGAGCACTTTGATGGTAGTTAGCAAATAAACAGAACTGCACGGTGACTGTGTGTCTTTCGGTTCTTGTTTGCGTTGCACCCTTCAAGGTGTCCTACTCTCGTGTAAGCCGCTGCTTCGACAGTCATTCCCTACCTCATTCCTTGCAAAATCATCGCAGCCATAAAGAATAAATAATGCTTATGAATAAAGGTGGCATCTGCATTCGCACAATTTCAGTGCAAAAATACTAGCAGAGGCTATTATTCTATTCATGGTCATCTATCACAGTTTCCTTATTCAGGGTAACAATTCTATTGTTGTTTTACAGTGTTACAAAAGCCCTGTTTACATGAGGTGTGCTTTAATAACTTCCTCATACAAGCTAAGAAAAACAGGGTTCCTGTCATCTTCTGGATGCTCTGGGCTTACCTACACTTGGCCCTATCTGTGCACATTTGCAATGCATCACTTGTTTCCTTGGAACTTCTGCCACCAGCAGTAAGATGTTTCTTTGCTGTCTGAGGAGGGGAGGAAGCGGTCTGAGGGTGCAGAAGGAGAGACAGAAAACTCCACTGTGTGGGTAAAATTTGGCCACAGCCATTTTATTGGTGTACTGGCGAAAGGAAGCAGAGGGGACAGATCTGGCACTGGGCAGCACATCTGCTTGCCCCCTGTAATAACTTTTCCCCAGCCCGATGCATGTGGGAAAACACCAATGCCCGGAGCCGCAAGATAGTGGGAGCCATCTGAGTGCTGGCCTCTATATGAACTCCCCTTGCTGCCAGGGGGCACAAGCCATCAGCAGCCCTTGCCTGGGCATGTGGTTCACAGGCTCACCCCACCCCCAGGCCTCTTATGTAGGCCCTCACCAATTGGGGATGGCCAGTACGCAGGCTCCTCCTCCCCTGAATGGATCGGTTCCCATGCGCAACCTTCCAAAGAGCAAGGCCACCTCACTCCCGCCAAAACTTCCTAAGCCAACAACCAATCACACAAAGCAGATCTGATGCTGTGTAGCCAAATGTCCATACCCCATTCCAACAGATGGATGTTGCCATTCTGATACAGCACTGGAAGGTGAAACAAAATGTCTAGATGGGCAATTCAGAGATTGCACAAGGCGTGCCACTGTCTTATTGGCCCTGCATCTGGCCAGGTCCACTTTCTCTGGGGCCAATGCCCCTCACCATATGGAACGCTCCAATAGGTGTGACCAGAAAATAGTAGTCCCTGGCAACCAGCACGTCATGAATTCCAAGTCCAACACCATGCGGCAAGCCAGCAACACGCTCTTTTCTGTGGGCAGATCATTCTCTCCCAGCTGGATCATCAAGGCGTGAGGTGGTCAGTCCCTTGCAACTGCTCCATCCAGTATTGACAGTAAGTCCTCCCAACGCATCCCTTTCTGTCCCATCCAAAACATGGTTGTGTGGCTTGTGAGGCCAAGGTCTCTCCCCCCAACCAGAAGATTAGGCATACTTGGTAGTTCAATGGACAATGCTGTGACTGACAATCCAGATCGTCCTGCGATGGCCTGAAAGGACTGAAAGATGAGAAATGCTAGTTCTCGAGCCAGGAGCAAACCTATCCCTTGTATGCCAGGGAGCACCAGCGCCTGATAGTGTGGATCTGCTCCTCAGGCAAACCTAGATGTGCTGCAGTGGTAGAGGAACCAATAAGGAAGGAGTAGGGGTCAAACTCTGATGCCGGGAGCCCCATGTGCCCCAAATAAATCTGAAGGATTCTGGTAAATTGGAAATGTGATAAGCACATGCCATCAGAATGTATAAGGAAGGGGCCCTGGGTTGATAGATGGACAGAAAGGTAGTCGGCTGTGTTTCTGACTGGACAGGGCAATCCTGAGGGGGCAGCCCCAAGCACAACAGTGGTACCACACACATGCTAATCTGTCTTGAACTGGCAAAGTTGGATGTGTACCTCAAAGCCACCCATCCATAAGTCTTATAGCATGAACACCTGCCACTATAGTCATCCCGAGATGCGAGAAACCAATTTGCTGCAGCGAAAAACCCCTAAAAAGGCCAAGGAAAAGGCTGCCCGGAACAGCTTTAATTTGAACTGGGACGAGCAGATACTCAGCTGCTGACTGGACAGGTCCGTCAGCATGACTAGGGTAATGGGCCTATGGCTGTTGTGGGGATGCAGTGTTAAGCAGTTCCGCCCTTCAATAGCTCTCCTAGTGAGGAAAGAGCAACATGGGTTGGCTATGTCTAGTGCCTTGCAGTGAAAGGAAATGGCAGCTAGATGCTGCCCCGAAGGTGTGCCCAGTAGCAAAGGACCACCCCCTCTGTGAAAGGGGTGAAAACGTGAGGGGCAGAGGGCCCCGAGAAGGCCAGGAAGGCAGACACAGACCGTTGGTATGCCTGCCATGTTGTGGCGGCCAGGGACCCGAGAACACAACCAAATCCTTTCTCTAGAGTTTGCTTTCATGTCCAGCTTTCTTCTTTTCTCCGGCCTGCTTCTCTTTCTTATGTATGATCAAGCAATGCTTTTTTGTCGTTGCTGCTTTTTCACCTTTTTCTTCCAAACTGCACAACTCTGGTGCCATCCAGATGTTATGTTCCCCCCTACTTCAGTTTGTAGAGACACTGGGAGGGTACTTCAGCTTTGAATGCTTCCTCAGCCCTTCCCTTGCCATATAATCAAGAGGACAGTCAAATCAAGGCATTCTGCATTAATTTGCTGGTATTTTCAATATGCAGCAGAAAGTGGGATCTCTCTTAGGCCTGACCCTCCCCCTTCCCCACATCCACACATTCAAGGGAAGATCTATCTATTTTTATTTCTCCTTTGCTCCAAGGAACACAAAAGAGGCAAATATCATTCTACCATCCTCATTCTAACCTCATATCTTTAGGAACATCTGAACAGAACACTACAGGCATACAAAATATTTGGTTGTAGGCTTTGTACCTGAAATCATGGTTGCTTTTTAAAACCTATGAATACACACTTCTGCAAGCACAGGGTCTGTTCAGAACTTCCACTGAATATGCAGGTGGCTGAGGTGGAACTAGCAGATTGTGCTCCCCTCTATGCATGTTTAGAATATGTGCACAGGAACACCTGAGTAATGCACCTGTATTCATAGTGTTGGATTATTCTACCCTGCTTATCTAAGTGTGCAACCTTTCTCCAGTGCAAAGATCCTCACTCTGGAGGAAGAGCTTTTCCCATTAAAAGTGACTCTCAGCCTTAATCCGGGGCCTTTGGGCAGTTGGTCCTAGTTGGGCTCAGCTCTCAAGCAACTTCCTGCAGTCTGCCCCAGAGGCCAGCCTATCACAGGATGAGTGGGGCATGCAGACCTGCAGAATAGATGCTTCTCTCTGGCCCATATCTCAGACTGAAAGGGGGAGGCTGAAGAGGCACTGGGATTCAGCAACTGTCTCTTGGGCAAAGTAGCTTGAGCCACAGCAGCATGTGGAGGGGGGGACATATTTGGCATAGATTCTCTGAATTCCTCTTCTATTTTATGCTACTCTAAGCTTGGCATCCATTGCCTTCTTGCCATTTCCTTGTCTCATCTGGACCTAACTCTAAAACAGAGGACAAAGGGTGATGTCACCCAGTATCTTGCCTTCTGTTTGCTGCTCCTGGCTGACAATTTCCCCCCTCCCTAGGAAGAGAAGAGACCTGGACACAAGGCATCTGCAAGGCTAAGTATTTCCAGAGGAGGCAGAAGTTGGTGTGTGAGAGAGGAATTCTGTCACAGTTAGCAAACAAAGCCAGCTGAGGAGAAGAAAGAGGCAGAGTCTCTTGCTCCACAAAGGGAGAGTTGAGGAAGAGTTTTTTTCACTGGAAAAATCTCCTTGGCTGGAGGACACCTGCACACTTTAGCTGAGTAGAGGGTTATGATCCAACACTATGAGTTTCATTTGAATACAGGAGCATTATTGATATACGCTAAAAATTCATATAGAGACGGGGCAGATTTACTTTGAAACTAATGAAGCTTAAGCTTCAGGGCCCCTAATTCTGGAGGAGCCCCAGCTATGACTTTAGTCTACATTGCTTATAAAAATTGGGTCTACTGTATGAGAACTTTTTAAAAAATATATATATTAATAATATAGTGTAATTCAATACAAAATAACAGTTAAAATAAAAATTAAAAAGTTATAAAAGTTCTACATAGGCTAGCCGTAAATGGAAAAAAATGTTCAAATTAAGGACATATATTCAATATGAAATAATGATAAATAATTTAAAACACTGTTAACTTTTATGACAGAAATTAAAACGTTTGTTAAAATTATTTATCTTAGGCTAGCCGTATGGAAAAAATAAAAGCATATTTTGTTGCCTGAGGTCACTGTAAAGGACAACATTTCTGCAACTTTTTATTTACGTGAATAATCTTTAAAAATATCAACTAAAACCACGTGGCATGCTCTTCACCCAAAAAATCATAAAATTATTTATATAGGATATAAACATAGGGGTGTGCTTTACTCAATAATTTCTCCTTTTCCACAAAATGAAATAATGCTTTTAAAAAAAGAAATAAAAATTAAAAAGGGAAAATTATCGAATAGGCCAAAAATGGGAATCTGCCATGAAACAAACCTACTGAATAATATAACAGTGGTTACCCAGATCTTATTGCTGGTTGCGAAGGGGTCTCCATAACAGTTCAAGTTTCAGAGCCCTAAAAACATAGGTTCACTCCTGTACCGAAAGCCAGCATGGCGTAGTGATTAGGAGAGGCAGACTCTAATCTAGAAAACTAGGTTTGGTTCCCCACTCCTCCACATGAAGCCTGCTGAGTGTTGTTGGGCCAGTCACAGTTCTCTCAAAACTTTCACAGCCCCTGTGGAAGCAGGCAATGGCAAACAACCTCCAAATGACTCTTGCCTTGAAAACCCTATGGGTTGCCATAAGTCAGTTGTGACTAGATGGCGCGCACACACACACACACACACACACACACACACACACACACACACACACACACACACACAACACATGCATATAGGGTCCCACCACATAGGTTCAGTGTTCAGTGTTCACTTCTATACACTCCGGGGAGTGGGGGCAGAAGTGGCAGGGGGATGGAACAAAACCTGCTAATTAATTCAGCACTGAGAGAGCTGTGAACTGCTTCAGTACTAGGTTTCTAAGTGGGCCCTTCCCCACTTACCCTAAGCCCCGCGCTACTCGAGGAGAGTAGCGCGGGGTCCCTCGGCGCTCCCCACTGAGAGGGGCGGCGACAGCCCTTAACCGCCCGGCAGCTGCTGCTGTGTATAGTATGAAACATCCCTAGCTCTTTCAAAGGGAAGCCTTTTGATGACAGCAGGCAGTGATGAAGCAATCAGGGATGCCCTGCTTCGGGTGTGGGCAGCAGCCCTCGGGAAAAGGTAAGTGGGGAAGGGCCCAGTAACAGCATTTTTGAAACAGCGTAAAATTCACTTATTTTCAGAACATTTGATTCTGATCATCCAAGCAATTAATTTGCCATCATAGGCCGTCACATCTGTTTATCATCTTCTGGAAAAATTAAGAAACTGGTCTTTTTACCATGTCTTGCTAGTGAAATTTGGAAGGCCATTTTGTGTTAGCCCAAATAATAATGGCATGTATCCAGTGCTGAGATTCAAATAATTTAACAACTAATTCTGGGGTGGGATTCAAATAATTTAACAACTGGTTGTTTAACAAGCACCATTTTAACAAATGGTTCTGCAAAAGTGGTGTGAACCTGCTGAATCCCACCACTGCATGTATCCTACCACTCCACTGAACAAAGTTTGAAATCCAAGGAAACTGCATCCATCTTCAGTAGTTCTTCCTCCAATGGAACAATCGCTTAAATTGGAAGAACGGCTTCTTAGGCTATAGGAACTCACGAGGATAGAGTGGGATACATGTCAGAATATATTGGATCCTACTGTTGTGCAAGGAATAGCACTTCATATGGCAGAATATTCCCCACCTCCTCCTTTCCCAAGAAGCCTCCAACATGCCCAGAACAAACACATCCTAAGGGTTGATGACCATCATGGATACAACAAGGTACTGGGGGGTTGCAATGAAGGGGGGCAGACCAGGCAAAATCTCCTTCCCTCATGAAGCCTTGTCATTGCTAGGTCAACAACAAGGAAGGACAATTCTGCTTAACTCTCTGTTACTGCAGCACCCAGTGTTGCATGGCACTTGGTCCATGGAAGTCTCTTAATTCTCAGCAGAGAACTTACCAGGGGGAGCAAGGGGCAGCACGAGGTAAGGAAAATTGGTGAGGATCCTAACACATATTCTTCTTCCATTCATGCACCCAAAGCTCTGCTTAGACTCATAAAATGGTATTTTATCAATTGATAAAATTATGTGATAATTAGATAATCCTTTACCCCGCCCCAAAATCCTAATTCATCATGTGTACTTTTTGCATACAGTTGACTTTCATCCTTTATACTTCCCCCATCTGCCCCACTTTTGTATCACAGCACTAGGGTTCATCTTTCCATAAACAAGATGAGTTGGAACTAAGAATGTTCCTTTTTCTTAGGTACGGGGAAACTTGATTTATAACGTCATTTTAATAGAGAACAAAGTGCATTCAATCAGCCAACAACAATAACTTCATCAAGTGCAATATTATACGAGGAAGTACAACTTCCTAATTTTAACATAAAGCTGGCTGTAAATGCATTTAAATATATTGCCTGTAAAGATAGTTTTTCTTAAGTTACATTCAAGTCATAGGATAATAAAAATGCAGTTTATTTTGCAACAGCACAGAAAATGATAATTCCTGAGAGAAAAGTGTATTCAATTAAGAAGAAATTGAAGTGGAGATATTAGTCCAGCTGAATCCTTCCTCCTTCTCCCCCCCCCCCCCAACTTTTCAGGTTTCATTTTCTGCAAAGACTGATATTTAACATCTTGGCATACTACCATAAAATTCAGATTTATACCACCATAGACACTTTAATACTAGTCCATTGACCCATTATGTTTAATGAATAGATTAGCATTAGATGTGAATTAAAAAAACAATTTTGTCTCTTGCAGTACAAATAAAATGGAGTCTTGCAGCACTTTCACAGATTAATTTTATAAATATTCATGGATCAGAGCAGTGATTTTCCACAGTTGGGGAGAGGATTAAAAACTTTTGGGGGTTTTGGAGGGCATTTAAAAGTTTAGGAAACCGCTTCTCTCCAACTTGCTATTTTTACATGGCTCACCAGCTCTGAGGATAAAATTATCAGATCCTTGATATCTTTGTCAGACCCTTCAAAATGTGTAGCACAGCAAACAGGAATCAAACCTAACATTAAGAAGTTGGCTGATGATCATCACACACAGGAATCTTCTTTAATGTATGCTAGAGATCATCATAGGCATATTATAAAATTGCCTTGTTTGTTGTACAGCTTTTATGCCTCAATTTTTTACCTGTTGCTGTAGGCAACTGCATACTTGGTTGGCTGAAGTGAATTAAATGTTAAAAACTTACAGTAAATTTTAGAGATGTGCAGGGTAGGTTTCTTTTTACTCATCTATTTTGTCCCTCCCCTGATTTCTGCACATTCATGTTTATAATGATCAGTGTGTCATTCTGAACCCCATCCTTTAGTTATACAGAGTTAATTTTAGTATGAGCTGATAATTCTTGCTTGAATGTATAGATTTGTAGCATTGTCACGTCGTTAAAGAAAAGTTAACATATGAGACTCAACTGATTTATAGAATTGTATTGGGTTGCAGACAATTGTATATAAATCAACACATCTGAAGAATAAAAATACAGCTACTTTATCTTTAAAACACCAAAAAGCATACAGTAATAACGGCATGGTATTTCAAGCTGAACTACCGATCTGCATCCATGATTTCAGACAAGTTAGTTTGTTCATATTTGAAGCCCCTAATACTTTTTTCATGTGGATATGCCCCCCAGCACAAGCCATTTAACATTGCTGGAAAAGGTGATTTTGTAGCACTATCTTAGAAGAAGAAATTTCTTTATTAAGATGGATTCTATAGCCATCATGGCTACCATGCATCTAATCCAACTGAGAAATTCCTGAATGTTCTGGAGGATTCCTGGTTCCCAAAGGGCAGCTCTGTCAAGCCCCTGGTAAAGACACAGAGCAAAGATCCATTAAGGGTAACAGACAGCATTGCTCCCAGTGTCCTCTTCCATCCAATCAACATGATCCAATCCCATAGTTTACTGTGAAACTGACTGAAGTAAAGAGAGCTACAAGATGGCTACACATTGTTGACAGAAGTTTCAAGCTGAGTCTGGAAGAGTTCATTTGAAAACTGAGGAGGCAAAGGAAGAATATTTTTCCAGCACTTTTCAGCACAATTATTTTGCCTGTTTAGGTATTTAGCGAACAAAGTCCAAGAATCAGATGGGAACTGATAACTCATTCCTTTGCTGATAAAATCTTTCAGATCTGCTCCAACTTGGATGCTGGTTGAATGGTAGATCAAGTAGCAGAGCTTTGAATTGGTCTCCCTGAAAAATCATGACAGGATTCTTGGGACTGAGAAGGCTATCACTTCTTCGTCCTTGTTTATTCTTGCTGGTTAAAGTATGCTGGGAGATGGAGCAAGTGCTTCTGATGGAGATCATTAACAGTTGTTTAAGTCAGGGTGTGTTTTGGGAGGCTTTGGCAGAGATGATTACTTTCCATTTGCTGAAGAAAAGCGCCTTCAATGTGGCAAACTGTAGACTCTCTAATTTCTTATTCTGAGGGATAGTAACTGACCCTGGTTGCTACAAAAAAAATGGTTTCCTGGATGGTATCTGATCTTGACTGTTTTCAGCCTGGCTTTTAGGCCTGCTTATTAAATGGAAACAACTCTTGTCATTCTAGTTGATCGTGTGTGTAAAATTCTACCAAGTCACAGCTGAGTTGTGGCAACTCAGGAGGTTTACAAGGCAAGAGACCAATAGAGATGGATTGCCATTGCCTTCCTATGCATAGTGACCCTGAAATTCCTAAGTGGTCTACCATCCAAGTACTAACCAAGACTGATCATGCTTAGCTGTCGAGATCTAACAAGATCAGGCTAGCTTGAGCCATAAAGGTGAGGGCCTCTGCCATTGATAAACTAAATGCTACCAAATCCCCTGGCCCAGATTGCATTCATCCAAGAGTTCTTAAAGAGCTCAAGCATGAAATTGCTGATGTTCTCACATTAATATGCAACTTATCCCTGAAATCAGGTTCCATTCCTGAAGACTGGAAGATGGCCAATGTCACACCAATCTTTAAGAAAGGGTCTAGGGGGACTCCAGGAAATTACAGGCCAGTCAGTTTGACATCTGTTCCTGAAAGTAAATTAGTAGAATCTATCATTAAAGATAAAATTATAAAACATGGCTGTAGAAAAGCAAGAGACCTGCTGCTGAGGAAGGAGTCAGCATGTGGCTTTTGCCGTGGTGAGGTGTCCTGTCCCACAGAACTTTACTAGAGTTCTTTGAGGGTGTAAACGAAGGCATGTGGATAAGGGGGAACCAAAGTGGACATTGTCTACTTGGATTTCCAAAAGGTTTTTGACACAAGTTCCTCACCAGAGACTGCTGAGAAAACCCAGCAAATGAAGGAATAAAGAGGAAGTCCTCCTACGGATTAAAAACTGGTTGAGGAACAGGAAACAAAGGGTGGGTATAAATGGGAAGTTCTCACAATGGAGGATGTAGGAGGAGTGGTGTCCCGGCTGATCCGTGATTGGGGACCAGTGCTCTTTAACTCAGTATTCATAAAATGACCTGGAGAGTAGGGGGGTAAGGTAGGCAGCTGGTAGGCCAAGTTTGCAGTGATGATACCAAATTATGTAGGATGGTGGAGAAACCTGCAAAGGGGATTGTTAAGAGCTCCAAGCCGGACCTTGGATAAATTATAGTGAGTGGGCTCAGAAATGGCAAATGCAGTTCAACAGCAAAATGTGAAAGTGATGCGCACATAGGGGCAAAAAAATCCAAACTTCACATACACGCCACAGGGGTCCAGTGCGCTATCAGTCACAGACCAGGTGCTGGATTTGGGCGCCTTAGTTGATAGTTCCATGGGAATGTCAACTCAATGCATGGCAGCTGTGAAAAAGGCAAACTCTATGCTACAGGATAATTAGGAAAGAGGAGTTGATAATAAAACTGCAAGGATTGGTCATGCCCTTTATATACAAATGCGTGGTGCGACCGCACTTGGAGTACTGTGTTCAGTTCACCTGGTCACTACATCTCAAAAAAAGGATATTGAAGAGACAGAAAAAGAGAGTACAGAGAAGGGCAAGAGGATGATTTCGAGGGGGGCTGGAGCACCCTTCCTTATGAGAGAGAGGTTTTAAAGGCGTTTTGGGACTCTTTAGCTTGGAGAGAAGACGCCTGAGGGGGGGATATGATTGAAGTCTATAAGAAAGATTATGCATGGGTAGAAAATGTTGACAGAGAGAATTTTCTCTCTTTCTCACAATACCAGAACTAGGAGGGCATGGCCCATTGAAAATGCTGGGGAAAGAACTGAGGACTTAATAAAGGAAACACTTCTTCTGCCTCCAACGATGTGATTGGTGTTTGGGGAATAATGCCGCTACAGGGAGGTGGTGTGATGGCCACTAACCTGGATATTAGCTTTAAAAAAAGGGCTTGGACAGATTTATGGAGGAGAGGTGGATGTATGGCTACCAATTTTGATTGGCCTTGATCTGAGATTGCAAATGCCTTAGCAGACCAGGTGCTCGGGAGCAGCAGCAGCAGAAGGCCATTGCTTTCACCTCCTGCATGTGAGCTCCCAAAGGCACCTGGTGGGCCACTGCGAGTAGCAGAGTGCTGGACTAGATGGACTCTGGTCTGATCCAGCAGGCTAGTTCTTATGTTCTTATGTTCTTATGTTCTTAAATATGGTGAAGAGATATGCTCAGGAGCGTACGGACTATAGGGACATGGGGTCTCCCATGTTCCCGAGTGCACACGTTTTGGTCACGTGGGGGGCAAAGCATGACAAAACAGCATGCGCCCCCAGCTGCAAGCCACTGAACCCCGGCCCCGGCCCCCTTGCAGGCCAGTTTTTGCCTTCCCAGGCCCTGGGGATGGCAGGAGCTGGCCTGCAGAGATGTGAGGGGTCAGTCCGAGCCTGCCCCCAAGCCCTGCCCCCAGGCCTCCATGCAGGCTGGCTTTTGACCTCCCCAGGGCCTGTGGACTTCAGGAACCGGCCTGCAGAGATGCAGGGGGCGGGGCTCAGTCCGAGCCCTGCCCCCAAGCCCTACCCCCACCCCTCTGAGTCTAGCTCCCATCAGGGGGCAGGGTCGCCCGGAGGAGGTGTTGACCCCGGGCACCATTTCTCCTCAATATGCTTCTGGATATGCTTCTGTGTTGTGGCAGTTAGATTTGTCAGTAAACTTCAACAAAGGCAATCATTCAACATCTATGGAACACTTGGAGTTTGAGAATACCATTACACTGATTTTTATCTTTTTTTCTTAAACATGCATGGAGGGTCATAGCCGGAAAACTGAATCAGAAAGTTGGAATCTTTATGGTGTTTCACAAAACCCAGTGCTACATCTAACACTCTTTAACATATATGTAAAGATTTGGCCAAAATTATTCATAGCTTTGGTGCCACTAATATGTATTAATTAGTATCAATATTAATTAATGACCAGTGACTTCATTGGATGCAACTCTATTTAGGACAGCACTGTAAATATTGCCCACCTGCTGATACTTAATTTTTCTATGATCTGGGTTGCTGTTTCTACCACAGCCAATCAGTCAACAGAAAGGTGAAAGGATCTCTCCTCTGACCATCCCAGGTGCTTCAGATCCTTTTTATTATGAATGCCTTGAGAACAACAGAAAGGGCATGGGGAAAATTACCTGGAATTTAAGCCATTATCTCATTTTTAAAAAATCAAAAGTGTATGTAACGGGAGGTCTGGAGCAAATCAGCATTACAGCCCTGGAGAAAATAACTTTTAACCCCCTTTTTTGTGCCAGTGTTGAAGTCATCCCCTGAAACTATTCACTTTGTAGGGGAAACAAGCATTCTGCCTTGTAAAGACAGAAAGACAGAATATAAATTTTAAAAATAAAGAAAAAATATGGATAGCTGAAGTGCCACAGGAGTGATCGAAATCAGGTCCACCTAGTCAATGGTTGTACTTAATTAAAAAAAAAACAAGTACCCTTCTCTTGTATATCCCATGAACCATCTAACAATCTAATTAACTGTTCAATGTATTGTCAAAGGCTTTCACGGCTGGAATCACTAGGGTGCTGTGTGGTTTCCGGGCTGTATGACCGTGTTCTAGCAGCATTCTCTCCTGACATTCGCCTTCTGAAGATGCCAGCCACAGATGCAGGCGAAACGTCAGGAGAGAATGCTGCTAGAACACGGTCATACAGCCCGGAAACCACACAGAACCCCAATCTAATTAACTACTTGGCTCAGACAGATGCAAACAACTGTTCAAAATGAAACAGCCACACACACAATATTATTTTAAAAGTTTAAATAAATAAAATGTATATGTGTGTGTGTGGGGGGGTGTGCCTTGTTATAGTCTGCTCCCATTCTCACTGCACATTTTCTTTTACATGATAGCTACATTTGTCCTCAAAGATTAAGATTGCTGGGTTACTGGCTTTTGTGCAAAGCTAATGTGAGTGACAGATAAAGGATTAAACCTTAGCAAGAATTTATGTTATCATGAAAATGTCTAACATGAAGGGATTAATATCACCTCCTTGTGTCTGGACCTGCCTCATTACTTACCTTTATCTAGTGAATTACCCCCAATCTTTCTCATTGCTTTGTTTTCAGTATGTTTATACCACAGCAAACTCTTTTGTGTGCATAACACTTTCATTTTAATGTAGGACTTGGCAGCTGAAAATGAAACACATCTACCTTTAAAATGATTTTGACTTTGGCTGCAGGACTCTGCTACAATAACCTCTTATAATGGTATCTGGAAATATATTTCCACATAAATTGGGATGAGAGGTTTCAGAATTGAACATTGTTCAAATGTATTCTAATTTTTATTATAAGTTACCATAGTTCAAGATATATTTCACATACATTTCACATATATCAAGCCATCAAGTCACAGTTGATTTATGGTGATCCTGTAGGATTTTCAAGGCACGAGCTATTCAGAGGTGGTTTGCCACTGGCTGCCCCTGCGACATGACCCTGGTATTCTTTGGAGGTTGCTCATCCAAATACCAACCAGAGCCTACTCTGCTTAGCTTCTGAGATCTGAAGAGATCAGGCTAGACTGGAGTTATCCAGTCAGGGCATATTTCACATTCTATACGGCTATCAGTCATAAAGAATTTTCTGCTAAAGCCTTTTAATAAATAGATACATTAATAATTTATATTGCAATGCATTTTCAGATTATTTGTTTAAAGCCAAAAGTAATAAACACTATTAGCTTAAAAAGGCTTCTTTGATATCTTCTCATTCTTTGCAGAGTCACACACTAGAAGTAAACTAACTTTAAAAACAAAACAAAAAGTATACTCTGTAACTGGGCCACTTTGAGTCAAGATGAAAAATAGGGTACAAATATTTTAATAAATAATAAACTCTTTTACCTCTGCGAATTAGGCAACTCTAAGATTAAGCTAATTGACCTTCCAATTATACAATCTCAGTCCTGCAGACTTATTTTTCATTTATTACCTCTACTACGTAATGAAGTTGTCCCCAGTGTTTGAGTGGCCAATTGCAACTTGATAAGTTCCTGGAGATTTGGAAGGAGTGTCTGAGGAGGTCAGAGTTCATAAATTCCACTGACTGAGGCTGCCATTTGCTCCTGGGAAACTGATCTCTGTAGCTTGGACATCAGTTGTAATTCTGATAGAACTCCAGGGCCCATCTGGAGGTTGGCAACTGTAGTCCTCACAGATGATCTGAGGCCACTGCTTTCAAGCAACCATAATTTTATTTATCTATTTATCTATTTATCTATTTATCTATTTATCTATTTATCTATTTATCTATTTATCTATATCCCGCCCTTCCCAACAGGGCTCAGGGTGGCGAACAACATAAATCAGATAAAACAGTGCAATAAAACAATGTAAACATTCAGCTGCAGCAGTTAAAACTTACACAATAAAAGCAATAAGATAAACAGATGGTGATAAAACCCTTAAAAGACACCCATGGGAGATCACGATGTTCCAATCAGGCCAGCTGAAAAGATCTAAAAGCCTGGCAGAAGAGCTCTGTCTAAAGGCCCTGCAGAACTCCCCAATGTCCTGCAGGGCCCTTATCTTGGATGGGAGCTCATTCCACCAGGTCGGGGCCAGGGTCGAGAAAGCCCTGGCCCTAGTAGTAGCAAGCCAGACCTGAAGGGCCGGGGACCTCCAACTGATCCCCCCCCCCTGACGATTGGAGGGGTCTAGAAGGGCAATATGAGGAGAGGCAGTCCCGCAGGTATGTAGGTCCAAGACTGCTCACAGCTTTAAATGTCAACACAAACACCTTGAACCTGATCCGGAACTCCGAATTCAGACTAGTACACAATCATATAACTTTTCAGTAAACATTACCAACAGATTTGCAGATACTTCTGTACAATAGTTTGGGTATGAATTGATATCACAGAATGCTCTAGAACAGAATCCCTTCAGCAGTGCCAGCTCAACAAACACTGTTGACTAAAACTGCCACTTGTTGCTGCCTGCTGCCCCCCTGCATTAGAGACAGTGCAACTAATCCCTTCTTGCTCACTAGGCATTTTTAATCACAATACAACAAGTAGTGAAGCCCTGAAGATACCCTGTGGGTACCCTAAACTCTCAGGAGATACCTTCTTCTTGAGAAACTTGGGCAGAAGAAAACAGAAGGTAACAAATGATGCAAGTAACTGTGACAGGTGTTCTGCCCTCTATGCACCTGAACTTCTACCCCACTTTTTTAAAAGATCTGAACATTCTCTGGTTAGAAGTTTGGCTCCACTAGCTCAGGCATCTCCTGGGTCTAGTTTATGCTTTGGTAAGCATGAACCTTGAGTAAAAAGGGTGCAGCTTCAAATTTCAGGGGGGGAAAGTTTCTCTATAAGTATACAGAATACACTACATATAAACATAAAAGAGTGCATTTGAACTACAGATACAGTCTCAGAGCATAGGAAAAGAAAAAGTGAATAAATTATTTCTTTGTCCTTAAATCTAAAAACATATCCTAACCAGTTAACAGAGATAGCCAAATCTATGTTCAGGTTGTTCAGCTTTAAGGCCATCTCCATCTGGCTATCTTTTCTCTTTAGATCATTTCTGCCCAAAGCCACATCTTCTCCCCAATCCTTTAAAGCCCCAATTTCTGTCTTGTTTGGATTGTTGATTGGATTAGAAACAGGCCAGAGAAATAAAATTAGAGACAGCATATTTAAAAGAGTGATTACATAATAATTTATTAAAGAAAAAACAAGGAAAATGTGCAAAACGGAAGTCTTGTAATCAGAGACGGGCTGTTTAAAATTTGGAAAGCTACACAAAAAAGAAACATCCCTTCAATATCTCCATTAATGTCACCTATAGAGGCATATTCTGATAAGAATGTAAAATACTGACGTATGGAGATACAATGAACATTCAAGGAGAAATTAAGTGATGGCAAAAAATAAAGGATGAAGGCAAAAAGATGCAATGGCTGTTATGTTTTCAAGTGGTTTCAAGATTAAGAAAGGAAATTAATACAGCAAAAGGAGTAATAAGAGGACTGACAGGATTAGAAAAGGAGATTACACAGCAAAAAGATCATTTATTAGAAGAAAGGCTCAGTAATGTCTGATTTACCAACATGGCTTCCTCAACTTCATGACACAACCTATTTCATCTATCCATAAGACACAAACACACTTCCCCAGCACTTTCACCAAGGCAGGAAAAGAGAAATTTAAAGCCGTACTTTCAAGCTTAGGGTTTCCATTATAGATCTGATCATACTGAAGGGCAGGATCCTATTTCTCCTTTGGCTTACCTGCCCTATCGATTACTTTATTGCCCACTACTCCAGACTGAAAACTATAAAGAACAGAAAAGGGAGACTAGCTCTTTCCTTTAACCAGACTACATGTCAGGACTGTTTGACCTTAATCTCTGAGTATTCACAAAATGTAGACTCAACATTCACAAAGCAAAATGGAAAATTCTTACAGATTCTTGGGTGAAGTATCATACAATCACAGAGTACACCCCTCCAAACTACCCTGAAATGAAACAGCCTCGGATTGTGCTGAAGCAGAAAGCTGTCAACAGACTGTAGTGATAACTCCACAAAAACAAGTGTGAGTGTAACCCCTGTGTCAGAATGGGATGACCCAGAAAGGGGTGGAGTCTGAAAAGAAGCTGAATGCTGCAGAACTCATGAGGTTGGAGGGAGCAAGGCTACCAGGCTGGGACCTTGATTGATTTTTTTATTAAACCCTTAACACCTTGTTTTAACAGTAACTGCAATGTTGTGGGGAACTAGTGGGGAAGAGGAGTTATTTTTTTGCTATATTTATTTTTAAATGTTAGAATTCTATTATTTCAGGGTTTTCTGCATGTAAATGGTGAGAGTTTTCTGGGAACCTTCATCTCATCTTGAATCCCCGCTCACCAAGCTCTCCTGAAGTCTTCAAAACCAACCACCAGCAAAGAAGAATTGGACTTCACAATATCAGTAGACTGCAAATATAAAGGACTTGAAATGCAAACCTTGAACAGGACCTTTGTAAATGTTAAATGTTGATGTTTAATGTTATTTGTAAAGAGAAGCAAACTGTTTTGTTTGGAATTTATTCTTTGCAACTCCTTCCAAGCATTTCGCCCCACAGAACCCACAAGCTGAGAGGTTACAAATTGGCCAACCAGCGTGGGCTTGGAAGTGAGATTATAAAATATAAATTGCTTGCAAAATGGAAGTGTGTGCAACTAAGTTGGGAAGCCTGGATCCCCATAAAACTGAAAGTTCCTGTTATGTGACACTTAAGTTCAAGGGATGTTAATGAGGATATTCAACATTACCGTGGAAACTTATATAAATTGTTAAGAAATGCACAGGATAAAGGGCAGAAGAGAGAGAACTAGGCGAAGTTTCACCTTACAGATTTTGAGAATACTCCACTGGCAACATTTGAGGGAGTTGGCTTACACTAGGTGTAATTGAAGAAACTAACAGTCCATATGCATCACCAATAGTATTTGCAAGGAAGAAAAATGGGCTCTTAAGGATGGTAGTGGACTATAGGAAATTAAATAATTTATCATGAAAAGGATGCCAATTCTCTGCCAAGAATAGAAGAAATTTTTGTATTACTACTTATGGATCTACAGTAATTCTCTGTCTTAGATTTAAAAAGTGGATATTACCACTTGCGTTAATGACCCAGCAGATTGCCAAAAGACAGCATTTTACCACCCCATTTGCACTGGCAATTGGAAGTTCAAGACATTGATGCCTCAAGGGCAGCAAATGCCCCTCTCAACCTTTCTTCAACGAAGGATGGAAAATGTGATGCAAGGGCTTCAAACCCTACTGGAAACGATTTGCCTTTTTTTAGGATGATTTCGACTCATATTCTCTGCAACTAAAGAAGAGCATGAAAGAACGCCTCCTCAAGTTTTGCAAAGACTTCCAGACATATGGATTAAAGTTGGGTCTTCTAAATGTAAACATTTCAATCATCAGTGAAATATTTAGGGTCATATTATATCAGCCTCTGGAATAGAGCCAGGCAAAAGAAAGCATAGATGTATATACTAATTTACCACACACGGAAATTACCAAAAAACCCCAGTGAACTTCGGAGATTTCTTGGGTTTGTTGGATATTATAGGAGGTTTGTGTCAGGATATTCAATCATTGCTAAGCCATTAAAATTCATTGCTAGCAGGTAGTTCTAGAGGAAGAAAAAAATAAAGGAAACCAGTCTCTCAAAGACAAATGGGATGTAAGGCTGTCAAGAGGCCTTTGAGACTTTAAAGTTAAGAGTTGACCACTGTAGCACCAGTATTGGGACCTGCAGACTGAAGTTGCCATATATATTGCTGCATGTACGGATGCTAGTCTCTCACAGGATTAGGGTAAGCCCCATACCAAAGTGCAAAATAACTGTCTCCTGGCCATCGCACATTAAAGTAGAGGTTTAGAATGAGGTAGCTGGTACCAACTATCCATTTTCACAAATTGGAGTTTTGGCATTAAAATGGGCAGTTTGTGACAAGTTCCATGATTTTTTTTTGTATGGATCAGGAGTTCACAGGTAATGACTGGTAACAACGCCCACTGACTCATGTTCTAACCTCTGCCAAATTAGATGCTGCAGGGCAAGAGGTGGGTGTCAGCATTATCTTTATATAATTTTGAAATAGTCTACAGATCTGGAAAAGCTAATACTATGATGCTGACCTCAATTTCTAGGAGACATGAAAGAAGAGCTCACTGAGGATGAGGAAGGAGATAAACAACTAGAAAGAATTTCTAAAATGCTCCTAAAGATTCCAACATGATCCTAATGCACTCAAAGTCATGGGATGCTGAGAGTCTCTGTAAGGCAGTTATCCAAGTTCATAGTGTACTACTCAAAACATCCAGTAGTGCCAAGAGATGTAATGAAGTGGACCACAGTTATATTGAGACCTTTACCTTCCTCTGAGAACAGTATTCATGAAGAGATTTGCAAATGAGCTGATGTCATATTAAACCCCTTCTGATCAAAATGATGTTGAGTTTCCTGACTGGAAGAAGGTGCAAAGAGAAGGGGCAAATATATAGCTAGAATAATACACTTTTTGGAGAGAAGGCATGTCCTCCTGGGATGAAGTAAGAAAAGAGGAGTATGAAACTAGACTGGTACTTTGAGAGAGGGCCTCCAACTTTTTTCTGTTAAATATAAGGAGTCTGTACTCCTGAAGGTTCAACGAAAAGGAAAAGATGTAGAGCAACTTGTCATCCCTTACTCTCTAATCGAAGAGAGAGCTCTGGAAGGCATTCATGATGAAATGGGTAATACTGGAATTGAAAGAACTTCTTTGAATTGGCTAGGGATAGATTCTTCTGAGCCTAAAAATGGTACAAAGCTATAGAACAGTAGCGCCGCCCAACTGTAGAACAGCTGTGTAAAGAGGAAAGCTTATGAGTAGAAAAGAGTTACTGAATTAGTTAACATAAAAACATATGCTCCTTTAGAGTTTGAGAGTCTGTATAGATTTTTTTAACTCTTGTAGACCTGATGTAAATGGTTCAAAAATATTTTAGTAGTTACTGATCATTTTACCAAATATGCACAAGCAAGCATACCCTCTACTTGAGATCAGACTGGGCGAAAGAACAGAAGCTACAACTCTTCTGGGAAAAAAAATTCTTATATGCCATTATGGATTTCCTAGAAGATTCCTACAGTGATCACGCAGCAGCCTTTGAGTCGAAACTAGTTACGGAACTGAGTAATATTGCAGGAACTAAGTTCCACACAACACCATATCTTCCAAGAGGAAGCCCTGTTGAGAGGGTTCAATCGTACACTTTTGGACATGTTGGGCACATTAGAGGTAAATAAGAAATCTAATTGGAGAAAGTATACAAAACCATTAGTTCATGCTTATAATTGTACCAAAAAACGATACTACTGGAGAATCTCCTTATTTTTTAATGTTTTGGAAGACTAACCATTACTACCAATTGATTTGTGTTTAGGGATAAAATCGAGAGGAGCAAACAGAAGTAACTCATCAAGACTATGTATGAGAGACTTAAAACGCAGGCTTCGTTATGCATATGATTTGGCCACTTTCCAGGAAGAGGAGTGAAAAGCATCAAGCAAGCCAACAAACGAGATGGGATATGAAAATCATCAAATCAACCATTTCAACAGGCTTACAAGAGTGCTAGTTCATTGAATCTCTAGAAGCTCCTGGAGTGGAATGCAGAAATTATTGACCGGGAGATGGGAACCTGTTGTGCATATAGTTCTGGGCAAACCTGGATGAAACCCTTCCTGTATACAGAGTCCAATCAGAAGATGGCAAAGGTGTTGTTCGAACTCTGCACGAGGGATATGCTGAAGAGACCATGGTGGTTTTATTTCCTCCCTCTGAGAGGACATGAGTGATTTGGACAGTCCAGAGAGTTCTATTAGTGGCAGGACAGAGACAAAAGGATTAGCTGATGTCTGAGAACTCAGTAGGAGAAGATTTTGCATCCACATCTAACTCTCTTTCTCAGACCCTCAATCCCTGTGCAAGGGAATTCACACCAAGCTTCCCCCCTCTGATGAGGGTACTGCCAGTCGAGAGGAAATCCTGTGTAAAAGACAAGAACAAAGGGGAAAGACAAAGGTTGTGCTGTCAGATTCACCAAATGGCTGGTTCCTACCAGTACCAGGGGATCTCTGGGGAAAATTAGTAACCTACCCCTAGACATGAAAAGAGTTAAAGGGATTAGAACCCAACCTACTAAGTTAGCTGATTATGTTCTGGAATTTTCAATGCAGGGTTAATTGGAGTCTACACGCTACCTCGTAATATATCATTGTTCAATCATTTCAAAGAGTTAGAATTGTAAGATACTGTCTGGGTGACTAGGATGAATTTTTAGTGGGAGGAAAGTGTAACCCCTGTGTCAGAATGGGATGAAAAGCCCAGAAAGGGTGGAGTCTGAAAAAGAAGCTGAATGCTGCAAGAACTCATGAAGGGTTGGAGGGAGAGCAGAGCTTCACCAGGCTGGGACCTTGATTACGAAGTTTTATTAAGCCCTTAACACCTTGTTTAAAATTAACTCTACCTGCAATGTTAGTATTCTGGGAACTAAGGTGGGAAGGGAGTTTATTTTTTTGCTATATTTTTTAATTGTTAGAAATTTATTGTTCTTCAGGGTTTTTTGTGTGTATGTAAATGCTTGAGGGAGTTTTCTGGGAACCTTCATCATCTTGAATCCTGCTCTCACTAAGCCTCTGGAAGTTCTTCCAAAACCAACCACCAGCAAAAGAAGAAGGTGGACTTGGCAATATCGGTAGACTGTAAAATATAAGGACTCTTGAAATGCAAACTCTGAACAGGACTCTTGTATAAAATGTTAAGAAATGGTGATGTTTAATGTTATTTGTAAAGAGAAGTAAACTGTTTTGTTTAAATTTGGTTCTTTGCAACTCCTTCCAAGTACTGCCCCACAGAACCCACAAGCTGAGGTTACATGAGCAGTCTGGACAGTGTCTTTGTGGAAGGATAATCCACCACTGTCCTACCAAACTCTCAGGAAAAGTGGAAGGCGGGGGACTTTCCCATCACATCACAGTTTCCCCCTCAGGAAAATGAGAATGCTGCAGAAGTACAGGGAGAGCTACCACCTCCCCCCCCGCCCTCACCCTGGGAAGACATTGCATCTCTTCTAGAGGACATTCAGATGTAGAGCCCTCTATAGAAGATGTCATGCTTCCTCTCAAGGAAAATGGGAATATGATGGAGGCTGCGGCCTCTTCACAGCTTCCAGAGGTATATGTGAAGTGTGCTATATCCTGAAAAAGGTCATATGAAAGATACATTAAAAAAATAGAAAGCTACACCTCAGTGATGCTTACTAAGTAATATTGTCTGTTTAGATCATGTCAGTTCATTCTCTCAAGTTGCATCCTCTACCTTTCAGGTTACTCAAGAGGTTCTGGACTATCTAAGAGTCTGCTTGTAAGAGGGCGCCTAAATACTGTTGCACAGTGGGTGGAGGCTTAGAAAATATTCTGCATTCATTTGAGAAGTATTAAATACCAGGGAATTCCTTGAGTGTATTAGCACCTGGCTTCAGAGCAACAAAGAGATTTTTGCAAATGTATATTATGTTTAGTGGTAACTATTGTGAAGGCCCCTCAAGGCAGAGGCCAGCACTCAAGCGAAATTGTCATAAATGAGATATTTATGTAGTCTAATGTTAAGTTGTGTATTTTAGATTTCCTGTGGACTTTCTGTATAGGAGATTACATCTGGTACATAAACATACATACAAATATATATATAGAAAAAAGGTAACAAGATATCCTACCCAGAATGGCAACAACTTCATCATCCTGGATTACTTCCAAGGACCCCGAAACCACAAAACAAAGGTTATCCACACTTTCTCCAGCATGGTAAATAAGATCCCCAGGAGCACAGTGAACAGTCTGAAATTCCATTGCAAGAGCACGCAGACATCCGTCGCTAGCCAGTCTGAATGCAGGATGCTCCTTAAAAACTTTACGATTCAGATGGACACAGATATCTGCCCGCATATCCTTAGGGCAAATCTGTAAAACCTAGAAAAACATTTCAAGAGTTATTCTTGTATGCCAAAGACATTTATTAATCCTTTTAAAAAATTCAAGAACTAACGTGTCCATACTATTTTTATTGGCCATGATTATTAAGATTTGGCCAATCTGACATTATTGTTTTCCATTCTGAAAGAGGAAACCTCCATTTTGAAAGTGAGACAACAAAGCAGACATTTTAAACAGTTCCATGCATTTTCTTGTCCACTGCTCAGATCAACAAATTTTTTTACTTATAGTGGCCAGTGATTGACTGCTGCTAGTTCTGTCCTCGGGACATCCCAGCAAAGCTCTGCCCACAGAAGCAACGGGCAGATACTAAGTGACATCAGCCAGTGAGAATCTGTGGAAACTGTGGGAGGGAGGGATAATAGTTAAACAAAGGGAAAGTGTATTACCATCTCAGAACTTGGACAAGCAAGGGAAAACTACCAGAATAGTTAGGTAGTTGTCCTGAGAAGGAAAAGAACTCAGACATCTATAGTATGGATACATAGGGTTCTGGGCCAACAAGCAGGCAGGAATAGAGGAGGTATCTTGTGTTCCCTTGGGAAATAGTACTTTAGGGAATTACGAGGGGGCTGATGGAAATATCCAAAGAGACAAGCTAGGCCCTTTCCGCACGGATGGCAAAAATGCTCTAATCTGGAAAAACGGGTTTGATTCCACACTGTTCCATGTAAAGCCTGCTGGGTGACCTTTGGACCTCTCAGAACTCTCTCATTCCCACCTACCTCACAAGTTGCGTGTTGTTGCAGGGTGGGAGGGGAATCAATTGTCAGTCTCTTTGAGACTCCTTGTGGTAGAAAAAAGTAGGGTATAAAAATTAATTCATCTTCTTTGAAGTTCTCTAGACAACCTTGAACTTTACTGAACTAGCCCGGAAAGGTGAGAGGACGTTTTGGATTGGCTTTTCTGAAGCCTTGCCTCTTTCAGGCTCTGCAACTTGGACAATAGTTATTTGTCTACAACTGATAATGGTATCCTTTTCTCCAATCCCCAGTCCTATTGAAGGGAGTGAGTCTAATTTCCTGGGATATTTGATTTCCTTTCAGTTTGCTAGGGGATAAATTCCTGTTTCAGTTTCTTACAGCCCCATCCAGAGTGGGAGTGGATCACTGTTGGGAGGCAGCATGGGCCTACGCCAGTAATTGGTCCTTCCCAGGACACTTACCCCTGCAGAGGGGTAATCAGATGCAAGGCAGAGCACCACCTCAGTGCCCCTGTGCCACCAGTGGCCACACCAATGTATCAGACATTTCAGAGGCATAGCCAAGGGTGGAGTTGACATTAGTCAGCCTCCACCCTGGCTTTGCCTCTGGATACACAGCAGCTAGGGGCTTGGACTTACACTACCCTTTTGGGCATAAGTCTATTGAGCCTAATGGGGGACTTTTTGGTGGGGGGGAAGGTTTTGCTCTGTATTTTGCCTCTGCAAGGGCTCTGGATTGGGCTGCCCGAAATCTTGACAACATGTGATTGTGATAATGAATGCTACTTATCTGCCTCTGAACGTCTGGATGTGCTTTTAAAACAAATTTTAAATTGTGTAATTCTACAATATAATCAAATGTGTACTCTAACCATTTGAGGATAAATAGCTTTCAGCAATACCTTTATTTCTTTCTGAACTCCAATTAATTGTATGTCCTAATACTAAATACCACAGATGAACACAGATATTTTAATTTTATAGAATAAATTGATGCATTTTCAAATACATATATGTAAGAAAAAAATTATAATAATTAAAAATGTCAATTATGATGTGCCAGTTTGAGGTAATGATATTACAAGTATTTTTGTTGCTTTTGTTCATTTTTAATAGGGATCTGTCAAAGCATGCAAGTTTATGAGAAAGTGAAAAATCCTTGCTTGACTCCTGCATTCAGCACCATCTTACACATGAAACTAAATAATTCTTCAGCATTAACACAGACCCTGCCTTTACATGGAATTGGTTATTTAGGACAACCATATTCTCTGCTGGATACTGAATTATTATTCCATGGGTTTTAGCACAGTAAAATCAACAGAGAAGAAATCAGTCCAATACTTAATATGCATGCTCTTTGAAAACAGTGCCACAATTAAGTGCAAGCACTTTCCTATTTCAACTAAACAGTCCAGATTTCTTTTAAGCTTTGCAATCAAAAAATTAATTAACTTATAATAGGGAATCATCAAACACTAGGGAACTGCCACAAAATTAACCCATTTGTACCTCAAATCCAAACATGCCTAGAATAGCCTACAACCTATAATTTAGTTTTAGCTTCAAAATCATATGAAACAGGATTCAAGCAGAGTAGCTTATGCTTAACTGCAGTTCTGAACAGGTCTATACCTTCTCAGCCCATGGCTTAGAAGGATATAACTCTCAAATAGTACTTTGAACCTCTCCTATTGAAATAACTGGAGCTAAAATGGTGTTTAACATGACTGAATTGAGCTTTTTGCTCAAAATATGATGAGGCTTAGAATCTGCTAAAAAGTCTTTTATCGTGCAGTTCTTAGCAAACTTACTCCCTATGTCCATTGAAGTCAATCAGAAATGAACCTTTGGCACTCCAGATGTTATGGACTACAATTCCCATCAGCCCCTGCCAGCGTGGCCAATTGGCCATGCTGGCAGGGGCTGATGGGAATTGTAGTCCATAACATATGGAGTGCCAAAGGTTCCCCACCACGGTACTAAGCATTGCACTGATTATGTATATTTTCAAGTATTTTTGTGATTTCTTTTTTTTGTCAATTGTGGCATATTTAAAAGAGATACAATAAACATCTAAATAGGGAACTCTTCTATTGGATTGTTACCCTGAGTAGGCAATGTCCATGTTAGTTTGGGGGAATTAGCTGGAGACAGAGAGCAACAGGGGATAACTGGAATCTATAACCTATGTATACCAGGATAGTCCCAAGTGAAAGCTCTCAAATAAGTAGGCAGTTGCACATTTGAAAGGAGTTTTTTTATTAAAGAATAAACTAATAAAAACAAGAAATATATCTCAAGCAATGAGCATACAAACAAGGAACACACAGGAGCTGACTAACAAAAAAGGGAGGAAGCTGGATAGGGTTTCAGGGATAGGTGATAGTTATCCTTCTGGAAGGAACATCCAGGGAAAGCAGAGTGTTAAAGAAGAAAAGACCAGCATTTCCAGGAGCAAAAGGAAGAGTCCACATGCAAGTGGGGATGTGTGCACAGATACAGAACATACACACTCGGGATCCAACAAAAACATAGGAGAGTCATCAGGACCCAAGAGAACACTGATTGCTGGGATGGGTGCAAAGTAAGTAATGGTCTTCTCAAAGCCCTGATTAAAATCTCCTTAGGGTGGCACATTGGGGATTAGCTAGTTCCATTTTCCAGCCAGGCTCATCTTAGGGTCAAGGAAGAAGTTCTGCTGCCAACCACTTTTCTTCCCAGGGCTGATATACAAGATGAATCCTAAAACTCTCTTGAGAGTAATTCATTTTGTGGGGAGCAGTGTCTTGCATTTATGCTACTCTTTGGCCCCCATGCCTTTGTGGCACCCCTTAGCAGGAGAAGGGCCCCAACTGCTTACATCATAGGCTTTAAAACATTGCCTAATGATGAGACCAGATCCAGAAAGTATAATAGAACTATCGGGATTGCAGCCTTGCGTTTTCATTGCTAATGCTAATACTGGGATGGGGGAAGTCCTGTAGACAAAATCACTTTGTGGAAGGAAGCCCTTTTCCACCCATCAATTCTCCTCTTCAGATCTTCACCCTTGAACACATATTTTTGCCAACCAGACTCAAAACTGGAAATAATCCTAGCAAAATTGCAAGAGAAGCATTTGCAGTTAAAAATCAGAAGACACGAAAGCCACTAAACACTGCATTACCCATCTATCCCTGTATTCTCATTTTTTAGCTAGTTAAGGTTTGCTAATATGAAGTCTCGTGCAGTTCATCCCAAAGTGAATGGGTTTTCTCACCTACTTTCATGTAAGTGAAATCCCAAGAGTTTGGGTAATCTGCCATCTATATATAACTTCTTGTAAGTATGTATTTTTGCACCATTTAATGTATCATGTTAATACTTATGCTATGCTTCAGTCCCTTCTGGTGACTTCAGACATCTAAAATCCTTATGCACTGGTTACTGAATGTCCAGTTTTGTTCACTGTACTGACTCCCAGTGTGTAATCAGTTTTGAGTCCCTGTGAAAAAGGTAGACTATGAATAATGATGTTAAGAATAATATTGTCATAAATCAAAAGAGAATGTATAATGGTCTGTACTATTTTAGTTTCTCTATATACTTGGCACCACAACAAATAAGTGACATAATTAAAATGGGATAGATTCTGGAGATCACATTGATATTCAAAATACTTGCTTAGAATATAAATTAAATTAAATCAAACAGCATATCATGATTTATTCATTTTGTGATATGCTTGAAATTGTGCCCAATATAAAGTTAGTGGTGCTCCAGACTTGGACTTAAAGATTTACGGACCAATATAAATGTTACTCAGTGTCATATTGGTTGGTTTATGCTATAGTCATTAAAACACTTTTGCTTTTATAGATTATATGTCTTAAGATACGATTACATTAGTTGCTAAATTTTAACACAATTCATTTGTTTCAAAATCCCAGTGATTGATTTTTTACCGTTATAAAAGTTATAAAAGCAAAAGAACATCAAAGATTAGTTAATATTTCTTAAGCTGTTAACTTTGAAAGAAAACACTCAGCAACCTGGGTAACAAGTTATTTAATGGAAGATTAGGATGAGTTTGTATTCAAAACTGTATCAAACAAGAACTATATAAGGTGATTAATCTCTTTCTACCTCTTTTTGACTAATCTTCCTTGCTCATATCACTTGAGGTAGTCCAAAAGATATGTAAAAGCCAGGCAGAAGTTTCAGTGCCAATACAAGCAGCACTTCAAAATTCTACATTCATGTTTGGTGCAAATTCTGGGAGGTTTTTATTGGCAAGGAAAAGTCAGGTCTGTCTACTAGAATTCTCCATAGCATTCAAAGCTATGGGTTGAATCTAGTGACCCACCAGAAGATCTTACCCTTATTCGTTTTCAACACTAGGAAAATTTATCTCAGGATCTCAAATTCCATTGGGAATTGTCTGGACTAACAGCCACATGGATCAGGAGGCTGCAATGAACAGGAGGAAAGATAACAAAATTACCCTTTCCGCCTCTGCCATCAGTGCAGCTTTGCTGAAAGAAGAGAAGGTGAGGGGCTCACTCACTCCCATGCAATCTCCTGACTCACATGGCTATTTTGCTTGTATTGATCCCATGACCTTGGCAATAAATTTTCTCGGAGTGGAAAACACTGCTGAGGGAAGGAAACATTGGGTAGATTCATTATTTTTGAGTCCAAAGTTTGCTGGAACCAATACGCATGCCTATATTATGCACAACTTCAAAACAGGAAAATTAATTGAGATATATTTTTCATTCAATCCTCATTTCATAAGAACATAAGAACTAGCCTGCTGGATCAGACCAGAGTGCATCTAGTCCAGCATTCTGCTACTCGCAGTGGCCCACCAGGTGCCTATGGGAGCTCACATGCAGGATGTGAAAGCAATGGCCTTCTGCTGCTGCTGCTCCTGAGCACCTGGTCTGCTAAGGCATTTGCAATCTGAGATCAAGGAGGATCAAGATTGGTAGCCATAGATTGACTTCTCCTCCATAAATCTGTCCAAGCCCTTTTTAAAGCTATCCAGGTTAGTGGCCATCTGAAAGATGGCACTTTGGCACTTCATTTCAACTGAAAGATATCAGTTGTTTTTTTCTTTATGTATATTTTATAAACATACATATGCATATATATAAATAAACTCAGTTTTGCAACAACCAATATCAGCCACTGGCAGTGGCGTACCTAGGCAAACTGGAGCCCTGGGCAAAACCTGAGTTTGATGCCCCCATGGGCAGCCACCCTCCCCCACCGTGACCAAACAAATTTTTTTTTCCACCAGGTCATTTCAAAGTCACCATCACATTATAGAACATGCCCCAACTCACAAATCTGGACACAGCAGAAATATTTTTTGAAAACATTTTCAAAATGCTTTCAAAATAGTAATAATAACCTTTATTAGGCATTGAGAGAATAAAAGAAATAAAGAAAACAAGCATTGGCAGGAAGGGGGTGGATTTAAAAGGAAAATCTGGGGAAATGCCTGCTGTCAGGGGGTGCCTGCTGTCAGGGGTGAAATTATTAAGATAGCAGCACCAAAATTTCCAAGTATCTTCATGAGACCCTACTCATGATACCACCCAGGTTTGGTGAAGTTTGGTTCAGGGGGTCCAAAGTTATCGACCCTCAAATGTGTAGCCCCCATCTCCTATTAGCTCCCATTGGAAACAATGGGGGATGAGGCACTCCCTTTGGGAGTCCATAACTTTGGACTCCCTGAACCAAACCTCACCAAACCTGGGTGATATCATCTGGATAGTCTCCTAAAAATTCCCTGAAATTTTGGTGCTGCTAGCCAAAAAACTGTGCCATCTGCAGGCCAAAAATCCAACAGATGAACCTGCAGTTTTTGCGCCCCCCACAAGGTGGCGCCCAGGGCAACTGCCCACTTTGCCCAATGGGAGGAACGCCTCTGGCCACTGGTAAACGAGAAGAAACATTCATTTGACAGTAAGTCCCCAAAGTCTTGACATCTCACCTTTTCAGTATCTATTCCCCTGGACATTGACCAAGTAGAAACAATATAGTCCATCACACGTTCACTCAAGCCTTTTGGCACTTGATAGAGTTTCAGGAAATCCCGGACACTGTTCAGCATCTCATGGTATCTATTTGTGTTAGCATACATTTGCTGGAAGATAGTTGTCACATTGCCAAAAATGGTTGCATATAGCAAAGCTGCAAACAGAATAAAGGTTAGAGTGAATATATTTCTGAAATCCAAAGAATCTGCAAATTGGCAAGCTATTATGACATGTTGTTATTTCTGCAGGATTGCCTTTATTGTCTCAGACAAATTGACATGGCAATATCACTTACCATGGGAACAGGTATTACAGATTTTTTCCCCTTTTGTTTCCTCCCTCCATGAGAAGTGTGTCCTTGCACTGACAGATTGCTGGATCCAACCCATGAAATGTCTGCCCTAGGGGCACATCTCCTTGGAAGCAGTTTTGTTGTTTCAGCTTAAAACACCACTTTCCATTTAGCTTTCTTAAACTATGTATGTATAGGATAACTTAATACCTAAGTAATTAAAGAACCCACATGTACTCTTTGTTCAAACTCGGCTCGATTTCAGACAAAATAATCAGAACTGCAGAAAAAACAATTGCTGCTAACCTGCCTTCCATTGAGGACCTGTATACTGCACGGGTCAAAAAAAGGGCTGTGAAAATATTTACTGACCCCTCGCATCCTGGACATAAACTGTTTCAACTCTTACCCTCTAAACGTCGCTACAGAGCACTGCACACCAAGACAACTAGACATAAGAACAGTTTTTTCCCGAATGCCATCACTCTGTTAAATAATTCCCTCGATAATGTTAAACTATTTATTATATACTTATTATATAATTACTGCACTACTTTTTTCATCATTCCTATTACCCATCTCCTCCCACTTATGACTGTATGACTATAGCCTGTGCTGGCATTTTATTTTACATTTTATTTTATTTTATTTTATTTTATGATTTTACATTTTATGTTTTCATTACTACTGATTGTTTCCTGATTGCTTACTAGACCTATATGACAATCATTAAGTGCTGTACCTTATGATTCTTGACAAATGTATTTTTCTTTTATGTACACTGAGAGCATATGCACCGGAGACAAATTCCTTGTGTGTCCAATCACACTTGGCCAATAAAGATTCTATTCTATTCTATTCTAAATAACTTACAGTTGCAAACTACCTGCAGACTAAAACATAATCCTTATAATTGCAGAATCCAAAGATTCAGTTGCCCTTTAATTCTACTGGCTGTCACTGGAAGAGAACCTATCTACCACCACCGATCTGTAGCAGGTATTATGCTTGCTATATTTAACATCCCAGATTCAATCTTACCTAACAAAAGGCTGTGAAAGAGCTCTTCTACAAACTCTGAAATGCTGCTGCCAGTCTGATAGACAGTTTAAACTAGTTTGTTTAATGTCTTTAAAATTGTACACATAAGACATACATCACTTTTAAAGGGGAAGCAGGGCATCTGATAGCAAACAATTCTGACAGGATTCTGATCAGTAATGTTTAACATACAAATTGAATTATCCTATACTATTCTAGCTTCACAAATACTGAAGAATCAGCTACACTATAGCCTTTTTGGCAGGGACTTAAGGGGTATGACCCAACAGTTTGGAAATCAATAAATGTTATTTATTTGTTTGTTTATTCATTTGTTTACTATTTTATTCATTTTTACCCTGCTTTCCTTGCCAATGAGAACCCAAAGTGACTTGCATCATTGTCCTCTCCTCTATGTTATCCTTATAACAACACTTTGAGGTAAGTTTAAACTAACAAACTAGTTTAAACTAATTTTGGACCAAAATCATCTACCGAACTTATATGGCATGAGTGGGGATTAAACCTGAGTCAACAAGATACTAGTACAAACTCTTAACCATTATACCAGACTGTCTCTCAATAAACAGCAATGAGAAATTGAACATCTGAGTAATCAGAAAACAAGATTTTAGCACAGTTCACAAGCATGATCTAGAGAGATACTAGGTGCCATGGGCTCCCTCTCCCTCTTACTCCGGAGCACTGGTCAAAAAGATCAGTAACTTATTTTTTTGACAGCAATCTACAATTTGTGTTTTCATCTGAATCATAAACTATAGTTCATTTTCTTATCTGCAAATCAGGATTCCAAAGTATTGCTTAATCTCAGATTTGGTGTAGGAAAGAGAACAAACCTACTTGGTTATTTGGGAGTAGCCACAAGTGGTGATTTGCTGTAAAGCAGAAATAATTTAATTCTAAGTGAAAGGAGGGAACTCATGAATCTGAGGACATGCCCCATAATCACAAATGACTGTTTATCATTAGCTCTGACAAATGAACTGTGTCCTTATATTTATTGAGCAACTTTTATATAGGGTGCTGTGTGGTTTCCGGGCTGTACGGCCGTGTTCTAGCAGCATACTCTCCTGACGTTTCGCCTGCATCTGTGGCTAGTATCTTCGGAGGATCTGATAGTTGGAAAGGAAAGCAAGTGGAGTATATATATATATCTGTGAGTAAAGGTCAATAGGTGAGGGCATCTGAATAGGAGTGGCCTGGCAAGTGAGTAACAATGAAGTGTAGCATGTGAGTAACAAAAGAGATAGCAAGATCAATAGGTGAGGCATCTGAATAGAAGTAGTCTGGCCTTTGTTCCCTTTGATTATCTGTAGTCATCCTGTGCCTGTGTGGAGCTGATTAGTCACTGTCTTGACTCTAGTGTTTTTCAAAACTGGCAGCCAAATTCTGTTCATTTTACTGTAGGTGAAGTTGTCAATTTTATCCCAGTCTTGGGCATTCATCTTTTGGCTGGTGTTAATATGAAGGAATAATAGCTCCTTGTCCAAGTTTGCAAGTTCTTTGCGGGTCGTGTGGATTCTCTCACATAAAAGTGTACATTCTAAGCGGTTATAGATACAGTGAGCCTGTGGTGTTTTGAAAGTCCTTTTGGCTGCAAGAAATGATGGGATAGTACCTGTGTCTCTGCAGCGTTGAAGAAAGGTTAGAGAACACAGTAGGTGTGCTTTCCTGAGCCGTAGTTTTTCCAATCTCCTTTTATATAGCTTTTATATAGTATTTACACTCTCAGGAATAGTTTTAAATGGCTTGTCATCTCTAAAATCTCAGAAAACATGCATGCATCAAACAGGGAACCACAAATTTTGTAAAACAATTTTCCACCATTTAACATTAAAGGGAAAAAAAACATTGCTACCAAATATATATTTAGCCTAAAAGATTGAGCTATTAGAATTTTGTTGATAAATATGAAGCCAAATGCACAGCCATTTTAAAAAAATAGGTCCAATTGATTTCAGTTGCAGCAAAATTAGCATGTGCCCAGAGTGTGTCTGAGGAGCTTCTGTTTTCCTCCACTGAAGATAGCAGACAGCAGCCAACACCAAATGATGTAGAAAATTTAATCAACCCCAGTATTAGAAATTCAACAACTCAAACTCAGAGTTTCACAGCAGTAAAAAAAACAAATAGTAGGAATTACATCCAAATAAGGAATGTTTCTTGTTAATATAATATTAATCATCAATATTTTATTGTGCTTATGAACCTGAAGCAAACTACTTATCAAACCTAAACTTATTTCACTGTTTTAACAACATACAGTGCATGATTTATGATTTAGCATATAAATTAGTACAATTTGATATGTTTATGGAATTTAAAAGTATGTACCTCTTTTTATCCATGGAAAATTGCAAATATACCTAATGCTTAAAGGCTTGGGTCCTCATTTGGCGAAAAGTAAGTTAAGTATGCTTCAATAAATAACTTCAACCTTTTCTCTTTCTGCCACTTTCCAAATTTTAACCAGAGCAACTAGTCACCTTATGGACTGAGCAAATGTCAGAATGGTGCAGAGACATCTTAACACCCAGGCTGTGGTTCCAATCTGAACTGGCTGCCCCCATGGCTTCTATTCACTCTTCTAACAACTGCAAGAGACCCATTAATGGATGTCCACATTTCACATCTAGTTTGACCCTAAATGATGCTTCTTTTGATAAGCATTTCCATGAAAAATGTCACTTTGTTGGAAGGGTTTATCACTGGTGTAATGCCCATTGGGCAAGGTGGGCAGCTGCCCAGGGCATCACCTTGTGGGGGGCATCAAAATGCTGGGTTCGTTTTTGGATATTTTTAGTGGTTTTCCATTTTTGGCCTGCAGGGGGCGCAGCTTTTAGGCTAGCGCAGGGGTAGGGAACCTGCGGCTCTCCAGATGTTCAGGAACTACAATTCCCATCAGCCTCTGTCAGCATGGCCAATTGGCCATGCTGGTAGGGGCTGATGGGAATTGTAGTTCCTGAACATCTGGAGAGCCGCAGGTTCCCTACCCCTGGGCTAGCGGCACCAAAATTTCAGCGTATCATCTGGAGACTGTCCTCATGCTACCCCCCAGGTTTGGTGAGGTTTGGTTCAGGGAGTCCAAGGTTATGGACTCCCAAAGGGGGTGCCCCTATCCCCCATTGTTTCCAATGGGAGCTAATAGGAGATGAGGGCTACAGTTTTGAGGGTCCATAACTTTGGCCCCCCTGAACCAAACTGCACCAAACTTGGGCGGTCCCATCAGGACGGTTTCCAGATGTTACCCTGAAATTTTGGTGCCAATACATCCAAAAATGCGCCCCCTTCAGGAACATCCCAGAAATTTACCCAAGAATCTTTGTTCTGCATTGAGTTTTCTGTATTGCTGTCAATGGGGGTTGCAGGCTGAGGGGGGCACATTTCTGAATGCACAGCCTCAAAACTTTCAAGGTCTCATCAGGAGACTGCCCTGATGATACCCCCCAGGTTTGGTGCAGTTTGGTTCAGGGGGGCCAAAGTTATGGACCCTCAAAACTATAGCCCTCATCTCCTATTAGCTCCCATTGGAAACAATGGGGGATGGGGCACCCCCTTTGGGAGTCCATAACTTTGGACTCTTTGAACCAAACCTCACCAAACTTGGGGAGTAGCATAAGGACAGTCACCTGATGATATGCTGAAATGTTGGTGCTGATATGTCTAAAAATGCACCCCCTGCAGGCACCAATGTCCTGGTGCAAAAAAAATTTGGTCGTGGTGGAGAGGCCGCCCATGGGGGGGGGGGGCATCCAACTCAGGTTTTGCCCAGGGCTACAGTTTGCCCAGGGCTGCCTCGTTACGCCCCTGGGGTTTATAGGCAAATTATTTACCTATACTACTCTTGAACTGGTTGCTTCAGCTAATGTAACACTGACATTGTATACTGCAAAAGGAAGCTCAATACTCATTACAAATAACTATTTGTAATGCTGGCAAGTGGATTAACTAGGATTGTGCCCTACATCAGAGTTGCACTGAAAAGGGATCCACAGACTCAACACATCGTCAATGTGAAATATGTTACAGGTGCATTTTATAGCCCTCTGCCCCTCACTGCACAGAAATTAATTTTCAGTAGTGACCACATTTTTGATCTGACATTTGCAGGGTAATCCACAGAGTGCAGCCATGGCACAACCATGCTACCTCCAAAACTATTGCACTGTGTAACCAGAAGTGAAATGTGGTGGACATGTAAACAGGCAAAATTGTTTTGGGATACGATTATAAAAGAAATGCAAAAGATTTTGGAAAATAGCAATTGAGGCATTTCTGTTGGGGTGATGGGAGAAAGTATGCCTGATCAATATAGAACACTTTTTATGTATACGGCAACTGCAAGAATTCTATATGCATACAAATGGAGGGAAAACAAAATTCCAGCGAAACAAAACTGGTTCTTGAATGTCACAGAGTGTTCACAGATGGCAAGGCTGATGGCCATTATTAGAGACAAGAATTCAGACAATTTTCTGAAAGACTGGAAATCCTTTACGGACTACTTCATATTCAAACAGAAAAACAATGGCAGGGTCCGAGACTTAAATGAAAACAGTGTATTGGATTAAGACAACTTTATAAGGAGGAGTAAAAGTGAAAAAATGTAGATATTAATTATAAGCAGAGTTAGAATTATGCTTGGATCCTTGGTGAGGTAGCTGGAAGTCAACATATATATGTGTAGGTGTTTGTGTAGGAAGTGTTTTTTCATCTTTTCCTTTAGTATTACTATTATAGGGGGAAGGGGACTAGATCAGATTTTTAAAAAATATTTCTATATATGTGTTATTCAGATGTGTAAAATAAATAAAAATTCTCAGAATAGAAAGCACAGCATGACCTAGCCCACTTGGTAATGTCACATCCTAGAGTTTGAATACTGAACAATATATATAATTTATTTATTTGATTGATTGATTTCTGAGTCACACTCCCCCAAAGGGCTCAGGGCAACGTACAGATGAAAATAAAATAGTAACAATTTAAAAACCCACTATATATAATTAAAACGAAACAATATAATAATACAGATGGCAATAAAAGCTCCCCCCCAGCACCCACTGGAGGCCAGGATGGTGGAATATACTTCAGCCTGAATGGTCAAATGCCTGGAGGAACAAGTCTGTTTTGCAGGCCCTGCGGAAACTAAACAGGTCCCTGGTCTCTTTCAGGAGCCTGTTCCACCCGAGAGGGGCCAGGACTGTAAAAGCCCTGGCCCTAGTAGAGGCTAACCAGGAGGGACACGGGTCAAAAGGACAAGTGGTAGATTGTACAGCTGCCAGTTTCCTGTCCACACCCGTCGGGTCGAGTAGGCTGAAGTGGTCCAACCAAGTTCCTGAAGATGGCCAAGGGGCCTCCTGTTCACATATTGTATCAACTGTGGCTGGTATGGCTTGGCAGAGGGTCAAGACTTTGTGAAGTAGCTCACAAATGCTTCACAGCCTAGAGCAGTGGTGGCGAACCTATGGCATGGGTGCCAGAAGTGGCACTCAGAGCCCTCTTTGTGGGCATGCGAGCTGTCACCCCGATTGGGCACTCGGCAGTGGCATAGCACCAAGGGGGCAAAGGTGTGTGACGTACTGGGCGTGTGCCCCTGCGGGGGTGTGGTGAGGATATTCCGGGGGCGGGACAGGGGTGTTTTGGGACATTTGGGGGGCATTCCAGGGCATGGCAGAGGTGTGGAAGGTGCACAGGGTGCACACGTGCCCCAGGTGCAGTTTCCCCTCGCTCCACCCCCAGCACTTAGTCTCCAAAAAGTTCACCATCACTGGCCTAGAGTCAATTCCCTAGATTTAAGAACCATAGCAGAGGTTGTAAGTGATCGAATTACACTAAACAATTGTGCCAGGTGCGAGCTAGCTACTGCAATAGAGGAAGTAAAATAAGACCTCTTCGCATACTTCACAGCTCCCTCATAGGATCTCATAAACATCTGATGAGTGTCTTGACCCCTCGTCAAGGATTTGCTGCCACACTCGCTCTAGCTGTCTCAACTCCACTTCATCTATCGCACCTCCTCGGTATACCAAGGAGCCGGTCTGGCACAGGTGCAGAGAGGGCACCTTGGAGTGACAGCCTCAATGGCTTCAGAGAGCCTGGTATCCCAGCTCTCTACCAGCTCATCAAGGGAGGCACCAGCAGCTGCCAAACAATTGCCTTTTATGATAGATCATGAGCTGGTGACTCCAAGTTTTATGGGCAAGATCAACTAAACTGCTGATGAAGTGGGAAAAGCTAACCTGGAAATGGACCATACAGGGGAGTTCGTCCCATTGTTGGACTTTTGAATTGCTGCAGATGGTGAGACCCCCTTCGCTCAATAATCACACCACAACGACAGGCTGGAAAGGAATGGGCCGCAGCCCGTTTATTAAACATCAAACATATCAACAAGAACTATTTACATCAGAGCTGGGCGGCAAACGGGTCGCACATCACATCCCAATAACATGGGAAACTGGCAGGAAGGGAAGCCCCAGAGATAACACTCCTGCTTGCTTCCACACTTCCCGCCCCATGCTGAGGAGATGGGCACCCGCTGAGCCCTCCCACGCCCCACAGCCCGCCTTTCCTCCGCGCGCTTGCTGGGGTGTCGGGCACCGGGCTAAGCCCATGGTCGCCTGTCGGCCCAACTCCAATCCCCACTCCCTAGGGTGGTGTCGGGCAGCGGCCCGGCTCTGCCGACCTGCCAGCCTTGCCTCGGCCTCCACCCCCCCGCCCTACTCACATTGTGGGCGCAGCCTGGGAGCTCCCAGCCGGAAGGCTCGTTTTCCCCAGATGTGCTTAAGACACCGCTGTAAACTCCGCCAGGACTGCGACAGTAAGTGACCTAAAAACCCCGCCAACCCTAGTTTAAAAGGGAGGGTGGGTGGGCCACGCCTTGCTGGTTCTCGCCGCCAGGAAGGGCGCGGACCGGGGAAGGCGTCTTAATATACCCAGGCTCCTCCAGCCTTTTCTGCTGGGAGCCAATCGTTGCACTCGGTTCTGCAGCATGCCGCCAGGCCATGCATACCCCTTATTTTGCTGCGTTGCTCACCCCGGCAGCAATGGCTGCCCCTGGTGATTCAGGTGCATCTAATTTGTTCTCAATAGTGCACTTGATTTCATGGTGATATTTTGATTTTGTTTGTAGTCTTACTTTGTTTACTTTTATGTACCCTAGTTTGTGCACTCTTGCATTAAATCTGCACATTCAACAAAAACAAAAACTATTTTTTTTCTCAAAGTTTGACACAACTAGAGCCAGCATGGTGTAGTGGTTAAGAGTGGTGTAGTTGGATTCTAATCTGGAGAATTGGGTTTGATTTTCTACTCTGCCACCTGAGTGGCAGAGGTGAACCAGGCTTATCTAGTGAACCAGATGCATTTCTGCACTCCTATATTCCTGCTTGGGTTAGTCACAGTTCTTCGCAACTCTCTCAGCCCCACCTACCTCACAAAGTGTCTGTTGTGGTGAGTGGAAGGGAAAGTAGCCTGTAAGCCCCCTTGACTATACTTACAGGAAAGAAAGGTGGGGTATAAATCCAAACACCTCTTCTTCTATGTTATGGAATCATCTCATCTCTGTTCTCACTTTCATAACTCCAACACTGATGGCGACATTTTTTTTCCCCGTCAAGTCACATCTGAGTTATGACAGCCACTGGTGGAGTTTTCAAGGCAAGAGACTTTCAGAGATGCTTGCCTCCATATCATGGCCTTGGAATTCCTTTGAGGGCTACCATCCAAATATTTGTTGGGTCAACCCTGCTTAGCTTCTGAGACTTCACAAGATCAGGCTAGCCTGGGCTATCAAGATAAATTTTTACAGTAATATAAAACAATATTCACAAAGTGATGTACTCCCCTCTTTCTTTAGTAGCTATTGATTCTTATAAATGCCCCTCTTCAGCAGTGCAATTGAGACCAAACAATATAAATATGTTTTATTGCAAAAGCCTGAACTTGATTACACAAATAGGAAATATATTGATGAACAACAAAAGAATGATGAGACAGTCGCTATAAATAAATTGTGACATTTTTCTTCCAGAGTTTATTGCACAACTGATCCTGATTCTCGTGTCTTTGTCTACAATAAAAGTTTTCAGTCTGTCCTATTGCCAACCAAAAGCAAGGAGAGAAAGTCTTGTGACATAAGAACGAGTCTGCTGGATCAGACCAGAGTCCATCTAGTCCAGCACTCTGCTACTCGCAGTGGCCCACCAGGTGCCTTTGGGAGCTCACATGCAGGATGTGAAAGCAATGGCCTTCTGCCACTGGCGAAGCTACCAGGGGACGGGGGGTGCGCCGTGCACCAGGCGTACGGTTTTGTGTCACATGGGGGCGCAACATTTTCCCCAGGCCCCTCCCCCTTCCCCTGTGGTACTCCCCCCACATTTACATTACAAACCGAGCAGACTGGAGAACAGGCTTCAAAGGCCCTGATGGGAACTACATTTCGCAGGGTCTCCTGGAAAATGTAGTTCTCCCCAGGGCCTTGGAAGCCTGTTCTCCAGCCTGCTTGGTTTCTAAAGTAAGTGTGTGGAGGGCCATGGGGGGGGCACCGCAGGGATGAAAATCACCCCCGTGACCCCCCACACACACACTTACTTTAGAAACCAAGCAGGCTGGAGAACACGCCTGTTCCCTTCCAGGCTTCAAAGGCCGTGGTGGGAACTACATTTCCCAGGAGACCCTGGGAAATTTAGTTCCCACCAGGGCCTTTGAAGCCTGGAAGGGGGAGGGGCCTGGGGGAAATTTTGTGCCCCCCACGAGAACCTTGGAAATGTAGTTCCCACCAGGGCCTTTGAAGCCTGGAAGGGAACAGGCTTGTTCTCCAGCCTGCTTGGTTTCTAAAGTAAGTGTGGGGGGGGCGCCACACCGGGGGGGGGCGAAAAAGCCAGAGTATGCACCAGGTGCACTCTGGCCCAGCTACACCTCTGCCATCTGCTGCTGCTGTTCCAGAGGCGTTCCTCCCATTGGGCAAAGTGGGCAGTTGCCCAGGGCGCCGCCTTGTGGGGAGCGCAAAAACTGCAGGTTCGTTTGTGGGATTTTTTGGTATTTTCAGTATTTTTCCATTTTTGGCCTGTAGAGGGCGCATTTTAGGCTAGAAGCACCATAAATTCAGGGAATTTTCGGGAGACTCTCCTGATGATATCACCCAGGTTTGGTGAGGTTTGGTTTAGGGAGTCCAAAGTTATGTGCTCCCAAAGGGAGTACCCCCATCCCCCATTGTTTCCAATGGAAGCTAATAGGAGATGGGGGCTACACCTTTGAGGGTCAATAATTTTGGACTCCCTGAACCAAACTTCACCAAACCTGGGTGGTATCATCAGTAGAGTCTCACGATGATACTCTGAAATTTTGGTGCTGATAACTTAATAATTGTACCCCTGACAGCAGGCACCCCTTAATTTCCCCACATTTTCCTTTTAAATCCACCCCCTTCCTGCCAATGCTTGTTTTCTTTCTTTCTTTTATTCTCTCAGTGCCTAATAAAGGTGGTTGTTGTTGTTGTTGTTGTTAAATCCACCCCCTTCGGCATGGATTTAAAGAGAGAATCTGAGGTCCCCCGTTTAAACATTGAAAGTGATGCTGTTTCAGGACGGAGGAGAATCCACCCCAAAACAGCATCACTCTCAATGTTGTTTAAACTGGGGGGCCCAGATTCTCCCTTTAAGGTGGATTTAAAAGGAGAATCTGGGCTCCCTAGTTCAAACACCATTAATAATAATAATAATAATAATAATAATAATAATAATAATAATAATAATAATAATAATAATAATAATAATAATAATAATAATAATAATACTGTTGCTCAGATGATTCACTGGAACTTGTGCCACAACTACCATCTGCCTGTGACAAAGAACTGGTGCAATCACAAACCTGAAAAGGTCACTGAAAATGAACACGTAAAACTACTCTGGGACTTCCGAATTCAGACAGACAAAGTTTTGGAACACAATACTCCTGACCTCATGATTGTGGAAAAAAAGAAAGTGTGGATAGTTGATGTTGCAATTCCTGGTGACAGCAGAATTGATGAGAAGCAACTGGAAAAACTTACACGATATGAGGATTTAAGGATTGAACTACAAAGACTCTGGCACAAACCAGTAAAGGTGGTCCCAGTGGTGATCGGCACACTGGGTGCAGTGTCTAAAGACCTTGGACGGCACTTAAAAACAATCGGCGCTAACAAAATCACCATATGTCAGCTGCAAAAGGCCACCCTACTCGGCTCTGCACACATTATTTGTCGATACATCACACAGTCCTAGATGCTTGGGAAGTGTCCGACGTGTGATGTAATACAAAATCCAGCATATTGATCTTGTTTGCTGTGTATAACTGTTTTTGTATCATCGTCATCATCATCATCATCTATTCAATTTGGTATACCACCCCATCCCCAGAGGGCTCTGGGCGGTGTACAACATAAAATACAATAACAAGCATCAAAAGTTATCACAACATATATGGAATCAAGTAGCTAGGATCAGTAAAAAAATCAAATGCTTGTAAACATAGCCCACAAAACATAGCCCCTAAAGCTTTTTTTGGGTTGATTCCAGCATCACTTGTTTAAACTAGGGAGCCCAGATTCTCCTTTTAAATCCACCTTAAAGGGAAAATCTGGGGTCCCCAGTTTAAATAACATTGAAAGTGATGCTGTTTCCCCCAATTGGGGGGACTGGATACAACACCATAAAATGTTTTCATAGCAGTAATAAAACATTTTGAAAGCATTTTGAAAATGTTTTCAAAAAATATTTCTGCTGTGTTCAGATTTGTGAGTTGGGGCATGTTCTATAATGTGATGGTAATTTTGAACGACCTGGTGGAAAAAATCTTTGGTCACAGTGGGGGAGGGTGGCCGCCCATGGTGGGGCATCAAGCTCAGATTTTGCCTAGGGCTCCAGTTTGCCTAGGTACGCCACTGCGCTGCTCCCAGGCACCTGGTCTGCTAAGGCATTTGCCATCTCAGATCAAGGAGGATCAAGATTGGTAGCCATACATCAACTTCTCCTCTATAAATCTGTCCAAGCCCCTTTTAAAGGTTAGTGGCCATCACCACCTCCTGTGGCAGCATATTCCAAACACCAATCACATGTTGCGTGAAGAAATGTTTCCTTTTATTAGTCCTAATTCATCCCCCCAGCATTTTCAATGTATTCTAGTATTGGGAGAAAGAGAGACAAATTTCTCTCTGTCAACATTTTCTACCCCATGCATAATTTTATAGACTTCAATAATATCCCCCCTCAGAAGTCTCCTCTCCAAACTAAAGAGTCTCAAACGCTGCAGCCTCTCCTCGTAAGGAAGGTGCTCCAATCCCTCAATCATCCTCATTGCCCTTCTCTGCACTTTTTCTATCTCTTCTATATCCTTTTTGAGATGTGGTGACCAGAACTGAACACAGTACTGCAAGTGCAGTCGCACCACTGCTTTGTATAAGGGCATGACAATCTTTGCAGTTTTATTATCAATTCCTTTCCTAATCATCCCCAGCATAGAGTTTAGAGTAGAGTACCTAAGTCCCATTCACTCTTTCAGCTTAGAAATAAATCCTTTCAGCAAATCACACTTAATGTAGAAAACTTTTAGGAAGAACTAGATGGCCTTGTATTATTCTCACTTACAATTATGCTCTCTTCTCCCAAAGTTAAAGCACCTACCCATTAAAAACACAGTCAGTGCGGTCCCCGTATTTAACCACTGTTTTCACAACACCAAAGATAAAAGCACCTTAATTTCCACTGACACTCCTTCAAGTGCATCAGAAAGACTGCAGTTGTATTGCAAAGGTTACCAAATGATTTCCTACTTTTAACTTTATGAAAAAGAGGAAGGCTCAAGTAAATATAGGATCATATATACTTGGTGCCTGAACAATGGAAAGAAGCTCTCTAGAACTTGTTTTGAAGCTTTTTTTAAAAGCATGCCTAGAGTCGGACATTATGCTTTAGCCTGTTATTGCTGCTTCTGCTTCAAGTGTCATATAGTGTCTCATATTCCTAATATGAATCATGACATTTTAATTGGACTGATTTAAAGTGCTCTTGTCTTTAAATGACATGAGCGTTTATGCTCTGTTCTGCTTCCAGTGATGGTAACAGATTCTGTTTCTGGTAGAGAGTGGATGAGCTGGCCTGGTGGCACTGAAATCTATAATTGTTCAAGAAACTACCAAGCACGCAAGTCAACGTCTGGGAGGGAAGAGGAAAGTGTCAGTTTGGCCAGTATGAAAACTTTCTGCACAGTGGGCAGGTGAAAAGAGATTCTGTGAGGAAGGGAGACAGCACCCAGAGGCAAAGAGATTAAAGAAAGAGTGCAAAGTAATGGGGAGACTGGGAAAGAGGAACCTGGAGGAGCAACAGTTTAAAGAAAAGGAACAGAGAACAGGCAACCAGGAGCTAAAAGTTGAGGGAAGGGTAGAGGAATACTCAGGCAGCAGAGGAAAAGACAAGGTAGCTAAAGAAAGTAATTCCTGAGACAGGAATCTGGACCCCAACCAGCTACCTCCAGCTTCTCCTGTCATTGTAGTATTGTGATCTGACAATCCTAATAGAGCAACAAGGGCCAAAAAGTAACAGGCAAGGGGGTAGAGGTGGGATTTCACATTTTGCTTTGAAGTAATCAACCAACTCTTTGTGTTCATATATGCTGAAATCAACTATGAAAGAAAACCTACTATTACCATTCTTAACTTTGGCACATACACAACATGCTTGAGGTGGTGATGAATGATACGGTGGAAATCACCTGCTTTGGGTCCCTATAGGGATGAGCAAGGGAAAGGTCAGTTCTGTTTGGTCAGGCTGTATGTGCCCTGGATCCCACACACATAAAAGCATGCAAGAAATAAACTATTTTATTTGAGACATTTTTATGCTGTCTTTTATGCTGTCTAAAAAGGCCCCCAAAGGCAGGATCTGCTGTACCATTGACAAATAATAGTGCCTGCAGCTTACCTGTAATGTCTTTACTGTGGCTCAGTGGCACAGAATATACTGTGCATCCAGAAATTTCCAGGCTCAGTCCCTGACATCTCCAGTTAAACAATCTCAACTAACAAGTATTAGGAATACCTGAGAGTCTGGAGAACTGTTATACCAGGCTACAGGCTCTATAGGAAGGATAGGACAGGGCGCATTGGGGGTGGAGTTGCCCTTTACATGAAAGAGAGCATAGTGTCACATAAAATAGGCAATGCAGGGGGAGCTGATTCCTCTACTGAAGCACTGTGGATATCAATACCAGGGGTGAAGCACAGTTTAACATTAGGAATATTTTATCGTCCCCCTGACCAAAATGCACAAGAGGATTCTGAGATGGAAAAAGAAATTAGAGAGGCCAACAAAAGCAAAAATGTCGTGGTAATGGGCGATTTTAATTATCCCCATATAAACTGGAAAAATGCATGTTCAGGTCATAGTAAGGAGAGAACATTCCTGGATATGCTAAATGACTGTGGCTTAGAGCAGATGGTTGTAGAACCAACCAGGGTAGATGTGATCCTAGATCTAATTCTATGTGGGACCCAGGACCTGATGGACAAGACAAGGGGATCGGCTATTTTAGATCTGCTTCTAACCAACAATGATAACATGATTAATGGGGTGGAAGTGGTAGGATCCTTAGGAGGGAGTGATCATGTTCTCCTGGAGTTCGTTATACAATGGAAAGGGGATGCCAAGTCTTGTCGGACATGCGTTCGAGACTTTAAGAAAGCTGATTTCAGTAAACTTAAGAAACTACTGGGTGTGATCCTTTGGTTAAGAATACTAAGAGGGAAGGTAGTACAAAATGGGTGGGAGTTTCTTAAAAGTGAGATATTGAAGGCACAATTTCAAACAGTTCCAATAAGGAAAAAAGATAGAAGGTGTCTAAAGAAACCAGGATGGATGTCTAAAGAACTCTCAAGTGAGCTAAGATATAAATGGGATATTTACAAGAAATGGAAAGGGGGGGAAATTCCTAAAGAGGAATTCAAAAAAATAGCCAAGACATGTAGGGAGAAAGTCAGAAAGGCTAAAGCTCACAATGAGCTCAGACTTGCGAGGGATGTTAAGAACAGATCATTAAGGAGACAATATGTAAGCACTGTCTGTAAACACTTGGAGGGGAATAATGTGATCACTGAAAATCAACATGGTTTTCTTAAAAACTGGTCATGCCAGACTAATCTTATATTTTTTTTGATAGAGTGAATAATTTGGTAGATGAAGGGAATGCTGTGGACGTAGCATACCTTGATTTTAGTAAGGTCTTTCACAAGGTGCCCCATGATATTCTTACAAGTGAGCTGGAAAAATGTGGACTAGACAATGGAACTGGAAGAAGAAGACTTTAGATAATGAAATAGAGGGCAAATTCCATTTTTGTTAGATAATAATAGGGAGCACAGTCTTTTAAATTGCCTTCAGAAATAGGCATTTAACATTGTCTGGATCCTGCTCCAGTATTGTCACTTTCTGCAAATTTGGTTTGGTTCCAGAATCCAGAATTTTAGATTCTGTAACTAATATGATTTTTTTCTGATGTATTTGCTAAGTACTTTTAACAAATGAATAACACTGAAGTAAGTTTTTAAATGTATAAATATGTTTAAGATAGATCAGGTAGAGAAGAAAATTTGGACCTGTATGATCATAATTTATTCAGAAAAAAGGAATATCAGAACACTGTTTCATCAAATCATTCAAGCTACTTAGTGTTATATGTTTTCTAAACTTGTGTTATTTCTGTGGTACTGATACTGCTACTAAAATAGAACTACGGATTGAAAGTGATTCTTAGGAATTGTCAATCAAGCTTTCTATTGATATGTAGTAATGAAATTACAAATGACAGTCTTAAAATTGCATATTTAGCATGTTGTTAATTGATTTTAACGTGGCTGAATCTTTTTCTTGCACCATGAAAAACCATGCACTCACTTTTCGATTTGATACGTTTACATCTATTCTACTCTGTTCCTCTGTCTGTAATTAATGGTATGGGTCCTGAGCTTCTTTCTGCTTGCGCTTGTCTTTTCTTCTTGTGGAAACAGTTCTCCTATGGACCATGTTTCTCTAATGGTAGTCCAACCTGGTGGTGACCGTTGCATGGATGACTGTGGCTAGGTCAGAATGGGAGAGATATGGGGCCAGTTGCCGTGCCTGCCACAGATGATAAAACATCCCTCGGGCAGTCTGAGTAACCTGGGATTTCAGTGTTAAAGCCGAGTCCAGGGTTACTCCCAAACTTCTGATGGACGAGGCTAAGTGTAATGCCTCACCATCCAGGTAGGCAAAAGTCCACCGGTCGCTCCCCATGGCCCAGCCACAGCACTTCCATCTTTGTAGGATTTAACTTCAGTCGACTCGCTCTCAACCAACCAACCAACCATGGCCTCTAAACATTGCTGGAGAGCTCCAGGGGCTGAAGACAGGCTGCCCTCCATCGTGAACACTAGCTGACACAATATGTCAGCATATTGGTGACATCACAGCCCAAAACTCTAGACCAAACTTGCCAGGGGGTGCATGTAGATGTTGAAAAGCATCGGGGAGAGGATCGCCCCTTGCAGTACCCCACATATAATGGGGCGATGCTTGGAGTTTTCTTCCCCCAATGCCACCAGCAGTCCCCGGTCTTGGAGGAACGAGGTCAGTCAACTTAAGGCTGACCCACAAATGCCAATATCAGCAAGGTGGTGGACCAAAAGATTATGATCTACCACATCAAACGCTGTAGTGAGGTTGAGCAACACCAACAGCGCCGAACTGCCTCTGTCCAAGTGGAGTTCGTCCACAACTGCAACTAGTACCGCCTCGGTCCCATGGCCAGTGCGGTGCGGAAACCGGACTGGAAGGAATCCAATACCTCCTAAAGGAGATAGAATCTCGGACAAGCACCGCCATGCCTCCCCCCAGCCCTGTGTCCGAGGTTGCTGAACAAATGTGAAACCAGCCAGGGTGAGATCTTTGAGGGCAACCCCTCCCTCACCCAGGTTTCTGTTATACATGCAAGGCTCACAGCCTTATGACTGATGTAATCCCTAAGGACAGCAGACTTGTTATTAATAGATCTCACATTCAACAACAGCAACCTCGGAGCAGTGTCCAAGACCTGAACCCCACAACCTGCATCTCTTGGGATAGGCCATAGGTCAGACAGAGAGTGAGTATAACCATATCTCCCTCAGTGTCTCTTATATGCCCTAGGCCTACCGTCATATACCCTTTGCCCCGAGTTGTGCAAGTAGGCCCCTCCGCTTCTCGAAGGGTAACCTTCTGGTAGTCCCTGGCCTGAAAAACATCTGGCTGGCCTTGACTAGGGCCAGGGCCTTCTCGGTCCTAGCCCCTACCTGGTGGAATATTGCTTCTGTCCGAGATTAGGGCCCTGTGGGACATGAGTAGTTTCCGCAGGGCCTGTTAAGAAGGAGCTATTCCACCAGGCGTTTTCATAGGTCAGCCGGTTTAACATCAGTTAATAACATCTGTTTTTGGCTTCCCGGGGGTGGGGACATAATAGGTTTAAATCACCATTTGATTTTAGGTACTTATGTTTTTATACTATTATTTATTATGGTTGTTTTCTGTTTTTATTGTAACTGTTTTTATACTGTTGTTGCCGTCCTGAGCCCTTTGGGGGAGGGCAGGATATAAATTTAAGTAAGTGATTAGACAGACAGACAGACAGACAGACATTTTGGTAGTTTGATTTTTATATTTATATCCTAATCTGTTGTGATATTTCAATAAAGACTATTTCATTGTTTTTATTGGACTTTTAAATTTGAGATTTCAAAACTGTATTCTTACACTTAACCTTTGTGATAGGTAACCTTCAGAATGTTATAGAACAGTAATGAATAAATACAACATGTAAGCAAATAAATAAATACTACTCCATCTCCGTATTTTTTTTCCTTTTTTCCTTTTTTTGGTCGTTTTCTTCTGATATGTCAAATAAGATCTTTTCCTATTTACTGTTTCCTCTTTACTGGCCCAAAGCCAAAATAGCAATTATGCTTGTCCTCAGCACTGAGTTAATGGAAACAGAAGTCCTATGCTCTTATATATGCTGAGACAAATAAGAATGCAGCCAAAATCAGAGCTAATTCTTGCCTAGCTTACTTTATAGACACACAATTATTCATAGAAAAAACCACTTCTGTACAAGTTGTAAGGAAAGAATAGTGTTGTGCTGTTTTGCAAAATTTTATCTGCAACAAATTGAACGATCTTGAAAATTAAAATTCATTCCCATTTCATTTCATAGTGCTAATGAACAGGTCACTACTTAAATGAAAGCTGAGTCATTTAAGGGTATCATTTTCCTCCTTCAATTTATAGAGAGTAATGCATGGGCCATTTTCAATTACATAGCTGAAATTAAATCTCCAGTTAGAGTTGCTGTTTTGATTATTTGTGCCAAACAGTCTTCCTTTTACTCTGTGGTTTCCCCAAGTTTCTGAATTAAAGGGTCAGATTAAAACACAATTCCTCCCCCCTCCCATATTTTAGAATTTAATTCTGTCTTGGAGACAATCTGTATTTTAACTGAGGCAAAAGCAAAGGGTGTTTCAGAAACAAGTGTTGGATTTTATTCCCACCAGGTGACCATGGAAGTGTGAACCAGCCATGGTTTATCTCTGCTTTTATCTAAGTATTTAATCTTTACCAAAAGCCTTATTCTTCCCATCCAACTCAAACATACTCTTAATTCTCTTTCTTCTTTTGTAAAAGGTTATAATAAACATCTTCCTCAGAATTCTGTTTTAAGTCTTCCCCCGCAGCCCCTCCCCCATTTTCAATTGCAGAAGTGCTGCTCAGTCTATTGCTTTCTAAGAGTAAGGATGGATCTTGAATCCTTCAATCCCCAGAATCAGGAAAATGTCTTTGATCACTCGTGGTGGCTACTGAGCCTTTCAACTTTCCTTTGGTGTTAAAACCCCACATCTGAGTTATTTATTGCCTTTGCTATCCCTGTGCCATCACATTATCTCCTCCATACAATATTAGGCTATCACTCTAGATATCTCACAGACACTAAGAGCAATGTCAGCAACAGATGCACAAATAACAATCAGTGCAACACTGTGAGCCAGGCCAAAAAAAAATCTAGTAAATATATTTTCTGTCATTTCCCTGACATTGAACTTATCAAATTATAAAGTAATAAAACGCAGAAGCACTCTAGCTTGTTACAGTTCTGGGGAATAAGTATGTTCATTCACAGTTCAAGAGCAAATGAGGTTATAAAGCTTTACAGATCATGCATTCTAAATTTGCCTATTAATTTTTTTCACTTTCAGAAAGAAGTTGACACAGAAAAAATTCCTATCGACTGCTACAATATTTTTACCACTAATTAATGTTTGTTGCCAGAATATAATGAGCCAAGATAGCATATTTAGCGTTAATCTGCTATTGTAATCAAATGGCAGGCAAGCAGAGTTATTAAAGATATTTTCCTGCAATGCTTCCTTGTTATTCCTGTGGCTATTTCCTATTTAACAAAATTTAACATCTTGTTCTGTTCAGTCAAAAATGTACAAGCCACCAGTGAACTAGAAGGAGTTTTCAAGAGAAAAACTGGATAAATGTATCCTAGAATAGTTCAATCAAATACATTTTTCCTACCAGCAATGCATCTTAGTTTTATTTATTTGAGGACTGTATACAGAAATCTCTCAGCTATCCCACATGTGAACACTGATACTCGTTGTTTTTGTTTTCTGAAACCTAGCTAAGATGGTAGTGGGGATTCGACCGGGGAGGTCATCCCTCAAACCTGGTTAGTTTGTGTTCTGAAACCTGGCTAAGACGGTAGTGGGGATTCGACTCTTGTTAACTCCTTGTGCTGCCATTTTAACTAGTGGAGAACCCACATGTAGCTTGAACCCCCAAGTTTGCTGAAATGCTATGTTTGGTTGTTGTGGCTGACATCGGCAGCTGGCTACTTGTATTGTATTGTTTATAATGTCACGAGTTATTTTACTGTAAACCTTATTGGTCATTTTAAGCTGGATTTGTTGTTAGGCACCTTAATTTCAACTAAGGTATGGCAGGGCATGTACACTGAGGCCGTTTCCACATGGAGGCGGAAGCGGCTGGCAAAATGCGCCGACCCGACAACGCTGGGACCGTTCGCATGAACGGTCCCAGAAAGAGCCGGGACAACATCGCCGCGGAGCGCCGTCGCCCGGCCGACCCGGCGCGTCCCCGGCCCTCCGGCACATTGCCGAGGCCTGGAGACACGCCCCCCGGCCCTGCGTGACTACTCCAGCGTCGCCGGGCAGGGGGGCGTGTCCCCAGTCCTCGGCGACGCGCCGGAAAGCCGGGGACAAGGTAAGTGCAGGGAGGGAGTGGGGGGAAGCGCCTGGAAGCCGCTGCCGTTCGCACGGCAGCGGCTTCCAGCCGGCGTTTCCACAACAAGTGCACTTCCAAGCGCACTGTGGAAACGCCAGCTTCGGGCCGGGCGGGCGGCGCGAGGGCGGCACGGCTGCGCCCCCTGTGCGAATGGCGGCCTGGGGACAGCGTTTTTGCCATCCCCAGACAGCCATTAAATGCCCGTGCGGAAACAGCCTGATAGTAACTAAAACACATTTAAAAGTTAAAAACACATTTATTTAAAACACATTTACTTAAAACTTGTTTCTATAACCTCTTCCTGTTACAGAAAACACATTTACTTAAAACCTTGAACAGAGATCCATAACTTTGTCTACAGCATCTCTACTGCCACTCTTCTTCATTTCATCATATGTCTTCATAATAGTGGGCAATTTTTTATGTTTAAATTGTTAAATGTAGTCAGGGTATTAGTTTTTATTTTGGGGGTTACTTAACTGTTCACAGTAACAGCTTATGCAATTGAGATTCAATTGGATTTAGAGAGGATGAAGCTTAGGGATGGTGACAAGAGTGATGGGGGAAGATGTTTACGGCCCTAATTACTGATGGAAGCTTTTGTGGTTTTCAGAGGTTGTACTCAGAAAAAAAGAGATCACAGATTACTGAACACACGTACAGAAAAAAAATACCCTCCTATCTATGAGAACAAGAGGGATCATGTACAAAAATATCATCTTGGTGAATCAGAACAGAGAACCATCTAAAAGGTAACCCTAAGCCAGTTTGCTCAGAATCCTTCTCAGGTCAATTAATTACACTTCTATTCGACCATCCTGTATTCAATAGCAGCAAGCCCAATGTCTTTGGGAAACCCACAGTCAAGGCATGAAAGCAAGCTGTTGTTTATGCTCAACATCCAGCATTTAGAACTATACTGGCTCTGAATAAGTAGGATTTATTTAACCAAAGATAGCCAATTTATAGCAAAAGGTCTTGATTCAGATGCTTAAAAGTATTTTTCATATTTTGTAATCTATCTTTCACAGCGTGAAAGGCAGGGTGTAAATGAAGTAAACAAATAAATAAACATTTGCCTACCATTTCACTCATGAAGAGAAAAAATATTTGCAAATTATAAGAGATTGAAACAGTTACAATTTGGCAGCCAGAGTAATACTTACCACAAAATAGAAGGCAGAAGAATGCCTAAGTCATGAGAACTAAGAAAATAAACTAATGGAATATGCAACAATGGCAAAATTAACAAATGTTGTGAATAAGGGATCAATCAAAAAATATCAATAGATGGAAAGTTTATTACATATATTATTACAAAAAATAAGAATAATGGTGAGAAATGAAAGATATTATTGAAATTATGAATATAAATTCTCAATAACTATATCTATATAACTTGGACAGCCAGTTACTTTGGAGGGCTTTCACACTTGCCAGATGTGATGCCCTTCCCTCAGCAATGCTTGAGGGCAGATATAAGAAAATTCCGTATATTGGCAGGCTTTGTCCATGTGATATGGGGGAAATAGAGTCCCTGACACATATTTTCTTACGATGCCCCACTCCCAAAGAAATGAGGGCAAATCAGTTTGTCTCTCTTCCAACAACAATTTTTCTTGGCCCCAAGGAATGTGCCATCTACTAGAAGATGCTAATCTTGATATAACCAGAGAGGTGGCAAAATTTAGTGTTTATGTTGTTGAAAGGCATGGAGAAGCAGGGAAATAAGGATATGAAGTCTGGATCACTAATTTTATCTTTTATTCAAATGTTATTCCAGTTTTTAACATGAACTTATATTAGGCTTTGGACAAACAGTCTTTGGAAACAGGTTACCTCAATTTCATTTTGTATTTGATCTGGAAATGTACAATGTGGATTTTATATTCTATATTTGATGCCTTCTGGTCTTTGATTGAAATAAAATATTGATTGATTGATTGATTGATTGATTGATTGATTGATTGATTGATTGATTGATTGATTGATTGATTGATTGATTGATTGATTGATTGATTGATTGATTGAAATGATATTTTATGTTAGATTTAAAAGGGTCAGAAAGGAAGATAAATGATTAATCCTGTCATAAAACATGAGAATGATATTTCAGTATAATCTCTATTTTGTGAACAAAAACCTTAGAAAGTTATAATAGAAGTGTTTTTATATATTTTGGAGTATTAAAATTCATATTAAGTACATAACTGTGTCTTTATTGTTACATAATATAACAATGTATAACATGTTTTTGTCTCTTGGTGCTCAAAACTAACTATAAGTAGAACTTGCTGGGGGTTTCTTTGTTCTGTTTTGTTAATTTCTATTTATTCCATAACAGCAATAATGCCAGTCATATTACACATCCTGACCATTCACCTGCCCAGCCTTTGTGGGTAAATAAACAATTTCACAGGATATTTGGAGGTAGATTTTGTGACTCTGCACAGGTCCCTCTGATACTCCACCCTCTCCAGGCTTAACTTCCAAATATCTAGGAATTTCCAAATCTGTTGTTGGCAACCCTTACTAAAGCCTACGTCCATCTGGAAGACCATTCAGACATTCTAAGTTAACATAATAGAAGATCCATCCTGTGAAAAACAACTATAGGAACAAGTCATTAAATCAACTCAAATTGTTCTCATGAAACCAAGTAGAAGTTACTTTGTCCTGTCTATGTGCGGCCCCTGGCACTGGAATGCAGTACTGATTGCCATGCCAGCATCTCAGGGCCCTTGCTGCTGCCAATATAGGGGGCACTGGCTGGGGACGTGACCAATGGAGGAGCCAACCTTTGCTTGGCCTTTGTTGGCATTCCACCAGTGAGCTGTGCATTGGACTTTAGCCACCATTTTGAGCGGTGTAAGTCCATTGGGGTCCACAGAGGCTCCTCAGCAGCAGGAAGGCTGTTTGATTCTTCTAGCCTCCCCACTCAGCCAAGAAGTCTCTTTGGGGTAGAGGCCAGGGGTGGTACTGTGGTTGAGCGCCCAGCTTAGGGTGGGGCTGCCAGTTATGTGAGGCTGGTATTGATACACTTAGGATGACTATCCTTGTGGATAGATAGGCTGATAAGGAACACACAAGACTATTGCTGTGTTTGCAGTACACACTACACAGAACACGTAGAAATTAACAAATTGGAAAGAAGCTGTTTTCAAGGCTCACATCTGTATGGGACTATGGACTGCAAAATTTGGGTGCATACTGAGTATATATCTGTGCCCCTTCAAGATTATCAAACAACTACAACCCTGGGTTTCAAAGTCTATAAAAAGTGATTTGATTGAATAAGTCCTACTCTTCCATATCTACTTTCATTTACATATCACTATGATTTATGATATGGGGCTGGTCTATTTTCACACTACTTTAAGGATTTTATAGCCTTGTTATATAGGATAGAAATTTCAGTACCAGTAAAAGAAAGTTTGGACTCATGCTTTTTTACATGGTAGCTGGAGAAGCACTGTTTTCAGGCAGAGAATCCAGCAGGCTGATTTAGGTCAAAGACTTCTGGTGTGGAAAACTGCCATTTTCTGCTGCATCAATTCCCTGCTCGCTCGCTCTCTCAAGCTTCAAAGAGAGAAAAAACTACAGACCTTTGCAACAGCTCCAGAGACAACTTGTAGTCCAAATTTCTGGCACCATGATGTGATAGACTACAAGGTGACCGTAGTGGGTTAAACAGTTTTATTTAAAGTTAACAATCAGAGCTAATTGAACAGTGAACAGTTTACAGAACCTGAGTCTGAACTCCTCCAGATTTAAGTTACAGACACTTTTCCTGGGTCCTTTAACTCCAGAGGCGTAGAGGAGCAAAATGGTTCCCCCCACATACCCCATGCCCCATGGTAGCTATGCACCCTTGCCCCCTGTGTCCCCCGTGCTGTGTGGTAGTTACGCACCACCCCTGCACCCTCCTGCACCCCTCGCATCCTATGGTAGCTATGCCCCCTGTACCCAGTTACCTGAGCCGGTGCCACGCAGCCCAGGCTCCAGCTGAGGGCAGGGCTTGACTGGTTGGCTGCTCCTCTCAGCCCAGGCTCTCGTGGTGGGGGGGATCTGCCTGACTGCTTCATATAGCCCAGGCTCCAGCTTCCGGGTTGGCCAATAGCCGGCCCACCCCCTCTCACTTGGCCCAAGCAGCCGAAGCCTGCGGGGGGGTAGGTGGGTGGGTCAGAAGTGTGAGGGGCAATTTTCCACCACCACCCCACATGACTCACCAGGGGGCGCCCAGGGCATTTGTCCCCGGATATCCCCATTATAGCTACGTGACTGCTTAACTCCACCCATCAATTCAAACTCTTTAAAGGCACACTTCACCTAGGCACTCAGTTACTTCTGGAGTAATTCATTTAGGTCAATATTTTGGAAATCAGATTAGTGTAAGCAGCTACACTACAGAAGGTTTGCAAAAAATGGACTTTGTGAGATTATTAATTCACATGAAGCAAGTTCACTTGCTGCCAACAGCCAAGATCAGCTTTGACTGCCTGCTAAAATACAGTTAAGCATTGGTGGCAAATTTTGGATATTTGAAAGTTTTTAGATTCAGGTCTAGTAGCATCTTAAAGATCAACAAGATTTTCAGGATATAAGAAAAGTCAAAGTTCTCTTCATCAGATAAATCTGGTTGTTCTAAGTTGCTACTGGACTCAAATCTAGCTCTTCTATTGCAACCCAGCAGGGCTACCCACTTCAAACTACTCTGTGGGTTCCTAAGAAGTGAAATTTTGGTCTTAAACTAGGCAGTAATGCAGCATACTGTTGCCATTCAAGTCTGCTGCCCTTCCAGAGAAGAACCCTTAACCTTAAGCTGCTAATCACTCTATTTTCCTTGGTGTTTTTAGTCTGTGCTATTCTAGAAAGAAATAAGATGGAACCAATAACAGCTCAATGACAAAAAGAAGTGGCAAGTTATCACTTTTATTTTGACTGGAACAAATAAATTGTACTGAATAGTTACTCAGTGAAGTAACTGTCTCAGTTAAAGAAATATTAATTATTCACCACAATCAATCCAGAGACCAAACAAAAACTAAACTGTGTATTGCTAATGAGTTTTGCCATATACTGTCCCCAAGATATACATCAGCACAAAAATTATACTTAGTATGTACTTTGCCCCCTTTCAGTTATGTGGGTCAAAACATAAGAAATAATAAAAACAAATAATAACAACACACTGACTTCACTTAAAAGAATGTTATCATCTACATTAAAAGGTAAAGAAGCTGCCTCCAATTATTGTCTTCCAGGTCAAGGAAAGTTTTTTCACGCTCATGCATTCAAAACTATTTGATGATTCAATTCTGTGTAATTAATTGCATTCTGTACTGCATTATCTTAGTAAAATCAGCTAGGTAATCCACCTGGTGCAGCAGAATGAAAGTGTTTTGGAATGAATATAAAACTTCGGCTAGTCTTGACCTTACTTGTCACACATCAATGCACATATGCACAAACTTATAAATAAAATCAACAAGGATAGTTTATTGTCAAACAGAATCTAGGCCATTCTCCAACCAGCATGCAGATGCCCAGTGCTTCACAAATGAAAATAAGGGTGTTTCCTTGCGCTCCCTGGGCTCCAGCAACCAGCAGGGGAACTTATTGGCAGCAGGAGTTATTGCCAGTGACATAGCAATGTTGCTGGTGAATGCTAAAAACAAGTGCATCGAACACAATGATGTACTGTCGAAGGCTTTCACAGTATAATTTTGTTCTTGGTTTGTTCTTGGTCTTGCGGCTCTTCTAATGTCTGTAATAGAGTAACCATTAGCCTGTAGAGCCCAGTCAAGGTGAGTCAGTTTGTCTTAAAGGAAGTGGGGTTCACAGATTCTTTTTTGGGAGATGTACCAGAGTTTTTATTGTGCTCCTTTTCTGTACTGAGTGATGATTGGAGTTTTTATGTAGATATCTATCAGTATGTGTAGGTTTTCTGTAGACTGTGTGGTCCAATTGTTGGTTGGGCTTGCAGATGACTAAGACATTTAGAAATGGTAGTTTTCCCTTGTTTTCTTTTTCCATAGCAAATTGTATGTTTGGATGGATATCGTCAATATGGTCCAGAAACTTGTTTACCACTAGTTCTTCTTCTCCATGGCTATAAATTGTGAACATGTTATCCACAAAATGGAACAATATAGTGTGCTTTTTAGTGCTGTTTCCAGGGCTTGTTTTTAAAAGTGTTCCATGTAAAAATTTGCTATTACAGGGCTAAGAGGGCTACCCATGGCTACCCCATCTCTCTGTTCATAGAATTCATTATCCCATTGGAAGTAGCTTGTTGAAATAGGGCTGTAATGTCTTTAGGGAAAACAGCTAATGGTTACTCTACTACAACATTAGAAGAGCTGCAAGATCAAACCACAGGAATGAAGATAAACAGCCACCCAAGAAGGTGTTCTTACCATACATCAAGGGAATCACTGATCAAATAGGGAAACTGATGAAGAAACATAACCTCCAAACAATCTTCAGACTCGCTAAGAAAATTCAACAAATGCTAAGTTCAGCAAAGAATAAGAGTGATCCTCTAACTTCTGCAGGTGTCTACTGCGTACCTTACAGCTGTGGACAAGTCCACATAGGGATCATGAAATGCAGCACCCAGACACAAATCAAAGAACATGAAAGGCATTGCAGACTAATTCAGCTGGAAAAATCAGCAATAGAAGAACATGTGATAAACCAAGCTGGACACAATATGTTATTTGAAAACACAGAAATCTTGGACCACTCTGACAGCCACTATGCCAGACTGCACAGAGAAGCCATTGAAATCCACAAGCACACGGACAATTTCAACAGAAAGGAAGAAACTATGAAAATGAACAAAATTTGGCTACCAGTACTTAAAAACACTAGAATCAAGACAATGGTTAATGAACACCTCCCAGACACAGGATGTCCCTCTGCAGGAAGCAATCGAAGGGATTAAAATGCCAGGCAACTGCTATGCAGATGCCCTCACTAATTGATTATGCAACTTCAGTGTTACATACATATGCTGGGTGGATTCCACTTAACGCAGGTGAATTACACTTGCAAATTGCACCCTTTACACTTGTTAACCAATGCAAATGGTTCTTTCTCCCACCCTGGACATTCCACAGGTATATATACTCCATTTGCTTTACTACCATCAGATCTTCTGAAGATGCCAGCCACAGGTGCTGGTGAAATGTCAGGAGAAAATGCTACTGGAACATAGCCATACAACCCGGAAAACCACTACACTCTAGGACACAATTATCTTTGCAAAGGAAGAATTTTCAATGCCCTTTCAGGTTATCAACCTCCAGGTGAGAGATCTCCCAGAATTACAGCTAATCTCCAGACTACAGTGGTCAGTCCCCCTGGAGAAATTCACTGCTTTGGATAAAGGACTTGATGGCACTGGATCACACTAAGGTCCTACTCCATGCTCCTCCCCAAAATGAATATGGTATACCTGGTTTCCTGAAAAGCAAAGTTGAAGGAAAATACCACCCGGGATACACCAGGAACAGGAATCAAAAACACTGCCACTGATCCCAGTGAATAGGTTTATTTTGGGGGAACCTTTCTCCTACTCTCCAGTATAACACTTCATCTTTTCTTTTAATATACAAAGGCTCTGAACACTAGAAGTTACATACTGTACATACAGAAACTAATTGAAGAAAGCTCAGTTTTTTTAAAAAAATGTTCAAGGCAAATGCCATTCAACATTGTTTTGCTCTAATAATCCTCAACCACAAGGGATCAGTTGCCTGTAAGAAAATACAGGTTTCCATAGGCTTGCACACTTCAGCATTTTGGAAACTTATTTATAGCAGAGACTTCATCAATTCAGAATGTATCTGCAAATGAACGTCATCCGCACAAATGCACCTCATCCCCCTCCCACCTCAAAGGTGGATAAAATACCAAACTACACAAAACACTCCACACTATGTCACAGAGAGAAACATATCTTACTGTGACATGTGGCTGAATGGGGCAACCATAGATAAGGGCAAAATGTTTGGAGCTAAGACATCCAGACCACAGCCACACAAATCGGAAAACCCACAACAGCAGCTGATTCTAGCCATGAAAGATTTCAACAAAACACAGATTTAAAATCTTCTGTTAGTGAAAATGAAGACCCATAACATCATACTGTTGTAAACATTACATTTACAGCATCAGATGAGAAAGAAAACATTTTGGGGGCCATATTATTGCATGGTAGGTATTACCACAGTTGAATTTTCTTTCATTAAAAAAATTCTGCATCTAGAGATGTAAGGAATTCCAAAGAGCAGAAATAAAAAGGCTTTTGATTATAAGTCCGCATCACGAGCTTATCTTTTACCGCGACATGGCAGAATAAGACATCCCGTAAAACAACAGGTTATAATGCTGACTAACCATCCCCTGCCCCGTTCTCATGAGGAGCGGAATTCTATATGCAAAAGCGAGATAAGCATTTTCCACAAAGGTTGGGTGCAGGTCCTGGCCGGGCCTTGACCAAAGAATCTCCTTCAAGGTCAGGTTTTGGGCTGTAGGGGAAACAAGAGCGACTGAATCATACACTCCTGCCTCCCCTGAAATCTCCCCTTTTCCCCTCGGTTTGTCCGGGAAGCTTGGAGTGAAATGCAGCAATTAAAGAGGGGGGCATCGATATTCTCCTTATACACCCATTGATTATGGCCAGAAGAATATGTAACCCATGACACCAGATATTGTAGGCGTTTACTTGAAAGCTGAGAGTCAGGATAAGCGTCTATTTCATAATGCTTATGTCCATCAGTATTATAACTGGCGAGAATTCTCCAGTGGTGCCAGGCATCTGGCGGGGGGAGCCTCCTTGGAAGAACTAACTTCTGGAATGGAAAGGCAGGATGAATGTTACTTAGTGAATTAGGCGAATCCTAGCGAGAGCAGTAACATCATTGATCACTTTTGCCAATCTGAAAGGGACCCACAAATTTCTTGCCAAGTTTTGAGTATTTATGCACGTCTGGAAGGTTTTAGTGGACAAATAAACCCAAACTCCAACCGCGTAAGGGGAATTCTGAAAGCGGTGTTTATCTGCCTGAAACTTTTGGAGCTTCTTGAGCCTGTTTTAAAGGTAGACTGAACTGACTTCAGCCTTCAGCTAGTGACCAAAATCCATTGATTGAATTCTGGTGTGCAATACCCTCCTTGACAGCTGGAGACCTTGGCCGGAAGGATCGACCAGAACTACTTGAATGGGGTTTTCTGCGTGCTGCTATGAATTGCATTATTGTAAATATACTCACGAAGGAAGCAATTCACGCAGTTGTCCCTGATGGTAGTTTGTATAACAAGCGTAAATATTGCTCTAGTGTTCTCTGTTAGATCCCGTTCCTTTGCCCGATCACTTTGAGAGCGTGGTAGAGTGGCGACTGCTAATTAATGGTTCCCAACAACTCAGGAGAAAGCCTTCAAAATCGAGGAAATGAATTGGGGAGTGCGATCCGATACCACCTTCTCTCGGAAGGAGGAATGCAGAGCGGTAGATGTGTTGAATGAACAACGGGCTAGTTTGGGAGCTGAAGGTATGGTGGTTGCAAGGAGATGAAATCGCTTGTTTGGAGAAGAGATCCACCACCACCCACAACACAGTGTTCCATTGACTGTTGACAGAAGTCAGTGATAAAATCCATTGAAATAACCACCAGAATTAGGAGGCCAGCAGGGGATGGAGTTTCAGTAACCAGCAGAAGGAGCTTTCCGGTATTGACGGCCTCCGCACATATGGAACACCCTTTGTCGTAAGACTCAAGCGTCCTTAGCATGAAATGCAAAACTAGCGGGCTAGATGAAGGGTTTCACAAACCAGAGTGCAACCTGGCCGAGCATCATAATGCTTGAAGAACCTTTGGAGGAGGAGGAGCGTGCAACACCCCGGAACACATCCTCCAAAGTAGCTGTGCATCTTTTCCTCTGTTGGCAGCTTCAGTAATCCCGCCTCCTTGAGTTCTTGAAGGGAAGGGGCGATGAAAACTGGGACGGTGGGGGGGGGTGGCGTAGAAGATTAATCGGGTGACGAAAGCCAATCTAACTGGGAAGAGAGCGATTAGTCCGAGATATCCACGTGGGGATGCGTCTCCACTCGGGGGAAGCGGGGACAATCGCATCAACCAGCTTATTGCTGCTTTACGGGGAAAAAAAAAAAAAAATGGACCCGTAAAAGGGCGAGAGAAAAAAATCAATAGCGTAATTGTTTAAGCGGACATTTTGGGGTGTGGAAGCGCGGCCAATTTTTATGATCCGACCAGACTTGAAGGGGTGCTTGGCTCCTTCAACAATGGCGTAAGTGCTCAGCATAAGTTGATAGCAGCAGTTTCCTTATCTCCGACAGTCCAGTTTAGTTGGAACCAGAAATTTTTTGGATAAATAAGCATACCGGTACCAATTTATTGTCTTTATTTTTTTCTGCAAGAGAGGGCAGCATGGCCGCCTTATCGAAAACATCCGTGAGCGATGAAGAGCTCAGAATTAGGATGTGTCAGGGGAATTGGCTCAGTTGTGAAAGCTGTTTTCCAGCTGCTGGAGCGTAATTGGCATTCCTCGCGACCAGGGAGGGCCGGGCTTGGCAGCAGAGGCGTCCCTTTCCTTTAGTCGTAAAAGATCAGTGGTAAGGCAAGGTTGAAATGGGGAATGAGATCACGCGATAGAAGTTAGCAAGAAACCTAAGAAGAGATTGCAATTCCCTTCTATTGGTGGGGGGCAGGCCAGTCAACCACTCTTTATTACACTTTAGCGAATCCCATTCTGAACCGTCAGAGGATATTGATAGCCCAGGTAGTCTATGGGTTTGGTGAAAGCAGCATTTTTGACAACTTTGGCAAAGGGAGTTATCAAGTAAGCGTTGTAAAACTCCCGGACTAAAGCCTCATGCTCTTCCAGTGTCTGTGAGTAAATCAAGAAACATCATCAAATTATGGGCTACTCCCTTGTACAATACGTCGTAGCAATACTTCATTTATGAGACCATGAAAGCCCTGGGACCCCAGCTAATCGAAGGGGGCATTATTAAATATTCATATTGCCGAATTTTTGTATTAAATGCTGTTAAATGTTGGTACCCCTCCAGCGATACGAACACGATTAATAAACTTCCATAAAATCAATTTGGTAAAAATCCGGCCTTTGCCTAGAGGGCATCCAAGGGTCCTTTATTAAGGAACCAAAGGATATTTGTTCGGAGATGGAAACAGCATTTAGTCCGCGATAATCAGTACACAGTCTTAGCGAACCGTCCTTTTTCTTAACAAATAAAACAAGAGGCATGGGTGTGTTTGTGGCTACGCCCGTGTAAGAGCCAGCGGGCTAAATTTTTCATCTGAAGAAGGCAGTCCTTTTCCTCGGTGGGACTCATGCGATAGATCCTACCCTTAGGTAATTGGGCTCGGGTTGTAGCAGGATCTTGCAATCGGTATCTCTATGGGGAGCTGATGCGCTCCCTGTTCCTGGAAAACTCTAGATAGGTCTTGATACATGCCAGGAGTTTTCTACAGCAAGGAGCCGACAATTTTGTTAAAGCTGCGATGGTTGCTTCCCTCCCTACCGTGGAATCTTCCCCCATCCATGTGATCTCGCGGGGGGGATCTGAGAATTGAAGGACCGGCTCCTTCCAAGCGAAGGTTGGTTCGTGTAAAAAGTAGCCATGGCATACCTAAAACAATGGAGTGCTTTGCAACTGGAGCAAGAATGGAAACTTAATCACTGTGATAGATTTTACCAGCAATTACCGGTTGGGTTTGAACCAGGCCGGACCCTCACCACCAGTGGGCTACCGTCCATTTGGGTGGGAATGGAGCTTCACCAAAGGGGACTTCGGTCTAAACGAGTTCCTGAAGCCACTTGCGGTTTCATAAAGACAGTGGGGAGCAACCTGGAGTCCACAAGTGCAGAGAGGCCAAAATGCGGTATTATGTTTACTGGGGTTAGCTAAAAAAGGAAGTCAAAATAGTAATGAAGCGCTGCCTTCACTCACGGATCAGGGAAGGTTAAGATCACGAGGTGCCGCTGAAAGACTAAAGCGCAGTTTCTTCCTCGCCGACATCCCTCATCAAAAGTAGCTGGGCCGATCCTTGAGTTGTGAGCTGGTTGCATGGAGGCTTGGCCAGGCAGTGTGGGCCCCGGAGAGGGCTTCTGCTTCTTGAACAGTTGGCAGCCAGGTGTGGACCTCCGCAATAGAGCACAATCCCAAGCAGCGACGGCGTTCCGGCGTGGTCTCGGCACGCCCTACGGCGGGCTTAGTTTTCTGGCGGCGGCTGGCATATTAGCTGGTTTGGTAGGCGGCCTCTCCAGCCAGGCATAGGCAAGGCGGGCAACAACCTGCGAGCGAGCTGATCCAATCCCATAGCGTTTGCGGGATCAGACGGATCACTGTTTCACGAGTTTAATATCCATTGCTTGAAAAATGCTGGCACTTCATGCGCTTTCGGGCCAGTCGGTGGAATTTACTGGCCGCTCATGAATTCCGCAGGCAAAATCAGCAAAGGCGGTTGCCCTGTTGGATGGTTTTACTATACCGGATATGGATTTTCCAGCGTGGGATCGCAGGTCGAATGCATAGCGGCTTGGAAGCCGCTACCGTGCGGTGTCGTCCCTACAATTCATAAAGAGAAACAAATCCCACTCAGCGGCTACCCCATCCAACTTACCGACCCAATGTCCTACCATTATTTTTTAGCGTTGAGCGGTACCGTCATGAAATTCTTGCATATGAGCATCGAGTTGCAGAATAAAGTAAGGAAGTTTGGACCCGGTACCATCAAAGCGAGCTGGGATGGGGGGTCCTGTAGAACCCTCTTTCAATGCAGCTCTAGGTGCGTGTTGGGGTTGCCTTTGCGGATGTAACCTACAGTTTGTTGTACTGGATAGAGGTGCAGCTGGAGGAGGAGCAGGGGTTGAGAGGTGCCCCAGGTTGAAAAGCTGGAACGAGACGCCAGGCGCTGCGCTGGCAGAGGAGGAAACGCCCGATGCTTGGGGTGAAGAGTGTAGGCACCAACTGGGGCTCTAACCAGCGTCTCGCGATTGCCGTGCGTAGAAGTTTGCTCCCGTTCAATGATTTCCCCTTTCCTTGCGTGTTGAGCATCTTGGTGCGTACGTGCAAGCTGCCCTCTCTCGATCCAATTGGCTCTTTACCGTCCTGGTTGAGCGGCTAAAGTCAGTTCATTCTAGGTTTGGATGGCTTTGATGTTGTCAGCTGGGCGTATAAATCCAGTTTGGACTGATCAGCACTTTGTCAAGATCGTTGAATTCTGTTGATACTATTGGCCTGGCAGCTTCTCTTTCACAGTCCAACTCCATTTTGGATTTCCTGGCGTTGCTTTCCGCGGTCCCGTTGCAGACTTTCGCGGTCCAATTGCAGATTCTCGCTCCTCCTCCCACAGTTATTTCGCTCCCAGGCGCAAGTTTGGCGTCCCTTGTATATTTCGCACTGTCCCAATTTTTTCTTTGAGGGCATGGGTAACGATTGAGGATCGGGATCCAGTTCCTCACTGATGGTTTTCCTCCACGCGCCTCCAACTGCTCAAGTTTCTTGTTAAGCTCGTTCGCTCCGGGTTTGGTGCTGCCGGTGGTGTGGAACCCTCTTCGATCATCGATCAACCCTCGTCATCGTCCCTGCTTCCGCTGTAACTTTGGGGGCCGAGCTCCGGTACTATGCCGCTGCTGATCTCTGGGAATGTCTCAGTATTTGTCCAGGAACCTTTCAATGGATTCTTGGGTGTCAGCATGAATGGTAGATAATCCAAACTCCTCAGGGACTGGCTGCATCTGGGTTTGTAATCCCACTGCGTTGCCGGGTGGGAAATGAATTGATCAACAGGCTTCGATCCATAAATGGCGCTAAAGTCTCAAATGCATCTCCACCTGATCTGAACCATGTCGGTCGTCCCAAAGGGAAGAGAGACTAAGACTAGAACTGGACGAGGTGAGGGAGAGGCACCAATGAGAAACAGGATCATCTCGGATCACCGAGTCTGGAAGGAAGGCTCGAAACCCTATGGGGAGCTATCGTGCCTTCCTGGTCAAAGAGAGTGATCAATCACCATGTTAGAACACCAGAGATCAAACACAGTCAAAGAAAAAAATGAGTTAGATTCCTGCCATGTGTAAGGAATTCCAAAGAGCAGAAATAAAAAGGCTTTTGATTATAAGTCCGTTTATTCAGACATCCTGGAAAGCACACACACACGACATGGCAGGAATGAGCATCCCCGCTCAAACAACAGGTTATAATGCTGACTAACCCATCCCCCCTGCCCCGTTCTCATGAGAACGGAATTCTACTATGCAACAGCGAGATAAGCATTCTCACAAGGTTGGTGCAGGTCCTGGCCGGACGCCCGGCCAAAAGAATCTCCTTCAAGGTCAGGTTTAGGCTGTAAGGGAAACAAGAACGACTGAGATCCTTACAATTAGCATATTAGGTTGAAGAATTATAGATTAGCCCTAGCACGACAGCTTTCTAAATTCGGGGGGGGGGGGGGATGTGAGTTCACAATCCAGTAGCTGATCTCCAGAGATCAGTTATTGGAGAGTGGACTCTTCTTTGGAGAGTGGACTCTGTGTCATTATGGCCCACAGAGGTCCCTCCCCTCCTCCAAATCTACCTCTCCAAACCTCACCCACAAATCTCCAAAAATTTCCCATCCAGAGTTGGCATTCCCAATGATAGCTACACAAAGCTTATACCTTACTGAAACAAAGTGAACATTTTAGTCAAGTTTATCTTACATCTCCTCGCATTTAATAAGAATTAGTCACAACTAATTTTAGCTGGTACAGGGCCTCTTTCATCTCTTTTTTAACATATGTAAACTAAATAATAGTGGTAATGCAGTAGTATGAGTCACCATTGTAAGTCTGACATATCAAAGACATTTTAAATAATAGAACACTGGAGATAGCCACAAGGATTCTCAATTCAACCTCCGGAAATATTAATATTTCTCATAAGGGCAACTACTGCCAACTATCTGAAACAACAAAGTCATACTTTTTTTGCAGTTTGGGAATAATTCTTTTCTATCCTGATTAGCTTATTTCCTGACCCATTGCTCCAGTGTTCTGTGAACCACTTGCCACAAGCTATTTTGCTTTCTATTTGCAATTCAGCATTCCCTCACACTCTTGAAGCATCATTTAAGATCAAAAGCACTGATGACAGGAATAGCAGAATGATGTTAGTCTTGTGATGCATATCCACCTCTGAAAAAGAAATCTGCATTTTCTTGTTTCTGAATGTTGGTATTACTTGCTGCCTCTTAAAACCTTTATATTCCTTCCTTCATCTCTGCAAAATCCATCTGGAGGTCACTGCAGCAGCATAGTGCAAACATCAACATCCTACCTTTATGTCCTTCCCGAGGCAAACAGTAGCAGGTGGTTGGCTGAAAATCTTCATTTTGATGGTGTTGTACCAAACATATCAGAGAAGAAAAAGAAATGCCCTCACCCCGGAATTCCACATTAGAATTTCAATAACTGGGTCTGCGTTCTTTACATGCCTCAAGATGTGTTTTCACATGATAGCATCAAGCAATGGGAAAGCTACAAGGGAGTGATGGGTCATCATCTCATAGACACAAGGCAATTCAGTGCCAAGGACAGGCAGATGGCCAAGGTGAGGAGCGACAAGTACCTGTGCCTCTAAAGGAGTCTGAGATTTTATTTGATATGTTCTCTTGTAGCATTAACTATTTGGAGACCCCTCCCCAGAAGGCAAACATTTTCCTGCGTGGGCCAGTTCTCCATAAATTTATGTTTACCTTTCTGAATTCATGCACAAGAAATCTTGCGAGAAGCCATCTCCAGCGAGGTTTCCAATGAAGATGCTGCTATTCCAAGTTAATATGGCAAACATGTGCAAAACCACTTAGCAATTTTTCCTTGCCTTACAATCCTCACATTGAGAACATCAATATGCCAGTTCAAAAAGAGACCATTTTTAATTCAATATTTATCACTGCTCTGGAAAAGACCTTTGGGGGTTTCCTTTTTTATTTTTGTAGTAGTCCTACAATTACTTTTTTAAACATGAAAGTGAGATTCTATAGTTCTGTGACAAGTCTCACTGTAACTGTTCCCCTCCCCACCCCCCGACACACACACTCTCTCTCTCCACAGCAGGCACTCCAATGTACCATCTGTGAGTTATCCATTGCAAAGGAAATCACACTAGCGAGAGTTTAAACAAATCAATAAAAATAGATTGCTGTCACTAGACTGAAAAAAATATTTCTCTAGAATATTGTGCTTAGAATTGTGCTTAATATATTTTGCGTCTTTTCCCTAGAATACTTTGCTTCAGATACAGCATTTCCATGGTAATTATTATTTGTAAGAGATATTTCTTTGAAACCAAATTTCCAGAGAAATTCCTTGCACAAATTGCAAAAAAATAGACAACATATGTTAGGGAGTTTGCAACACTTCAAATAAACATGTGGATCATTTAAGAAAGTGATGGTGTTACTTTGTCTGAATTATGATTTAAATATTTATATCCTACATTGCTTCGCTTCCCCATTGGCAACCCAAACCTGCTGACAAAATAAAAACACAAATATAATTTGGCAAACAAACAGTAACAAAAAAGAAAATGCTCTACGACTCTACTGTTCTGGGATCTAGCAGGCTCACTCAAAGCCACAGGGTGAGAGCCACGGAGAACAGCCCTTGGATTCTTGCTCATCATCTTGCGACCGGCCAGGCTTTCATATCCCAAACAAGAAGGAAAACGGAAGCTCAGGCTTGAGCTTTTGCAACTGGCAGAAGCTCTGCTCTACCATGGAAGCTTCAGGAGTGATCATAGGCCAGTCGCACACATTCAGCCCAACGCACCTCACAGAGTATAAAATGGAAATTAGGAGAATGATATAAGCAGGCTTTGGGTTCAGTAGCAGAGCAGCAGTGGCGTAGTGGTTAAGAGCAGGTGTAGTCTAATCTGGAGGAACCGGGTTTGATTCCCCACTCTGCCACTTGAGGTGTAGAGACTTATCTGGGGAATTCAGGCCCCCTTTGAGCTATGATACCTTTAAAATTTGCCTTTGGGGAGACACTGTGGCAGTAGCAAGCTGCTTCCCCATCCCCTCTGGCCGGCAGGAGAGGCAGCGAACAAGCAAGGAGTGAGTGAGGGGAGTTCCGGTGGCAGGCTACACTGCTCTGTCAGCATTGGACTTCTGTGTGGCTGCTTTTTTGCCCAGCTTGCCTGCTTTTGTCCTCCCTTGCCCGGGGCGCAGCAGAAGGAAGAGGCAAGGTGGGCCATCCCCTGGAGAATGATGAGTCTTCAGAGGATGAGAAGAGCCCAATAAGCCAAGATCAGGTTAGGGAACCAACAAGGGCTGGGCTTGGAGCAGCCAGAGCCCCTGCAGGCTCTAAAGGGTGAACAACAGGCAAGTCAGGATTCAAAACCAGAAGTGTCTCTAGAAGTAGGCTGTGCATCCAATCCTGCTCCATCTGCAGAGACTCACGCACCTAGCTCACCTGAGCCCACATGTCAACAGAGGCAGCAACACACTAGCCAATTCTACCAAACTACAGTAGTCTGAATCTTATTAAGTGTGAGCACAGCTGTCATCAGGGAGTTTTGCAAGTCAAACAAAGAAGTGCATGCCTGCTACTTCAAAGAAGGCCCCTTTTGCAGCAGGGAGAAGCAAAGTCTTCACAGGGTGAAGTCTAACGTGTTGGAAGACCCTACATTAAAGCAGGTTCACGGAGCATACTGGCCTGAATGCAACGAAGCATGTGACTGTTGCAACACCTTCTCTGACTTGTTGATTCTGTGCATTCTGATCCTCGAACCAGACTTCTGACTCTGAAATCACTTGATGGACTCTTGGACTAGACCTGTGGTGGCAAACCTTTGGCACTCTTCTTTCCTTTCCCATGTCCCAGCCTGAGTTTGAAGAGGTATCAAATTACAGCAGGGGGATGAGTCACTAGACTCATCTCCCTGCTGTAATTTGATACATCTTCCTGGAAACTCAGACTGGGACATGGGAAAGGAAAGAAGAGCAGACAAACAGAATCAGCCGCACAAAAGTCCAATGCCAACAGAACAGCGCAGCTGCTTCCCTGCACCCTCTGGCCTGCAGGAGAGGTGGCAATCAAGCAACAAATGAGTGAGGTGAGTTTGGGTGGAGGACTGTGCTACTCTGTTGGGGTTGGACTTCCACATGGCCACTTCTTTGACTGACTTGCCCACCCTTCTTCCCTTTCCCTGGCTTCTTCCTCCTGCTCCACCCTGGGGAAAGGGGAAAAGAGTGGGCAAACTGGGTGAAGCAGCCCATGGAAGTCCAACACTGACGGAGCAGCGCAGCATGCTGCCTGAACTTGTCTCGCTCACTTGTTGCTTGACTGCCGCTTCTCCTGCAGCTGGCCGCCTCCTTCACAATTACTACCTAGTAAGTGTGTTTAAGTTTTCAGTCTTAATTTGTTGGGAGGTAAGTCCATGAGTTGATACATTACTGCAGCTTTTAGTGATGAGAACATTTCACCCAAAATTGTCCCCAAAATTTTTTATTTTATTTATTTTATTTATTTGTTCCACTTTTATACCGCCCTCCCCCAAAGGGCTCAGGGCGGTTCACATCACAATATAAACAAGCGGATAACAGAATAAAATACTAAAAATTCATATCAGTTAATTAATGATCTTGTATACTTAATTAATGATCTTGTATACTTATCCATACATAGGAAACCAGAGGCTGAACCTGTCAAAATCTGTGACTTGTCAAAGCCTACCTACTGAGTCTGTGGGTGACATGAGATTTGAACAAGGAGCTTCCTTGTTCATAGTCTTCACTGCAACAGCTCATCAGTTCTTACAAACAATGTGCAATTGGTGGGGGTGGAGGGGACAACCGGCATTCAACTGGAAAAGTGCAGTGTCTTCACAATTCATTTCTGCTGAATTTTCAGTAGAAAGTTTGAAATATTAAAAAAAAACAACCCTGCCCAGTGGTTGGTGCTTTTTACTGCCTAACTGTATGACACATCAGTGACTCCTGTCCTACCACTCTGCCTCAAAACCCAGCAGGTTTCAGAATGACCCCCACTGAGGGACAGTCCAATAGCAAAAAAGCATTACAAGGCAACTGTCCTAGACAAGAATTTAATTAGATGTAATTCAAACCTTAATGAGGTTAATTGCAGCATGCCAGCATCACCAATTAACTCAGAAGTGCCATCCCCATGCATCTAGCAAGCACAGTGCCTGCAATTAACACCACAACATTCCCCTGCATTCTCCACTGTGACTCATGATGTTGCAGGGGCACAAAGGGACCAAGTATTCTTTCCCAATAATTAAATAGGGTTGGCAAGGTAGAGGAAGCATGGAATTTGGAAAGTCAATAATAATCATAAGGTGTTCAAAAACAGAATGTTCTTTCTAGCTAATGTAGATAAGACATTCAACTGCAGATGAGGAAAGTGCAAAACTGATTGGAGTGTCAGGTCTGAAAGCACCCTAGGGTTTATGACTATATTATGCATTCCATTTGTACTGAATATGCTTGTGATGGAAGTTCATTTTGTCCAGAGAAGAGACAGTTGAAGTCTTGAATCTGTAGTACGCATTTGTGTGTGAAGAACTTACCTAATATCAATTGTAATATTAATGTATAAGAATATAAGAAGAACCCTGCTAAGTCAGACCAATGGTACATCTAGTTCAGCATTCTGCTCCACAGACAGGTCAACCAGTTGCTGTGGAGGGCCAACAAACAAGGCACAGAACCCACACACTGGGTTTCAGAGGTTTACTGCCTCTGAAGAAGGTGGCTCCCTTTACTCACTATGGCTAATAGCCATTGATAGACCTGCCCTCCAGGTTTTGCCCCCCCTTTTTTGTTTTGCCCCTTTTTTTGTTTTGCCCCTTTTAAAGCCAATTATAGTTCCACTAGATGAGGCTAGTCTATCAGGTATAGCATTCTATTTCTAAGAATGACTAACGAGATGGCTCTGAGAAATCTGCAAGCAGCTGATGAAGGTTATCGGATGGTGCCATCTACTGTTAATATTTAAGCTGTTTTTATGCTGTTTATGTTTTAATGATTATTGTTTTTGTAAATAAGTAAGTAAGTAAGTAAGTAAGTAAGTAAGTAAATAAATAAATAGGCAATACACTGTACATGTGTTCCCAGCCTTTGATATTTAGCTGTTTCAGAGCTTGGAAGTTCCATTTAGTTATTATAGTTAATAGTCTTTGACAGGTATCTCCTTGATGTATTTGTATAATCTCATAATTAATATAATGACCTTACAGCAACTGCTCACTATCTATCAATCCCTTCATTTTTATTCCATTTTTTCTCCAAGGAGCTCAAGCAAGCTTACACATTTCTTGCATCCCATTTTGAACTCACAGTATCCCTTTGGGATAGGTGAGGCTGAGTGAAAATGACTGATCCAAGGTTATGTAGTTATCCTCATGAATGAGCAGGGATTTGAACTTGGGTCCTATTCCGGGAGATTAATTACTACACCATACAAGTAAAGATATATTAACTGGCCTATGTTAGAAGCATATCTAATTCCCTTCCAAGCAAAATCAAGGTTTCTCTTACCTGTAACTGTTGTTCATCAAGTGGTTCTCTGTGCAGACACACATCCCTCCCTCCTTCCCCCTAGCTGTCTGCTTATTTGATTTAACTGTGGTTAATATTTTTTCGCAGATAGTCCCATGGCAGCAGATGGAGAACTGAGGGAAGGAGTGACCCCATCCCTTGGTCACGGGACCATTAAACTCAGAGCTGCATCAAAGAAATAAGAGTTCTGCCATTACATACAGTTTGATGCATGGCTGCCTACCTTCCAAACTTGTTCTTACAAAGATGCTGTTCTGCCCCCCAAGTGAATCTGTTTTTGGTGCCCTGTACTTGGCTAGGACAGAGTGGGGGAAACACAAGCCAGGTTCAACAGTTCAACAATAGGTTTTACTACTTAAAAGAATCAAGACCCTAACTCCTCCCTTGGGACTATCTAAATCAGAGTACTTGCTTGTCTTAAGCAGGTCTGAAGCTGTAAATTGTGTCTTCTCTTGGCTACTTTCAAGAAAGTCCACTGTGTCTTGCTTCCTTTTAGTTCTTTGTCTGGTTCTAATTGCTGCTAACCTTCACTTGTGCTCTATGGACCACCATATACACCACGAATATTCCAGTCTCCAGCTACCCTTGGCACCTCACTCTGACTGACTGGGAAGAGCTAAAACAGGGGATTGCTGGGTAAAGAGGGAAATTGCCTATTGGGAAATGTGTTAAAGGGACAGGGGCTAACTAAAATACCCTTCCTTAGAAGACTTAACAATGAACTAAAACCATACTAAGCGGAAACTGAATCTTAATGGGAAATTACCAAAAGCCTCTGTGGGGGGCATGACAGATGCATATTGGCAGGCTGTAGCGTTGAAGAAATTCTGACGCTGATCACCGCAGAAGACATATACATGGCTTCTAGGATGGTCCTAAAAATCCTCCAGCCATTGTTTCTTGCCTCTTCCCTTGATGTCAGGATTGTTAGGAACCAGTAGTGTTATTCAGAATGCTGGAGTCTGTCCTTAAGGGTGGGGAATTAGGAGGGGAGACCTTGCTTAGCAAGAGGGGGCAACCGAGATCTTTTCTACCTGTTTTTTACAGTAGCCTTTTCTCCTTAGAAATCTTCAGGAGTCAGAAATAAAGTTTAACAATTTTTATTGAAGAAAAAATAATAAACTTACATATGCAAATGGCAACACAAGCACATAGAGAATTCACACACTTGTGGGATATAGATAGATTTGAGGAGAGAGGTCTGGAATAGATTGAGATTTTATGGGGAAAGGCGATAATTACCTTATCTTGAAGTGGAAGGGTCCAAGAGAATTAGAGTTCAATGCTCCCATTGAGCTCCAAAGAGACAGGGTGAAATCAGTTGGCATCCAGAAGAACTGAACCAAAGGCAGTCCAGAAAACACTGGGCACTGATGCAAGATTGGCAGTCTAGTTAATCATCTGGGACAAAGACGGTTCTTGTTCTTCAGAGGAGAACAAGAGGCAACTTAGTGTGCAGGCTGAGTGGGGCTGGTGTGCTGCCACAGCAACACGGTGTACTGAGGAGGTTCAGAGCTGGGGCTGGGCTGCTGGCAGTTCAGCAAAGAATAAAGTCCAAGGTTATTAAGTCCTTGGGAGAGTCCAAAGATAAGTCAATCAGGCCAAGAACCAAATGCCAGGAATACATGTTGCAACCAGGAGAACCCAAGAATCAAGGTCAGAAGCCAGACAACTGACTGTTGTCAGTCAGGTCTGGAGATAGCAGTGATGTGAAGACAAGGTCAGGTAGAATCCACTTTGCAACCATAATTGCAGTTCCTGCTCAAAGGTCTTTTATTCCTCAGAGCTATTTGCCTGGGTAATGCCTAGTCTGCAGCCTTGATGAGCGGCATCTCTCCTTTAAGACAGGTCTCAATCTCCGTCTTGCATCTAAAGACACAGAGCTACTAGCATCTTCCTTAGTCCTACTGATTAATTCTGTGTGAATTCAGGCTCTATCAGTTCAACTGGTGTCTCTCTGAAAGGCTCCATTAACCCTTTCTCAGGCAAACAGTCAGCTGCACCAGGGATTTCCTCAGAGAAGCTATCAGTCGCAGCAGGGTGGAACGGGGATGACACAATTTTAATGACTCAAGCCCAGGGAGCATCCAGAAATTATTAGATTTTAGGGTGAATTGATTAAATCACAACTTCTGGTTAGAATGAAGATGGTCTTTCCCAGAGGTTAGTGAGGAAGATAGGATTAGTGAGGCAGAGAATGGCTGAAAGGAAGTCCTGATGGTGTTACGTTGTTGGCTATCTGCGCTGGAGACAAGTGTGCTACAATTGAGATGGGAACTGGTCTTTCCCAGGCTTAAGCTTTTGTCCTTCCTGATTACTTTAGGAAAGGGGAGGCTGGCTATTATGCATTTCAATATTTGTGTCATTTTGGCTGGTCCTAAAGTATTGCATGGGTTTCATTCTTATTGGCAAGAGACTTCTCCAGGCAGATCCTTTTCCCTATTGGTATCAATACAGTACAGGAGATGGCATCCATTTTTGGCACTGTATTGCTAGATATCTTTAAGGTGGCAGGACAGGTAGAAACACTGCTGTTTGAAGACAGTCTCCCCGCTCCCCATCCTACCATCAGTCTGGTTGGTAACAGTAGGAGGCATACACAGGTGTATCTGTGGAAAATACAACCTATGGAAATGGGAGTCGGTTTTCCTGCTGACCAGCCATGTGCCTTGTTGCTAGTTCAGGGCAGTGGAAGCATCTCCTTGAAGGTCAGTGTGGGGTGAGTATGGCACCTCAAGTGGTAGAGCAGTGCTGAGGGACTGGGCAGCAGGTGGAGTGAGTTAAGGTGCATGGACAGCACAGCTGCAGTGGGCAGGGAGGCAGAGATGGCACTCATCTTCAAGTGGCCCTCAGGGCCCATGCCATGCCTTAGATCAGGGGTCTGCAACCTGCGGCTCTCCAGATGTTCATGGACTACAAAGCCCTTCAGCCCCTGCCAGCATGGCATGCTGGCAGGGGCTGATGGGATTTGCAGTCCATGAACATCTGGAGAACCGCAGGTTGCAGACCCCTGCCTTAGATACACCACTAGGGCATAAAATGAATAGAAACATCAGAATGAAATGCAATACCTTAGGACCAGCCAAAGTGATACAAACATTGTCCAAACGTTCAGGCTCACTAGAACTCTTCATCAGACTGGATTTCACAAAAGTTTAAAAGAAGAGTAGAAGGTAGATTTTTCAGGCATTAATGTTACAGTCCAGTCTTACATGCATTCCTGTGAGATGAAGACAGACCCTGTGATGATGGGGCCATCTCAGCTGGTTAGAGGTTTGGCAGAGGAAGAAGGTCTATGGCAGGAGTGGCCAACCTATGGCACTCCAGATGTTCATGGACTACAATTCCCATCAGCCCCTGCCAGCATGGCCTGATGGGAATTGCAGTCCATGAACATCTGGAGTGCATAGGTTAGCCACCCCTCTATGGCTACCAATCTATGGCTACCAATCTTGATCCTCCTTGATCTGAGATTGCAAATGCCTTAGCAGACCAGGCGCTTGGGAGCAGCAGCAGCAGAAGGCAACTGCTTTCACATCCTGCATGTGAGCTCCCAAAGGCACCTGGTGGGCACTGCGAGTAGCAGAGTGCTGGATTAGATGGACTCTGGTACGATCCATTAGGCTCTTTCTTATGTTCTTAAGGTCTTGAGAACTGAGATGAGGAACAGTCAGCTTCACAACAGACAGGTAGCAAACTGCTATATAACAAGGATTAAGTTCTCACTATCCTTTGTTTACAATGTTAATTATTCTGATAAAACTCTGACAAATTCTTGCATGTGAATTGTAGGTTTGACAACACAGAATATTCAGGTTATTGTTTTCTAGAAAGAACTGGAAATTTAAAAGCAGACCTTGCCACTAACTCATAGGGTCATCTTAAACAGTAACACTTTTCAATGTCCACTGTAATCAATACATTTAGAAGAGTGTAATCCTTCTTAAAATGGCACTGCTGGTGTTGCAGATGATAGCACAGACCTAAATCCTGGGGGCAGTTTGTCATATTAATTAATATTTTCATAGACTCCTTCAAACATAGACTCCTTCAAAAGTTGTTCTCTTAAATTCCAAGTGAACAACATAAGCTGTGGAAATGATATAGTCATTAATGGCTTCACTAACTAACATAACAGAATAGGTTTCCTGGTTGTTAATTTGTCCTACAGTTTTCACAGCAGGTGATTTTTTTTCTTGAATTACCACTTTCTTTCCTTTGTCTCTTTTTACATTTCAGTCAATGTGAAATAAAATTGCTTCTGTTTGTAAACTCTATTATCTGCAAATAGCACTAAGGAAGAGAAGCTCTAAAAATTTCATTTGGCATTCTTAATTACTATCACTGATCTTAAGATTTTCACAGAGTGGAAAATACAGCTTTCAAAAAGTAAATAAGGAATCCAGGAGGCTTCATGTGGAAGAGTGGGAACTCAATCCTACTTCTCCAGATTAGAGTACAATTCTGTTAGCCACTACACCATGCTGGCTGTAATGAAACAATCCAAATCTTGGCCCTCACCTGAAATACATCTCTGCATCTGATTCTGTTTGGAAATTATAACCGAACTTTAAATTGTGAATATTACATTTTCAATATTTGGGTCCATGCATTTCATTAAAACAAATGTCACTGTCAAGCAGGTGCCACAGGGCTCTGACCAGGCATCCTCTGACAGGGCTGATTCCTAAGTCTTTATATATGTCCCCAGAGCAGCTCACTGTAGAAGGGCACTAGAGGCATTTTAAGACAGATCAAAAGGCCATGCATCAGAATCACACACAGCAAGCTGTCCTAAGCATTTCAGACAACATTATTATTTTCCTGCCTTTGAAAACAGAAACCCACATGGAACATTCATTCTACTGTACTTCCTCTCTGTGCTTACACCACAATATATCTGTACTTCTATGGCTGAACAGCACGGTGTAGTTGTTAAGAACAGTGGACTGTAATCTGGAGAACTGGGTTTGTTTCCCACATGAAGCCTGCTGAGTGACCTTGGGCCAGTCACAGTTCTCTCAGAACTCTCTCAGCCCCACCTATCTCACCAGGTGCCAGTTGGGGGGAGGGATGGAAGGTGATTGTAAACTGTTTTAAGGCTACTTAAAGCTGAGAAAAAGGAGGATACAAAAATCAACTCTTGTTGTTGTTGTGCCTTTCTCCTGGTCAGTTCCCTGCCCTGCCTAATCCTGATCTAACTATATATTTCAACTATAGGAATTGCCTCCAGCTTTGGCTCTTTTGCCTCTGGCAAACTGCAGACTCAGCAGTTACTGGAACCTAACTTTCAGAGTACTGAACACTTGACAGCTGGCGCAATAATTTTTTTAAAAAAATTTGTGCTAGGATTTTTCTGGAGAACAGGCCCTGAACACACAGTCCCCATCCCCTTCCTCTCAACACTCTTGAATCATAATAAATCCAATGTATATCCATAATGTTTTGATTTTATTAAAATGTTTTATGTCTAATTTTGTCTTTGAACCTAAAATCCCTTCTGTTTACTCATTAGAAGTGTGTGTCTTGTTTTTCACGCACAGGAGAAAAACAATATGTCACAAAAGCTAAGGGTTCACTATAGTCAAGTGAAAAACAAAGGATAGTTTCAGACAATAACTAATTTCCCAGTTTGCACAGTTTCTGCATTTGATGGAAATAATACAATTTTTAGAAAGTGCTCAATGCAAAATGGTGTGTGGTGTACCCGTTTCCAAAGCATGTCCATTGTACGTAAGGGATATTAACATATGAATTTTTCCTTAACAAAGTAAACCAGTGATCCATCTAATTCAATGTTGCCTACTCTGACTAGCTGTGGTCCTTCTACATGAAAAGCTGGTGCTCTACCTTTAGGTTGTCAGATCTCTCTTGGCCACTGGCAGGGATGGGGAGACTGCCACTGAGCCACAGCCCTTCTCAACAACCTAGTGTGATTCAAATTGCCATCACATAGTGAATGCAAACCATAGGCACGTTGGGGGCAATTCTTGTTAGAAATTGGACCTCAGATGAAATTTACCATATCCTGGTTGGAGAAGCTATGAAAGGGGTGAAGAAATGGCTTTTGCTTCAGTCTTTTTGTTGTTGAGATAAAAAAAATAACTCAGGTCCAATTCAATTTAACAAAAAGAATGACCAGGACTCAGTCAAAATCCACTCTATCCTAGCAGGACTCTTCCACAGAGGTGAGGGGGTAGGACAGAAAGAAATCCCTTTCAACCTATTTGACCACAGGCCATTTCCACACGGTCACGCTGGGGGGTATGTCGGCGTATACAATGCCAACGCCCCCCCGGGACTGTTCACATGAACGGTCCCGGTAAGGGCAGGGAAGACAGCGCAGCGCTGCGCCATCGCCTGAACGACGTACTTTCCCTGCGACCTTCCAGCGCATCGGCCAGGCCAGGGGACACACCCCCTGCCCTGCGCGACCACTCTGGAGTCACAGGGCAGGGAGGGCATGTCCCCAGGCCTGGGCGATGTGCCGGAAGGTCGCAGGGAAGGTACGTTGTTCAGGAAAGGGGGGGATGGTGCCTTCCAGCTGCTACCGCTGCCGTTTCCAGAAACCCTTGCTCAGGGAGCAAGGTTGAGAAACAGAGGCTTTGCACCGCTGGGGGGGAGCGAGGGCGGTGCTGCTGCGATGCAGCTGCACCCTCCATGCAAACAGCTCCCTAGGGACGGCGTTTTTGCCGTCCCTAGGGCGTTATTGGCCCGTGCGGAAAGGGCCAGAATGTGGAAACAAGGTGCCCAATTTGTGAAGAAATAGCATTCCTTTTAACTTGGGCCCAGGATCAGCCAACTGCAATCTGGTGATAAGAAAAGGATCATCCCAATCAGAAAGCCATTCTGTTAAGAACCACCCACTTAGATCTGGCCAATTCCTACCCTTTTCCTGGAAAGGAGGTGGATATAAATATCATGGGGCATGAGACTCAAGGAAGTATAAACCCAATAAACAGTTGGGAGGGGGAATCTCCTTTTCCACCTGTTAGGATTCTCTAATTTGAATGGTATCAGTTGCGTCTAAAGCCAGATTAGTAAAGGAAACATTTATAAGTCATGTGGCATTCCCACAAAGCTTTCAAACAGGATGCAATGATATTTTTATGAGTGAAGACAAAAGGATTTTTTGCATATCCATAGTTCCTTATAGTAAGCTAGCTTCTACCAGTTGGCTAAGGCAAAAGTAATAGTTTTGAACTGGCTTAACCACAGCTGTAGAATTTTTAGAACCCTTCCAAGAATAAAAATCAGTTGAAATAAACTGCACATAACAAGGAAAGGAAAAGGAGCAGCAGACAACCAGAAGAACCTCTAAATCCTCTTTGGCATTATTGATCAGTTTAATAAAGTGTTAAATATTCCATCTGGCTAAGCACAACCAATCCTATTCATTATTATATTAGACACAGTGTGCTCTGAGAGTTCATCTGAGTGGCTTGGGATTATAAAACTCTTAATTAAATATTATACAGCTAAAAATTCTTTATGCTCTTTGGGATTTTGTAGGCCTCCAGTACATCTGAATGAGTGTGGCAACAGAGAAATGGCGAGTTTTGAATGAATAAGAGAAATTGCTTCATATTTTGTATGATTTTTCATTACTAAAGAGCAGAGATTCTGAAGTTAAATGGGAACTGCTGTTTCTGCAAATATTTCCAACTTTGGCAGTATTGTAAATACTGCAAAAATGATACAATTGTTATTTAAGTGATCTGCTCATAATGCTAGGTGTTATTATACACCAGTACAGAAGTGGCAAGTGTCCTGCCCAATGGAATTACACTCTGGGCCTTCCATAGTTTTGAGCATACCACTAGCCTGATTCCTGGTCCCTATACTGTGATCACATTCAGAGTTCATGGTAAGCTGAAACTAAACTCCTGTCTCCTAAGATGGGCACAAACATAGCTTGTTAATCATGGTTGAACATGGGGAAGTTGCACTTCGACTGACTGAAATCCTTCTGATTTCAGGAATTGGAGGTGGAATCCAACCCCTGGAGGGCAAACTATAGTTCACAGCGGAACCAGTATCTGGATATCATAGATATGTTTTGAACTGGAATTTACATGTATGAAAATGGAGAAGGAGGGGGAAAGACCCAGAGGGGGTATGTGGGCATGATGAACAAGCCATATTCATGCCCATCCCATCACAGCAAATTTTAATTTAACCATAGTTTTGCCTGAATGTGGTCACTGCTGCAGCACATCTCATCCAACCTACTGCTGGTCCCTCAGGCAAGAAACGTCACCTCTGTCCCCCCTCTGTCAGGATTTCTGCTTTAGGGAAAACTCTTAGATTTAGTAAGCTGTGCTGTTTCTGACTGTGGATAATATAAGTGGAATTGAAACTTGAGCAGGAAGGGTAAAGTACTGATACCTGCGTGAAGACTTGCAAAAAAAGTTAAGACGCTTGATTAAGTCTTCTAATCAGAATTTGAATTAAGGGGAAATGTAAGGTGAATTTTTCCCTCCTTCCTTTATAAGATTTATAAACGTGAGTACTTTTATAGACCTGACATATCTGTCCATTGAGCCAAACTGAAGTTAAGCAATTCACAATGGAAAGATTTGGGTAGGGATTAAGCTGGTAGAGATTTGAAGGGATTTAGTATCTGTTGTACTTTGGGATGCTTAATTGGATTTTAGTAGGATATTTAAGTCTTGTCATCCATTTTCAGCCTAGGCAGGCTATGGATTCCAGTACATTAACTCTTAAGTTGTTGTCATGCATGTCTATGTGTTTGGGAAAATAACAGTTCCTCTTTCGCTCTGGCACAGATAGGGGAAAAGAATGAAAGGGGGGGGGGGTAAGACTATGTAACAATTATAACAGTCAAACAAGATAAGGCTATATTACAGTTGACAGTTGGATGACATCAGAGTTGGTCAGATACAGAGAAGAGAGAGAAAGAGAGAGAGAGAGAGCTCCTGTTAAGCACTCAATCTCTTCTGCTCCTTGGCAGCAAAAGAAAGGGCATTGCACATATGAGCACACAAAGGACATACACCCTCCAGGTAGCATGCCACCAGGCTATCCCTTGAGGTTGTTTGTAAGAGAGAGTTAGTGAACAGACAAAACCTCTGCCTCCCTTTCCAAAGTGTACCTCACACAAACACATGCACCCAGATTGGAGTCAAGGCTGTGAATTGGGGATGCCAGCCTCAAGGTGGGATCTGGGGATCCCTTGGATTTACAGCTCATCTCCAGACTACAGAGTTTAGATCCCCTGGAGAAAATGGATATTTCAGAAGGTGGGTTCTATAGATTGTACCCCACTGAGGTTCCTGTCCTCCCCAGATTCCACCCCCAAGCCTCCAGAAGTTTTCTAACCTGAATCTGGCAACCCTACCCTTCATTCCCACCAGTGGCTGGGGGGGGAGCTGGTAATCCTACTGTGAATCCACCAGCAATCAAAAGCAGCCATGGCTCGGGAGGGGCATCAATGGGGAGAAAAAAACTAATGAAGAAGGCTGACCCTGGATTTTGGCATGTCATGGAATTGAACGTTGGACATTAGCCTATCCAGGTTCAGCGTGAAAGTCACTCCAGTTGTTTTATCATTTAGTCAGCAGTCCTATCTTTTAACAAGAGATGCAGAGGGGGAAAGACAATTCCACCACCCACCACCACTGCTTCAGGATATATAAGAGTATGTCCCTTTCTTGTTTACAGATTCTGCATAATAGTTTTTTTATTCATGGTTCTAGAAGCTATTATAAATTCTTTTACTTTAAAAATGACCATAATTATTATATACATTTTTTTTAAAAAAAAATCACAACAGATGCTGTGGAATTCTACTGCTTTTTCAAAATGTAGTCTTCAAGAGTGCCCTTTCAGATGTGGCTAAATTTCCCTTTTCTCTCTGCACACCGAGACCTTTTGGCCCCTCCATGGAAAAATGAAATTGTACCCCTGGTCTTAGGCATGACACTGTTTCTTACATTTGCTGCCCCGTCTGTAACAATAATTACTTGTATTGTCGAAGGCTTTCACGGCTGGAATCACTTGGGTGCTGTAGGAGTTGTTAAGGAGCCAGAACAGTAGTGTTTTCCTGATATTTTGCATACCATCTGTGGCTGGCATCTTCAGAGGATCTGAATGAAGATGCAGAATCCTCTGAAGATGCCAGCCACAGATGCAGGCGAAATGTCAGGAGAGAATGCTGCTAGAACACGGCCATACAGCCGGGAAACCACACAGCACCCAAATAATTACTTGTGTTTCCAGTGCAGCTGTCAAGTCTTCAAAATGCCTTCATTTACCTCTGTCTAGGACACAGTCAGGATTACATTAATGCTGACATTTAATGAAGTCAAAGGGAGGGGGGAGCGTAATGGTTCAGAGTGGTGGACTGTAATATGGAGAACCTGGTTTGATTCCAAACTCCTTCACATGAGCAGCGAACTTCAATCTGGTGAATCAGGTTTGTTTCCCCACTCCTGCTGGGGACCTTGGACTAGTCGCAGTTCTCTCCTAACTCTCTCAGTTGTGGAGAGAGGAAGGGAAGGGGTTTGTAATCTACTTTGAGACTCCTTACAGTTGAGAAAAGCAGAATATAATCCGTGGTGGCGAACCTTTGGCACTCCAGATGTTATGGACTACAATTCCCATCAGCCCCTGCCTGCATGGTCAATTGGCAGACTTTTCTTGATGGGATTTTTTTTAAAAAAAATTCTGCCTCCCATACTGCCAGAAAGCCCTCTGGAGGATGCAATGTGTGGCACAGCATTAGAGGGGTTGATTGGGCTAAGAAATCCCTAACAATGATCATAACCAAAATCATTTTTTTAAAAGGAGAGTCTTCTTGAAACCGACATTGAGCTCAGGTAAATTACATTCCAGACAGCAAATACTACCCAAAATATCTGACAAAGTACATGAACAGAAAAATGAGTATTTTAATCTGCATTAATGACTGTATTAAGGATAGATGAAAAATGCCAAACCTAAAAAAAATAGGAAAAAAGGTTGCTACCAACACTAAATAAATATTGCAGCCCTGAAATATTTTTGTTTATACAGATCCTGAAATTCCTGGTATCTTCCTTCTAGATGTCAAATTGGGTTCTTGTCCTGGAGAAGGCAGAATTTGAGAGAGTGAGGAAGTGGTGTGGTTGATTAGAAATATTCACCTAGATTCTGTTGTTGAGTATCAGACAGATATAATGGGGCTGAGCTGTGACATTGAAAGATCAGAGCTTGCAGCACAACTGAAATTGTTATGTTTTGAACAGGGAAGCTGCTGACTCCCCCTCCACATTGCTAGAACTGTCCATTTACTCTTCCGCATTTAATCATCTCTTATAGATGATTTGAGGATGCAGTTCTCAAAACTCTAGTAAACCATCAGACCTTATGTAACAGCCTTTGTTAAAAATGTTTTGGAGGTCTAAAGAAGGAAGACATATTTCTTCCTTTCAAGACAGTGTCACTACAGATTTAGCTGGATTGGGTATAGGGAATGTTAATACTGGAATACCATAGGATCTGGAAGGGGTATCTTGGAACCCATCCATATCCTTAAAGGCACTCCACATACTTAATGTCAACTGCATTTTATTACTGCCTTTTCACTGTATTGTGGGTTTACACATATATGGGTGTACACATATAAGCACACCCAACATAGATGAGGTGGTCCTGTTCACTCATTCTGTACCCCCTCACATCCCCTTTTCCAAAGCAAGCAAGGAAGGAAAAAAAGGAGCCTGACTAATTTTTCTCCCTGTGATAAAGAATTCATAATTCATGGATCCCCGGGGTCTCCTGTCACCCTTCTCCTCCCTCCCCAGCCCATCCCAGTTTTCACAGTTGTTCTTGCTTTCTCTTTATTCCCTTCCTTCTTACTTGCTCTATTTTCTGGGTCTAATTAGCATCATCCTCTTGATTGGCATCATCTGGATGTTGCCAAACACCCAGCATCCTTCTGTCTCCATTCTTTCAAACTTCCTCTTTTGCCTGATCTCTGTCTAGTTCAGTGGTTCTCAACCTTCCTAATGCAGAGACCCTTTAATACAGTTCCTCATGTTGTGGTGACCCCCAACCCTAACATTTATCCTCTTTACAGATGGAGAACACTGATGCAGAGAGTCTTAGGCAACCCCTGTGAAAGGGTTGTTCGACCCCCAAAGGGGTCGCGACCCACAGGTTGAGAACCACTGGTCTAGTTCCTACCCTCATTCTCCATCCATGCCAGTTTCCAATCCCCCCAGCTGTGCCTCACTCTGTTCATTCTCTGTTCAGCATGTTTTATTCAAGGTCGCTCACGAACAGAGGCAGGGGTTAGTGGCCTGCACTCAAGGTCCCATCCTGTCACTTCTCAGAAAGTCTTCCCAGGGCAGCTGTGACAGTAAATGGATTCCTGAACTGCTGGTCAGCCATCTCTCTGGCTACTGCCACTGCACCAGCTGTCAGATTCAGTGGCAGAGTAACTCACCTGTCCTGATCTCCCACAATTCCAAGACAGGCCTGCTCAGTTCCTCCAGAGTGAACCAGATGCCACACTTGGGATCCTCAGGGAGATGCCACATGGGACAATTGCTTTTTGTTTGTTTCACTTGTACAGCAAGATAAAGTATGGAATGAGCTATTGCTCCCATTCCAACTGGAAGACATGCAGACTAGATTACATGAGAGGAAATTCATATTTAAAAGCAAATACAACATCATTCTTATTCCAGTTTTAGTAAAACCCACTCAATCAATGTCAGCAAATGCAAATCACTGATATTACTAGCATCTTTGGTGAAGTAATATAAGAAAATTAACATGAAAAAGACTGTGCAATTGCTGCATAACATTTTATGTCGATTTCATCTGAGATCACCTGCCAAGCTGTCTGCTGAAGACTGTGTAAAAATGGCAAATCAAAGGCCTTATTAGCACACCTTAACAATAAAACTTGATAGAAAAGATACATTTTGTATCCATTCTAAATTCAGCAGCAACATTTTAAAGAAGTGCAACTCATCACCACAAAATCAGTTAAGGTTGGCCAGCTCTCTGTTAAGTTCATAAAAATTCATAAAATCGCTGGAACAGAAATAGACTACAAGCTGTCCCCAAATACACAGGGTTTGCAGTACTTGCTATGGAATACTATGGATCCAAACTTGTTCCATGCATAAACAGACCACTGCCATTTCATTACCCACAGTGTAGTCTGATATGGCCGGAGTTTTCTGCATCACACCTTCAAAGTTATAGAGCTGGTAGCTGAAGGAGTCCTGCTTCCCTCATACTCCCTATGGACTACTGAATCAAATGCAACTACTAAGATCTGGCTCCTCACATATGATGAGCCTAGTATAGTCAGAGCTATAACCCTGAAAACACTTTTCTTGGGAGTAAGCCACATTGAATTAAACAGGGCTTACTTCTGAGAAGACCTGTTCAGGCTTACTCCCTGACTGATCTACACAGATTCTGCTCCATTCTCCTCTATCATCAAAGGTGCAATGATTGGCTGCACGATATAGCAAGACACTGAGTTTTAGGTTTATTCTATTAATTGGACTTGAGCTCTCACTGTCTCATTTATTTCTACCAACTTAAAATATTGTATGGATTTCAGTTTTCTATAAACTGCTTTGTAGGCCTCATGGTTCAAAAAAGCAGAAGCCACATATAACAGCCGCTCATACCAAATTCATTGTTCGGCAGAAATTACATGCTTCCATGACTTGGAAGGAAAATAATTTTGTAAATCTATTTCATTGTCTACATAACACAGCTTGACTTCCAAAGAATCAGGGCACAACCATGCAACAATGGCGTACCTTGGAAGCAGGCAGCAAAATATTCAACAATTTACTCGTAGGATACTTGCTTACAGATATGCATGCAAATTCTGTATTAAAAAACTCTGGTAACCAGAGATGCGCCCCCCCTCCCACATCAAGTGGGCCATTCCTATGCACAAATAAGCCAGCAAAGCATTTGTCACGATGACCTGGATCCAGTAGTGATTTCTGCTGACATAAGAGATTTTTCAGTGAAACATGACTTTCTTGCCTTCCTCTTCCCACTGCAGGCTATATATAATGACCTTGAATTGCTGCTCATAGGAGAAAGTCTGCAGAGGGCTGTGGAACTGGCAAAAATAGCCCCTCTATCTGCAGAATCCACCCTGATATATTTAATTGTGGGTGAGAGTGGCTTGTTTATTCTACAATCATTCTCATATGAATTGGTTATGGGAGTGTACCACAAATCTGGACACTCAAGAACTTCAAACATTATCCATGTTCTGCTAGATCTACATATGACCTACTGAAGCAATGTTCAGAAGAACCATGCAGGAACCTCCATTCAAAATAACCATCACCTATGGTGTTCATCTACCTTAATGTCAAATGCTGCCTGAATGCTTACATGCATAAAGGGCTTTCTCTACTATTGAGAACCCTGCTTTTTAGGGTCCCAAATGAATGCAGAGAACATTACGCACAGAGAGTTGTGCATGAGTAGGTTCTGCTCTGGCAGTTCAACAGACATAAATATGTTGGGCCACAGCCTGCTTCCACAATCCTGGTTCTTCCATACATACACACCATGTACGTTCAACGTAACTCCAGAGTACCTCATGTGAAATGCACAAAGAAATCATAAGTACATACCCTTTCAGTAAACATTTTTCAGTTCTATAGTTCAGAAATTTTCCACTTCCTTCTCTTTATTTCTAACCACTGGTGCAATCGAAATATCTCAAGCGTCAAGATAATTCTCAGAATAATCTCTGTCAAAAGGTCCCCAGTATTATCTGCTAATTCCACCCTCCCCCTTACCCCTTTTTCTGAGTCATGAGATTCATGATTCAAATCGGCTTATGCAGAAAAAGCTATTTCAGTATTTGTGATAGGTGTGGAAAATATTTGAAATATTTTATAATGTCATTGTATGAACTTCTATTGCTTTGCCTGTTGCATACAGGTGATTTGTTTCAAGCCAGAAATATTATAATGTTTTGCGTACATTCATTTTAACTATGTTCTTAGCCCTATACAGTTTTTTAAGAGATTCCAGTTTTGCACACTTTCATTTCAGTATTTTCTGTATCCAGATATAAAACCATATTTCTCTTCAATCTGCCTTCATTCCACCAGGGACATCTTATGTGATGTTACAGACTCTTGCATTTTACAGCATTCATTCAGTCTTTCTAAAGTTTGAAACAAGCAAATCTAACCATGTGAGCAGGAGCACTGCACAAATGATACATCTTAATGCCATCAGTGAAGTCCTCAAAAGGCTGCATTATTTCTCTTAACTACTCCAATTAAAACGCTGAATTTTACATTGTGAATGTTGTCAGCCACAGAGCATTGCAAACAGATACTCAAAAGGTCGTGAACATTGTGTATTAAAACAAGCACATTTAATCAAGACAGATGTGTGCCTGGCTCTTTTATATGGGACTGTTTTTTGAACAACCTATTGCGTGTTCCCAAGGGGGTGATATAGAAACTAAATTTTAGTACATAAGCTCTACTGCTACCACCATTTGGTTTAATAGGGCAGTCAGAATATTGGAATTTAGAGACTTTACAAAAAAACACAAATAAAAGTCTCCTTCCGTGAAATGAAGTTAGCAACCATCCACTTGAGGGTTTTTTTTCTTCACCATCTTCATATAAGATACTTACTGAGTGTGGTAGATGTTTGTTCATGTTTGTTAGTTTATGGATACTGCTTAATCACCATTTTTGCAGAAGTCAAAGAAGTTTATAAATAATGAAGCCAATGTCAGACATCTCTGGTTTATAGGGGATTATAAAATATTTATACTATCATGGTAGCATCCAATATATTCTTTGAATCAAGATGAGGTGAAGCTCACCTCCACAGAGTACGTCAGCTGTTATTCTATAACTACACATTATTGATATTAGGGGATAGCATGGTTGGGCAGCTGTTTGGACCCTCGAAGGACTCACTATTAATCCCTGACTGACAGAGTTTAAGGGAATGTGAAGGAGTCATAGTCATACTTTATTCTTTCCCCTGAGCTCCCATCCCACAGGAAACACATCATCTAAGGGACCTCTGGGGAAATTTTCTGCTGACTGATGCACATAGACAGAAGGAACAGAGCATGATTTCTTTCCACTCCAGGCTATGCTGACAGGATTTAAAGGTCTACAAAGGAATCATGCTCTATTCCCTTCTCCAGAAGAGATTGTCTGTATGTGCATGTATGGGCATGCGGGGGGAGTCTACTGTAGTTAATTTTGCCCAGGACCCTCTAAAACCTAAACCTAATCCATAATATAACAACAATGTATTTTCCCAATGCTCAGTTTGGCACCTGATCATATGTGTAAAAAAGGGTCACAGTTAAATCATTTAAACTAGGGGTTTCATTGACTGAAGTGCACTGTTAGTTTTACAGCATCAGTTTTTAAACTGCTTAATTCAAATACCACCATTTCTAAGCATTGCTTATAAAAAGAAACAGAAGAAAAACATCTTTACAGACCCAGGAGAAATCTAGACTTTTGATAAGGCTGTAGGTTTTCTTCTACAGTTAACGCTAGTTCATTTTAAATTGATGGCATGATACAGCCAAACCAGCATTCTGATGCCCCTCTGATTTTACTCACAGAAATTTAAGCAAATATTAAACCTTCCATTAAAACCCATTAAAATCCCACTGAAAACATTTGACTATGCAGTTGATGCATGAAATATATTTGTGAAAAAAACATGCCACTTGAAACATTGTATGAATCCTCAGATACTTACAGCCGATCATCATCATAGCAACAGCAAAGATCTTCTCATCATCTGTGGTTGGTGCAATATTCCCAAATCCAACACTTGTGAGACAAGTCATTGTAAAGTATAACGAAGAGATATAAACAGAATTCTTGCTTGGTCCTCCTTCCCATTTTCCAGTTCCTGTCTTATTAAATTGATATGGTGATCCAATGGATTCCCCTAGCTGGTACAGCCAACTTTCATTCCTGATTTTGTTTCTATCGATAACTTCATTGTCTCCAATACTGTACCAAATGCAGGCTAGCCAGTGGGCTGCAAGACCAAATACGCAGACCAACAAAACCAAGACAGCTGCTCCATACTCAATGTAATGGTCCAGTTTTCGAGCCACACGGCCCAGCCGAAGTAGCCTGACTACTTTTAGAGAACTAAACAGACTACTGATACCCTAGAAAAACAAAGCAAAATAGCCCATTAGTATTTGGCATTAAATTATTTAGTGTTTTCTCATAGTAATAATTACAGCAACAAACTGAACTCAAAAGAGGTGCTATCAAACTAAACATATAGCTTATAGGGAAGAAATTGGTGTCCCAGGTGCCTACTAAAAACCAGCTGGAACACAAAGACCAAGGTCTCAGTCCAGAGAATGACTGTGCCAGTGAAATCAGTGAAATCAGTTCCTTGGTCCCAGTGAAATCACTATCACTTAACATAGTACAGCTAATGTGTCCCATTGAGTACCATGCTATTTAAGTACAACCCCTTCCCCACCATTAGGGCAGACTAGATATTGAGTAAATGATAACAAATTGCCCCAGGATTTGGAAACGAGTATGTAATCACAATTGAGGTGATAGTTGGTAGGGATCATGTAGTCTCCTTGTATTAGACTACATAAACTCCTGTTTCAATTATGTGAAACAACATTTTTTCACAAATATAATCATTATTATTATTTCAGTGTTGATTGGTTTAATCCACTTGTCATTACATATTTCCTCAATTTCTAGCTACCACAACTGCAACACATGCAGCAGAAATAATAGTTTCCTGATTTCAATACACTGATATTATTTCATCACAGAAATAGAGAATGCTTATATGGTTAAAATTGATAACATATGTAGCAAAGATCCTATCATCATACTTTTTAAACAAGAGAAAGTTAAGTGTTATGCAAATGGTACATGGAAACCATTCGAACAACCCTAAATCCACATGCTTAAGAAATGAGAACTTTAATAGATAAAAGACAAACTTCTTGTTGGGTTTACTTCTTTTCCAAATGCATCTGCCACAATACGGCTCTAAAGGACCCTTAATCTGTCTGTGGTAGGTTGCTCAGCAACAACCTGCCTGCAGGGTTGCAGATCTGGGCTGGGAAATATCTGGAGTTTTTTTGGGGGGAGGGGGGAGCCTGAGGAAGGGAGGGTTTGGGAAGGGTCAAGCTTCAATTGGGTATAATGTCATAGAGTCCACCTCCCAAAACAGACATTTTCTCCAATCACTATCATTTGGAGATCAGCTGTAATACCAGGAAATCTCCAGCTGCCACCAGTGGATTGGTGTCAACAGGGGATTGGTAACCCTACCTGAGTGACAGGACAGGAGACACTCTTGGGCTGAGCAGCAACACTCACCTGTGTGGAGCAGGTTGGGACCAGGGGCAGAAGAATGCAGTCAGATTAGCCTCAGCAACTGGGACGCTTTGGCAGTCTGCCCCAGGGAACCTCAGAAGGTGTGAAGTTGGGGGTACAAAAGGGAGGAGGGGGAAATGGGAGGAGGCTGGCTGGAGGAGAAGGAAGTAGGATGCAGTTTTGTGACTCTTCTCCCCTGTAATGCAGTATAACACTGAGGTGGGTGACCATACTTTCAGGTGCATTCATTTATGAATGAAGAAATAAGCATAAGAAACTAGCAACTGGTCTGGAGCTTTCAAGGCCCTGTGGACCCTAGATATGATGCTCTGCTGCCCCCAGAGGGTACTACACTGTCATTAAAAACATAACACTAAAAATATGAAATAGTAAAAAGTGAGCAAATGCAGCCGATCTTTTCCCATATCAAATTGTAGTACAAGTTTATAATTATTGTAAATAATTCAGATACATCTCCAGATATTCACTGGAATGTTATGCTCTTTGCCAACCTGCTAAATTCTAAAAGGAAGAAGAATGTTTTAGAATGATGATGTCATTATCCTGGGGTTGCCAACCTCCAGGTGGTAGCTGGCGATCTCCCACTATTATAATTGGTATCCAGGCAACAGAGATCTGTTCAGCTGGGAAAAAATGGCCATTTTGGAATGTAGATTCTATGGCAGTATACCTGGTTGAAGTCTCTCCCCAACCTTTCCCTCCCCAAATCCCACCCACAGCTGGCAATCCTACATTACCGTACTCTTCAGGCCAACAAACTCCATATCAAATAAGGCTGGCCCTCAAAATAGGCCATTCTTCATCAGAAATAACATATGGGAGAGGAAAACCCTAAAAAATGTATGATTATCTGTGCAACAGCAAGTCTAAATTGAAAGAAGAACCTGGAAGAAAGTTAATGTGTAAACAAACATTACACACAACCTAAAGGGAAAATTAGGCATGACACACAGATAATTCTGTCTTTGTATCTTTTTCTTAACTTTCTGTTTTTACCCAAAAGAAGTTTCCAGAAAGTGTAAACTGGTGCAAAGGACAGGAGATGCACAACAACAGACTGTCTGAAAGATGACAGCAGGTATGATAGCTGATGGTTTGAACTTACAAGCACATTCACCGGTATATCCCAGTAACTGTGGGCTGGCAGGTCTGGGCAATGCCACCCTGGCATCGCACCACCCCCTTCATAGTAAAAAACCAAAAACCCTCCATAATCCCCCATTAGGGAAAGCAGAGATACGGAACGGAAAACACAGTGTATCTCCGAGGCTGGCTCTGCTAGCACAAGGGCGCTGAATAGGCAGTGGAAGGTGACCAATGTCAACTCTGCCCTCAGGAATTGACATTGCCACTCCCCCCTCATGCTGACACAGTTCAGGAGCACCAATGCAGAGCTAGGTGCCTCAGTTCAGCATTCCCAGGCCCCTGCAGTGGGTGGGCACCAGCAGATTTGCCCCTCTGTTTGGGAAAGTGGCCATGATGCCTCCAGAGGGGGATTCCTCCTCCCAATTGGGTTGCCCATAGGGTATAACTGCATTGCCTAGCATTGTAAGAGTCTTAGGCCCCTTCCGCACAAGCAGAATAACACACTTTCAATCCACTTTCAATGCACTTTGCAACTATGTGGAATAGCAAAATCCACTTGCAAATAATTGTGAAAGTGGATTGAAAGTGCATTATTCTGCATGTGCTGAAGGGGCCTAAGTTTTGAAGGCAATTATAACATTCCCATGTGGTGGGTTTTCTGAATGCCAAGTATGTTGATGCAACATACACGATATGTGGAATCTGCATGGGAATGGGGCCATCCCAGCACTGATTCCTGTTATCTCTAATGGCAGACCAAGGACAGCTAGTAAGGAGGAGAAGGATTAGGAGAACGAGAAAGAGAAGAAAATATTGTGTGGTATAATGGTTAAAACATTAGATAACCTTAGTTCAAACTCCCATTCTGGCATAAAACTCACAGGGTAACTTTGGGACAATTATCTTCTCTTAGCCCAGGGGTAGGGAACCTGCGGCTCTCCAGATGTTCAGGAACTACAATTCCCATCAGCCTCTGTCAGCATGGCCAATTGGCCATGCTGGTAGGGGCTGATGGGAATTGTAGTTCCTGAACATCTGGAGAGCCGCAGGTTCCCTACCCCTGTCTTAGCCTAACCATATCATAGGGTTGTTGTATGGATAAAATGGAGAAGGCAAGAACCATACACAGGGCCAAAGATGAACAACAGAATAAAAATGTGATCATTAAAAAGAATTGTCAGTGGCATTTTCTTGTGTTTTGGTACCATCTGGATGAATTTCATTTCATTCTCAGCAATCTCAAACACGTAATTTTCCATGCAGTAGGATTCTCTCTGCATGCAGGTAACTTTGGAAAATGTGCTAAATGGATTATAAACAGCATCTGTACATGGCATCACTAATCCATCTTTTTTCCTAGTTTCACGGGCCATCTCTCTCTCTTCCTCTTTCTCTCTCTGAAAAAGACGACAAAGACTGAAATGCCCATCATGGGAATGTTGATGACTGTAATGAGTAACTGTAATGTAATGAGTGTTTCTAATTCCCCCAAGATTCATATTGCTAGGACTACAATGAATCTGCCTATGACCTCAATTTTTAAACAAAAAACAGTTCACTAGCCTGATTGGCATTCAGTAAGGAAGACTCTTGTGGGAAATGCACTGGTGGAAGCCCAGTTCTTTAAATGGAATTCACCACATTGGTCCCAAAAGACTGGAGAAAAGACTGGAGAATATCAAATTAACAGAACTAGATCACACATTGCACCAACGAGAGTAATCATTCTGCAGCACTCTTCCTGCTGTAATGCTGTGGGATATCTGTCATGTAAGGTAGAAAGTTTCTGAGCCCATATTCCCATAGTTTGCTATATAGTGCAACAATGCCATACTGTGTTTGGGAAGATCTAACAGCGGATGCTGGGTTTCCCCCCACCCCCAGCATCTCTGTGGCCTGTGTAATGGGCAGCCTGCTTCTTAGGCTGGTTGTAGGCAGCATGGAAGTATCTAGGTTTTGTAGACTTCTCCATTGCAAAGAAAGCCACATCTGAGATACTGACATGAAAACACGCACTGGGTGAAATATGAGTGAAAATAAATGCAAAGAAATGTGCATTGTTGATGGAAATCTTCTACCAAAGCTGAGTTACATCTACATAGCTAACAATGATCATTTCATAAGTGTTCGTCATTCTCAGAGTGTTGAAAACAATCATAATGTTTCAGGAATGGACAACTTAAGTTGGATCTTCCTTAAAATTATGACGTCTGGAAAGATGATTACTTTAAATTCTCAGACATGTCCTCTACAAGTATTATGCAAGTTTCCTTTTAAGACAAGGATGAAAATGCCTGGAATGAAGAGCTCCATCTGAGAAAAGTAGTCTCCAATATAAGCAACTGGCACTCCTTGTCCATGAACTCCGTGAGATGAACATTCATTTGCAATTTCAAACACCTGTGTTACTCACCTATGTAACTAGCAACTTTTGAATTTTATAACTGCCTTTTATTCTAAAAGGTTGGCTGGCAGCTGTTGCAAGATGTTTGTCATGGTTTGCATTTCTTTTTAGACTAAGAATTGGTACTAGCCTGGGTATTTGTTCCCTGATTTGTAGGGGAAATGAAATGGTACAGGCATAGTGAATCTGTTCTCCTGTATTCCACAATCAAACCCTATGGGGTTCAGTGGATGTAATGCTCCACTTAGGAATGCTAATTTGCCTCACTATGTAGTTTTTGAAAAATAGGCTCTTTAAACATATTTATTTACTTCATTTATACTCATATTTTCCCCAAATGTAGACCAAAAGTGGCTTAAATTGTTTTCCTCTCTTCCATGTTATCCTCACAACAACCCTGTGAGATACATAAGGTTGAGAGTTTGTGACTGACCCATGGTCACCCAGCAAACTTCCTTGACACAGTAGGGATTTGAACCTGGGTTCCCATGTCTTTTTCCAGTACTAACCATTACACCACATTTGGGACATGAGAGCTTCTATTGACAGACCAAAGGCTTCTGTTAAGAACAGAAAAATGCCTGATTTAAAAATGTATCAGTGGAGGCTGGTTCCTCCCACACACCCACACGAGGTGGTAGCACTCCAATCCATCTTAACGCACCAACTCTTTTCCTCCCCTGACCCAAAGTGCAGTTCTTGAGATCTTGATCACCCTTATCATGCTCAAATCATCCTGGGGAAAGTTCTCCTTTAGCTACTATGGCAGTGATCATGGAAGGGAGCTTAAATGGGATACAGGGTAATTTAAGATAGAAATACCGGCTCAGCTAGCTCCCGGGCTGTTTTGACATTCCAATCTGCCCCTGGGTAACCAAGATTGATCGACTGTGTGTTATAGAGACCCTGAAAGGAAATCTTTCACAGCATTTGCAGTGCAATCCAAAAAGCACTTTCTTGCGAGTAAGCCAAGTGATGGAATTCAAATAATTTACGTAACAACTTGTTTACAAGCACCATTTTAACAAACAGTTCAGCCGAAGTGGTGCGAACCTGCTGAATCCAATTATTGAGTAAGCCCCACTAAATAGACTGAAGTAGAATGCTGAGTAGACCTGCCTAAGATGCAATTGTTAATCTCTCCCAAAGCACAATACCTCTGAGCTAGCATCTATGCCTGAGGGCAATAACAAATGCAGTATTCCGTCAATGGGTGGGTTTTAAATTATCCTATCCTCTCACTGTGTGTTTTCTCTGGTGTCATGTCCTTTATTTACTTGTTTGTTAAAATATTTATAGCATGCTTTTCCAAAATATAACCCTGGGGCATAGAATATGTTCATTCTTTTCTGCCTAGCTAGTGTTTGAGCAGAATCAATGGCGGCAGAACTGCTGGTGATCCCAGGCCCTGCGAGGATGCGGCTGGCCTCAACCCGGGCCAGGGCCTTTACGGCTCGGGCCCCTGCCTGGTGGAATGCTCTACATCCAGCTGTCCGGGCCCTGCGGGACCTTGGCGAGTTCCACAGGGCCTGTAAGACAGAGCTATTCCACTGGGCTTTTGGAGGGGCTGGCCGCGGTTCCACCGCCCCCCATTAAATCAAAACTGCCAGCCTGGACCACCTGGTTGGGCCCAAATTCCACCTTGGGCCCTCCCTATCTCCTCCCCTTCCCTTCCCTTTTTTCCTTTTCTTTTTTCCTTGGCCTTAGATCGGGCGCCTGTGTATACATGTGTTTACACAATCTGGTTGTTTTAATTAATTTATTGATTGCTGCTGAGTTTTAATGGTTTAACTTTTATGTTGTATTATTTGCTGTTGGGAACAGCCGTGTTGGGAGCCGCCTCGAGCCCTTCGGGGATGAGGCGGCCTATACATTTAATAAATGAATGAATGAATGAATGAATGAATGAATGAATGAATGAATGAAGTAATTAATTAATTAATTTTATTAATATTTATTAATTAATTACCCCTCTTCTAGAGCCCAAACAGGGTGTTTGTTCTGACTGTCTAACAGCTAGTAGGAACCCCAGAAATATGCACTTTCAAAGGGCTTAGATGTGCACTAATGGAGGGCTTATATGTGCCCAGCAGAGGCACCAATAGGACAAGACTGGTAGCACAATCTGTTTAGTACTCAACTGCTCACACAAGGCAAACTTTACCCAAATTTCTCATCTATATTGCCTGGTGATACACCCATCACAAACTCCATGTTTTGCCCAACTCGACTAATAGCAAACATGCTCTGAGAGTTCCCTGCTGAAACCTTAATTTTCAGGTATGCAAAATTCAAATCAGGACTGCATGTGAGAAGAAGGGGCTTAAGTCTGTGCCCTTTTCCCTGCCTAAAATGGCTCCATGTATCCACCTTGCCCACTGGAGAGACTTATATAGATGTCTGAAGGCAAACAGTGGCTCCTCAGATTGTTTCAAGTTAGGAAAATGATGTAGGTTTAAGCTCTTTCTTTCTATGAATTGTGGTCCTAATCCAATTTGGGCCCTTGTATGCCAAGGAATTAAGTTTCCAACAGATAATTCTGATTGAATGCCTGAATGAAAGTCCTCATGGGTGGCACTATCATGTGAATCAGTGTGAATTCAGAGAGAACTCTGGGGGCTACATTGACTATATAAGGAGTACGTTAACTTTCTTGGTGGAAAAATGGTAGAAAACCAACCAGGGTCAGAGGAACCCCACATATTAGAAAGGCTAAAGAATAGCATTAAATATAGTCAAAGTCTGAATATCAGGGTTTTTTGAAATTATATTTTATGAGGAAAAGGTCAGCATACTTAACAGCTTGAAAGAAATACACTGTATGCCTTTTTCCTCACATAAATTACATTCACAGTATTTTAAAGGAATATTTTTAAAAATAAACAATGGTATAATTATGGTCATTAAGGTTTATGAAAAAGTTCAGTTCAGTCATGCTTAAATATCATTTCCTTCATCATTTTAGTCTGGGCTTAGTTAATGAAGTAGAAAATATAATTTTATTAATATGTATATTTTTCATATCAACATATGTTTCTCGGAAAACAGAACTGCTGCATTTTCTTCTTTAATTTGTAAATTTCTCATAATTACATTTCTTCTTTGTTTTTTTTAAAAAACATAACCAGCCTCTTCTGGATGTTTAAACAAACCATAAAAACCTCCAGGGTCCTGGTTAATTGAGCACAAAGGGGGAAAACAATGAGTCAGTCAAGCAGGGTAAATCATAGATATTTAGAAAAAAATCTTTGTTCTTACATGTTAACTATGAAACAAATAAAAATGCACATTAAACACTAACCAACTTCCCAAATGTACTTATAATGTTCCATTTTTATTTTAGTAGAGTGATTATTTCCATTTTAAACTCTTGGCTCCAGTTCTGAAATTACCTATTTCCCATTATATTAGTCCCACTGGCTGAATAAGTGGTTTTAGGATTGCAGCCAAAAGTCTGCCTACAGAAGCAGTGGATCTCCTAACAGTAGGGAAAACAGCAAATAGAAATGTAGTGCTATAAAAACAGAAAGTAACTGACTGGGAACTGGCTTCTACCTCTGTGAAGCCTTTTACAGAGATTCCTAAGCTCAAGGGCCAGCACTGTATAACTGCCTGATGGTCAAGCTTGCCTGCATGACAAGGTAGTACTGGCCAACGGGAGGCCTTCCTCTTATCTTAGAGCCAACTAGCTTCCTGCAGTGGGGAAAGGCTGCCTTACAAAACAAACTGACCTGGCTTCCCCTTCTAGAATCTGTCTCTAGTACTGTTGACCTTTGCACCTACTCACTCAATTTGTATCAAAATGTCACTAGAGTTTAACCCAAGAACTTGTTTTCAGCACAGGTTAAGCTCTGGGGAAAAAATAGTTCTGGACATGAACAGAATGCTTTTCCTGCACTACTGGAAAAATCCATTTTTCTTTCTTCTCACACACTTTAATAATTTAGTAGCTTACTTAAAATGCAGAAGAAACAGTGGAATCATTAAAATTATATATTTACATCCCTCTGTAAAATGGCTAAGGGAACTATATACACTGTATCCTTTATAAGAATCAAATCAAATATCTGACCAGTCTAACACCCTGTTTCCCACAATGGTTACTCAAATGTTTCTGTGAAATTGTAGTTGTCCCCAGCAATGACATTCAAACATGTGCTGACTCTAAACATCAAGGTTTTATTTAGCCAATAGAGGTAGATTCCACCCAGGGCAAATATAACCACTGCAGAGCGCAATGGGGGCGGGGGGGGGGAGGGGACAACACTTCACATACGTCCCATCCTCAAAACAAGTTTGCCCCGTTTTATTTCCCTCAACTCGGGATTTTTGAAAAACGCTAAAGCAGTCATTCTTTTTGCAAAATACCAGATTGGAGTGCAAACAGCAAGGCAGGAGGCAAATTATTTCCCTCCCTTTCATCCACAGTCAGGGTGAATTTACCTACCACAGTAAAATGTTCATTATTGCCCTGCTGTTGCATGGAAGTCCTTTTTCTTTTTTTATTTTGCATGTTGCACTAATCGTATTGTGGGATGATCTGCATGGTTGGGAGGTTCATTTCTGTATTCCTCCATATCTACACATGTGTTCCAGGAAATTAAAGAGAGAGAGAAGCGTCCATGGCCTCCAATTTCCATGGCTTCCAATTGTTGCCCCCACAGTACTTTTTGTGAACAAATAATGATTGCAACCAGTGGTGGGATTCACCAGTTTGGCAGAACCGATAGCTAAATTGTTGCTTGGTTCGCCAAACTGGCTGAATCCCACCACCCCAGGGAAAGGCAAAGCGAATGGACTGTTAGAGCCCCAGAGAAGCCTGCTACCAAGGCACCAGGCTTCTCCAGGGCTTTGAAAGGCCTCTCGCTTCCCACACTGGCAAACGGGAGCAAGGGGGCTGTTAGAGCCCCAGAGAAGCCTGCCACCGAGGCACCAGGCTTCTCTGGAGCTTTGAAATGCCCCTCACTTCTCACCCTGGGGCCTTTCAGAGCCCTGGAGAAGCCTGGCAGTGAAAGAAGCCCGGCCCCTTCCACAGAAGCTGGGTAAGTGTGAGGCAGGGGAAAGGGAAGCGGCGACAGGGAGGAATATACCGAACTAGATTAATAGAATCCCATCACTGATTGCAACCCATTATACATTTGCTGTGCAGAATCCACCATAGTTAATAGCTACCTGCATGAGTCTGTCTAATCCCCTTTTGAATACACCCTTTTCTTAACCAGTGGGTGTTTACCTCTTATAGTAGTTGATTCAATAAATTATTTATGTATCGTGAGGTAGAATTTCTTTTTGGCTGTTCTGAGACTGCTGCCAGTCAGAAGCACTATGGACACAAGGTAACAGTGAGGCAGAAAAAACTAGAGAGACCGGTTTCCATGGAGAAAATAGCTGCTTTAGAGAGTGAACTCTATGGAATTATACCCCACTGGGATCCCTCCCCTCCCCAACACCTGCCCTCCCCAGGCTCCATCCCTAATCTCCAGGAATTTCAAACTTGGCAATACTATATATAAGCTGTAAAAAGCAGGAGCAGCTTTCCTCATATCTTTCCAGTCCAGCTGATTCTCTAAAAAATGCCCTCCTCTTATGTCTATTAAAGATTCTGGAAATTACTCTGTTTTATCTGCATCAGCCCCCGATGATTCCTATTATACAATCTGCTCAGCTTGCATAGTCTATGCATCTCAGTATTTCTTTCTAAAGCCACATGTCTAATTTTGTAATTTCTACTGACACACACATGAATGTCTACCAGTATAGGACACTTCATTAATGAAGTTGGTTCCAGCTCACAAAAACTTCATGTCACAATTATGTTTAACAGTAAATCTGCAAAGAAAACCTCTCCCAGTTTACCCTTGTACCTTCAGCTAATATAACTCAAGTGGGCAAGTTAGGGTTCTGTTTATTTAGTAGTACTGAATAAGAAGCTCTTGTATCACTAGGACTGATTTTACTGACATATCTTTTTAAAAGACTCAGTCATATTTTATACAACATGAACATTAATGCCTGCAGTAGCAAAAGTGATGGGATTTTTGTGGTTTCCCCATTGCTGGTGCAGCTGCAGATTAAACACTTCAGCACAGGGGCTACCACATGGCCATTTCCTCAACGTTTCCCTGCCCCAGTACCCTGGAATTGGCCACACCCACATACCACCATCTCAATATATTGTTGTCATGATAGGTGCAACAGGTTTTCAGAATTCCCAGTTTTCTTTCTTTTTTTTAAGTCTCCTGCTGCTTCCCTTGTGAAGATATGCCTTTTTTTCCTTGTATCTCCTCATGTGAAAAAGCTAGGATTTACTGAATCAAGAAGCTTTTTGTTTGATAGTATTGTCTTTATCTAGGTCAGTTCTCTGGATTGTTTCTTGCAGATGAACTGTGTGCCTGGGTTCTGAACCACATCTAAACCTTCTTCTTATTCCTGCATGTGCTTGGAGGATGAACTTCCAATTTTGGATCCAGCACGGATTTCTGTAGACAAAGGAGATTACCGGCTGTGTAGGGAGACTTCTGTGAATCTCTCCTCCCACTGACCCCAAAATGCCCCTGATTGCTGTTTCTGGAGGAAAGGAGACCTTCAGGAACAGCACTGGGGTAGAGTCAGCAGCCTGAAACAAGAAAGGGAATTGACAATTATTATCTTCCCTTTCCACTTGTGGAAATTCCTCTGCTGGATCCAAGCATGACTGGTGCTATATGATGAAACCAAATCATGATATTCAGAGGACAGTTTGATGGTGTTCATGAGCACAGCACCATTAATACACATCAGCACAATTTGCTGGGAAAGCTTTTCCAAATGCTCATTGAATACACTTCTCCTTACCATGCCCATTTTGCAGGGAGCCTTGGGGAGCTCTCCTGTCACAAGCTATAACAAGCTAGCATAAATTTGTTTTCTACAGTAGTGATCCACATTATAAATAGCTACATGAACATGCCGTTGTCTTCCCTGCAAACCAGTCCCTTGTGTACAGTCAGAGTCAAGAGTCTGGGTAAATAAAAATTATATGGATTTTAACATTTGTTTGCACAAACTTAAGCAAAACTATGAATTGATGCAGTGCATGGCAAGAACACATCTGGGAACGGTCAGTTATGATTAAGTACCTAATCTATAAGGAAGATTTTTTCAAAATGTGAATGATTCATAAGAAGGCAGGAGTCTATCTTATCTCTGGCTAACACCTAATGGTGCAATCCTAAATAGATAGTTTCAGAGTGTAGCCTTGCTGGTATGCAGTAGAAGAGCTAAATTCAAGTCCAGTTTCATCCAGTAGTACCTTAGAGATCAACAAGACTTTCAGAGCTTTTGAGAGTCAAACATCTTGGTGGTCCCTAAGGTGCTCCTGGACTCAAATCAAATGATCCCAAACAGAGCTACATCCTTCTAAGATCATTAACTAAAACAGACTTGGGAAGTTCTGGCTGTGTTTATACTGCACTGTAAGGAATGCTAGTGTTGTATTGATTGCAGTAAATAAAGAATCAGTAAAACAAGCAAAGAAACCACTAAGGACACCGCTCTACCAAATATTCTGTGGATTTCATCTCAACCATTTAGCAATATATAGTGTCAGTGTGAAATCAGCCTCAAAGCTCACAGGAGATCTTGGATTAGTCACTTCCTCTCAGCTTAACCTACCTGACAGTCTTGTTGTGATTATAACATGCAATAACATTTACACTGCACACTGTCCTGAACTCCACAATGTAGTAGTATAAAAATTATACTACAGATATAAGTGGCTATTGGTTCTTTTCCGGGCTGTGTGGCCATGGTCTGGTGGATCTTGTTCCTAACGTTTCGCTTGCATCTGGCATCTTCAGAGGTATATCACAGAGGGAAGTCTGTTCCACACTGTGTCCAGAGAGAAGGAAATGTTTGGGGTATATATTGTCCATGTCCCAGGGTGGGGAACCAATCAGTAAGTGTTTGGGTGGAACTTGTTCTGCAAAGATGTGGTTGATAGTATTGTATTGCAGGTGGGGCTTATCAGTCCAGGTAGTGATTCACATGTTCATGCCCTGCAGCAACAGTAGTATTGGTGAATGCAAATCCTGTGTTTGGGTGGAGTCCATTGTTCATGAACTTACCATGCCCTTGGGGTTTGCTTTTGGTGTTTTTAAGTACTGGTAGTCAAGCTTTGCTAATTTTCAAAGTCTTCTCTTTCTTGTTGAAATTGTCTTGGTGTTTGTGAATTTCAATGGCCTCCCTGTGCAGTCTGACGAAGTAACCTTCTGAATTGTTCAGAATTTCAGTGTTTTCAAATAAAATGTTATGTCCAGTTCTGTTTAAGACATGTTCTGCAACTGCAGATTTTTCAGGATCGTTAAGCCAACAGTGTCTTTCGTGCTCCTTAATACGAGTTTGAATGCTGCATTTTGTGGTTCCTATGTAGACCTTTCTACCGCTGCAGGGTATGTGATAGACTCCTGCAGAAGTGAGGGGGTCTCTCTTGTCTAGAGTGGGCTCTGCAGGCTAATGGCTACTCCACAACAGAAATCAGAAGAGTTTTAAGACCAAGAGAAGCCCAGAGGACTGAGGAGAAACAGCCCACCAGAGGAAAAATATTTCTACCATACATCAAGGGAATCACTGATCAAATAGGGAACCTGATGAAGAAACATAACCTACAAACCATCTTCAAACCTACCAGGAAAATATAGCAGATGCTACGTTCAGCAAATAACCACAGCCACACAGCCCAGAAAACCCACCAAAAACCCACCAAAACCAGTTGAATCCGGCCGTGAAAGTCTTCGACAATACATAAGTGGCTATGTTTACATCTGCAGGCAGTGAAGACGAATACATGTTCACCACAATGTCAGCTTTATAACTGGACTTTTCAGGCATAAAGGGAGCTCACACCATGATGGAACTTGGTCAAAGTAGTCCACCATTCTGAACAGATGTCAAACATATTGCAGGGCTATATTGTCAGCCCTATCCCTACCATACCGATGAATGAAGAAGCCAGAAAACACACCTAGGGTTATATCTACACACACTATCAATTATAACCCTTCCATTATAATTTTCATTATGACTGGTCTAATAAAGAATAACAGCAAATATTCAAAACCCTATCCATACATTGTCACAGCCCTTTAGATGGCTTCATTGGGCCAGAAAGAAATCTGAAAAGTAGCTAGCCAATCAGACTCCTTAAATCTAACTGAAAAGGCAAATTGGCATTATCATCTTGATGTTGCCTCAGGCTAAGGAGGAGATACTTACAGGTTTTCAAAGGCTAACCAGTGAATCAGGAAGGGGAATGAACACTTGGATCAATTGACCAATGGAAAATAAGGCATGAAAGAGGGGAAGGTTTGGTACCCATCTTTTGTATGCTCTTTTTGCTGTTACAAACAGGCAACACCCTCAATCCTCCTGCTTATATGAGTTTGGGAGTCTCATCACTAGTTCTGCTTCAAGTTATCTTTTTCTTCCTAAACCCAAAAGCCCCAGTTTCTTTAGTTTGTCTTTATAGTAAGGTGCTCCAATTCCTCACTTTGCTTGCCCCCTTTGGCACCATTTCTAGTTTTATGGAATCTTTGTAGAGGCAGGGCAAACAGAACTATGTAGTTTTCCCAGTGCAGCAATACCACAGGTGTACAGAGGTGTTATGATATTGGCCAATTAAATTTCATACCTAATACAGTACCCCTTTTTCATTGCCACTGTGAACACAGATGATGTTTTCATTCAGAGATCCATCAAAACCCAAAGATCGCATTCACCGCCAATTCAGTATAAATGTAAAGTAGGGGGTTTTTTTTATTACAAGTGGGAACCCACAACGACTTCTGGGACACATCTCATTTTCCCCTCTGCCACTATTTTCTCTTTCCTGAAAGTCCCCATAATCTCTCCCCTTTTCCTGCTTCCTTCTCTAGAGTTTCCAACCCCAGGTGGGGCCTAGAGATCTCCTGGAATCACAATAGATATCCCAACTACACATATTGGTTTCTATTTAGGATTGCCAGCAATTCTTGGAGATTTGAGGATGGAGCATTGGGGGCTAAACTTGGAGAAGGAAGCAACCTCAGCCAGGTATATTGCTCTGGAGTCCACCTTCCAGAGCAGCCATTTTCTCCGGGAGAACTTATCTCTGTCCTCTGGAGAGCAATGGTAATTCTGGAGGCTGGCAACAAAACGGCTGCTTTGTAGGGTAGAGTCTATTGCATTATACCTTCTGAGGTCCCTCCCCTTCTCAAGCCCTTCGCTCTCCAGGGTTCCCCCTAAATATGCAGGTATTTCCTAATCTGGAACTGATAACTCTATCTCCTTTTCACCCAACCATAAACCTCCCTTTATATGCTCCCTGTCTTTAACCTTTCCCTCTCCCCACCAACAGCCTCTATATGGGCCAATTGTGGCCCTGTTTTGTGCTGTTCTTCATTGGATCAGGCCCATTTGTATGATAGGGAACCCTCAAGGAAATGTGTTGTGCTGCCTAACTTTCCCCTCTATACCCCTCCCCACAATATTTCTTCTTTCCCTCTTCCTAGTACCCCTATAGCCTCCCTCCTTCACCTACCTCACCTACCTCATTCTCTCCTTCTCAGCCATTCACCAACCTACTTTTTATCTGCTTCCCATCTTCAGCTATACTTCATTTTTGCCCCACCTTTCTCCTGTTCTCTAACCAGGTACCAGTTTATAACCAGGTACCAGTTTAAGAAAAAAGGAATGTGTATTTCTAAGAATCATATCCACTCATATCTAGCTTTCAAACATTAATTTGGCTTTTTGTAACCCATTTAAAAAGCCAGAATTACAGTGTTCAATGCTTACATCTTTCCTCTAAACCCTGAATATCATTTGAATAACACTTCAAAGTTGCCAGTAGATTTGAGACAGGCAAATTTTTGAAATGGAACTCTTATAACAAAGAGGAATCTAATTACGGTAATTCATCACAGACACTCTTGGCCTGTCCAATAACTTCCTCCTTTTGGCAAGCTATTAAAACACATTAAGTTTTACCTTGGGGAAAGGAGAAACACAGATAATTATCTTTACTACTACATTCCAGTCCTTTGGGCCTCTACTAAATATTGCCACCATCACATGCTAAAATGCTACTAGTTGCATAACGGTTGTTGACTTGGAAATGTTTAATATAACTGGGCCAGACCCATTTCTAATTAAGAGAACTGCAGGAATGCTATGTCTTATTATTAACAAGAGGCTTATGCATAAGTGCAGGAGCTTTTTTCTGTTACCCCCAAAGGTTGGACCAGAACCAATGGGTTGAAATTAAATCAAAAGAGTTTTCAGCTAAACATTAGGAAGAACTTCCTGACAGAGAGGTTCCTAAGCGGAACAGGCTTTCTCAGGAGGCGGTGGGTTCTCCTTCTTTGGAGGTTTTTAAGCAGTGGCTACATAGCCATTTGATAGCAAGGCTGATTCTGTGAACTTAGGCAGATCATGAGACACAGGAAGGGATGAGTGAGTGCACAGCTCTCATGGCCCTTTCTTGCATGCCCAGAAAGATGCTAATTGCTGCTTTGAGATCAGAAAGGAATTTTCCTCCAAACCAGATTGGCCAGGGATCCTAGAGGTGTCTTGCTTTCCTCTGGGCATACAGTAGGAGTCACTGGGAGTGTGGAGTGAGAGGTAATTGTGAATTTCCTGCATTAGGCAGGGGATTGGACTACCGGTAGATGCCCTAGGAGGTCTTTTCCAACTCTATGATTCTATGTTTCTAAACTAAGGCCAACTATGCAAAAGGTATTTGCAACATGGTGAAGGTGAGTGTCAGCTGCAGCAAGATTTCTTATATGGACATATTTCCCCTAGTTCTGTTTTCACTTTCCACTTTTTCCACAGCAAGAAAATCCACTTATAGCACGATTTAAATTTTGCTTCGCTGCCAGAGTGAGACAGATTTGGCAGTGGGCACAGCTTTGTCCCAGACCTCTTCCCACCAACCACAGCCAGCCTGACTACTCTTACCTCCCCCCACTCCCTCATGCTGCTTTGTACTTTTCCCCCTTGCCCTCCTCCCTGTTGTTGATTACTTCACGCTTCTTGTCCTGCCCTATCGTTTCTATTGACCTGCTCCTCCTTGCTCCTGCATATCTTTAGATTTTTGGATCTAAAAAATTAAATAACCATACTGATAGATTGATAAATTGATACCAATACTAAAAAAATTGTAAAAAATAAGATTAGTCGATCAGTCCAAACATCCAATTTGCCCCTGCATTTCATCAACAAACTAAGACTTCTCCAGCCTCATAGTTTTATACACAAGCAATCAATGAATCCATATCACACTTGAAAAACCTGTCAGTCTTGACACTTTGGTTTACAGCACATCCGAAGACAGACAATCATGGGGAGCTTAGCAAATGGCAATTGAAGTTGTCCTTTTTCAGTTTTGCAGTTTGCACACCACCATTACTCCCCCCCACACACACAATATATATATAATATTATATATATAAGATTAAATCTATTGATAAGGTTAAAAATAAAAATTAAACATTATATTAAAAATTGAAGCATGTATGCTCAATAGAGAACTCACGAAACATCATAACACCCTCCCCGCAGGATGCAAGCAAAAAGCCAGCTGATCAGTAATACTTGCCATGCAGCAAACAGGGCGATGGGTAATAATGCCAAACATGCCCCAAAACAAAGACTTCCTGGCAGAGGCGGAGCTACCAGGGGGCCAGGGGTGCACATTGCACTGGACAAGTGCCGGGGGGGTGGAAAATCACCCCTCCCCCTGCAGTGCCCCCATCCCCCCACCCCTGCAGCACACACACACCCCACACACATACTTACCTTTGTGAAACAGTGCAGGCTGGAGAAGGGGCCTGTTCCCTTCAGGCTGAAAACGACCTGGTGGGAACTACACTTCCCAGGAGACCTTGTGAGCCCCAGGGTCTCATGGGAAGTGTAGTTCCCACCAGGCTGTTTTCAGCCTGAAGGGAACAGGCCGCTTCTCCAGCCTGCACTAAGGTAAGGGAGAGGGGGGCAGGGCGCCATGGGATGTGTGTGTGGAAAACACAGCGTGCGCCCCCAGCTATGCCTCTGCTCCCTGGCCAATTCTCTTTGAAGTCAAGGAAACCTTGCTGTGCATAAGGAGCCTAAGTCTTTACTCCCTTACAGAAAGAGTTCCATGCCTACCATTTCAACTGCTTTTCTGCTTTTCTGGCAAGTCATGGCTACTTTTGGACAGAAGAAAGAAGCAACCTGATGAAACAAATTGAAAATATCTTTCCAATTCCTACACTAGTCCTGTGACTTACTGGAAAAAAGAAAGAGTTCATGTGAACTTATTTCCCTGAGAACTACAGACAAGCTGACCACTAAAATAATAAAAATCATCATCGTAATTTTTTTTTACTTTTTAAAATTTTTTTTACTGTTTTCCCGCATCAAAAGATGTGAGAAAGTGGCAGGTGCACTAATATGCCTTCTGTCCTGATAATATAGTGGTCCCCAACCTGGGTTCCATGTATCCCTGGGGAGATTGGGAGTATGCAACAAAATTACATAATGGGTTTGTTAATAGGGGGGTCCAATTTTAGGCAACTTGGTTGTCCAGAGGTATGTGAGTGAAAAAGGGTTGGAGATCACTGTGATAAAAAGCCCAACAAGTTGGGAAGAAGAGAAAAATATACCTTTCTCTATCCCATCACTAGGAATGCCAGGCCACAGATGGTAAATCCCAGGTTTATGTTCATTAAGAGTATGGGGATTAGCACACCAGCATCATGCTAGCATGCTGACTTCACTTCTGGTGAAAACTATATGTGATATCATGGAGTGTTCTAGGAGTTGCAAAACTCTACAGCAAAATCACTGAGTTTTTGCAAATCTTAGAGCATCCCATGACATCACTTTTTATTTTCACCATGAGTGATATCAGTGTACTAGCGCAATGGCAGCATGTATCCTCACCCCACTTCCACCCACCAGCATCTCAGGCACCATTTCATGATATATTTCCTGCTACAGGGGGAGATCTGGAAACCGTACATGTCACCAGCACTCACGTCTTCCTGACCACCGCCATCACACCTGCCGTAACTCCCCAGACCCCATCCTCCCATGAACCATCTCCAAATCTCCAGGAATTTCTCAGGCCACAATTAACCACCCTATTTCAGCACCCTCCTATGTTATGTGGTCCAGGTGCTTGTTTCCAGTTCATGATATTGTCAAGATTTATCTTCTTGAGGGCTAAAACTTGTAAAATCTGTAAAATATTTATGTAAGTCAAGGATGAAGAGTCAGCTGAAAACAATCCAGTTCCAAGAAGAAAGATAATTTGCTCAAAAAAACCAAAACACCTGGCAGGAAGAGAGATTGGCTGAAGTTTAGATAAAAGGAGCAGCTATTGTGGGGGTGGGGGTGAGTTGGCTGGGATGTTGCAGCTGGAGGAGTCACTGAAGCACAGCTGAGAAACCTGGATCAGAAGGCTGCTGCTGTGGAATCACCAGTTGGGTCTGCTTTGTGTTGTGGCCGGAGAAAGGTCTTTAGCTAGTATCCTAAAATGGAATTAGGTAGGCGTTGTTTCTTGTTGCCAGAACTAGGGTTTGTTTTGTGTTTAGCTCCTGCCTGAAATAAACCTTTGAACATAAGTTCTGCAGTGCTCTTATTAATCTGATGAACCCATTTGTCATGCTACTTATCTACCTTACAGGGAGGTTGTGCCTGGGCTAAAACCCTTTCTTTGGAGGTTTGGAAGTGGAAAGCTTGGCTTTAATGCCAATTTCCTGATATATGTTTTCTACAAATGTGCATTCTCATGTACAGGAAGTTTTGTATGATTGCCATACAAGCGCAAAAAGTGCAACAGAGAAAGACGTGTATGATAACATAGAAGACTGCAGACACAAATCACTGAAAAACAGGGCAATGGCTGCAGCAAGTGGTATTCTTTTTAAAGTTATTTTTAAAAATCAGAACAAAAAGCATTATCTAATCCCTTCAGTATATGACAGAATATGAGCAAATTTAAATTGTGGAAACAAATAACCATTTATATCTTTATTAAGCCAAATTAAAGGAGCAAGACTTTGACAGATTTATATAAATGCACTTTCTCAAGCAGCTTATTCCATAAACAGAACACTGGATTGTGTCCTTTTTATTCCAACGCTATAAACCAGGCACTACCTATATATTTTACTCTGATTATTACTGAATGTGAATTGAATATATTTAAAGATAGAATATGACGTTTGCTTCTTATTTATCTCTCTCATCTCTCCCAACATCCATATTGTGAATCAGGATCCACCAATGCCCTTAGAAGAAATCCTTCACCCCAAGGCCGTTTCTGCACAGCCAATAACACCGTTGTGCCGTCAGTGTTATTGACAATGCTGCAGCAATGGAGCATTCACATGGGTGGGCAGGTGTTCCATAGACAGGTACAGCATCGGCTGAACTCCAATGCTTCACAAGGGTGCGCTTTGCAAACGGTGCTCTTTTTCCCCCAGGGTATACATCACAGGCATTCAGCACCAGGATTGGTCAGTGTGGGCTGCCATTGTGGGGGGCAGGCTCTGTGGCACCAATTCCTAGTGGGCACTTCACACAACACTGACTGCAGAGCGCTGTTGTTGAAAAGACACACTCAGCGAGTGACTTTCGAATTAACCATTGTGGGCCCCTGGAGTGTTGCCGCATCACTGCAGTGTCATTTCTGCAGCTATGGCCATGCGAACTCCCCGCCTAGAACGCTGTTTTTACCAGCTTTTTACCAGCTTTTTTGGCCCATGCAGAAACAGCCTAAGACTACCAACAAAGGCAATGCCTGAGCAAGTCTCCAATGTCCAACATGCAGTCCACCAGCTATATTCCAGTTACGCTCATAGTACTTTTGACACTGAATGTAGGAAAGGCAGGATACAAATTAAATCAATCCATCAAACTAGAAAAGAGAGAGATCATTACCATTACCTTAATTTCATTAAAACGAATATGAAGAAATATACATATCTTTAATTTAATTAATTAAGCCTCTCAGTTCAGCAAAGCTATCAGTTTCCTGATCTCCTCTGTGGTTGGAAATTACCTTCTTCCTGAAGACTATCCTTTACCTTGAAGGGAAGAAATAGGGTTGATGACAGTAACTTTCTTCTGGGGAACAATTCTCAAACTTGGATAAAAGAGGGTTCTACGAAAGTGACCTCAAAAGATCAATTTGTGACACTGTGCTTGCTTTCTGGCTGTTTCTGCACAAGTTGTGTGCAATACACCTTGCTGGCAAATGATATTTTTATTTTAATTCAGCATGTTTTTCCTTCTGTTTTGTTCCAGAAATATTTTCCCTTAATTTTTCCTACACTGTTTTCCCGAGTACTTTTACCATGAAGTAATTTTGATCTGTTTCCAAGCCAGCTTTCCTTGAGCGTGTGATCATATTGAAATAGTCTTTATTTCTCCGCTCCACTTATCCACCTTGATCAACAACCTATTTAATTGCCCAACCTCCCCTTCAGTCATTTCCTCCTCCCTCTTGTCCTCCATTTTTGAAAGGATTTTTTTAAAAAAAAACTTCTGTATTGCATTAGTGATGTAATGTAAGGGCACAGACATGAACCAGGTTGTATCAGCTTTGTCAATTTCATTCCAAATAAGCAATGCCACATTAAGGTGAAGATACACTGTGTCCACACTTAGAAGAGAGAAACTGACAAGATAAGTTGCTTTTATAGGAGGAAATTGACAAGGGACTGCTGCAGCAAACCACCATTATTATTGTGGCAGTCCCTTGTCAATTGCACTGAGCCATAAGGGGAAGGGCAACATACAAATGTAATAAATAATTTCCTCCTGAAAAAATAACTTTCCTTGTCAATTTTACTTGCACCTAACATAGTGTATCTTCACCTTAACATAACATAGCTAGTTCAGGATGAAATTGACAAAGCTGATACAATTGATCTGACTTGTGTCTGTGCACAATTATGTATTGTAATGTAATAGAGAGAGAAAATAAATTCTGTTTGCTCCCTCTTCAACGTGATATCCCTTCAAATATTTAAACATGGCTGTCAAGCCACCTCTTAACCTTTCTTCTCCAAACTAAACATACCCAGCTCCCTAAGTCTCTCCTCATAGGACAAGGAATCCAATCCTTTTACCATTGGTCATGCTCCAGCTTGTCAATATCCTTCTTGAATTGTGGCTCGACATAGTATTCTAGTGAGATCTGACCAACACAGAATAGAATTAATAATAATAGTCCCTTGATCTAAACACTATACTCCTATTGATGCAGTCCAGAATTGCCACATCACACAGTTGACTCATGTCTTCTTTGGAGGTTTTTAAACAGAGGCTGGATGTACGTATGTCAGGAGTGCTTTGATTGTGTGTTCTTGCATGGCAGGGGGTTGGACTTGATGGCCCTTGTGGTCTCTTCCAGCTCTATGATTCTATGTTCAGCTAGTGATCTACCAAGACTCCCAGATCCTTTTCACGTGTACTGTTGTCAAGCCAGGTGTCACCCATCCTATATCTGCGTATTTCATTTTTTTCTGCCTAAGTGTAGCTTACCTTTCTCCCTGCTGAAATTCATTTTGTTGGTTTTGACCCAGCTCTCTAATCTGTCAAGGTTATTTTGAATACTGACCCTGTCCTCTGGGGTACTAGCTACCCCTCCTAAGTCAGCGTCATCTGCAAACTCAATTAGCATGCCCTCTATTCCATCATCCAAGTCATCAGTAAGAATATTGATAGCACTGGGCCTAGGACAGAATCGTGTGGCAACACTACTCACTTCTCTCCAGGATGAAGATGTCCTCAAATAACACAATGATAAATGCAGTATCAGCTGTACCATCAGTGGCTCATTCACTTGAATATAAAATAACATGATTTGTGCCATCATGTACCACCAATGCTTTTCTGAAACTTACACTAACTAGGCTAAAATATGCAAGAGAAAAAATGAGAGATTAAAAATGGAACACGAAGGAAATAAAAAGAAAAAGGGGGGAAGAATTAGAACTAATAAAAGGCAACACTTCTTCACGCAACGTGTGATTGGTGTTTGGAATATGCTGCCACAGGAGGTGGTGATGGCCACTAACCTGGATAGCTTTAAAAGGGGCTTGGACAGATTTATGGAGGAGAAGTCGATTTATGGCTACCAATCTTGATCCTCCTTGATCTGAAATTGCAAATGCCTCAACAGACCAGGTGATCGGGAGCAACAGCCGCAGAAGACCATTGCGTTCACATTCTACATGTGAGCTCCCCAAGGCACCTGGTGGGCCACTGCGAGTAGCAGAGAGCTGGACTAGATGGACTTTGGTCTGATCCAGCTGGCTTGTTCTTATGTTCTTATGTTCTTAAAATTACAGAGGAGTATTTCCAGCTTTTGGATGTTCAGTAAAAGACACAGAAGCTACCATACCTCAATACAAAAGTCATGGAATGCTGGTAATCCCCCTTTCCCCCAGAATATCTTCTCTCCCCTCCACCTGTTGCAATCCTTGTTGTATGTGTATCAACTGCTTATTATATTTCATGCATCTGATGAAATTAATGCCAGTTCCCAAAATACTGTGTGCATGTTCTGTGCCGTCAAGTCATTTCTTACTTATAGCAACCCTATGAGTTAATGAGCTCCAAAACTTCCTATCATAAAGAGTTTTGCTCAGGTCTTCCAAACTGAAGGCCATGACTTTCTTCATGGAGTCAGTCTATCTCATGTTTGGTTTTCTTACTGCTTCAAACTTTTCTTAGCATTTTTGTCTTTTCCAATAAGACTTGTCTTCTCATGATGTGACCAAGTACAATAATCTCAGTTTAGTCATTTTAGCTTCTACTGAGAATTCAGACTTGATTAGATCTAGAACTTACTAATTTGTGGGCTGGGGGGAGTTGGCAGCCCATGGTATCCGTAAAACTCTCCTCCAACACCACATTTCAAATGAATCTTCCCAAAAGCTTGGGCCACAAAAAATGCATTATTCTGTAAGATGCATAAAATGCTATTTTTCCCTTATGAGCTACAGGCTACATTCTACAAAATCCTGACCAATAAGAGCTGAACTCTACACTTGGCAAGGCTGACAGAGAGTTCCAGATCTGCCTGGTTCTCAGGTCGTTTGGTCCCTGTCCTCCCCTACCCCCTTACAATCATGGAGGTAACTCAAGAGTGCTATGTCAGATGCACTTGTCCATTTCTGCCTCAGTCAGAGTGACAAGGCTGCCTTTGTGCTATACAGCAGGAGCTGAGGCTCACATGGTCTCGATGCACTGCATGCAGCCATTCATACGACAAGGCTAATAAGACCCACATTCCTTTCTAAGCATTTTAAAGTGTTACTCTGACAGCAATTTTCCAAAGTAATGCAAAATGCAATAAGCTCAACTTGCTCTTCTTTCACAAATTATATCACCATATATTATCCCTGGGGATGTAATTGAGCCCTTTTAATTCTTTTGCCTTTTATATAGATTGAGAAGCTTATGTAGGCTGCCTTATTTCATCCCACAGAGTGGCAAGTCATGCTCAGTGTTTCTTTAAAAAAAAGCAAAGCAACTTTATCAGCTTATGCAGAAGCAAGACCTTTACTTAATTGCAGTTGAGAGATAAATCTGTTTTGCTTTGTGTTGCAAGGACTGTGGGAAGATGACAGTTGTGTTGTGTGTACTTTGCTGGCAGATCTGAAACATTTTTTGCTGTTTTGAGACAAAATATAAGGAAAAAAACAGATAAATCCTACATGGTATAGGCCGGGGTTAAAGAGCTGGCCTAAGTTTGACCCAAGCCTGACTTTCTATTCTTGCTGGGTGACCCTGGGCCAATCATTTCTTTTCAATCTAACTTTCCTCACAGGTTTGATGTTGTGAGAGTAAAATGGAGGAGGTGCAAACAATGTGGTAAGATGTTTTGGATCCCAATGAGGAGAACACTGGAATAAAAGAATCTAAATAATAATAAAATAAAAACAAAATGTCACAAGGGACAGGATCTTTTCCAACCTCATAAAACCTTCTTACAAAGTAGGCTTGACACTGAGGAACACAGAGAATTTTGGGAAGTTGTTTGTTTTTGTTTTAACGTGGCACATTAACTTTTCTGTTCTGCCATCTGCTTTGGTGAGACTGAGAGCCACTCCCCACTCACCATAAGCCGCGGGGTCACCTCTTTAAAAGACACGAGGAGGATGGACGTTCCCCACGTCACCAGTGCCCACTGCGCAGCTTCCCTTAATTTGCCGCTCTCCCACCTCCTTGTCGCGCGGCAAATTAGGTCCTCTGAAAAGAGCAACATTTTCAAAAACCCCGCAGGTGCCGCAGGGGGGTGGGGAACCTCGGCTGTTTACGCGCGGCTGATTCGCTCTGACTCACAGCTTCCGGCCAATCAGGAAACAGGAACCGCCATTTTGTTTAGGGAGAGTATTCCCATCAGAAAGTGCTCGGAAATTGAGACGTGTGCACAACAAGACGTGCCAGCATTGCTCTTTTTTGCTCTTTTTTGCTCGAGCTCCACTGTTTTGCAGCTAGGCAAAGTGCTGTTGAGCACAGGGTTGTCGGCGGTGTAAACCGAAACTGATATTTACTTTCATTTTTCTGCCCAAGCAATTTGCAACAGGTAGTGACGTCAGCATGTGCAGACGTCTTAAAACAATGCGTTCAGCTTATCCAAATGAACTTTTCGGGTCAGCCAATCAAAATGGAGCCCCACCTTCGGCTGGCTGCAACTCCCACGTGTAAATGATGCACACGCGTGCCAGCCAATCAGAACGCTCGATTGCCTCTTTGACTCTTGATGTGGAACCCCGCGCTATTTCCTGAATGGAAAATGAGTGGGGAACAAATGTCTCAGTTGTCAAAAGCCACAGAGGCTTTTCTACGAGGGGTCGCTGCGGGGTTGCACTCAGACGAGGTAAGTGGGGAGTGGCCCTGAGTCAAATAGCCAAAAGCTGCCATTTTGAAAAGGAGCTTCTACACTGTTGCTGTGGTTTAAGGCAAAGATGTATGCTCCGAGTCCAGCACAATGTGTTCCCCACTGAAATCAATGGGAATGACTATCAGAGTGACTAATGGAACTAATTTTAATTCCAATACTAAAAGAAATTGATTCAAGTTTTTCAGAAGTCAAAGGAACAGACTCCAGTTTCTACATATTTCATCTCTTCCTACTGTGTACTGGCATAAACAATAGATTTAGGCCTACAGTAGAAGAAATAAAGAAGATATTAATATAAGTGCAGATGCAGTTATACTGTACTTACCTTTAAGACAGACTAGTGAGCTGGCCACAGTTGTTTCTAATTAAGGTCTTTAAGCATATCCATGAACATGCCGCGTTCCAGCATGAAAGGGCCGAGTTCTAGCCATTACAGGGCAATGAGAATTTTACACCACTGTGTATAAATAAGTTATTTGGAAATTGTTTTTACTACTGAGCCATTTATAATATAAATAGTGGATTTGTTATATTTATTACAATATTTATTGATGTATTTATTACTGTATTTATTATGGTGGTATTGTATTAATAATTGTTCACTGAAAATTGTATAGAAGATGTAACTATGATCCTTCACTCATTCTTATAACCCTGATGTATACCTGGCAGAACTGTGTGACCACTGAAGAAGGCTCTTCCTGAAAAGCTATTTACCACAGGTTGCATTCTGCCTCTAGTAGACTATTCAGTATATTTGGCATAGTAGTGTCAATTTCACCAGGAGCAAACTATGGGTTCCAGCTGTATGGGAGAACTTACTTAAGACTTGCTCAGTGGGACTGACAGAGCACGAAAGTGACACACCCAACTATGACGCTGACTGGTGACTGTGATGAATTTAGTGCCTGTCATATTTTTCCTTAACATGAAGTTTAACTCATGATGCTTCTGGTTGTGGCTTAATGTGTATTGGCATAGGTCCACATTGTTTATATTGTGTTACAGAACTGTTGTTTTTCTGCAATTTTGCACTTTTTTCACAATTGCACCTTATTAAGTTTCACATTCATAACTTATAATTTGTGCAGAGTAAATAGTTGGCAGCCAAGGGACAGTGGATTCAGTTTGGATTTCTACATTGTGCCCATTCTCTCTTTTTTATCCTTTGGCAGTTTATAAAAACAGATTTGCCAACAGGCCTGGGAAAAAATGGCCTGTTCCTTTAATAGAGGCGTAGTGAGTGGAAATGGGCAGTTACATCTCTGCATGGCATGGAAGTTACATCACCTGGTAAATATCACGCCATTAAGGCTCTATTGAAGGGACAATACCATTTTCTCCAGGAGTGCTGGTAAGCCTGGACTAGCATCAGTTAACCAGACATATATTCAATGCTAAGGAAGCTGATGAATTTAAGAGGTTTTGGAAATAACTGAGAAGAGTCAGCAGGTGTGGGGGGAGGGAATGATCTATAGGGTTCATCACTTGTGTGGTGTGCTTTACACTCCAGATCCTTCATGTACATCAGACATAAATGATGGGATTATTTTTAAAAATGAGTCAGTTTGCCAAGATGGTTTCTTACTGACAGCTATCCCAAGTAAAGAATGATTAGATCCAAACCAAATTGGTCATCGAGCACCTGCTGTGATGCTGCAGTGCAATAAAATGGATTGCAGACGGGGAGGCTGTTCCATCATGCTTCAAGCCTGATAGGGAAAAAACCGCCAAAAGGAACAGAATGTGATTTTATGGTCCTTACCTCATTTGATTAGTGTGATTGAATCCTGTGTCACTTCCCTCTCTGGTAATATTACATTCTGATCTTTCTTATTATGAAATAAAAAGTACTATGTGGCTAAGAGAAGCAACTTCCAGACTATAAAAAGTTTTCTCCCCTCAGACCAGTTCAAACACAGCAACATGTCTGCACATACCATTTTAATGTGGTTACCTGATCATATATTGAAATACGATCAGTCAACTGGAATATTGCACAGTCGTGCTGAGGGGTCCAGAAACAGAAACTTTGTGATGGGTTTTGCTTCTGGCCAGAACCATCAGAAGACGTGGCTATACCAGAAAGGAACTCAACATAGCAACATGGCAAGTTCTTCTCCCCAAATATGAAGGAATGCCTCTATTTTTTTTCAGCTCCAGGTTGGGAAATTGCTGGAGACTTCAATGAGGTATAAAGCCATAGAGTCTCCTTCCAAAGTGGCCATTTTCTCTGTGTGAACTGATCTATGGCACCTAAAAATCAGTTGTAATCCTAGGAAATCTCCAACCACCACCTGGAAATTGGCAACCTGATCCAGAACCATTCTAAGAACATAAGAACATAAGAACATAAGAACAAGCCAGCTGGATCAGACCAAAGTCCATCTAGTCCAGCTCTCTGCTACTCGCAGTGGCCCACCAGGTGCCTTTGGGAGCTCACATGTAGGATGTGAGCTCACATGTAGGATGGGAGCTCACATGTAGGATGGGAACGCAATGGCCTTCTGCGGCTTTTGCTCCCGATCACCTGGTCTGTTAAGGAATTCTCATATTACAAAGACAGTCAACACTGAGAATAAATTTGTACTATAATCATCAGAACTCTAACTTTTCCAAGATGTGGTACTCCACAATAAGCGAAAAGATGCTGTGTCTAGAGCAGATTATGGAATCTGAAGTAAAACCTACATTCAAACCTACATTCAAACCTACACCTACATTCAAAGCTACATGAAGTAAAACCTACATTCATTCCATATGCTCAACTCTTATAATTAGTAGGATGCCAGCTTTGGGTTGGGAAATTCCTGGGGATTTTGGGGGTGGAGCCTGAAGAGAGTGGGTTTGGGGCAGGGGAAGGCCTTCAAAGAGGTATAATGCCATAGAGTCCACCTTCCAAAGTGGCTATTTTCTCCAGGAGAACAAATCTCCATCTCCTAGAGATAAATTCTAATAGTGGGAGAACTCTGACTACCATTTAGAGATTAGCAACACCAACAATTATGTTTAAACCATAAGGCTTTGAAGAGTTGATGTTTTCCCTGAAGGGTTGAAGGCCTGAGGTATGCAAGGTGGCTCAGAACATTTGCAATCTGTTTTGGAGCTTTATCTTGCATGCCTAAGAATTTCCAACATGGCAAAAAGCAAGAGAAAAAAATACGGTACTACCCACTCCATGTTTCAGCAGCCATAAGGCAACGTCAAGCATTTAGATTAGCCCAGATATTTAGACAGGACATATGTGTTCTCGGCCTTTCATGCTATTATACCTCCAATGCAGGAGGTGGGAGATGAGAATTACATCTTCCCACATGTGAGTTGTCCCGTGATTTGCTAGGCCTGTTCTGAAAATCAGCTTTTCTTCTGAGACTTGGCCCCAAGCATATTGGGGAGAGATTCAGTGGCATTCTTAAGGACTTGCAATGTCTTTTGATTCCCCAGAAGACTCTAAATACAGTGGTATCATCACATCTGTAATTTGAAGCAATCTCTTTGTGCACCTACATGGTGCACCTACATGTTGACTATGGACACCAGACATTCAAAAAACACACAACAACACTCAGACTTTATCCTGACAAACATATCGGTGGATTCCCCCAAGGAATGTGTAAGTGGCTTGGGAAAAACACCAATCTCAGTATGGGGTTTCTGAAAAAAAATGCTTTCTCTTGATGTGACTGTTGAGATTCACAGCAGAAGCTCTGCTTTGCCTTCAGCCCCTTTTGACAGAGAAATCGGTAAGTTCTCCTTCGTCAACTTCATCCCTGAATAGAGCCACCAGGCTTCAGCATGCTAAGGATTCAGGAGGGTTAATTAAATATTTCCTGTTCCACTAGCTCGTGGGTGCTGTTGATTTGATGCTGTGCCAGGCAGTCTGACTATCTATTGTATTAAGCTGTCTGCTGGTCTCTGAAAGGTGTTTCTTATGACTACTGATTTATGATAAATTACTTTGTCCTTCAGGCCAGATATTTTAGAATAAATCAAGTTCCTGTAGTCATGAGGAGCAGAAAAAGGCAAATGCAGTATGGAAAGTAACAGTCTCTGAGCTGTTTTGCTTTCTAAGTAGAGGTTTAGAATATGAAAACGTGTAGGAAGAGGCAATGAGTCATGGATCTACAGTGCTTTTTCTTAAGCTTTTTCTGCTGAATGTCAGCTTCTAGCTAGATATGTAGCCATTTATGAGTTTAAAGCTTTTGAAATCTGATTTCCCATTTCAAAAGTACCCAGTTATGGACCTAGAAGAGAATAGCAATAGAACAGGATTTGTTTAGCCAAAGTTCTGTATATAAATCTTGGATTAAACATTAGTTTGTTTAACTGGCCGGTTGCCTATAAGAAAATATAATCCTATTTTTGTGAAATCCTACTGTCAACTTCAGCCTAAAGGCATTGATATAAGCATATAATTAGTCTAGTATCGACAAGTCCTTCCTAGCCCAACAAAACTCCCCCTGTTTCAAATAAGACCCATACAAAACAAAACTCAGGTACTCACTTCATCAACATTCTCAAAAGCATTGATGACATCATATGGCAAGCATGACAGGAGGTCAATCACAAACCATGTCTTCAGGTAGTTCATGCGGATCAGCTTGGGGTCAGAGATTACCTCTCCTGCTGGCCCGACAAAAGTGGTATGAAAATTGAGCACAATGTCTACCAGAAAAATAACATCAACAATGCTGTCCACTACCAGCCAGGCCACATTGTTCTGTTTGGTTTTAAAGGAAACATTGTAAGGGACCAAAATAGCGGTGTAGAAGGTTAAAATCAGGATGACCCAATCCCAAGTGGTCTTGAAAACACAGTAATGTAAAATGATATGTGGTGGAGTCTTTGGTGCCTCTTGCTTGTATTGAGGGAGGATTTCAGAGCCTAACTGAAGTACCTGTGCAAACAGAAAACAATAAAGAAAAATATTTTAAACCTTTTCACATTCCTACAGCATTTATTTTCTTACTATAGTTAGGTATCATCTTTTCTTAAAAGAAGATAAACAAAATATACGAAATTAAATATTTACATACCAGGTCTATAAGAACAACACATACACCCCCCAAAAACCCCACAGATAGTTAAAAATAGAATAAAATTTAAAAGTTTAATTTAATTAAACTGGAAATGTTTTTTAACAACTTAAAATGTACATGTACTTATTGACCAAACAGAGAAGCAAGCACCAAGATAACAGGTTCATCCAAACCTGGTTTTTTTCACTGCTGCCTAATATGTTAAATTTTTGTATTGCAGTCACCAATACTCAAAAAGCTATGTTAAATACAACAAAAATGAACAACAACAACAACAACAACAACAACATTTACTCTTTGGCAGACCACACAGTGGATGAAGCCTACGTTAGTTAGTGGACTAGTTGAACATATGATAAAACAGTTTGTTTTTAAAGTGCACAGTAACCATTCAAGAGTCAATGTGGTAACAGTGGTTAGAATGTTAGTCTAGGATATAGAATCTGTCGTGGAAGTTTGCTGCATGACCTTAGATCAGTCACACTCTTTCAGCTTAACCTACCTTTCAGGGTTGTTGTTCTGATGATAAAGTGGCAGAAAGGAGAAAAGCTGGACATAAATATATGTACAAATATATCTAACATATAATATAAGATCTATACATATATAAGATCTATTTCTAATTTTTCTTCTTGCATCGTCAACACCATATATCATGGACCCAGGGTGTCAGGGGGAAGTCAAATCATCTACAGGGCATGTGAAGCCATAAATGAAAGATCAAGGAAAGAATGCCCCAGATGGCAGTGATAACATAAAGCAGGCTGGTTACATATATCTTGTAGCAGCATTTATATATAGTTGCAAGCAGTTACGGAGTTAGGAGTGCATCTCAATCACCTGGACAGGATCCCCCTGACACATGAAGTGGGTTAGGAGCTTATGAGCCTGCCACTAAATTCACAGCTGGGAATGCTAGGACTACTCATCTCCAGGTGGGGCTGATGATATCCTGGAATTAGAAATGATCTCCAGATGACAGAGGTCAGCCCCCCTGGATGAAATAGCAGCTTTGAGGGTGGACTCATCCCTGCTGAGCTCCCTCCTGGAAGTAGGGGTGGGTAGTGTGGTGGCCAAGTTTGCAGATGATACCAAATTATGTAGGGTGGTGAGAACCACAAAGGATTGCGAAGAGCTCCAAGTGGACTCCAAGTGGGCTCAGAAATGGCAAATGCAGTTCAATGTAGCAAAATGTAAAGTGATGCACATAGGGGCAAAAAATCCAAACTTCACATACACGCTACAGGGGTCAGTGCTATCAGTCACAGACCGGGAAAGGGATTTGGGTGTCTTAGTTGATAGTTCCATGGGAATGTCAACTCAGTGCATGGCAGCTGTGAAAAAGGCAAACTCTATGCTGGGGATCATTAGGAAAGGAGTTGATAATAAAACTGCAAGGACTGTCATGCCCTTATATAAAGCAGTGGTGCAACAGCACTTGGAGTACTGTGTTCAGTTCTGGTCGCCACATCTCAAAAAGGATATCGAAGAGATAGAAAAAGTGCAGAGAAGGGCAACGAGGATGATTGAAGGATTGGAGCACCTTCCTTATGAGGAGAGGCTGCAGTGTTTGGGACTCTTTAGTTTGGAGAGGAGACCTCTGAGGGGGGATATGATTGAAGTCTATAAAATTATGCATGGGGTAGAAAATGTTGACAGAGAAATTTTTCTCTCTTTCTCACAATACTGGAACCAGGGGGCATTCATTGAAAATGCTGGGGGGAAGAATTAGGACTAATAAAAGGAAACACTTCTTCACGCAACGTGTGATTGGTGTTTGGAATATGCTGCCACAGGAGGTGGTGATGGCCACTAACCTGGATAGCTTTAAAAAGGGCTTGGACAGATTTATGGGGAGAAGTCGATCTATGGCTACCAATCTTGATCCTCCTTGATCTCAGATTGCAAATGCCTTAGCAGACCAGGTGCTCAGGAGCAGCAGCAGCAGCAGAAGGCCATTGCTTTCACATCCTGCATGTGAGCTCCCAAAGGCATGTGGTGGGCCATTGCGAGTAGCAGAATGCTGGACTAGATGGACTCTGGTCTGATCCAGCAGGCTAGTTCTTATGTTCTTGTGTTCTCCACTTCATAAACTCCACCCTCCCCAGGCTGTGCCCCCAAACCTCCGGGAATGTTCTAAACTGGAGTTTGCAACTTAGTATTCACAAAGATTTGCTGTTGCTGCTGTGGATGTGGTGCCTGTGTGCAGGAGAGATGCTTTGCTCAGTCATACAGCAGCAACCTTTATCATGCCACGGCAGTCACACAAATAGCTCTGACTGCGAATAGACGTGGAAGCACAATTCATTCCAATGGCACCTCAGTCTAAGAACCTTGTTGAAATGATAACAGGTCAGAGGTAACCCCACATGCACCAGTCAGGTAGTCTGAATGAACCATAACAGTCAGAAAGGATTGTTGATCTATGTTATCAAGCATAGCATCGTGTAATACTAGAAATCAGGGGTAGGGAACCTGCGGCTCTCCAGATGTTCAGGAACTACAATTCCCATCAGCCTTTGTCAGCATGGCCAATTGGCCATGCTGGTAGGGGCTGATGGGAATTGTAGTTCCTGAACATCTGGAGAGCCGCAGGTTCCCTACCCCTGTACTAGATAAAAAGGAAAAACAGCAAAAAGCAAAATATTGTACTGTGGTACAGGGCCCATTCATTGAGAGGGGGGACCAAGTGCAAGTCTGAAGGGCTGCAAGGGGCGAAAGCAGTCCAAGCTGAGACAGCAAGCCCCTAGACATGATATTTCACATTTTTTAAATCTCATATTCACAACGTGAGGTTGGAGATAATATACACTGTCCTGAACACTGTTTCTTCCCCTTCTCAGATAAGATGCTGATTGCATTTGTTTAGTGATACAATCTGCACACAACCAAATATATTCTGCACACTTTGCTATATTTCTGCAACCAGCATGGATTCCTGCAGAAAAACACTGAGTAAATCTATTCCTTCCAAAGTGCCATAAATAGATGCTCACAAAGAGCATATTTAATGGAAGCAGGTTTATTTATTAATATGTGTTGTCTACAAATTCCTATTTTAGAAATTAAGTGTTGAAGGCTAGATAGGAATCCTGGAATGCAGATGGAAGGAATGAGTGTGGGTAAAACAGAGCAGAAGTGTGAAGAGCCTATAAAAATGAGAAAGCTTTGGCTAGAAATAAGTGCTTAAACAGATTATGAAGAGGAGATACTGAAGTCTGTATGAAAGGGGAAAAGGAAAAATAAGGTCTAGTTATGGGCTGTTTATGGAGGACAGGAGATAGATGATGAACTGAATCACAGAGAGCTATGCTAGTTAACATGTGCTAACTTAATTATGCCCTGGCCTGACCTGAATGATCCAGGCTAGTTCAATCTCATCAGCTCCCGGAAGCTAAGCAAGAAGTCCAGGGTTGCTACACAGAAGTTAGCAATGGCAAACTACCTCTGAACATTTCTTGCTTTGAAATCCGTGTAGGGTCATTTTAAGTCGGCTGCAGTTTGATGGCACTTTCCACCATCACCACCAAATTAATTAAATTAGGAATTTCACAGTACAGTACTCAGCAAAGTGACACTCTTCTAAAGCCACTGAAGTCAATTTTGCTGACTACTGCAGTGCAAGTTGTGTTATTTGTGAAGAATTCCAAATGAAACAAAAAGCAGCCTTCAGAAAGCCCTAGAATGTATTGTCGAAGGCTTTCACAGACGAAATCACTTGGATGTTGTGTGGTTTCCGGGCTGTATGGACGTGTTCTAGCAGCATTTTCTCCTGACGTTTCACCTGCAACTGCATTCCTCTGAAGATGCCAGCCACAGATGCAGGTGAAATGTCTGGAGAAAATGCTACTAGAACATGGCCATACAGCCCAGAAACCACACAACACCCCAAGCCCTAGAATGTTTTTAATTTTTTAAAATTCAATTTCTACCCACCCTTTTCCAGCACAAGTCAGACTCAAGGCAGCTAACAATCTGAAGGGCCAAACTTGAGGGCAAAGCCCCACCATCTGAGATGTGAGATTGGTTTTGGATGATGCTTCAGCAGGAAAATACACTCTCCTCCTACCCAGATATACTATTTCTTATTTTTATATACTAAATGCTGAGCCCATAATTGAAAACAGGATCCACAGTTAGAGCTTTGCAGAGCCTTCCATCCAGTTAAACCCTGTACAGCTGGCAATGCATCTGAAAGGTTTAAAACGTTAAAAGGTTTTTAAAAATCACCACATCTATGCATCTTCTGCACATATTAACATTGCCTTCAATTACTAATCTATGCTAGTGAAGATTCTATTTCTGGCTAATTTGTTGAATACCACAACATTCAATTATTGGTTTCAAACACCCTGCTAACACTCTGACTGGAAGCATTATTTAGTATTGTAAAGGTGATAATATGAATGCGAGGAAGATGAAGGAAATCTCCCTGAGGCATAAGACACTCATACTGAACAAAAATGTGTTCTGGAATGTGTTCACAGGAAAAATACAAGAGCAAATTCTTTCTCCATTCAAACATTTGGCAGACAAGAACTGTGAAATTGGAAGTCAAAGCAAATATAAGTCCAGTGGCACCTTAAATAATAACAAATTATTCATAACAAATAAGCTCTCTCGGCTGAGTCTGCATTGAACTATTACTGGTGGCAGAAGAATGAATTCATTTTCCAGAAATGTAATATTACAGGATGCAAAGCATTTCACTCCATTAACAAAGTCAAAGTGTAAGCATTTGTTTCAGCATTGTAGTACACAGTTGTAGAATTCTTCTGTTGAAAAATACACCTATCTGTTTTTCTAGAAGTCTTACAAATAGACAGCATAAATTTGATTTCGCAGGCTGCAAGTTGAGTTCACACAGTTATGAAAAAATGAAGACCATGTGCCTACAGCATATCAGTAAGTAAAAAAATGCATTCCAAGCACATCTGATCCCACACAGGTAAGGACTAACACCTGATGGTAAAGAATGCACATCTTTCTTTTTTCCTTGTGACATTCTTTGACATTGTCTTACTGTTCATTCGGCTTCTCTACAACACATTCTATTTTCTGGTGTTCTTAGATGTGCCGAAGCTTATAACTAGGTCTAGTAATGTTGAAATATTTAAAGCACTCCTAAATGCCAATTAATTATATTCATTTCAAAAATACAGAACATACTGTTGAACTTCATTATTTGCAATTAACCTGCCTGCTGTATATTCAAAGTTTTGATGTGAGCATCAACTAGCAAGGACTTGTTTAATAAATAGAAAAGGTGCTGATTAAAGTAGAGTCAAGGCACAGAACTTCAACTGTCCAATCATTCAACTCATATACTATGATAAATTTCGCAGGCTGCAAGTTGAGGTCACACAGTTATGAAAAAATGTTTTTCTAGAAGTCTTACAAATAGACAGAATAAATTTGATTTCGAAGGCTGAAAGTTGAGTTCACACAGTTATGAAAAAATGAAGACCAAGCACATCTGATCCCTGACATTTTGCTTAAGTATTAGCAAAGTCTAAAATATGCAAACATTTTACATTTTGCACATTTAGGTAAATGTACACTAAAAGATACATTTGAATATTTTATGTAGAATGGTGCTAAGAAATTTTCTAAATAAAAACACTGGTTTAAAATTCCCAAATTTGAATTTACAGTCAGTATCACCAGTAGACGTGTGTAAGTGCATGTATATGTTTAGCTGCATCATCCAGCCCACAGTCTGAAGACTACCACATTCAACAAAACACCTGCACGAGATTATTGGACAGGAGGATGAGTATGTTTCAGGAACTGCAATCCTAAAATTCTGGTGGGGTTTATAGGGGTATCATTAGTTTGGACGCTATATCCCCCTCCAGGAACAATATAAAAAGCACAACAGCAGTAGGAAAATTATAACAATAATGTTAGCTACCCCCACAGCACCCCTTGCCAAGTACATTGCCAGTTGTACGGCCACTCGCTGACAATGGTTTGGATCAGGTCATACAAGAGGACCCAGATGGAATTTTTGTCAGGGAGCCCATGGTGGCTTTTGGCAGCCTGGATTTAGTCAAGGATTAATCAATGATATTTAGTCAATGATATTTGCTGTGCTCTGATTGGCTCTTGGATTAGGTAGGATTCTCTGATGTGCCTTGGAGAAGGGGCACTGATTCTATGCATCTGCTTTGCTGATGAAAATTTCCATGGTTATGAAAGATAGAACACAGCTGTTCAGATAATAAAATCTTAACTAAATTGACATCCTCTGCGTTCTTCTGCCCAAATGCCGCAAACTTGGCCTATACACCACTATAAATGCCACGACATACAACTTATATCAATTTAAGTTTTCACTGGTATAATAATGTTTACTATCCCAACATAACTTGAATTCTGGCAGCATAAAGAGTTTAACACCAGTCTTTCCTTGTTCCAGCCAACATAACCTAAGGCTAGGTTTGCACTGCTAGTAACATGGGAAAGTCACTGAACATCACACAGTAAAATTACAGTGAATTCAACGGGTTTTTAACTCTACTAGAAGATATACATTGCAATCCTTAGCAGAGTTATCCCTGAAGTCTATTAAAATGATGAGATTAGAAGTGTAACTCTGCAGACTGCAATATGAACTGCAGAAATTAAAAAACCAAATTGCTTATTAAATATCGAACATTAGCATTCAGTAGTAGCATTATCCAAAGGCATTCACTTAAAATTCCTTCCCCACATAATGGGGAACATTGGCTTATAAAGGGAAATTATACAAGAATGTGCCATGTTGTATACATATTATTGTGATAAATTATGAACATTTCTGAGTAATAAGCAAATGACTAAAAAAATGGCTTCCTGTCTTATTGTTTTGTGCAGTAATTAGCCTTCCAACTAAAACATTCTGCAGCCACAATTCTTCATATCTACCTTTAGACTAGATTATGGTCAATGCCTCCTGGTGCGATCTTGCTTAGTGTTCTTGAATAAATACAGACAAGCAAACAGAAACTCATTCACTTCATAATTGTTTCCTTGCCTATATGTAGATATAATTGTGTAGTGCACAAGGTATGTAGACTGTATGGCTAGAGATTATGGATTATATTCTAACATATTATGAGATTTTATTTATTTATTACCCCCATGGAACTCAAGACTCAGGTATACACTGGGCTTCCTGGCAATTTGCCATCCACAGTGACCAGAATCAGAATTAATTGGCTTAAGCAAAAACATTGTATCACATGCCCTTAGACAACAACCTGGCCTAACATAAAACAACAATAAAACAACAATAAAACAGCAAAACCAGTATTTAGAAAATGATAAAAGAAAAAATGCAGCATAAAAATAGAATTTATCACTTAAAGGCTTAGGAGAAGGGAGAAAATTCCATAGCCAGAATGCCATTGATTAATACCCGCCCTACCCCCTGCAACACACATACACACACACACACATCACTTTAAAAATAAGGGTACCTGAAGCAGAATCTCTGAAATAAATAAATAAAAAGTAAGGGCAGATTCATATGCAGCAGACAGACCTTCAGATACTCTATTCTACAAACAAGATTAATTATTTACTTCATTTATACCCTGTCTCTCTCCCAAATGGGAACACAAAGCAGTTTGTATCTGTTTTTTTCTCCATGTCATTCTCACAACAACCCTGTGAGAAAGGTTTGGCTGAGAGTGTGAGACTGGCCCAACGTCATGCAGCAAACTTCCATCTCAGAGTGGGGAATCAAATCTGAGTCTCCTACTCTAACCATTAAATCAATTAGAATACACTCTTGCTCATTAAATGCATGGATTATATAATGGGAAATTTAAAGTCCACCTTTGTTTTTTCTTACTCATTTAAAATAACTTACTTTAAAATAATATGCTCTTAACCCAAAACCCATAAGGAAACACAATCATTCAGCTCCCACTAGTAATCTGATGCAATGGTTATAGATAATTAATTCTGTTCCAATAATCTGGTGGGGAAAATAAATCAGACATTACCTCGGCAAGACGGGAATGCTTATGAACATTCTCTCCTTTTTGCACACTGGGAGCAAGCTGCTGGAGGACTCCTCGGCTGCTCGTGAGTGCACGTGTCAAGCGAGCAAACTTTCCCCAGCCTAAAAAACAAGTTGACAAGTTGCAAAACCATTACCATAAACAACAGGTTATATTTAACAGCCTCTCGCAGTCTTAAACCATGCTGTGAACAAAATGCAACCCTATGGTAAAGCTGATTACAATTTAACTTATTTTGAGCAAATTTCTAGTTACATAAATAGTTCAGAAATAGCAATTCCTGGTGCTGACCATGGTGCTGAAATGAATAGTATGGTTTTCATAAAGATGAGAGGAAACTAACTCTGTGTGTTTTGGGCTTATGCTAAATTCAGCTAAACTTGTTAGTATGAGTTAGGACTGCTGATAGCCATCATGGGCCCCCAGGCAAAGATTCTATCTGTTCCCTTTCAATATGACCCAGGTCAAAACCAAGGATTATAACAAGACCAATCACTTGGCTGGCTGTTACCATGCATCTGTAATAATAAAAGGATCCACATGTCCATCTGACTGTCCATAACTCAGGAAAAAAACTAAGTATCTCAAAACTGGTCACCAGCTTCAGAACATTTGTGGGAGTTCCAGGGTCTGAAATGTAAAGAACTGGAATATTCTGGTCCAGGTTGTCTCAGCATTTCCCATGCTATTTGCAATGGAAGCTAAGCTGGTGTAGTGGTTGGTCAGAGAAGGATGCGGGAAACCCAGGTTCAATTCTGCACTCTGTCAGGGAAGCTTGCTGGGTGATCTTGGGCCCCTCACCTACTCTCGGCATAACTTGCTTCACAGGGTTGTTGTGAAGATAAAACAGAGAATAGAACAATGTAAGCCACTTTGGGTGCTCCTTGGGAAGAAAGGCAGGATATAAATAAAGTAAATAAATAAATTCTAATTTCTGGTCCTCATTTGTTACCACTGAGTCCTCATTTGTTCTGGTCCTCATTTGTTACCATTTATTATCATGCATGTTAATGGGGGGGGGGAGAATTGTTTTACTATTCTAATAGATTATGCGGAAATATGAACTCCCCCCTTCTGTTTGTAATATTAATAAAGGTTTCCTGCTATATTACTACTAAGTATATTCTAGATTGCCAACTGGAACAGTTCAGGCTGAAAAAATAAGGGGAGAAAAGTAGAAAAATAGAAGTAGGGATAGATGATAGATCTTGAAAGGGAGAGAGTAAAATGAAGTAGGAGAAAAGTGTGGAAAAGCATTAGAGAAATGTAGGGAAAGAGAACAACAGGTTTTTTTATTTTGCTACCATACCAAGATCTGACTGTGCAGGAGTTGGGTCAAAATTTTGCAAGATCTGGCTGTGTAGGAGCTGGGTTGAACTAAAGGAAAAAGGAAACCATAAACTTTGTTAGGAGGCTACATTCTGGCATTGACTGTAGCTTGTCCTGGCTAAGAACATAAGAACATAAGAACATAAGAACAAGCCAGCTGGATCAGACCAAAGTCCATCTAGTCCAGCTCTCTGCTACTCGCAGTGGCCCACCAGGTGCCTTTGGGAGCTCACATGTAGTATGTGAACGCAATGGCCTTCTGCGGCTGTTGCTCCCGATCACCTGGTCTGTTAAGGCATTTGCAATCTCAGATCAAAGAGGATCAAGATTGGTAGCCATAAATCGACTTCTCCTCCATAAATCTGTCCAAGCCCCTTTTAAAGCTATCCAGGTTAGTGGCCATCACCACCTCCTGTGGCAGCATATTCCAAACACCAATCACACGTTGCGTGAAGAAGTGTTTCCTTTTATTAGTCCTAATTCTTCTCCCCAGCATTTTCAATGAATGCCCCCTGGTTCTAGTATTGTGAGAAAGAGAGAAAAATTTTTCTCTGTCAACATTTTCTACCCCATGCATAATTTTATAGACTTCAATCATATCCCCCCTCAGACGTCTCCTCTCCAAACTAAAGAGTCCCAAACGCTGCAGCCTCTCCTCATACGGAAGGTGCTCCAGTCCCTCAATCATCCTTGTTGCCCTTCTCTGCACTTTTTCTATCTCCTCAATATCCTTTTTGAGATGCGGCGACCAGAACTGGACACAGTACTCCAAGTGCGGTCGCACCACTGCTTTATATAAGGGCATGACAATCTTTGCAGTTTTATTATCAATTCCTTTCCTAATGATCCCCAGCATAGAGTTTGCCTTTTTCACAGCTGCCATGCATTGAGTTGACAATCCCATGGAACTATCAACTAAGACGCCTAAATCCCTTTCCTGGTCTGTGACTGATAGCACTGACCCCTGTAGCGTGTATGTGAAGTTTGGATTTTTTGCCCCTGTGTGCATCACTTTACATTTTGCTACATTGAACTGCATTTGCCATTTCTGAGCCCACTCACCTAATTTATCAAGGTCCGCTTGGAGCTCTTCACAATCCTTTGTGGTTCTCACCACTCTACATAATTTGGTATCATCTGCAAACTTGGCCACCACGCTACCCACCCCTACTTCCAGGTCATTTATGAATAGGTTAAAGAGCACTGGTCCCAAAACGGATCCTTGGGGGATCTTGTCTTGCTAGTCTTGCCTTGCTCCCGTGGTGACCTGGCTGATGCAGGATCTGAGATACCATCAACCCCACAGTAATCTTTGCAGAAAGGTCAAGCCCCAGACTTTATTGTGTTCTGTTTTCCCTGTGCCCTTACTGGCTGCAATCACTACTACATTCAGAAAAAATTAAATGCACTGTATGAATACAGCATGACACTGGCTTCAAGGGCCCTCAAGCTGACTTGGGCCCTCAAAGTTTTGTTTCCCCCTAGCTATCATGTCAGTGCTGTGGTGTGAGTCCCTTGATTTTTTTATCACAAATAGTAAAACCAGAAAGTGATTTAGTATGGCATAGTAAATGCCAATGGCCCTGTTTTCCCTAAGCAGCAGCCTCCAAATACATGCATTTGAAAGAAGTTTGTGATGAGGCATGTGAGCCTGCTCTCAGAGGGAGGGGGGGAGGAATTTAAAATCTCACTGGCATGCCCAAGTCTTTGGATACCCTCAAAACAGCAATATGGCCAATGTTTGGATCTTCAGCAATAGTTTGAAATAGTAACAGAATATCTTCTTTGATAATTGTTTCGGTTATCTACCTATGAAACTGGTTTGAAAAACATATATTGGCTGGAATTTTTTAATTGTCTGATTCCTATGAACTGATGTGTAATTGAACTGTCATTTGGGCTAGATAAAAGGCTGGGAAATGACTCTGTTGTGAACTCTATTAGGTATTTTAATTGGGTAAGTTTCAAATTTATTAATGGGAAAAATGAAGAAAGTCTCAACTTAATGTCTACTCATTCTGATTCTAAGTATTTAAAGATACAGACAACAGTTATGGTGCTACATTTACAGTTACTTTGTAAGGAATAAACGAAATAATTTTATCTGAAATGGCAAATTATAATGCCATATTGACAAAAAGATTTCAATATCAGATAAACAAGCTGCAGATGATAGGAGAAAATTGGAAAATAAATTGGATACTCAGGAAAATAGGCTTACTATTATTAAGCAGAGGAGAATCAAGTAGAGTATAAGCCATGGTAAATTTAACTATCAATGACAAATCCACCTGACTCTTAACTTAATTAAGTTAAAAATTTAGAAAATGTAGAAGAAGCAAGTTCCCCTGAGACGAGAGAGGGCAGTGTGGTTAGCATGAACAGACTGTGAGAATTAAATAATCAAAGGTTTCCAGAAGCCCGGGGTAGACACCTATAGGTTCTTTATTGGATTTGTAATTGATGTTTACTTTTGGAAAAATGTGTACTTTTGGAAATAATTTATGATTTATAATCAAACAATTAAAGTAAATATGATTCATGAATATTTTCTATGACTACTTGGAATAGTCATGGCAGCCCAATCTGGGGGGTGGGGGGTGGGTAGAGTGGCATCTGGACATAGCACTGTCGCACTGCCTTAAAAAAGGCAATTGGTGGCACGAGTACCAGGGAAGAAGGAGATACTCCGTTCTTGCCCAGGAAAGCCCATATCAAAAAATGACTGGGCCACTGGGAGAGGGTGTTCTTGACCTTAATGTGCATTGGGGAATGCCCTCCAGGAATGCCCCCTCTATGCCAGTGTAGGCATTTGTGGTGGTGGTCAGCCACTACAGGGCCCAGCTTCTGGGTTTGGGCACTGCATTTTCCAGACACTGAGGTACATCCCTTGGCATTGGCATCCATACCACTTTGCACAGCACTGGTGGTGCAGACACCAATGCAACCCTTTGGCCACTTCCAATGCAGCTTCAGCCTCCCCCCCCCCCACACACACACACACACAAATTGCACAGTAAGGCAGTCTAGTATGATGGAATGTTAAACTTACTTTTGTAGTTTGTAATCTTTTGGTCTTTGCTATTGTATTAACATTTCAGTTTGAACATTATTAGATTAAATATTATGTTTCTTTTTAATAATTCTATTTTGTACATTTTGTTTAAAAATTGCAAAATGAATCCAGCATGGTATTGATTGTACATATGGATTAGGGTTCACTGTCATTCAGGTACAAATCTGTTAATTTCAGCAGTTAGAGCTACACTAAACCAAAAATGACAACACTTTTGGAGGCACACATCATTCTCATACCTTCTCTCTTTTGTTGTTTATGATTAATTACCAGGAGGTGGCTGCTGCTTGCCTTTGCTATCTGAGGTTTGTTTTGTTTTGAGGTTTTGGGGGAGAGTTGCTTTGTTTTGGAGGTTTTTTGGTCTTTGCATGTATTTTATTGCCTGGTATTTGTAATACTTCACTTGGTAAAGGCCCTAGATTGCTGTTTTATGGTAAGGCAGCGTAGAAAAATTGATAAATAAATAAAACTGTTAACTTTGAGAGAATGTAAGCATAAGAACTATTTCCTTTGGAGTGGCCAGTTCCCTGTGTGACTCTCCTCTGAGGACTGCTGTACTTCTGCATCACCAGTTACAATTATCCAATTATACTGCATGGAGGGAAGCATTAGAATAACCCACCCTCATAACTGGTCAACTGGAATGAGGCAAAGCCAGAACAAAAGTCATTCTGAATCACACTAAGTAGTCTTTTCTGTAAGTGGGTACTTCGAGCTTATAGAATCCTTTCATTATTTAGTTCCCATAGTCTACTAGTAATTATCTCATGCTAATGATTCACAGTACACATTTTGGGCATTACTGCACCAAACAAAGAATCCAGATCAATCCTGGATGTCAGAACTGCATTGTGAGTAATCTTGTTAGCTGTAGAAAAATTTTCAGTACAATACAAAACATATCAACTACCCTATAAAATGCTAATCCAATCAAAACCTTCAGAAAACCGTACAGTCAAACTATTTCTAAAATATATAGAGGGGTTTTTGTGCTTTGTATTCTGTGTGGTTTCAAGTTTAGTGCAATACTAGAAGTGATTTTCTGTCTGAAAAATTACCTAAATGCTCTCTTTCTATTGTACTCTTAGAGAAAGAGCAAAAATCATAGAACTATCAGGAAGAAGTATATTTATTCTGCATGCAGAACAGCAAGAAAGAATAAAAGTAAACCAGAGAGAGGGCCGTAATCAGTACATTTATAATAGAACATGGGTTGAAGATGCCCCTTGAACCTTCGAATGCAAAAATCCATGTTTACATTTGTTTAATCTTATTACAACACATCACTATAGAAGCCTTAGGAGAGACATAGCTGTCCGCCTCATACACAGAATCGACAAGGACAGATTATTCTCATTAGCTGGTGAAGACAGATGAAAATGCAATGGACTTGGTGACTATAGCGCAGCATATAGGGGAAGCATTTCATTTTGAAAATTCTTTTTAGCTGTTGCATGAGATTAAAAGAAGGCAGAAAATTCAAGACTGCTTTTGAAACTCTCCTCAGATTCTGGCAATTTCTGATATGTCTTAATGAGGGCAATTACTCAAAAAATATATAAATCTGAAATGCCAAAAGGTTAGCACAAGTCCTTTGCATGAGCTTAAACTCTCCTTTGGATTCAAACATAAAAATCAAAAACTTGTTACCAAATATCACATGCAGAACCTATAACCTAACTGAGACATAGCTGTTCTCGGCCCCTTGATCAGCACTAATAAATAGTAATCTGCTTGGCCACTTCATCACAGTCTGTGATTTTCCCCAAATGGCTAGTTAGCCTAAGTACATCTAAAGGCTGATCCAAATCTTAAGAGTTCCCGTTAACTATGACAGCAAACAGATGATTAAAACTGAAACATGAACAACCACTACTCAGCCCAGGCTGAATGTAAATTAACACAAAGTACACAGATCATGAAATGTCTCTCTGAACTAAGGACATAAATACCTCATTCAGAATATTAGATACTGTTTTATACTGAGTGAGATCATTGGTTAACTAATCCTGTACTCCTTGCTCCAAGGTTCAATATATCATTGCCTTTGGCATAGGTATAGTGAGGGGGGCAGGAGGGTTTGAGCCCCTGATACTCAAGGTGGGTTGGGGGCACAGGCAGAGCCCACCCACCCCCACCCCATCATGGCAGCAGTCAGCTTCAAAGTCAGCTCTGCACCAGAAATCTTCTGGTAAGCACTAGTGCTAGATACTGAAGAAGACTAGGCAGGCTGTCCTGGGGCAGCAACCAGGCAGGGGGGGGGGGCACCACCAAGGAAGCCCTTTAGAAAACTCCCCCACACATTCCCCAGCCTCTGTTGCCCCAGTGTGGCCTGCGTAGGCCTTCCTCACTGAAAAAGGAATGTGCAGGCCGTGCTGGGGCAGCAGAGACTGGCCGGAGGGAAGCGACTCCAAAAATCCCTTTAGAAAATTTCCACCAACACCTAGCCGCCACTGCCTCAGCGTGGCCTGAAGGCCTCTACAGGCTAGGGCAGCAGAGGTCAGATGTAGGGCCACTTTGTCAAGAAACATCTTTAGAAAACTGGTTTTGTAGCTTCCTTTAAGCCTGGCTCCCTCATGTATTGGAAGACATTGATTCATAGGGTTGCCATAAGTTAGCAGTGACTTGATGGCACTTACAGACACACACAAGGTTCAGATAGGGAAGAGTTGAGGCTCAGTGACACATCATTTGGTTTGCATGTAGAAGATTCCTGGTTCAATCGGCAGCATCTCCAGTTTTAAAAAACCAGGTAGGAGGTATTATGAAAGACTTAAGAAACCTGCTGTCAGTCAGAATAGAAATTACTGATCTTGACAGACCAGTGGTCTGACTCACTACATGGCAGCTATATGGGTTCATGTATTCACCACACACACCTTCTAGAGGCAATCAGGCTGTAGACAACTCATGTGAGGGACACAAAGGAGAGGCAAGCAGCATTGGGAGAGGGCAAAGTTCCTGCCCCATTTCAGAATTCAGCATTCTCACTTCATGTATCATATAACTACTCTGAACTATTTTCAAGGTCCTATATTTGATGCTTTTTTTTCTAAAGTAGATTAATGTAAAAGCACATTTGGTTCATTTACAATGTGATGGTATGAATTAGGTGGCTTTTAAAAGTGAGCCAGTTCCATTATTGCATGACAAAAAGACACTAGAATTAGAAACTTATGAGGTTCAAAAGCTCAATAATTTCTTTTAACATTAGCATTCATAGCATCAGTAGATGATAGATTTCTCTAATGAACAGCAGTTTTTGTACCATTTCATCTCTGTGTGTCATCTCTAGATAATTGCTTTCAAATATAACATGAAATCATGGTTTACTTTAACTATGGTTGATTTGTGAAATCAAGACCCAGCTCACAATGAATCCACATAAAATCCATGCACAGTGCACACTTGATTTTTCTTCATTCACATGTTGAGTGATTTTCAAATTCAGTCAAAATGCATCTACAGTGGAATGTGTGCTTTAAATCCCCCATTTATCCAGGTGCTCATCCCTAGTTCCATTTGTGACACGAATTCAATTTGGCTCATTCTTGCAAACAGGTGTACACACGTATATGTAGGATGTGCATGTGTTCATATGTGAACAGGGCTACCACTGGCTTCTCACGCTCATTATTGTCTATTCTGACTGGCAATAGCTGTTGGGTCTCTTTGGGGCTCACATTGCCTACTATCTGATCTTTTTAAAGGAGATGTCAGAGAACCAACCTGGGACCTTCTGCAGACAGAACAGATGCTTCTCCTGCTTAATACAGTTACCATTTGTGTCGCACTGATAGTAATCCTGGGAAATACTACTCTATTTAGTCAATTAGGTAGATTATTGTGCCCAGTTCTGGATATGCATGGATATGGACAAAAACAGAAACCATTCAAAGGTGGGCCAATATTCTAATATGCAGCTTTGGTTCCCTGAACAGACCATAGCGACATAACACAGAGGCACACATAGACATTAATGATGGAGTCTGGTGCACATATTAAGCAAAAGGCCTTAAAATATTGGAGGGAATATATCGATGGCACCAGGAGGGAAGGCAGAATGGCATATAGTCCAATGTCATCAGATTCTGGAAGCTAAGCACTATCAATACTTGGACGGGAGACCTCCAAGGAAGACTCTGCAGAGGAAGGCAATGGCAAACCATGTCTGCTTAATCACTTGCCTTGAAAGCTCCTTGCTTGGTTCACCATAAGTCGACTGCAATTTGATGGAACTTTACACACACACACAAACACACACACACACAAACACATATGTTGGTGGCAAGTATCACCTCAAGTGCACCCTATTACTTAGTTACATTTGTTTTCTATCCCTCCCACCTTCGGAGAAATATTTTTTAACTAGAAACCATTGTTGGTCTGCTCCTTTTTTAGTTTTAATAACATCTTTTTTAAAAAAAATCGCCATACTGGAACTAGTTGTTGGCAACTAGAGAACGCTTGCTAGAGTTCCCCAATCTTTGTAAGCCTCTGGAATCTTGAGAGGCTGTCATAGCAGACAGAGCCAAACCCAAAATGGTAGAGCTAAAGAAGGGAATAAAAAATAATGAAGGAAAGGTGGAGGAAGTAAGTAAGAGAAGAAGGAATAAAAAGAAGGAAAGCATGAAGGGGGAATGAAATCACACAGTGACTACAGAAAAACCAAGTGCTTACCAATCCTTCTGATCCTCCAGATGCAGATGCATTTCGCCTGCATCTGTGGCTGCATCTGCATCTGTGGCTGGCATCTTCAGAAGTGTATCACAGAGGGAAGTCTGTTACACACTGTGTAACACACTGTGTAACAGACTTCTCTCTGTGATACACCTCTGAAGATGCCAGCCACAGATGCAGGCAAAATGTTTGGAACAAGATCCAACAGACCACAGCCAGTTGAATCTGGCCATGAAAGCCTTTGACAATGCAGAAGGAATAGATCACTTTAAAATGTTCTTTCATTTACAGCTTTTCATCCAGCTCCAGAGTCTGCCATAACAGTTAGGATTGCAGAAATTAGTATATCAAGCTTTTTTTTAGTATATCAAGCTTTGTATAATGTTGTGATTAAACATTATAACCTATTTATTGCTGTTGCTCAAGCCAATGTTGGTGGCTGATGCTGGTTGAAAAGCTGGCATCCCCAAGTGGCACTCAATGCAGTGCAAATGTAAGCGCAAGTCAAGTACTTCATTCTCATTCTTAATCATTCTGACAATAAACTAAGGTTTCAATGAAGTGAGGATACACTGACATTTTTTGAACACACAAAAAGTATGCATTAGTGTAAAACAAATAACAAACCTTTGTAGGAATCATCTTCAATAGGCTGTTTGAAAGCTGTTATATCATTGAAAGTGCAAAGAAATAATACCACTTTATCCTGTTCATTTCGAATGGGAGCTATTTTCACAAAGAACCAAACAGGTGTCCCTGGAGGAAAGACAACATGGAAAAGCTGGTCAGCAACATAAGATCTGTATAACATGCTGACCATATAGCTTTACAAGAAAGCCATGGGAAGAATAAGCTATTTGTAACCAGATAGAAGAAGCAAGTAGGGATAGTCTTTGTCAATGGGCATCAGGGGCAGCTACCCAGAGCCCCATTCTGGGAGGGGCTCTGATGTCTTACAACTCTGCCCACCAAAGGAGTAGGGGAGAAGAAGAGTAGTCTCTTACCACCACCCATACCCTACAAGGGGCAAACTCACTCCTTGTTTGGCCCTAGCAGGGAACAAGCAGTGGGGAATAATTGATTCTGGGGCCACACTCTGGACTGTTGCCAGGGCCCCAGAATCACTAAGACTCCCCCTAGGGGCAAGGTTATAACTGTTGCAGAACAGTGAGAAGGACTTGCAGCGCTATCCTAAAGAGAGTTGCACTCTTCTAAGACCACCAACCCATTTTTGACATGACTCAAAAAAGCTAGACTGTCTTTTCAATTCTATATCCAACAGTTTGGGATTCATTGGCATCTCTGTTTTCCTCCTCATACAATGCATCTAAATTAGTCAGAACTTCAAGGCCTAGCAGTCAATTTAGAAAGGCAATGAAATTATGTGGCATTTTTGTGCACGTAGGCTCCACATCTGAAACCTCTGCACATTCAAAAGTCACCTCTATGTCCTTATAAAATTAGCATATTACATAAAAAGGCTCTCAACCAGCATTCTGATGCATCAATTTTCTAATGTAAAAAGAGTATCTTCATCTGTATGGGCACACTGAAATGTGTAACCCTCACATATTACAATCAGAAAATGCTGTGCCATGTTATTCTGCCACATGTGCAAATCAGCTTTGATTCTCGTATACAGGAATATGCACATAACTTGGATATTCTGACTTGATTTGAAAATATAAATATAAATAAATAAATAAATGCAAAAATAAATATTTACATTCCAACTGAGAACACATGATCTTATTAACTTACCACATAAAATATCCAAAATCCTACTGATAGTACTGAAAGTAGCTATTTTGCCAGACTTCTTCCTACAGTTCTCTAATTTGCATCCCAGTAAACAGACATCTTCCTGTCTACTTGATCTTTCAAGATACTAGAATCCAAAGAACGTCAGTTTTCTCTGAGGAAGTCAATATTCCCTGTCAGAAAGGAACCTCTAATGTGCTCAGTTTGAAAAGATCTGTCATGATACAGAGTCCCCCGGGAATAGGGCGGTATAGAAATTGAAATAATAAATAAAATAAATAAACAAATAAGGTCCCAGGTTCAATCCCCAGCATCTCTAGTTTAAAGGATCAGGTGGCAGGTGATCCAACAATCACTGCTTGAGACCTTGGAGAGCTTGAGACCTTGGAGCAGCAGTGGCGTAGGAGGCTAAGAGTTCATGTATCTAATCTGGAGGAACCGGGTTTGATTCTCCACTCTGCCGCCTGAGCTGTGGAGGCTTATCTGGGGAATTCAGATTAGCCTGTACACTCCCACACACGCTAGCTGGGCGACCTTGGGCTAGTCACAGCTTCTTGGAGCTCTCTTAGCCCCACCTACCTCACAGGGTGTTTGTTGTGTGGGGGGAAGGGCAAGGAGATTGTAAGCCCCTTTGAGTCTCCTGCAGGAGAGAAAGGGGGAATATAAATCCAAACTTTCTTCTTCTTCGTTTTCTTCTTCCTCGTCGTCTTCTTCCAGCCTGACTGGAAAGAGGGGAAATGACTCAACCTTGAAACAAAGATGGGGCCCAAAACATGTTGGGTGTTTGGTTTTAGATCATTAACCCTGTATTTGCCGCTAAGGGTACCCTTGTTTTTAATATATATTTGTGTGCGTGCTTTGTAATAAATATATCTCATTGCTTAATTGGATTTTATTTCACCCAACATTTTTGGTTACCCATCAGTATAATGCAGGTTTGTACAAAAATGTGAAATCTTAAAATACATATAGGAAGGTTTAAATTCCTGCAAAATAAAATGTCATTGTCTGTGAAAGCACACATAATGTACTTTCTGTTATTCAGGACAGCTGGCTAAATACAAGAGAGATGCTCTGGGCCTACCCATGGTGGTGGTGGACATTGTCAGTTGCTCTGGGCCTTGCCCAAGTGGGGCAGGAGTAGCTCCCCACTGGGCTCAGTGATTGGGAGGGGGGTGAGAGATGGGATTTTTCCTTGAGTCTTGCATGTGCCCCACTTGTATATTCTAGTAGCCAAGTCAGCCATGTTTGCAGAAAAATCAAGGAAGGAAGGAAGGAAGGAAGGAAGGAAGGAAGGAAGGAAGGAAGGAAGGAAGGAAGGAAGGAAGGAAGGAATAGGGGGAGAGAGAGAGAGAGAGAAAGGAAGGAAGGAAGGAAGGAAGGAAGGAAGAAAGGAAGGAAGGAAGGAAGGAAGGAAGGAAGGAAGGAAAACAAGAAAGAAGGAAGGAAGGAAAAGGAAAAGAGGAAGGAAGGAAGGAAGGAAGGAAGGAAGGAAGGAAGGAAGGAAGGAAGGAAGGAAGGAAGGAAGGAAGGAAGGAAGGAAGGAAGGGTGGGTGGGTGGGTGGGTGGGTGGGTGGGTGGATGGATGGATGGATGGATGGATGGATGGATGGATGGATGGGTTTAAAAACAGAGGCAAACTCAGCAACCTTAAAGGAAGTGGACAAGAAAACTAATAAGATTGATGCCATCTGTACTGAAATGAGAAAGCTGAGGACTTTAAGTAAAATGAGAAATAAGCTAGACTGTGTAGATGAACAGGTACAATGTCTTGAGGAAGACAATGAGGAATATCAAGACCAGCTTGTTATGCTTAATATAGACAGAGGGAAGATTCCCTACACTTTAGATCAACACTTGAGTGTGAGGGCCAAAATATCAAGCAACTTTTCATAACAGAGCTATCTTGATTAGTAGAAGTAAAAGGAAAAATAATGGAGAAAGTGACAAAACCTTCCATATAAATTCTGCATATGCCAAACAGAAGTAACTTTCAAGAGATTGTCTTGTCCAGTTTAAATCCAGATATTAGAGATTGAGTCTTGCAGACCCACTATGCAAGGAGCCTGACAACTGAAGGAAAACATCATAATATGAAAAGATATACTGTCCAGACTTCTGAAGATGAGGAGGCATTACAGAGTCCTGACTGAATGTTTGAGAAGTGGTATATCATGTAGATGGGAAATTCCTGAAGAGGTGTCTTTTACTTTTAAAGGTAAAAAATTCAGGATTTTGGAAATTTTGAAAGCAGAGGAATTTCTTTGCAAATACGAAAAGGACTTTGACTTACCACAAGAAAAATAATCATGCTGGATTATATCATTTATTTTAGAATATTAATGAACTTCATAAGTTGGCCAAAAGAAGGAAGATTTTTCATTTTAAAAAAAATCCAAAAATTGGATGTAATCTGCTTACAAGAGACTCATATTAGAAAACAAGACAGATAATATTTGATAAATAAATTTTTCAGCCAAGAATTTGTTTCTGATGATGATAAGAAAAAGAGAGGAGTGGTGTTCTATATAACAACGAAATTTGAGCCAAAATTGATATTTAAAAATGAAACTGGAAGGTTGCTGGTGGTGGAGGTCACAATTGCAGAATTTAAAACTGTTTTAGTCGATATGTATGCTCCAAATGAAAATAAATTATAGTTTTATAAAGAAGTAGAACAAAGACTTTTCGATCTCGCTTGTGAACATATTATATTAATGGGAGATTTTAATGGAGTAAATTCAACCCTATTAGATAGAAAATCAGAAAGTACCACTAGAATTATGGAAGGTAAGCTCCCTAAAAGCTTTTTTGATTTGGTGGAGAACTTGAAGTTGCAAGATTTATGGAGGCTTAAATATGGTAATGCTAAAGGATTTACCTTTTATTCTGGAAGACATAAATCACTCAAGAATAGATATGGTCTGGACTACTAACCCCATGAGGCTAAATATATTAAAGGTGGATGTATCGCCTAAAACTTTTTCAGACCATAATGCATTGATATTTACATGGGAAAGGAAAAGCTCTGCATTTAGATGGAAATTAAACGAGGCATTATTGAAAAATCAGAGATGTTTTAAAAGGAAAACAGAAGAATTATTTGAGGTAAATTTGAATAAAGAAACAGACTAAAATTTGCATGGGATGCCAACAAAGTACATATGAGGAGATTCTTGATTCAGCAGAATACAGTTAACAAGAAATTGGCACAACAGAAAATGCAAAGTGTTTTGGACTTGATGAAGGTAAAAAACAGGTGTTTAAAATAATATTAAGATCTTACAATGACAATTATTGATGCTGACAGAAATTAAATAGAAATTAAATCAAATCTGAATTTTGCTAAACAATGGGCCAACAAAACAGGAAGATTGTTAGCAGCAAAACTAAGAGAACTCAGAACAGATTTATTACAAAGATACAATGGGAACATAATTTGATCTCTGAATGCATTTTTAAAATATTATTCAAAATTATTTGAAAGTAATATGTCAAGGAAAAAGGATACTGAAGTGTACTTAGCTAAGCAAAATATACCACAACTTTCCCAAGAACAAAGAGAGACAATGAATTGTCCAATTTCAACTATGGAACTGGTAGAGTCCTTGAAGCACTGGGGCCTGATGGGTTATCAGCATCATACTATCACATTTTCACAGATGTACTAATGCAGAGGCATACAGGAGGAAAATGGTGCCAGGAGACATTACTATAAAATAACTATATCATCAGCACATGCCCTTAATTTATAACATTTACCTTTCATTTTTAACCCTTCAATTACTTTATCTGTGTTTATCCTCTTCAAAAGTAATTCTATTACTGTTATAAATAATAATGAGGATAGAGGGCAACCCTGTCTGGGTTGTGTTTAGATATTGTCAAATTTGTGTTTTATTCTTTCTTGTTGTTTTTGTATTTTTATTTCTATTTTGTATTAATATCACTGTGGATTTGGGGTGTATAGTGGTATATTTATTTTTGTTTTTTCCTTCTTTTCCTTTTTTGTGTTGGGGAAATAAAAATTTATTATTTTTTTAAAAAAACTTGCATTACTTATCTGGCTGCCTGCTACTGTTCAACAGCAGCACCTACACAAACACCAGTAGTTAGAGTTTCAGACTAAAACCCCAAATGCCCATTCTGATGTGGAAGCTCACTGGATGAATTTGGGCCAGTTCCATGTTCTCAGCCTAATTTACCTTATAGGCAAGTGAGAAGGCCATTGAGAGCACCTGTGTGCTTCTTGGAGGGCAGATGGCCTGCTCCCCAACTGAGTCAGCTAGCTCTTTGATAGAAGGGCTGAGAGCTCTATTGTAGGAGATTTAAATCAGCCAAGAATAGTGGGTAAAACTATATTTATTGCTGATGTACATCCATAAGGCTGTGGTTAGTTGCATTCCATGGTTGATGGGTGCTCTAGCCTCTGACTGCATCTCTGTAGCAATAACTTCCTCAGAACCTCGCAACTTAATCACCAATTTCTAAAACAATCACAATTACATTCTGTTACAGACATACCACAATCTATTCACAATATACAAATCATTACTATATTCCTCACATTCCCACAGGACAGTTTTGTCTACATTCCAGCTCAATCTTTGTATTTATACCATAAGCTGATTTCAATGAACACCACTGCAAGTCCTTGAGGATACTCTGCCATACAAGGGAGACTGGCTCAGCAGCCAGCACCACACATCTGGGCCATAGTTTGTCTACTCTAGGAGAAGTTGCTGGGAGGAGGGAAAGCTGAAGTCAAGGGAGCAGATAACTGTAGGTTATGTTGTGGGCAGAAGGAGAAAAGGAAGCAGGCAAGGGGGAGAGGCTATGGGGGCTTTCAGGGAAGGGAAAGAGGAAATAGTGGGGATTGCAGAAATGAGATTCCCTCCGCAAGCCTTGCCGGTTGCTTGTAAAGATTCTAAAAGCCAATTAACACCCCAAAAAATCCCTTCAAGGCAGCATTGGAGGCTTCTCACACCTTTTAGGTGCTTCTCAAAATCAGGCACCCATGTTTGTGTAGTGGTGGACCAGCCCTGCCCCTGCATTTTGCTTAGAGTACAGATTATGCCCAGGTATGTGTACACAGGACCTCAGGCTTACTCACTAAAACTGCACCAGATACCCACTGAATCTGCCAGACATATGTCAACTCTCTAAATAACCGAGCATGATGAAGTGTATGGCTGATTTTTAGTTGCACAGAAGCTTCAGCTAACCTTGGACACTCTCTCGATCAGTATTAAACTATTCATTTTTAATGCTGTCACGGAACATGCTTGCAAGACCTACATCATCTGTCCTGGATTAATTAGTAAACAAGTTGGGTCTCTGACAGCAGAATGGGTTAAGACATTCCCATTCCTGATATAAAGTGTGTAAATTAAGTAGACAAAGCCTCCAACATCTTACTGTCTCTAAAATAAGCACACAAGAAACTCTAAGTGTGACTAAGTGATCCATCTTGGCAGGCATAGTGCGCGGAGGGAGAAAATAACTGGCTGCAAGAATGCACAGACTAATTTCTCAGTACAGTGCAGTAGACCCAAGGATGCTATTTCCAGTGTCTTAAAAGCTGCCACCTCTGCATTTTTTTCCATTTGCAGGACAGCTAATAATAGGTCAGTAGGTCAAAATGTTACACATTCTGTAACATTTACCTCCTCTTTGGGGGTGGGAGGAATCTATTTTAGTCCCTGAAAGAGAATCATAAGACTTTGCTTGGTTATACTGGAAAACCGTAAAACTACTAAAGAGCATAAGTTTTCTTCAATCCACCACCTATTTTGATAAGATTTATAGACTGTCTGGCTTTTTATATGCTATTAAAGCAGCTACCCAATAAAAAAAGGAACAAGAGGGATATTTAATGGGTTTCCTTGCACTTTTTCCTTATGCTTTTCCAAATTTCAAGTGGGCCTCCCTTTTCTCCCCTAAGTGCTGGCCACTGGATTCTTCCTACTCCTGTCACTGTGTGGTTGCCAGTTTAAACCATCCCCCAGATAGGTTTGCAGTATGTGCACCAACTGTAAGAACTGTACATTGTAACAAGGTTTTACTGAAACATTATTTTAAACTTAAATTATATAGGATTATATTACTGCGTATTATATTTTGATGTAAGCTATCCTGAGCCTGGTTCATTAGGAGATGGCAGGGTATGAATAAAATTTTCATTTCATTTTCATTCATTCAGTCATCTTCTCAAAATAAATTCTTGAGATATGTTATAAGATTACAGTTAAGCAAAACCTAGTCTTGTTTATTTTATTTTATTATTAGCCAACCTGTTCAACTGAGTGCTCAAGAATCTTACAATAACAAAACATACAAATAAAATCAATTCCAAAACTTACAAAAATGAAACCAATCCAGCCAGTAAATACCATAATCCAAACATTCAATCTATCACACCATCATCTATTCAGCTATAATCATGTTTGTGTGTGTTAAGTGCTGTCAAGTTGCTTCTGACTTATGGCAGAAACACGGCCTGGGGAGGGCAGGAGGCGGCCTGCAGGGAGGTGGGGACAGCTCATATGACCGGCCTGCCGCTGTGGTGCCCGTCCAAGCTGCCCCTGAGCCCCGGCCCCTGAGCAAGAGGGGGTGCGGGGCTGAGGGGTGCCCGGAGCAGGTGTTGCCCTCGGGCGCCATTTCCCCCCCGATACACTTCTGGTCCACAGTATCTGTAAAACTCTCCACCAACACCATATTTTAAAGGAATCTACTTTCTTCCTTTCAGCTTTCTTCACTCTTCAACTTTCACCTACATAGTGATGGGGAATACTATGCCATGAATTAACTTGGTCTTGGCTGTCAGTGACACATCCTTTCACTTAAGAATCTTTTCTAGCTCCTTCATAGTCTGCTCTTCCCAGTCTCCTGATTTCTTGGTTTCAGTCTCCCTTTTGGTTGACGATAAGCCGAGGAATAGAAAATCTTGAATAATTTCAGTTTCCTCATTTGTTCATGTTTATTCAGCCCCAAAAGCCCTCTAAAACAACATGCCTTTTCATGAAGAGAAGTCACACCTTTGTAATCCGGTGTGTGACCCATGGCTTCTAACCTCCTTTAAAGGGATATTTCACAGTTCTGGGAACAACTGGTAAAAAGACCTTGTCACATAGTTTTACCCACTGTTTGTCTTGCTGTTCATGTGACCCACAATATTTTCATTTTAAATCCTTTTTTCTTCAGGTAATGTGAGAAATCCTGGGCCTGTCATTAAGAGGAATCCAAGATGTATCCCCCCCGCCCCGTATAATAACTGCTCAAATATTGAGAAAGGGTGGTGAAGCCATGGGGAGAAGGTGCATCTTTGTGGTCCTACCATGTGATCCTGGGCTTCTAATGCTAACCCAATGGCAAAGGAAATACCATGTTGCAGTGGCATCCCATCTGCCATCAGAAAGTGGCCTTTACTCAGCCATTGTTTTTTTCAGTCTTCCATCATAACAGGACAATAACTCTGGCTCATCTTATGAAGCTTTGGTAAGGATCTCTGAGAGTGACCCAGCTGGTGCTCTAGAAGTGTGGTTTGAACGGATGAATGCAGAGACCATCCTCTGACAGAGCAGCTATGGCTTCACGAGCCTCTGACCACCACTGAATTATTGGACATTATATCACAAGTGAGCCCTATTCCAGCAGTATTCCCTTGAGTGAGTGTTGGAGCAAAGCCTCACACACCCGTTTTGCCATGTGCCCAATGCTCTGCTTATCACAGACACATTTCCTTCACATTCTCAACATGCCACTTAAGCTGAGCGAATTGACCCTGATCCTCAAATCAGTGCAGATATACTGTAAACAGTAACTGTACAGTTTGTTTGGTATATGTGTAGCCAACACAAGAAGTATTTAAAACATAGTGTGCAAACTATACATCATTGAACAGAATCAAAGAATTTTTAAAAGTCAGTAGCCCTGTGCAGTCATTATGATTCTCATGATCCAACTATGCCTAATCCTCTCAATACGTTCAATCATCATTTTGTGTGAATATGGCAGTCCCACTAAAGATTGCAAAACTGGAAGCCCAGATTTTTTGATATGTACATGCACACATCAAAGCTGGAAAAGTTACGTATTATTCTCTTCATACAAAATGGCAACCATGCTAATCAGGAAGGTCAATAATAATATATTCTCCCTTTATGGAATGCCAAAATCAGAATGACAGAACAAGGCTTACATTATTCAGCTGATGCTCCTGGCCAAAGACTGGCTTTGGCCATTTGGTGCACCAGGACTGCTTCAAACAGAATCCTGTCTCATAAGGAGTAGCACCTCAAGCTAATAAGCAGGAATAAACTGTCAGGGCAATGAAATAGACACATTCCTCGGTTCATGTAAAGGTCTGTTAATCCTCTGGAAACTAGCAAGGGACCTAATAGACCAGTAGATTGCCAAGGTCAAAAACTTCTAGTCAGCAGCATAGAGGACGTAAATCTGATTCTTTCTCATGCCCAGCTCGATGGCAATCACTTTAAAGCTATTTCCACTGGAAGACTGAGAAAGATTTCCCCCATCCACTTTCAGCAGCCTTTTAGAAAGTGATTTTTATTCTGTGTTTCAGAGAACACGTGGGTGTCTTGGAAGCTTATCAGGAATCTCCAACTAGATCAATTATAGCAAATAAGCCTGTCCATACGTGGAAAGGTACAGTACAGCCTGATCACATAAAATCTCAGAAGCTAAACTTGGATGGGAGACCACCAAGGAAAACTTTACCAAGGAATTAAATGGCAAACCACCTGTCAGTCCCCCACCTCCACTGAGGTTGAGAGCTCTTCAGTTAAAGTACTTGAGCCTCAGAGAAGCGAGACAGCTGTGTCAACAGAGGTGGAAGATTTACAATCACAGACACCCTGCTCAGAGCTTATCAGAAGTACTGGACAGCATGTCGACAGTTCCTCTGACTCTCTAGATACAGAACAGCGCTGTAGGTGAAAACTTAGGGCTGCTCTGCAGGAGAGGTGAAGGTCAGCATGTTTGCAAAGCTGAAGCTGTGCAGCAGAACGTGCTGAGTCTTTACATGAACCTCTCATTCAGGCAGTCCAGATGGATTTAACGAGAAGTGGTAAAGTCTAAAGGTGTGGATGCAACATTCCAATTCTTGATGCTGCCTGCGCTCCACTGCTCTGTTCCCAGACACTGCATTGATCTCAGACTGGCTTGGTAACAACCTTGATTCCAGTTTCTCTCCTTCAGTGAGTATGCTCTTAGGTGTTTGACTATCTGGCTTGTTTGACCCTGCTTCCTGGATTCTCCCACTGGCCTGATCCATCTGCGTTTGAACTCTGTTTGCTGCTTACCTGCTTGGACTGCCATGGGGGCGTCTCACCGCCTCTGGCCCTGCCACAGTTGTCACTGCTCTGCGCCTCGGAGCCTCCTCAACAGGATGCTACCACCCTGCCTAGCCTGTACACCACCTCTATTTAATCACTTGCCTTGAGAACCCTATTATGGGCTACAATAAGTCTGCTGAACCTTTTATTATTATTATTATTATTATTATTATTATTATTATTATTATTATTATTATTATTATAATACAAAAACAGTTATACACAGCAAACAAGATCAATATGCTGGATTTTGTATTACATCACACGTCGCACACTTCCCAAGCATCTAGAACTATGTGATGTATCAACGAATAATGTGTGCAGAGCCGAGTAGGGTGGCCTTTTGCAGCTGACATATGGTGATTTTGTCAGCGCCTATTGTTTTTAAGTGCCGTCCAAGGTCTTTATGCACTGCACCCAGTGTGCCAATCAACACTGGGACCACCTTTACTAGTTTGTGGCAGAGTCATCGTCGTCGTCGTCGTCGTTGTTGTTATTAATTCAATTTGGTATACCGCCCCATCCCTGGGCTCTGGGCAGTGTACAACATCAACATAAAAAGTGGATGGGGGAAATCAACATAAAAGTGGATGGGGGAAATCAACATAAAATACATATGAGGGGCGAGTAAATACAATAACAATCAACATAAAATACAATGAGGGGCGAGTAAATAACAACCAATAAATAATACCTAACATGAAAAACTGAGCCCCATAAACTCTAAAATTAATTTAATTTAATTTAATTGGAATCCCGCAAAAAACCTTACTTTAAAAATCCTCCTAATGAGGGAAGAGGGGGGCACAGTGGGTCCCTGGATGAGGGAAGAGGGGGGCACAGTGGGTCCTTTTACATTCAATACTAAAAAAATTCGGTAAAATTCGGATTTGGGTATTTGGGGGCATAAAATGATTTGTATGCCCGAATCCGAATCATAGCCAATTCGGATATGCCGGAAAATTCGGGTAAATCCGAAAAATTCGGGTCCGTTTTATTATTTTTTTGAATTTTTAGTGTTTTTACACGTTTTGGCCTGCAGGGGACGCAATTTTAAAGCTAGTGGCACTAAAATTTCAAGATATCATCTAGAGACTGTCCTGATGATTCTCCCCAAGTTTGGTGCAGTTTGGTTCAGAGGGAGAAAAGTTATTGACCCTCAAAAGGGGTGCCCCATCCCCCATTGTTTCCAATGGAAGCTAACAGGAGATGGGGGCTACACTTTTGAAGGTCCATAACTTTGGACCCCCTGAACCAAACTTCACCAAACTTGGGAAGTATCATAGGGACAGCACTTGTATGATACCCTGAAATTTTGGTGACAGTAGCTCTAAAACTGCACCCCTCACAGTCACCCAAAGAAATTTCCCCAGATTCTGTGCTCTGTAGTGGCTGGCTGGCTCCATTGCAGCCAATGGGAAATTTCTGTGGGAGGTCTGTGGAGTGCACATTTCTCATGGTAAACCCACAAAACTTTCAGGGTGTCTTCAGGAGAGTCTCTTCATGACACCATCCAGGTTTGGTGACCGTTGCTTCAAGGGGTTCAATGTTATGGGTAGGGTCCATCTCCCACTGCCCCATAAGCAAAGTTCCTCAAACCTGGATGGTGTCATTCAGAGACTCTCCTGAAGATACCCTGAACGTTTTGTGACTGTACCTTGATAAATGTGCACCCCACAGCCCTCCACCAGAAATTCCCCATTGACAGCAATGCAGAAGTCACTGCAGAGCACAGAATCTTGGGCAAATTTTTGGGGGTGCCTGCAGGGGCGCATTTTTAGACACATCAGCACCAAAATATCAGGGTATCATCAGGAGACTGTCCTGTTGACACCTCCCAAGCTTGGTGCAGTTTGGTTTAGGGAGGCCAAAGTTATGGACCCTCAAAATGGTAGCCACCATCTCCTTAGCTCCCATTGGAAACAATGGGGGATAGGGACCCTCTTTGAGGGTCCATAACTTTGGCCCCCCTGAACCAAACTGCACCAAATTTGGGGGGTGTCATCAGGACAGTCTCCTGATGATACCCTGAAATTCGGTGCCACTAGCTTTCAAAATTCCAGTTTTCATGTTTCACCGCTCCTGCACATGAAGCCTGCTGGAGTGAGTGAGTGGTGAAACATGCAAACCAGCATTTTTAAAGCTAGTGACACCAAACTTTCAGGGTATCATCAGGAGACTGTCCTGATGATACCCCCAAAGTTTGGTGCAGTTTGGTTCAGAGGAGCCAAAGTTATGGACTCTCAAATGTGTAGCCCCATCCCCTACCAGCTCCCATTGGAAACAATGGGGATAGTTGCACCCCTTTTGAGGGTCCATACCTGAACCAAACTGCACCAAACTTGGTGGGCAACATCAGGACAGTCACCTGATGATACCCTGATAATTTGGTGCCAATACATCTCAAAATGCGTCCCCTGCAGGCACCCCCAGAAATTTGCCCAAGATTCTTTGTTCTGCAGTGACTTAGCTGTATTGCTGTCAATGGGGAATTTCTGGTAGAGAGCTGTGAGGTGCACATTTCTGAAGGTATGGTCACAAAATTTTCAGGGTATCTTCAGGAGAGTCTCTGGATGACACCATCCAGGTTTGGGGAATTTTGCTTCAGGGGGTTTAATTCTATGGGACCCAAAAAGGGTAGGGCCCATCTCCCACTTCCCCCTGATGTAAAGTTCCCCAAACCTAGATGGTGTCATCCAGAGACTCTCCTGAAGATACCCTGAAAGTTTTGTGGGTTTACCATGAAAAATGTGCACTCCACAGCCCTCTGTCAGAAATTCCCTATTGACAGAAATGCAGCTAAGTCACTGCAGAACAAAGAATCTTGTGCAAATTTCTGGGGGTGCCTGCAGGGGGTGCATTTGTAGATGTATTGGTACCAATATTTCAGTGTATTTTGGTGCAGTTTGGTTCAGGGGGGCCAAAATTATGGACCCTCAAAAGGGTAGCCTCATCTCCTTAGTTCCCATTGGAAAGAATGGGGGATAGGGACACTCCTTTTGGGGGTCCATAACTTTGGCCCCCCTAAACCAAACTGCACCAAACCTGGAGGGTATCATCAGGACAGTCACCTGATGATACCCTGAAAGTTTGGTGCCGATATGTTTAAAAATGCGCCCCCTGCAGGCCGAAACGTGAAAAAACACCAAAAAATAAAAACGCAATTCGGCTGGTGATCCGAATCCCATGGATTCGGATCTGTTAAGATTCGGACAGCTCAGATTCGGACCCTGCTCGTCCGAATCCGTCCGAATCCATGCAGATTTGGTAAAAATCCAGATTCAGACTGTCCAAATCTCCAACCCTACCCATTACTACTGATTATTCCCTACAATGTTCCCTACAATTTGGTGTGTGCTACAGTGCATTATTCACTCCCAAGATGACAGTGAGGCCCCAAAAGTTTGGCTACTACTGCTGTGTATTCTATAATGTTTTGACAGAAAAATCAAGGTGAAAAAGGATTAAGAGAAATATGTGGCATTTGATTAACACTGCTTTAGGTCAAAGGGAGCATTCTGCATCCTGGCAGCACACCATGAGCTTTTATGTTACACACCCCTTGCATTTTAAAAGGATAGCTTTCTTGAGAAGGAAGAAGAAAGAAAAGCATTCTATTTTCAAGTTGCAGAAATTCTCAGTTTGAATGCCCATTGCTAGTTTTGCTAACAGATGGTTTTGCAATTTCAGCACCACACTAACTCTTCCACTTGTTTCTGAGAGGGTAATATTAAAACTATCTCAAAGCACCATTAAGAACAACAATGGTTTGGCAGGTGGAATCTAAACTGTATGCCCAAGTATACAGTTTCCTGTTTTGCTGGACCTTGAGTAAAGGATACCTCCATGGGAGTGTTTCATAACACCAATTCCCCTTTACTCATGGCCCAGCAAAATAGCAATGACCAAGCTTCAATGTGATTCAGCACCGGACAAAACAGTACCCCTCCTCATTGCAGCTGCATGTATGTGTGTATTTGTTTATCTTAACTGGAGATTAGTTTGTTATTAATTGGTTCAGAACAATTACAATGAAATAATAGATGAAGAACTTGGGCCTGACCAATTTGCATTGCAAATGGCAAACCAGAAGCCTCAGTCCAAGCATGTGGTGAACAAGAGAATGCCCACATGCCTGGAAATTCATGCAACTATTGTTGTTCCTTGGAATTGCTTTTCTTAATGCCAACATGACCTCCAAGATTAAATCCTGCAAGAACAGATTGCCTCAACAATCTACATGAAGGCTCCATTTTAATTCATCTACAACAGGGCTTGTAGGAATGCCATTTTGGAGGCTTTGTGTCAGAAAATCCTAGCAACTCCTGTGCCTAGGGAGCAGACTGGGGAGGGGAATTTGGTGATCTCAATACTTCTCCACTAATCATTGCGCTTCCAAGCACTTCCCCCTCCTCAAAAGATGCAAATTTGTTTTGGGAAAGGTAAAAACATGTGCGTATGTTGCCACCGTAACACTCAAGATGAAAAATTTGCCCATCTAGTTGAGTACTGTCCACCCTGCCACAGTTCTCCAAGGTCCCATGCAGAGAAAATAGTTTCCAGCAACTGCTACCTGAGATCCATTAATGGGGGACCCAAGGGTTGAAACTGCAACCTTCTCCATGTGAAGTACATGAGTTCTGTACAAAGTCAAAAAATGTGCATGTCTACTAGAGTTCAGATGCCCTCTCAAAAGGGCTTTAATGCGAGTTATGATGCTGCTACTGATTTTAATGGACTTTAATGCACTTTTCTGATTTATATTGTTTATATTGTCTATATTATGTTGCATCACTGTTGTTGGTTTTATTGTACACTGCCCTGAGGCCTCCAGGGGTAGGGCGGTCTATTAAATTTAATAGATAATAATAATAAAATAATAAAAAATAAGCCTTATGCAATTCTGAAACAGCAAACAACAAAAGATAAGCATAATAAAAAAAATAGCACATGCTTAACATTCCTAACACCCCATCATACCCCAACACTTCCAAAATTCTCCAGCTACTCCTTTCTATTCTTTAGGAAATGGGGAGGGGGAATAATTGGAGAGTATTTGGTAAACTCAGTTTAGCTTGGCACGTGACAATGGCTCTTTCCACGCAGCACAAATAAAACCTCTTGGAATGGGGGAAAAGGTATCTTGGGGAGGAACTCTGCAAAGGTTATTCAGAAAATGCTAAAATAGTTATTCTTTTTCCCCAAGATTGGGTTTTTTCTTGGCTGAATAGTACAAAAAAGCATTGTATTTCTATCGCATGTGTTCAAAACTCTCACTTTGCACGCGCCCATTTTTTTGTGCCCTTACCAAGAGGTTCTGTGCTGCCTCCATTTGCAAAATGGTTCCACAGACTTTCTTCTGCTTGCAGCTCATCTGTGCATCCTTTTAGTGTATAACATTCATTAATAAAGTTAGTTTTTCTTGGAAATCCTGGGCATGTGTGTTTTCCTTTTTTTTGTTTTAAATGCGATATCTTCGAAGCTACAATGTCACGCAGGGGCATATCTACAGTAGATAGTACCTGGCACAAGCAGGGGAGGGGGTTCCTGTAGCATGGCAGCTAGCATCCTGCCCGGCAAAAGTCTGCAACAGGTCTGGTAGCTAGCACCCCACCCCACCGTAATAATAGAATCTGGTTGGTTGCCTCTCCCCTGATTAGGGAAGCACAGGAGGAAGAAGCAGCACCGACCTTCACCAACCTCAGAGGTGCCCCTGCCTGGGTGCTAAGCCCAGTTCACTGCTGTGCCCCACGTGGCTCTTCAGGAGAAGCTTCTCTGGTCCTTCAGCTTGTGCAGAGTCTCTGGAAAGCTGGGATCCTTGCACTGGAAGTTGTAAACAGATTGATCTCTTGCCAGCAAGCATAGTGTATGTGTGTGAATGTGTAAGCAGGCACAGGTGGGATCAGGTGGAAGCAAAGCAATGGCTTTGTATTTCAAAACAGCGCTTGTTCCCTGTGATCCTTGAGGGTTCTGAATTTTTTCACAGGGGGAAAAGGATGGTGACATTGGTTGCTGGGTTGCTGGAAAACTGCAGGCACCCCTTTGGAGGATTGTTCTGGATTGTGCATGTGCTGTGATTACTCCACTAGGGGTTGGAGGTGGAGTCAGCAGTGGGGTAGGTATTAGTGTAGGCAGATGGGGGAACTCAACCTGGATGCGTCAAGGAATGAACTGGAGTTCCCAATATAGCCACTTGCTCCTGGAGGGAGGATGGGGGAATGGGTTGAATGACGCATCCAGGTTGAGTTCCCCCATCTGCCTACACTAATACCTACCCCACTGCTGACTCCACCTGGAGGGAGGATGGGGGAATGGGTTGAATGATCCCCACGTATGACACTTGAAAGGGTTGCCTGTGGCATTCCCCCGCTCACCCAAATTTACTGACTCACGATTTGAGAATCACAGCCGATTCTCATACTGTGATGACATACCTTCAAAGATATCTCATTTAAACAAATCCAAAAAAAAGGAAAAATTAAATGTATGCAGGATCACCAGGAAAAACTTTGGTAACGTTGGTAATAAATTTTATATTTGAAATGATGTGCAGATAAGCTACAAGCAGAGGAAATGCCATGAGATCATTCTGAAAATGGAGGCAGCACAGAGCCTCCTGAAGAGGGCAGAAAATGGTGGGTGTGAGCTGCTCAGTAGAAACTGAAAGTAAGAGCTGGGAAGGGAGCAGAAAAAATCTGCTTTCACTGCCAATGCTTTATCTGGAAAAAAACAACCCCAACAGATCTTTAAAAAACATATGCAAAGAATTTCATTTGTACTATGCAGAAAGGGTTTCTGTCACAAACAGCATTAGCCTGGTGCATATACGTCCATAGCCAATGGCATTCCAGTAAAAGCTCTGGTATAAAACCCTCTATGAAAGCAATTTACTACAGCCACTGTTTCCAGTTTTTACCCACTATATCATTAGCAACAATTCTATTTCTGAATGCCAAGTAAAGTTATCATTCTCATAAATCACTCCAGTGGAAGCCTATTAATGACAAATGAATTTTTTAAAAATGCAGGCCACTCCTGTAACAGTAATGTTTTGTCAGATGTTTGCTTGCCCATTTACATTTCTATTTTGATTGTATCCTGTTGAAAAATGACTATAAGAGTCAACTTACTGTTCTTTTTATACATCAAGATTTCAAAGGAGTTCATCTCGTAATTCTCAAATGTTTGTCGAACTTTGTCAACGGTTTCTTTGTCCGTCAGCTCTCCATACATAAAACTGCAAAGTAAATGAAAAGATGCTCAAAATAAGATACAGGACAGCCACAAAATGGAGTTTAAACTGGTTTAAAATACTCTTTTAAAATAGAGCCACCATGGTGTAGTTGTTAAGAGCAGCTGGATTCTAATCTGAAGAACCAGGTTTGATTCCCCACTCCTCCACCTGAGTGGCAGAGACTTATCTGGTGAAGCAGATGTGTTTCCACACTCCTGCATTTCTGTTGGGTGACCTTGGGCTAGTCACAGTTCTTCGGAACTCTCTCAGCCTCACCAACCTCACAAGGTGTCTGTTGTGGGGAGAGGAAGGGAAAGGATCTCATAAGTAAGGTGACCAGATTGTCACCTTTGTAAATCGGGACCCGGGTGGGCGGCCACGCGCACGCGCGCAGCCGCAGGAGCGCACTGCCTTCTGGGGTGCTCCCGGTTTCCCACCCTGTGACAGGGCGGGAAACCGGGGAGCGCCCCAGAAGGCAGTGCGGCAGTCTTTCAAAAATCGGGATGGTTCAAAAAACCCACGGGACGCAGGACAAATTGTTTTAAGGCGGGACTGTCCCACCAAAAGTGGGACGTCTGATCACCATATTATAAGCCACCTTGAGTCTCCTTACAGGTGACAAAGGTGGGGTATAAATCCAAACTCTTCTTCTTCTCTTCAACCAAATTTGCCTTTGCCACTTAAAGCCAATTTCCTCTTCCTAGGGAATCCATCTGAAGATCAGCATCGTTCCCATGTGTTCCTGGCATCAAGCATAGTCAGTTTGCATACCCAACCCTCTATACCATCTTGCCATCCCAGACTCTCATCCACAGACAACAGAAGAGTAAACCCAAAAGTGGAAAGCTTCAACATGACCATAGCAACATTATACACTATTTAACAGAGAGTAAATCTATGCTGAAAATACCTGCAGGTGCTGCTTTTTTGCATAACTTCTGCTCTGTGGTATCCTGAGAGCTTGCAAAATCCGTCATTGCTATATACAATAGGCCAGTCCACTATCTGGGCATTACCCAGGACAAAATTTGTATCTGTTTGAAACAATACATTAGTTAGACAAACATCTCAGTAAAACATTACATGTTCATACATCAGAATCAAGGAGCCCCTATGATTGACAGGCTTTCCTTCATCCCAAAAAGTTAGATTCTTTCTTTCTGGCTTTCCAGGTAGAGGTCTGGGAACCTGGCTAGGGGGAAGGCAGAAAACTGAGACTAGGGTGGGAGAATTGAATAGTGTCCCATCTGATTACCAGACTAGATCCTAATAGAAATGACAGCAGGATAATAACCATTCATAGCTCCTTTCTCAGCTCAATGGTTATCTTTATTCAACTGCTCTTCACATGTCCCAGTCTCTGAGAGACTGAACAGCCATTTTACCATACATCCTACCTCATCTATGCAACAGATTTATGGTAAATCTAGTAACTGAAGGCAGCAGGAAAAGAGGGAGACCCAACATGAGATGGAATGACTCTCGGTCTGCAAGACCTGAGCAAGGCTATGAACAACAGAACATTTGGGGGGGGGGGGATATTAATTCATAGGGTTGCTGTAAGTTGGAAGTGACTTGACAGCACTTAATGCACAAATGCAGTTTAGAAAACAGAAAATGAGATGACAGTGCAGGAACTGGTGCAGTGTGGTAGGCAGATGTTGGACATATCCTTGAAGACTGTAAAGTGATACAAACTGTACATAAGGAAGCACAACATTCAGAAACCAGTGGGGGTACACTGTAAGCTCTCTGGAAATTCTAGTAGAGGTGTGAAAGTCACTGTTCTATGATAAATATCAGAGGAGATACAGTGCAAAAAGAGCTGAATAAAAACTCATAAAAAATTAAACACTGCATGTCAACCTGGCTTAAACAGAGACGTTGATTTTCTTAGTCACCACAGTCTCTAATGATTCTACAGCACCCACTCTTTAGAAAGTTTGACTGTTCCTAATATTCTGTTCCTAATGTTCTGTGATACACCTCTGAAGATGCCAGCCACAGATGCAGGTGAAATGTTAGGAACAAAATCCACCAGACCACGGCCACACAGCCCAGAAAACCTTCCAGAACCTGTTCCTAATATGTTTTATCAGACCATAATCGTGTCCTAATATCAGCTAATGTTCATTTAAGCCACATTCTTATCTACTGGAACATCTGACAAACACCCCCCCCCACACACACACACACACACACCTTCCTCATAGGACTTCCTAATACAATTTTCTTTCATGTATCTATTTAAAGAAGTGATCTATGATGCACAAAAGCTTGTATTGAATTAAATGCTAGTCTTTAAGATGCCACTGCACCTTTTGTGTCCATGGAAGTATATTAAGTTCATACTGGGAAACAATGACAACCTTTAAAAAATTGCCATGAAGTCACTACTGACTTATGGCAACCCCTGGTGGAGGTTTCAAGGCAAGAGACATTCAGAGATGGTTCTGTACCATAACCCTATATTCCTTGGAGGTTGCCAATCCAAGAACTAATCAGCACCAATCCTGCTTAGCTTCTGAGATCTGACAAGATCAGGCTAACCTGGCACAGGGTGATATCTATTCTTTCTATCTATCTATCTATCTATCTATCTATCTATCTATCTATCTATCTATCTATCTATCTATCTATCTATCTATCTATCTATCTATCTATCTATCTATCTATCTATCTATCTATCTATCTATCTATCTATCTATCCATCCATCCATCCATCCATCCATCCATCCATCCATCCATCCATCCATCCATCCATCCATCCTATCTATATCTATCTATCTGTTATCTATTATAGGGTGATATTTATTGTAACAACCACCATTTCCTATGAGCAGACTGTGCTCCATCGAACATAGTTCCAGGAACCTCTGCAACCAATGGACAAGATCTCAACCATGCTCATTTTCAAGAATGGCTTAACATAACAAAAAGTTTGCCATCTTTACACAAGTCTGTAAAACTACTCCTCCCTGGTTGTATTTTCTCATAATAAAAAAGCACCTACAGTGTATCTGATTATGGTCATCATTAGCAATTTCAGCAAATGAAAGACACGCAAATGGAAGCTTTTAAATACTCATTTTCATAAACTCCCCCCACTCCATCCAAGAATATCCATTTTCCATATGAAGCTTTTGTTATGCAATGAGCATTTTGGATTCAATCAAAAACATCTTTAATGATAACCTCCACTGGCCAGTTGCATCCACAGGAAGTAAAGCATCCTTATACTCCCTTTGGATTGAAATATGGCAACCATATAACTGCAGGGCATTTTAATTGCTTTGTTTGTAACAGCCTATATTAAATTCCTTAGCTTTTGCTTTGCTTATTGCTTTATATTCCAGAACCATTAAAGCACTTTAATATTTACTATGATTAATTCATTCAAGCCTTTTCTCCTGATTGTTTGCATGCAATCCAAACACCCTTGAGACTGTTTTCCTATTAACACTATATTCTGTCTCATCAAGCTAAATTTTAAACCTTGTTATTGAAAAGGCAACATTAAAATGAACCAGTATAAATACCTGCAATTTTAGTATGGAAATGTATAATGTGGATCTTATATTTTATGTTTGACAACTTTTGGTCTATGACTGTAATAATAAATATTGATTGAACCAGTATAAATTTAAAGTGTATTTACTCCAAACAACCATCATGCCAATCATTTGGTCTGTTGATTTCAGGTTATTCACAATATCTAGGACAGTAACCTCTCTAAGGACATTAATCCTCTAAAGTAAAATAATTCTAAAGATTTATGCATCTAAACTAAACTATGCATCTAAACTGCCTAATACTGGTCCATAAAGGTCAGTATTGCCTACTCTAACTGGTAACAGATCTCCAGATCAGCCTGAGATCAGCCTGAGGTTTTTCTCATCATATTCTACTTGAAAATTAGTTTGCATTTCGAAAATTAGAACAAAGGTTTTGACTGAATGGATCATGATAAGCTATGGCTGGTATTAAAAGAAATGGATGTTCCTTAATATCTGTTTGGTTTGATGTGGAATCTTTATTCTGGACAAGAGGGTACTGTTAGAACAGAATATGGAAAACCCAGATGGTTTCTAGTTGTCAAAGATGTCAGAAAAAGATGCATTTTATCTCCGTCTCTGTACAATCTATTTGCAGAACAGACCACAGGAAAAACTGTAGTAGATTTAGATAAAGGTGAATTAAAAATTGGTAGAAAAATGTTAACAATTTGAAATATGCAGATGATACCACATTACTGGCAAAAAATAGTGAAGACCTGAAGTGACTATTGATGGGAGTTAAAGCAGAAAGTGCTAAACCAGGGTTACAGCTGAACATCAATAAAACAAAAGTAATGACTACTAGGGAGTTATACAACTTGAAGGCTGATGAAGAAGAAATTTAAATTGAAATAGGCATTCTATTCCTTGGTTCCATCACCAACCAAAAGGGGGACTGCAAATGGGAGACCCAAAAATCAGAAGGAGATTGAGACTGAGATAGGAAGGGCAGCCACAAAGAAGATGGGAAAGATTCTTAAGTTTAAGGATGTGTTGCTGGGCAACCAAGATCAAGTTAATTTTTGCCATAGTATTTCCCATCACTATTTATTGGTGTGAAAGTTGGAAAATGAAAAAAGCTGACAGGAAGAAAGTTCACTAGGATTCATTGATTCACTTAAAACGTGGTGTTGGAGGAGAGTTTTACAGATACCATGGACCACCAAAAAGACAAATAAGTGGATTCTGGATCAAATCAAGACTGAATTTACCCTAGAAGCAAAAATGACTGAATTGAGGCTATCAAACTTTGGTCACATTATAAGAAGACAAGAATCACTGGAAAAGACATCAATACTAGAAAAAGTTGAAGGTAGCAGCAGGAAAAGAGGACGACCCAACATGAAATGAATTGACTCAATAAATGGATTGACTGTGCATTTGCAAGACCAGATTAAGGCAGCTAACGATAAGAATTTTGGAAGTACTTGATTTATGGGGTCACAATAGTAACTTGACTGCACTTAACACACATACCTACCTGATCTTTTTAAACAGAGATGCTGACAATTGAACCTGGGACCTTCAACATGCAAAGCAAAGGCCACTCCCCCAACTTATTTCTTTGGCAACAGGTGGCTTCTGGCCAAAATATTCACAATTTTTAAAATAAATCTAGGTGAATAGTTATGGAAAATATAAAACTAAAAAAAAAAGCTGCTGAAAAGACAATAGTTCCCGCATAGGAATTAATATGCTAGAGTGAGGCTGTTTTTACTCCCGATGTTAGTCTTTGAGATCAGTAGACAGTTAGAAAAGTCTTTGTGTCTGAGCCAGTATCTTTTTATAGCATTTATTGGCAGAAAAATATCTTGGACAGGACTGATTCCTATTTTCATTTTAAAAGTTCCATTTCCAATGTTGCATCTTGCCACACAAGACTAAATAATAAAAAATCAGCATGATCAGAATCTATAACTGCAAACCAACCGTGGCAGGTTCTATCAATGTTTTGTTATCTATGAAATTCTATAGCATGAAATTTACATCTCAAAGATATGTCTGAGTATGCATGAATTGGTTAAGACAGTCCTGAGCTTATATATATGTATATACAAGAAAATACTAGTCTTAATAAGCAGATTTGAAAGAACCTTAAGTAGAACACTATTTTGAAATGTTTAATTTTTTAAAAGGCACATTTAAAATATGAATATGCTAATGCACTTTTTCTTGCTATAGAGGTATCATCTTTTCCTCTTACCCTTCCTCCAAGAAATGTTTCTTCTCTCCTTCATTTTATCTGCACAAGAACACTCTAAAATTATGCTGCGTATGTGTCACTAGCCAAGTTACTAGCCAATGAGCTTCATGGATTTAGCAGTATTCCAAATCCTAGCCTGGTACTGTAACTACATCAACATACACACTGACCACCACTCCTATGGGGCTACTAACAGTGCAATCCTACGAAGAGCTACACACTTCTCAGTCCATTTACTTAATTAGATTTAGAAGAATATAATTCTGTTTACAGCTGTATTGCAATGAAATTACCCTGTGTGACTGAATTTTTATTATAAATAGCTTGTTTCTGCAAGAACCAAAAAGATTCAAAGGTTGTGGGAAGGCAGGACTGTGAGAAAGGTGTAAGGCTATGAAGAGGGCAAGTGACAGTGTATCACTTAGCATGCTCAGGTAAAAGATTTTTCAACAGGTTTTAGTAGATTGACAGGTGTATTCTATGTTAAACTAGGATCTAGCTCGACTTGGCTCATGACTTTTTTGCTTCCTTTCGGTTCAGCAGTTAATGCATCAGGCTTGCCTATGGCAAGTGTTGTTAAAACAGATTCACATTTTGGTTTTGAACACTTATTTGTTTGGTATGGTTATTAATAAATTATTACATGAAACGTTAATTTGGGTGCAACTGGAAGCGTCAGACTTTTGCAGACTACTGCAAGTAGTAGTAGTCTAGGCAGGGTCCCTTAAAATTTTTCTTAGCAAGGCAATTTAGGGCAGCAGGTGACCCTGCTGTGGTCACAGAGTAGTGTAAAAGTTTCCAGAATGCAGAGGCGTATCTAGGCAAACTGGACCCCGGGACAAAACCTGAGTTTGCCCCCCCCCCCCGTATGAGTGGCCACCCTCCCCCACCACGACCAAACAATGATTTTTTGCACCAGCTCACAAAACACCTCCCATCCCCAGCAAAACATACATGGCTCTCTCCCCACTAATTATCTTTCCTAAGTTTGTCCCCACACCAACCCTATGAGGTAGGTTATTAGCCTGAGAAACAGCTCCAAGGCAGTGCAAGTGGGTATTAAGCATGTAAATCTCTCACAAATTACCCCCAGCAAAACATTTACCAAACAAATGTCAGCATCAACTCTCACAAAACACCTCCAGTGGAACCCACCCCCAAACAGCATCACTTTTAATCTTTAAACTGGGGACCTCACATTCTCCCTTTAAGTCTATGCCAAAGGGGGTGGATTTAAAAGGAGAATCTGGGGAAATTTGGAGGGTGCCTGCTGTCAGGGGTGCAATTGTTAAGCTAGCCAAAATTTCAGGGTCTTTAGGAGACTCTCCTGATGATACCACCCAGGTTTGGTGAAGTTTGGTTCAGGGGGTCCAAAGTTATGGACCCTCAAAGGTGTAGCCTCCATCTCCTATTAGCTCCCATTGGAAACAATGGGGGATGGGGCACCCCTTTGGGAAGTCCATAACTTTGGAACTCCTGAACCAAACCTCACCTAACTTGGGGGGTATCATCAGGAGGGTCTCCTGAAAAATCCCTGAAATTTTGGTGCTGCTAGCCTAAAAACTGCTCCCCCTGCAGGCCAACAACTGAAAAAACACTAAAAATATAAAACAAACCCAATGAACCTGAAATTTCCATGTCCCCTAGGTAAATACGCCTCTGTCAGGAAGTCCAATTCCAGTACATTAAGCTCACGTATTTGAGGAGGTACCTAAGATTTCCAACTTAATAAATTATGGCTATAACTCTTTCTACCCAGCCTTTCTACATTAATTCTATTGCCAAGGAATGTATCCTAGAGCCTTCTATCCTCTGGCTCCTCTTACCCATGAAGAGGGCAGTTCATGTGCCACTGCCAACTTCTCTCTAATCACTCTCTCCTTACTAAGAGGCAAGGAGATGGCTAGTGTGCTTATGCCTGAATCACTTTCCTTACAATGAAATGAAGTATTGACTGTTCTTCCTCCTTGTTATGAAGATAGCAGTCTAAATGTAAGCTCCCCAACCAATTCCTGCCTTCCTCCTCCTGTGCTGCTGACCACAAAGGATAAGCCCAAGTCCCTGAAAAACAGGAAAGCCAATCTACACCTCTTTGCACAAGTCATCTGGTTTGCAAAGCACTTCTTTTTTTGCTTCTGGTCTCAATGCATGTGGTGATCTGTAGAAGACAAAAATGATCTTACCTTGTGGCAGGGAAGTTAAATTGCTTGGACTTTTGCACCCTTATAATTCTTCAAGACTATGAAGTGTGTATTTTATGAATAAAAAAATCTAATTTTTAAAATGGATGCCATGCAGCAGGGATCCCCAATCTCTATGGGTTTGCAGGTTCATTTGGAATTCTTACACTGAATGGTAACTGCAGCAACAAAATGGCTGGCAAATCTCCAATTATCAATCAGAAGCCTAGCTGGTCAAAAGCCCTAGTAACCCCACCAATGTCCTAAAAATACTTCGTGGCCACAGAAAAGGTATTGGTGGGTGCCATGGAACCCATGGACACCATGTCAGGGACCCCTGCAATACAGGAACTCTGAATCATTAAGAGGACAAGAAAAGATTCTCAGAGTCTGAATTCACAGGCCTAACTAGAATCCTGAAAGGTGACTCGAAGCCAAATTGTGTGATGAAATGTCTCAGGTTACACTGGGAAATTTAAATCAATGTGAGAAAAAATACAAGTAACTGAATATCCTTAAATGTATTACAAATTTTAATAAAATGAATACTAAAGGCTAAAGTAAGGATGCTGGGAGACCTGTGAACAAGTCTATTGCATTTTTAAAAAACATTAATACCAGGACTGAGAAGATATTCAAATCAGACTTCTACTATTAAGTGTTATTGTCATTTCCAGCTGTCCTTACAACTGTTGTCTGCATCACACAAAAAAGTGCAGGTGCCATCCTAGTACTTTGTAATTACCCCCTTCCTGGCCTCATGAAATAAATAGCAACTCCAGGCATGAGGAGAAAAGTATGAAGGAGAACAGCTCAAATCCTCCAACTATCCCGTCCAAATCCCCTCCCAGGTGACGTTATTTAAAAATCTGTGAGGAGATCCATCCACAGAGTTTTTTAAAAAAAAAAACATGTCCAGTTTGGCCCTCAGTGTCAAGTGCTTGTCAGTCTCTTCCCAATAACTTGCCAAAACAATGGAAACTGGATCAAGTTTCCCTGAGGTACAATCCTGTCAGCTCACTTGTACCTCCATAAATAAAATAAGTCTGGAGACTTGTGAGCTGAAATTTCTGAGAAGAATTTTGGGTATTCCTGATGGCCAGGCCCTCACAGATATGTGGCTATGGACCTTTCTGATAGCCTCCTCATTTCCTTCCCCCTTTATGCTAAACACACACACACACACACAGAGAGAGAGAGAGAGAGAGAGAGAGAGATGTATCTCCCCCACCCCCCACCCCCACCCTGCAAAACTGTTTCTGTGGAAGCACTGTGGCAGTGGGCAGCAATCATTATAGTTTCCCTATTCCTTCACAGAATTGAACACAGGGAGAGGTGTGGATGAAGCTGGCAGGTGGTTGGACATGGGAGGTGGGTGGCAGGCAGGTAGTTAGAAGCATGAGAGAACAAGGCCCATGACTACAGCTTTCAAGCCCTAAAGCTCTCTTATACAACAGCATACCTATATTTCAGATGAAGAGCCATTTTGCAGAACGAGGTGATAGACTGAAGGGTGTACTTGTCATCATTTTTTCCAAAGCATGACTCCTACATGACTCAGCTTAAGACAGGTCTCCTTACTGTCAGCGGTTCCCTCAGATTTATTTTCATTCCATGTTGGTTATTTTACCTAGCAAATATGTCACAATCGACATAGATGGGTACTTGAAAACTGGGTTCTGAGCTAACCAAGAAAGGGTGTTGATAGCAGTGGGTCCAAATTATCCTTACTTTCTCCCCAGAATCCTAAAAATTGAAGTGAGAAATGAGGGGGCATGCATACTTTCCTCATGACACTATAGAACAGCCAGCAACAGCAGGGACTAGTATGCAAGCACTCGCCTTGGGCCAACTGGGCCACCAGTCTAGATCAAGAAGTCTCAGAGCACCACTATGGTCTGGACCCTTGCCTACATGTTCTGAGACGGGTTGGAGTACAGTGGAAACCTGGGTCCCTATGTTCACCTACTTCCTAGGGTTCTAGGATGGAGTTTTCCCAATCCATTACTTAGCTCTGAAGGGGTATTATCACACATTACATTTAAAACAGGTTTTACTACTGTTTGGTTTGGAACGTGCATCCAAAGCCTGAGTTGGCCAGAATGCTCATTCATGTCAAAAATGCTTCTCCTGTAATCTCTTCCATGGTCTACTTATAGGTGCTTCAGAAAATCTGACAATCTCTTATTTTGGCTTAGTACACACATTATAGAAGCTATTTTAAATCTTACATATTTATCTAAAGTGGTAAGAGCAGTATATGATTTCCCCATTTTTATTTTATCCTCACAGCAATAGTGTGGGATAAATAACTACATTAATCTAGCACACAGTGAGAGATACTGGCATTTAGTGAGCTTCTTGACTGAGTGGGAATTTAAATCCTAGTTTCATATTCTACACATTCGATCCTATGTTGGCTAAACTGCTTCATTGGTAGTGCAATCCTAAGAATACTTTCCCGGGAGTAAGCCACCACTTAGTAGTTCTGCTTAGGTTTGCTTTCATGGTGGTTATCTCAAGGCGATTTTGCACTCGAGAATTGACATAGGGTCGACTCATCAGGCTGAAAGAGTCGACCTATGTCAATCCCCTTGTAACTTCCCACAGCAGCCGAGGTTGTCCTGCTGGAGCCAAGTTCAGAGGGCAGGATCACCCCGTCGTGCCTGATTGGCTGCTGCGTTCGGGCGGGAATGCGAACATGCGTCCCTTTTTTTCCCAATTTTTTTTTTACATTACAGCTTTTTGCCGGCGCGAGTCTTCCGTTCTGCACATGCCCAAAACATTTGTCTGTGATTGGCTGAACGGGTGAATCAACCCAACGAAGATTCCCCACTCCCGTCAGTTTCGCTTGAATTCAACCTAGCTTCGCTGGTTTACCCCACCTCGGAGGTGGAGTCGAAAATTTAATGGCAGAACGGATCAGAGCAGGACGAACCCACGTCGGATTCACCGGATGTGGGGAGCACTTGGGTTGAACATAGGTCGAACTTGAGTTCACACGGTGAGTGCGAAATCGCCCTCAGTCACATGTGGAAGTTGTGGTCCTGACTCAGTGATAAAACAGTTCAATTCTTGGTGTCTTGGTTTAAAAGTAACTGAAGGAATAACACTGGAAAAGGCCTGTGCCCAAGTTTTTGAAGAGCAGGTAAAACAAACATCACTGGGTTAGAAAGGTCAATTATCTGATCTAGTGGTAAAAGGCAGCTCATGTATTGTTAATAGAGCAAGCTGTTTGTAATAGCTTATTACCCTTCCATTTATACAAGTCGTTCTGTAGTGGAATGAAAAATTTTTTCACCCACTCAGCATGGTGAGCTGCTACATGTAAATGGCTCACCAAATAAAGCTACCCCATGCAACAATTCAAATGAGCCTTAACATGGCAATTATAATGAGCGCACTGATGCTACACAAATTGGAACTCACTAAGCCAAATGCAGCCTACCAGTTCTTGCTGCCTGACTGGGACTGAAGGACATAAGACACGAGTGGGTTATTTATGGCTCAGTTCATCATAAATTTTTGCAGGCTTCCTATTAACTCAGCCTTAGTTCTGTATCTGTAGTATGCAGGTATCAATAATATCCATTACACAATTTTTAAATTTAAATTTTTGTTAATTTTTTTAATTAACCTTTTTCATAATTAAGAAGTGGATGTTATTGTCATCAGACACATTTAATGCAACAGTCTTCTGAGATACTCGATTAGCAATAGTGGACAATTTCTGTATTTAAGGAAGTTTCTAATATGTGGAAAATCTCATACATTTCCTGGTTGATGTTCCCTTTCTGCTTCAAGCAGACAAGCTACTATGAGTATGTTGGGGCATGTACCCTCAGATGCCAGAGGAAAGAATTATTAATCCAGTAACAAAATTAAACAGAAAAAATATTTTAAAGCAAAATGTTATAATGGGGCTTTGCTTTCAAACTACTCTATCCATAAGCAATATATTATAAACACTTTGCAGTGTCCAACACTTTTAAATTCTAGCTTCTACTTTTCACTGAAATACTGTAGAAAGGGAAAATGTGCTCAAGAAAGCTGTGTGTGGACAGCTCCCTCTAGTGTTTGGTGTTACGTTGCTGCACTCCCCCTCCCTACCAAAATACTTGAAGCCACGTATTCACTATTAAATTCACAGTAACATTTATATTGCAAAGATAAATCAGAACCAAAAAGAATTATCCCTGACACTCCTTGTGTGAGAAAAAGTAGGGCTTATGTTTACTTCTGTATATAAACTATGTGCAAAAGGTATCAAAGCAAGAGAGGCCCTTCTGAAAACCTCCTACAGAAACAGTCAGTGTTGTTTTCTTTTTCTTACAGAAAAGAGCCTTAGTGAAGTTCCCCTGAGTAATTCAGCTACTGCCTATTCAGAAGTAGTTCCTTATGAAGGAATATATACCAAATGCTTGAAGAAAACAGATTTTATAGGAGTGCCATTCTCTGGCTCCATGTTCGCTACATTAAAAAACAACAACCAAGGATGGCTAACTTCTTTGTCCTCAGGACTTCCACCTAGCCAGGAGCTAGCACTGAAAAATGAACTTTGATGGTAGGAGGTGCCTAATAATACACAGGGTGGGGGCAGGGATGTAGGTAAGGGGGGGGGGTGTTCTCGGGTTCATTATATGTTCGGCTTGCTTGAAACAATGCATGGAATGGAACAGCCGGAAAGCCCTCAGTCACCAAACCCACCCCATAAAAAATCTATACCTACGTCACTGGGTGGGGAAAATGGCTCAAGACAGAACAGCCTAACCTGAAGTACTGCCCTATGTGTTCAAAAGAAGAAGAGGCGTTTGGATTATACCCCGCCTTTCTCTCCTGTATGGAGTCTCAAGACTGCTTACAAACTCCTTTCCCTTCTTCTCCCCACAACAGACATCTTGTGAGATAGGTGGGGCTGGGAGAGCTTGGAGAGAACTGTGACTTGTCCAAGGTCACCCAGCAAGCTTCATGTGTTCGAAGAGGGAAACAAATCCATTTCACCAGATAAGAATCTGCTGCTCACGTGTAGGAGAGGAATCGAAACCGGTTCTCCAGATTAGAGTTCACCTGCTCTTAACCACTACACCACGCTATTTAACAGTAATCCATATTAACGCCAAATTAATTTTCATAAAGATTAAAATACATATGCCTCGTATCGTCAGTTATCCCAGTGCCTTTTCAATCAGTGGTCTGAACACCAGGCAAGGTTACATTCTTAGTCAGCAGTTGGGAAGAATACTGGCTGTACTTTTCAAGTATTTCCACAATTAAAATGTTTGTTTTTAAACTGAATACTAATCATTCAACCTTAAGAGGAGGCTTCCACATGTCTGTCTGTGACCGTAGATGGCTCTGCTAGTAGCTAAAAAATTAATTTATCACACAAAATGATATTGTCACTGATAGACTCTTGTTGACACTAGAACAATCCAGTACTATATAGTTCACATATGAACTGCCTCCTTGTCTTTTAAATTGAAAATATGTTTTCTTTTCCTTAAGAACAAAATTTTTAAGCCACACCTTAGCAAGAATAGGATAAGGGCTACCGGAGAAATGTACATTTTAACCACTGGCCACTCTAGTTCTAAAGTATTATTTCTAGTCCAAAGTGAGAATGAAATGGCATTCTTAGGGCATAATTTAACTTTTTAAAAAAAAAAATCAGATTAAAAAATGTCCAGATGACTCCAAGAGATATATTCTGCATTGGCAAGTGGGTGCTATGAATAGTGACCATGATCTGACTTTAATTCCACTGTGCCCTTGAGGAAGAAAAAAGAGTAATTTAAGTGTATCATCTATTTACCTAGTAAAATTATATTTACACAATATTCTAAGACATGGCCCTTACTAGTAAATCAGGGTTGAAAACTGATGATCCCCCTTTTGCGGGAGCTTGAAGGGATAACAGATGAACAGAAATTTATTTTTCTTTTAAATAGCGATAGACACAAAGTTTTGGAAGCTATGGCAAAATATTTAACTGGTGTTATTACTATGCATTCCAAATTGTGTTAATTGTGAAGGTTGTTATGTTACATTTTATAAATGCCATTAAAGGTTTAAGAAATAAAATGAACTGATGATCCAAAACTCATTCAGGCATTATCTTTTATTTGTGTTGACAACTTTGAGAGTATTTACAGTAAACAATCAAGATTCAAATGTTGCTCTCCCAAGATAACAACTGTCTGAACAATCAAAAATGAAGGGCAAGGATAGTGGTACAGGATTATTTGGGTTACTCACCAACCAGGGGAAATAGTCAAACTACTGACTGATCTAAATATTTATCTTTAATTAATACGTTTTAACCTCATGGAAAAAGAGGTGAAACTGAAGAGCTTCTAATCTTGACAAAGCATACCTTTCTTCCAACTCACTTCAATCTTAAACACTTCAAACATGTTAAAGCTCACAGTGAGCTGAGGGCTGTTATCCCAGGATACCTGGTAGTATAAACTGGCCCATAATATTATAGTCATAAATATTATTTAATACGACATAAATACTACATATTCATTCCAATTGGAATGAGGCAAACTTGGACATATTCAAACAATCATTTTTGGCACAATAAAAATAGAATTGCTATTCTGGGAGGTGGGGGTAGGGGTGACATTTGCTCTAGACAAGGGGTCAGCAACCTTTACCACCCAAAGAGCCATTTGGACCCATTTTCCATGGCCCCGAAGATCTACCGAGCCAGAGTGGCGGCTCCGCACGGAGCTGCCTCCAGTTTGGCCCCTCCACTCACCTTTCCTGGAGGGACACGCCCATGATACCTTCCAACCTCCAGGTTACGCGGAGCTGCAGTATAAGGCTGAAAGAGCCACATGCAGCTCCGGAGCCGTGGGTTGCAGACCCCTGCTCTAGACAGTCCGTGTGTTATAGAGGTTAGACATTTTCCTAGCATTCAAAGTGCAGTTTGGTTTCTGGGTTAAGTCTGAATATCTGTATTCCTTTCAACTTGGATTCTGCAATGGCTATGGTACAGAAACTGCCTTTGTTACCCTTATTGATGATCTATACTAATCTATGGACAGGGTGAATTTGCCCCAATTGATTCTCCTGTACCACTCAGAAATCTTTGATATCATTATTCAAGACATCATTTTGGATTACATCTGCAGGACTGTTCTCTGTTGGCTTAAATCTTTTTTAGGAATGACAATGTGAGCACTTGGTGCTGAGGGATTTTTGTTCAGCTCCTTGACCTGTGAAGACCGTCAAGTCCTGTGAAGTTCCATCTCATTCCCTATACCATTTAACATCTATACAAGGCCAGTAGGGGTGATTGTCCAGACATGTGGAGCAGAATGTCATCAGTATGCTGATGAAAACTGTTCTCCATCTCCTTTCCATCTAAAATCAGGGAGCTGCTAGAAATCTTAAAACTGTGTCTGCAGGCAATGGGCTAAATGAGGATGAATAAACTGAAATCCAGACAAGAGGGAAATTCTGTGGATAGTTAATAAAGCTGATAAGAAAGCAGGTGTACAGCCTGCTGTGGATTACACTCCTTCAGAAGGAACAGATTCAGAACCATAATTAGATCCTTTACTGGTGCTGGAAAGGCAGGTGGCAGAAGATTCTGCCTTTTTACACTGCAATCCTGGTTTGCCAGCTGTGGGCATTTCAGTAGAAAGCTGATTAAAACATTGAAGGTGGTGTGGCAAGTATTACTGGACAATGTCACTTGGAGAGCCAGCATGGTACAGTGGTTAAGAGCAGATGGACTCTGATCAGGAGAACAGGGTTTGATTCCCCACCTGTTCACATGAGCAGCGGAGTTTTATCTGGGGAACTGGATTTGTTTTCCCACAACTACACATTCCTGCTGGGTGTCCTTGGGCCAGTCACAGTTCTTTGGAACTCTTTCAGTCCCACCTACCCCTCAAAGTGTCTGTTGTTAGGGATGGAGTTTTTAAGCCCCTTTGAGTCTCCTGATTATCACTAAGACAACAAAAGTCATGCTAAATGCATAGAACCCTGACAGACATTTTATATTGCTTTCAATAAGATAGAAGCTACCTACAACGACATTTGAAATTCAGTCCTATGCAGTTACACCTTCTAAACCCATTGATTTCAATGGGTTTAGAAGAGTGTAAATCTGCTTAGGATGGTGCTGCAAATAACCAGATACCATCTTCAGGAAGCCTCCCTTTCTGAGCAGCTGTCACTTGTCTCCCCACTAGTCCAGCAACAGAAAATTAGGTAGTGCCATCAATTGAGAAGTCTTATGGCCCAATCAAGTTGTGGGGGGGGGGGCAGAATGGGTTATGGGAGCAGGGCAGGCTCATGCTGACGCATTTGCTCACCCCACCAGCATAAGGGGCACTTAATACCAGCAGGGGGAGCAAACACACCACTGATGGATGCCACACAGCTCCATGGTACCCAGACCCGGAAGAGCCCAGTACTCAGAGATTGTGCTGGAGTCCAAGAGAATGCCAGCACAGGGTGGGGGTGGAGCTAATTTTAATTGACTTCTACTGGGCTTCCAGCCCAGGAACGCCCCTTTCCGTGGCTGCAGACTTACACCATACAAAAGTGTGGCATAAGCCTGTTTGCCCAGTGGGCCTATTCGGGCAGGAGGAGGGTTTTTCAAATTTACTCCTTTCTCTGCTGCTCAAAGCCCCTTTGCAGGCGGCACAGCAGTGCCCTCATCATGCCATCCCAGACGGAGTTCCCCCCCCCACTTGGATTGCACTGCCCATTTCCCAATGTTTTCTGTGGATATCTAGAGGCACTGAAGAGATAGTTGTTAAAATGGGGATTTACTGGGGCTCCCTGAACACAACAATCACTACTGAAGAGTTTTTCTGGTAGAAAAGTGTAGAGCCAGAGATGTTATCCAAAACAAAGGCTAACACAGAGGCAATGTTCAAATAGATCAGTGTAATGCTAACTGTATTCTTACATTTAAATGGTGGGAATCCAGGAGAACTGTGACATAGGGTGCTTCTGAAGCCAGAATCAGGCCTGGTCTGGTCTTTTAGTTAAATATGCCAAACAGGAAGTCCAGAGATCTATAATAGAACAACCTTGGAGATGCATAAGGAACAAAGGAATAACAACATAATACGGTTTTAGTAGATTAGGAATAGCATAACTATCCATACAATATGTGCTGGGGCCCACAAAAGTAAAGATATTGTTCAAAGATGGGTTGAATTGACTGGAGTTCTACCAATAGTTATGTGTATGTGAAAATTGTAGTCATTGTTTTTTTATATTTTTGGTTATAATTAAAAGTAGTAAGAATGTGTTAATTATATCTGTATATCTAATTCTCACATGTGCCCCCTGCCTGCAGATACCTAAATCTGAAGATAGGGGATACACTCACCTCCAACATGTTTTTCCTAAACTAGGAGCACCCCCTAGGTTTGCAGAAAAATCTCAAAATTAAAAGGGGGGGTTAAATTAAAAATATATTTTGAACTGCCCTTTGTGGGGAGGCTGGGGAGCCCAGGAGCATGGCAGAGCTCCCCACTCCCTCATTGTCATAAGGTGATAGAAAAAGGGGGGAACATGGGATCTCCCCCAGAGGGAGATGGGATTCCCCCCCACAAGTTTCAGAGGCCCCCACCTATGTGTATACACAGAGAGAGAGAGATTTAAAAAATGGTATCTGAAGCTATAAGAATGTGAGAGTGTTGCCATAACGGTAATCTAAAACAAGTATGTTGGAAGGTGCTGAAAAATCACATTTTCCTTTTGAGAGAAGGTCATATGTTGGGATATTTATATAACACCTTACAGTTCAAACATGCTTCTGCTTGATGTTACAGTTCAAGCAAAAGAACATCGGCTGCTGCTTGATGCAGTGAAAATCTCCTAACTGCAATCCAAAACAATGTACTGTATACAAGAAAGATGCTGTTGTATCTCACTAAAACAATATAATGTCATATAAGAACTTCGGGTTTTCAAGACAAGAGACATTCAGAGATGGTTTGCCATTGTCTGCCTTTGCATCACAACCCTGATATTCCTTGGTGGTCTCCCAGGTAAATACTTGCCAGGGTGGATCTTGTTTAGCTTCTGAGATCTGACATGACCAGACTAGCCTGGTCAGGGTGATTTGAAAAGCAGTTGCTCACAATTCAGTAATTGTGTATATTGTGTTTTTAATTTTAAAAGATCAGACTAATTTCCTAACTGACTAGGGGACCTCATGGCCTTTTACAGAACTTTTGCCACATTTAATTTTTATTCACTAGAAATGGGGGTGGCAGGGAGATGCAGCTTTTATTCTTCAAACTGATTCATAGTTTTTATTGTATGAAACATAATACAAGCACTCAGACAAAAGATTGCCTAGAGTCCTTTTGTAATTTAACAGAGCACAGTGAATTTGGGAACTTTCTTTTGTTGAAGTGGGATAATGTCTGGGTTCTTCTGGGAGCTATTCTGCTGTGAGATCAATAGTTTGGCTGGACTGCAGAGATCTATCTGCATATACACAAAATTCACCCATACTTCTATTTCCAGTCTTGTGTTCATACCTACAGAACATCTACCCAGGAGGCAGCAAGAAGTGACCTCATGCTGCAATTGCAGTTAGTTTTCTCCACCAATCTTTTCCTCACTATAATATTCATTTTCTTTGCATAACAGCTATTACCACTCTTCACAGTATGGCAGCCACAATATCCACTATGGATGTTTTTGGATGAGTGTCATAATATTTGCTTTCAGGACAGAATTTTATTTATTTTATTTATTTATTGGATTTCTAAACCGCCCTCCCCCTAGGGGCTCAGAGCAGTGGACAATAGTGATAAAACAGCTTAAAAACATAACAAACAACTAATTAACAATAATAAAACCAGGAACCGTATAGCATCAGATTGCATTTCATCCCTCCCCCCCTCCCTAACCTTTATGCCCACGGGAGGCCAGATGAAATGGCAGCGATGTATTTAACCAGGCTGGCCAAATGCCTGGTGGAACAGGTCCGTCTTACAGGCCCTGCGGAAACTCTGCAGGTCCCACAGGGCCCTGATCTCTCTTGGAAGTCTGTTCTACCAGGTGAGGGCCAGGGCTGCAAAAGCCCTGGCCCTTGTAGAGGCCAGCCTGATAGCTTTAGGGCCAGGGATCACCAGGAGGTCCTCCTCCAATGAACAGAGGGGCCTAACGGGGCGATATAGGGAGAGGTGGTCTTGTAGGTATGCATTCTCGTGAATGCCATACTAAGAGCTGTTACAGAAAATAACAATAGGTAAGTCAATATTAGGGTTTCCAAAGCTCTTTTTCACAAAACAAGTGTAACTTTCTTCCCTTCTCACACATAATTTTTAAAACCAAGGGAATAATTCTTCTCACTAATGTTTTGTTTTGTTTTTGGTCACACACACACACACACACACACACACAGTTAAGCATGTAAGATAGTCTGGGTGTTTTTTCCCTAGCAAGATTGAATAGACCCTTGCAGTCACCAAAAAGGACACAATCACTAAGAATGAGGTACAAAATACTATGGAATTTTAAAGCAGAATGTATTAAATGAGAAAAAGTGAAAAACTAAGGCTTCCACCAATTTTGCAGTAAATCTATTTGGCAGTCAAACATGCCCTGTTTGATCTTGATTATACTGTAAGCAGCTCAGATATATATTTAAATGGCATTGAGCACCTCCAGCAGCTGCTGAACAAGTTTGCTGTTGCCTGCCAGTCAGAAGTCAGTTCCCAGCTGATCAAGGATCAGTTGGAAGTCAGGTTCTGATTTAGAGCCCCTCCCCAAAAAGTTATACACTGAAGTGGGAGATTGGAAGCAATTCTTTTGATCATCCATTGAAAAAGGGAAAAGAGAAAAAATATTGGGGGTTTTCATCAGCTGGGAAATGGCTTCTGACAGCTGCAAGTATCCTGTTAGTGCAAACAAATCTGAAGAGGCTGTGAACAGCCAAACTGCCAATCAATTAACTGTGTGCCTGATCACCACTGGCAGGCAGGAGGTAAGTCAAACTGGCAGGTGTTCAGGTGCCCCTACTTAAAACAGTGTGTATAATACCTTTAACAAAAGGAAAAAGAAGTGCAAAGGACAATAAAAAGACCACCTTTTCCCTTAATCTGCATCTCTAATGCCCATGTGGCAGTACGAAATATTAAAGGTAGGGTTTTCTCCACCATGGCAACACTATACTGTGGAAAAAGCTGCATTTGTGGATATGCTGCTTGATTTGCAAGCATAGCACACAATCAAAATATATGTTTACGATTTCAAAAGTCTGAATCTTGTTTTGTGTCCTAGAATATGCATAGATAATATAATAATGTTCTTTTTTAAAATATATGTAAACAAAGATAGTATGTGCTGTTGAAAGTTTTCATGGCCGAAATAATGGCCACACAGTCCAGAAAACCTATAGCTGCCAAAAAGATAGCATACTTAACAAACCGCAACCATAGAAGGTAATTTTAAATGCAGTTTTTATTATACCATGGGACAGGCAAGCCTTGTTCTTGAATGAGCTGTGCTTTTGGAAACAAATGTCCAGTTTCCTGCAAAACTGCAGATCTAGAAACTTGCTCACCTATTTTGTTCTTGGGTAGTAATAAAACAGGCAGGACATCATCTCGTAAGACCATTCTTGGCTACATGAAAGATCTGACAATATTTGACTGAGCCCAAAATAGGAAGTTAATTGTCAACTGTGCAATAGACCAGTGTTCCTACTCTCATCTCTTGGCTGCCAGCATTCAGATAAAGTGTTTGGGATGTTGATCTTGACCTTGAGTCTGAATGTTTACTCAGGTCATGAAAATGACTGTGTGACCTTGAACTAATAACTCTTTTTGTCCACAAAAATTACTCAGAAATCCAATAGCACATTAAAGAACTGACAAAAACAAATCAGTATGAGCTTTTATGAGTCAGAGCTCACTTCTTCAGATGCAATGAAGTGTACATACGTCGGGCTTTGGTACACTTCTACTGTGTGCTTACTTCCAGATTAGCATGGCTACCCCTCTGGAATTAGTCTCTCAATATAAGGTCACAGGGTTCTTGTAAAGACTTGGATCAGGAAAAGATCAGTTAAAATTGAAGAAATAAATGAATGAGGGGGGAAAACTGGTTACTCAAGTATGCTGTCCTGAGCTTCTTAGAGATATGGATGGGCTATAAATATGAGGAATGAACTGAAAAGAATAAGAGCTAAGAGACTGAGTTGTTACCCAGGAAATATCTAGTTCAAATCTCACTTCTACATGGCTGACATCTGCACTTTAGAGATAATAAGACTTGATTGGATCACATGTTCCTCTTCTGCCAATATCATGGCAGTCGTGATGACAGAATAGCATTTCCATTGGTGGAGGGGGGCACTGAAGTTTCTGCTGGTTTCCACTTCCCTCCACAGACCCCACTGTTCCTCTCTCAACACTTTTTTTTGGGGGGGGGGCTCCTTGACACCCCAGGAGAGGAGTTTCAAGAGGTTCTGTGAGCTCCAAGTTAGAGCAGGAAGGCATGACAGTCCATTTCTTCAGGCTTCACTCTGTCAGTAATACTTAGGATCCAACCCATGATACAAAAATGTTGTAAAGACTACTGAGAAAATGTACATGAAGAGTCTTAAACTTTCCAAAGTGCTCTCTCTTTCTCTCTCTCCCTTCCCCCTCCCACCCAACTTCCAGTGATCCCAGCAAAGGGCTTTCAAGGCAAGTAAGAAGCATTGCCATTGCCTTCCTCTGCAGAGTCCTCCTTCCAAATGAAGTGTACTATAAATCATTATTATTATTATGTTGAAACCATACCCTCAGAAATGCTGGTCCCCATTCAACCCTGAATTCCATGTGTATGAGGACAGAAAGGATAGGAAGGCAATCTATGCATGCTGCATGTTCTTATTATTACATGTTCAAGTACTGAACAATCCTGAAAATACATAAACTGTGTTTTAGTTGGTCCTGATCAGCTATTTATACTTTTTTTAGGCTAAAGTTACCATCTTTAATCATGACTGAATGTGGCTTCATGGGACCAAAGGCCCACCTGGATCTGTTTGATTCTCCTGACTGTGCTCTGGCCATGACTATTTTCCATATTCCTTCCCTTCTTCCCAACCTCACTAAATACTTTAGCTAGAAAATAACTAACCATTCAAAACAACTGGGGACTTGCTTCCTCAGATTTCTTTTGGATAGGCTACATAATTTCTGGGTGATGAAAATGAAAGATGCCAAGAGAGAGAAGAGCTATTTATATGATTTGGAGGATACCTGATGGCACAGAATTATGCACAGCAGGAATCCTCAAAAGTGAGTGTTCAAACTGCATCTTCCCACATGGACCAATTAGTCTCAGCCCACTTTCCCAAAATAATAGAGAGACCACAGAGCATGTAAAGCCCTCACATTCAGTCCCTGATATCTCTAGTTAAACGTTCAGAAAGATAGTTCAGAAAGACCAGCACTTGGGACCATTGGGCTACTGGTCAGGATATGAAAAGCACCAGCCCAGGTGAATTAGTTGCCCATTTTTCTGTAGGATGTTAATGGAACAAGCAAGAACCTGATATTATGATGGATGAGATCCCAGAACAGTGTCTTGGTCCTGTACAGGAAGCAAACAATGCCCTTACACTGGGACTACTTCCAGAACTCTTGCTTCACACAGAAGAAAGGGTGGTACAATTCAAGAATGTTGAACAATGGTTGGGCAGCAAGGGGGCTGTGGAGAACACAACACAGGGGAAAAAGGCAAGACACAAGATCAGTATGAGGAAGTTGCCAGATCCAGCTCATCTGAGAATCCCCTTCCAACTGAAAATTTGAATTAGATTTAAATTCTCATGGGTTTGGAATTCCTGTCAGCTACCTGGACAGCCCAGGCAAGCCTAATCACCTCAGATCTCAGAGGCTGAGCAGGGATAGGGGACTTCAAAGGAATAAGAAGGTCACGATGCAAAAGCAGGCAATGGCAAACCACCTTTGAATGTCTCTTGCCTTGAAAACTGCATTAGGGGTCACCATATGTCAGATGTGACAGGACGGCAAAAAAAAAACCCTGTGAGGGAAACATTTCTAGCTGGAAAGTGAGATTAAAATATAATAAAGTACATTTACAAATACTGAAGGACAAACCAGACAAGTATAGAAAGATGTGTGTAAATAGCAGCCATGTGAGGTCCTGAAGTAAATCAAGATTGTGGTATAAGTTGCAGGAAGATCAACTCTTTTCCCATGTTGTTTTCTGGACCTTGAATTGTCTCAAAAACTCACATTTGCTCAGTGTGCTAAATTTTAGTGCCAGAGTATTGTCTGTGGTCAGGAAAATGGCACTGGGGAAGGGGGAAAGCTCACTGCTCCACACCACTGTTCCAGTCTCAATTGGGACTTTCCATAGCTATTTTTGAGCACCAAATTATAGATCCAGTTATGGTTTTTCCAACGTCTTGTCTGATTTGGTCATTAGGGTTCATTACAGTTAGGATTGAGGGCTAAATATGGAATCTAAAACTCTGAGGAAAAGTTAGGTTTTGAGAATAAATATGAAAGAAGAGAGATGAAAGAAGAGATGACAACCCACAGAGGATGAATAGATGGAGTCATTTTAGTAATGTAAGAACAAAGAGGAACCAAAAGCTCAAGCACTGAAAATACATCAGATTTTTCTTCTTGGCTACTATACCAAAAGGTTGCCACTGAATTTCTCTTCATATAGTTATAAGTTTACCTGTCAACAACACCTAGAATTAATCCATGGCAATAAGAAGCTATCACAATTGCTAAGGTTGGGGATAAATAGTAAGTGTTGGGGCAACATTGTTTTGGGGTATCTGCTACAGCCTTCTGTCAATGTTCTTCCTTAATTCAGGGCCACTGTTTCTTATTTTGGCTGTTATAGAAAGTAACCAAATGTGAAATCATATGTTCAATTAGGATTGTTCAGGAACTTTGTGGCACCCTTTGAAACATTTTGGAAAGGGTAATCAGTTTTACATCAGACCTCTTACTGAAAGGAGGGGAGACTCAAGGAACACTAATTGTCAATTTCCTTTAAGAAAATGACATTTTAAAGATTATATTATTCAACCACTAAAGACCTGCATAAAGAAGTTTGAAAAAAATTGGTGCTGACTGAACTTTACATTCCTTTGATGGCAATGAAATAATTTTCAGAAAGAAAGCCATTTGCCATTTCTAAGTGAATGACAAATGGTACCTTCCCTCTTCTCCTAACTAAATCCTTTTATTGGGAAGATAGATTAGGTTGGCACTGCATGGGACCACCTTTGATTTCAAAGCAATACATATGGATGACAAGTAACATCAGTGATAATGGTTTGCATGGAGAAAAATCAGAAAGCTATTTCCTCCATAAAGTAACTCTTTTTTTATTTGAACCATTTCTGGATGTTATTAAAGCTGTATATCTGTCTTTCTCTGCCTTATCATTTGCGCAGCTGAACTTTTTCCAGCGAATTCAGAGACAGTAGGCCTTCTCAATTTGGATGCCAGCCCTGTATGTCTCTCATCAATACTTGCGTCAGTAGTCCTTATTCGTTCAAGTAGCAGTAATTAATCAAACTGCAATGAAGAAAGGAAGGAACTAGGTCATAATCCTGCAAACAAAACTGGAAATAGCCTTTCTCCATGGCAGTGATCCACAGCTTAGTGACCAAAGGTAAATGAGGAAACCTATTGGAACTTGACTTATTGTTCCAGAGAAGTATCCGCATTATCTAAAACAAAAAGAGTGGTGCCTGAAAGACACCTAACAGTGTCATCCGAAGCAATGTTATCCCCTTCTAACCCCATGGCTTTAGAAGGATGCAACTCTGCAGGAAAAGAGATTCTACCTAAACATTAGAAAGAACTTCCTGACAGTAAGGGTGGTTTGACAGTGGAATATACTGCCTCAGAAGGTGGTGGAGTCTCCTTTGGAGGGTTTTAAACAAAGGCTAGATGGCCACCTATCAAGGGTGCTTTAATTGTGTGTTCCTGCATTGGGAAGGTGCATTGGAATTGATGGACCTTGCAGTCTGTTCAAATTCTATGATTCTGCTTAGGATGGCACAGTAAAAAATGACATACAAAGTTAGCCTTATTGAGTCAGAGCCCTCTTAATCATAAGGGTATCTTTGCTGTTGAACAGTTGTGTAGAAAAGATGGGCTTGTTGTCATACCCAGACAAGAGAAGTAGAATATGCTGCAATTTCATCATAAAAGTACAGGATCCCTGTTCTCCTTTTGGTCAAGTCATCTCAAATCATTCAACACTGTGCACTCACTGTGAACCACCCAATTCCATGCTGACATAGTTGCACTGACACCCCCTGAACTCCATGGGCACCTAAGTGTGTAGGATCAGGTCACAAATTGGCTCTGTTCAATCAATGTCATTGTTGTTAAGCTACCAAAACTCTGGTATTAAACGGAAACCGACCACATGAAACTGCCTTACAAGGAATCAGAACATTGGTCAGTGTTGTCTGTTAAGACAGACAGTGGCTTTCTGGGGTCTCAAGCATGGGTCTTTAATATCCCCCAGTACATGAGCCTTTTAACTGGAGATGCTTGGGAGATAAAACATGGGACCTTCAGTGTGCAAAGCAAGTGCTTTACCAGTGAGCCCTGGCCCCTTCCCAAATGGTTAGTGGATCACCATGTTTGCCTAAAATATCTGAACGGAGCAGGGAGAAGAAATCACAGGTCCAAAGTATTTTTTATCACTCAAACCTCCCTCATCTTTCCATTCTGTTTTCCAAGAGACAGTACAGGCTGTTTGTTTGAGAGCGCACATTATGCACTAAAGTAGTGTGCAATTTTTAAAACATTTTTAGCAACAAAAAACCTATCAACCAGAAATACCTACACATTTCTGATAATTCACCTGCAGTGTCTGAATATGTTTCACCTCTACAAAACAATATTTCCCCAGAGCATAAACTTGATTTCTGATAACAGCTGGATTCTGATATCTGTAAGAATCTTTTTTGCATAATCGGGGTTTATGTGAAGGTATAAAGATCAGCAATAAAGGGGCCACAGACTGAGATTAGTCAGTCGTGACTATACACAGTCAGTATTTGCTTTCAAGAGTATCCCAGGCTAAACATCCTCCACCCTACAGTGCATTGCAGAAGTATTTTTTTTAATTACAAAGCCTAAAAACCACACACATTTCTTCAACACATATCTGACATGCACATAAACAAAGGACTGCTTTTAATCCCTCAGCACTTCAAAATGAAATAATGTGTGGCTGTTATTTGGGGCAGGTTATCCCAGCCTGACTGGCTTCAATGCTCATGAAGAGAAAGCCCATTTAGATCTGAGAGTCTTTCTAGCGGAGGATCTCACCATCGCCTCTGCAAAGAGAGACTCCCAGGTCTGCATAGCACCACAAGCTCAGTAGGAAAGGAGGGGGAAGCCCTTGAGAAAGGGGTGGAGGAACTAGGAAAGCCCAAGAAGGGAGAGGGTCTCATCAAGGTACGGGAGTATAAAGTAACCCCTCCTATTCTGTGCCAGGAATCTGCAATCGCACACCTTCTCAACAGCTCCGGGTTAGTCGCGATTACTACATTCCCCCCCCCCAAACACACACACACACGAATAGCATATCCCCGGACGCCGACCCTGAATGCATCTGCAACCCCTGCCCCACCCGCCAGTTCGATGTCAGGGGGCCCTTGGGTGGGGGGAGCTTCCAGCCCGCCCTCCCTCTCTTGAAGACATCTCGGCCACTTTCTTCTGCAGGACTTTGCGGAGACGCCTGACTCTGGGAACGGTTCCCACCCAAAGGCTTCACCTGAGCCCAACCACGGTGGTGCCGTCCAGTCAGCCCCAACCCAGCAGCGAGCCCTCGCCTTCTGCCAAGCCCCAGAGCGGAGTCCCGCATTGGAGGAGCATCGCCCCCTCAGCCAGCCCTCCCGCTTCCTTCTTACCGTTGGATCTCCGCACAATGTTCTCCAGGAAGGTATTCTGCGGAGCCACCAGCCCTCGCCTCCCCCCAGCCATAGTCAAGCGCGGTGGCTTCACCGGGGCCGGGCGAAGCTAAGCGCTGCCTCTCCACTCTCGTCTTCCCGCTCTGAGCTCCTCATGGTCCCCACTGGGAGTCGGGCGGCTTTGCAGCATCAGCTCCTCCAGCCGCTCGCCCGCCCTCCCTTGCACTGCATCCCTGCTGCTCCGCGCCACCCGGGCTGGACCTGTCACGCAGCGCCCTCTGCCGGCCGACTGGCCGCCTGCCTTGGCCCAAGTCCCCGCCGGTGTTTGTTTGCCACTATGGATTGGGAGCTCGTCTGTCGGCTCAAAGGAGGAGCCCCAGGCTCGGCGGCAAATCTTGGAGTGCAGCGCCACCAATCGGACACCACATCAAAAGAGACGGAGAATGGGGATGACTTTCCGCGCGCCGTCTTCTTTTGGCCGCTCGCTACCGCCGAGCGTGTGCTATCATCACTCTTCCGCTTTAAGGAGCTGCAAGTTTTTCGCTCAACTCCCAAGTCAGTCCGGTTGAGCTGAAAGGGATTTACCCCCCAAGCAAGATTTGACCCATTCCCACAGGAGCAGGTCAAGAACTGTGTTTTAGACAGAATTGTCAACTGGTCTGGACAATCAAAAATGGTGTGGCCCTGAAAAGAGGTTAATGTGTGGAAATGGCCAGCTGCCTTTTTTACAGCATGGAGGTGAATTACATCATCTGGTAAATAACATGCAATTAAGCCTCTCTTTAAGGGGTATGGCATTTTTTTTCTCCAGGTCTGTTGCCAATCTTAGTTTTAAAACCAATATAGAAACTCAAATTAAAATAAATGTAATTCCCATTTATACAAATGGGAGCCTTGTGGCTCTTTAAAGACTAACATTTTATCAGGGGTGTCCCGCCTATAGGGACATGGGGTAACCCATGTCGCCAGGCCATGCCTTTCAGTGCAACTGAGAGGCCTCTCCCCTGCTGGGGGATCGCGCCAGCACACCAGCCTCTCCCCCGCCATAGCACCTGTTCGAGCCGCCTCCTTCCCTCCCCAGGCCCTCGGGGGGGGGGCTTGGAGGCGGCGCAGCTCGGATGGGCACCGCGGCGGCAGGCCACCTCCCGGGCAGCCAGCCATGGTGCCCTGCCCCCCGCCTCCCTGAAGGGCCTGGGGAAGGCAGGAGGTGGCCTGCAGGGAGGCAGGGGGCAGCTTGGGGGGTGGCCTGCCACTGCGGTGCCCACCTGAGTTGCCCCCCAAGCACGGGGGTGGGGGGCCGGGGGGCGCCCAGAGCAGGTGTTGTCCCCGGGTGCCATTTCCCCCGATACATTTCTACATTTTATTTCAGGATAAACTTTTACGGATCGGGAGCATGCTTCTTTTGAGCTATGAATGTAATCTCACCTGGAACATTTTTTATGCAGGAAGTGTGAAAACAACAATAATAACTAAAAAGCAGGGGTCAAGGGGCCATGAAATGTGGCAAGCACAGGGTAAAATGTCATTGTCACCAATGTTTTTTTTTAAATACCAGAACAGTTATAGTAAACTAGTTAACACCTGTCATGGGTGAAGTGTCCCAAGTTTTGCTAAAATAATTAAGAGAATGCAAACTCTCTGAATCCTGATTCGTTAGTTTCACGCTGGAATCTTCCTTTAAAGTTCTTCTGTTGAAGAACAGTCAGCCATAAAGTGTCCTGGAAGACTGAAATGGTCTTCCAATGGGTTTCTTCTGTGTGTGGGGGGGGGCGGGGAGTTGTTTGTGAAGAGGGGCATTGTTAATACATGACAGCATATAGGACATAATGGTACAGCTGATATTTTGGAGTCCTGTCTGAGTATTGTCTAACTGGGGGTGGGGGGGAGGACTTGGCGTCTTGGTTTCTTGAAAGACCTGGTACACAGCTGTGTGTCTCTATTAGGTAACCTCAGGAGCAATTCTAAGCAGGTCTATTCAGAAGTAAGTCATATTTTATCCCATGTGGCTTTTGCTCAGGAAAAATCCTTATGATTGCAGCAGTAATGTTGTCGGTAAGTAGAAACCTTGTGTTAACGAGTTGTCTGTAAGCAAGAAAAGATCTGCCACCCAGAGCCCATGAGACAAAAATACAGTTATTCAGGAAGGGATCATGGACGGTACAGTTGATTAGTTTGAGCTGGGAGCTTTTGATGACAACCAATAGTGTTATGATGTTCTCAGTTGGGAGGCTGTCTTGTAGTAGATTGTTTCCAGAGAACATTCTAACTTTGTTGATCTGTTCTGTGACTTCCCTATGTGGAGAACACTTGCTATAAATCTTTCAGGCATGAATCTCTGTCTAAGGACCTGAATACAGTTGCAATACTACTTAGCTGTAGTAGCAGATGGAAGTGTGTCAGTGGGTTTCTGGTAAAATGTTTTGGGGTTTTTTTTATAAGGCATGTCAGTTGGTTTCAGATAGCAGGTGGTGCTTACCTGTCCATTGCAGAGCTGTCCAGAGAATTTATGGTCAAAGGCTTTTATGGCTAGAATCAACTGGTGGTTGTGAGTTTTCGAGGCTGTGTGACTGTGCCCCTAACATTTCACTGGCAAAAAAAAATGCAGGCAAAATGGTGGGAGCAAAAACTACCAGGCCATGACCACACAGCCCAGAAAACCCACAACAGCCTTTCCAGAGAATTGACCTGTGGTGTGAAATGGTCCAGGATCAAGTTGGTAGTGGAGGGAAAGTTGCTGAAGTCCTAGAAGAATCTCTCAAGAGGCTCCCTCCCATCTGTCCAGATGATGGAAATGTCACACCAATGTCAAATTCATCTCATAATGAAATAATACTCACTTCTTGTCATGTTGTTATGATGTGTGCTTCCTGCCAACAACAGCCAATTATATGGAGGAAGAGTTCACACAATTGTCACCAAGAAGTTATGCTACACATAATGGAAGAGAAGGAAGAAATCCAAAAATTGGGAGGGAGGGTTATTTTCAACAGCATTCCCTTCTAAAAATCAAAACTTAAAATGTGTATTAACCATTATCTAGAACATTAACATTTGCCAAAATAATCATAATGCTGGGGTTCTACATTTTTCTCCAAACTATATTATTGGGTAGGTTGGCCTGGTTTAATTAATGCTAAATTTCATTTCCCTCTCTTATTTTTGAATGGATGTTTTAAGTACCTCTGTCTGTTTCCATCTAGTATCTATGGCTGAATCTGAATCTGCCACCCAGAGCCCATGAGACAAAAATACAATTATTCAGGAATAGAAGTAAATTCATATTAATTTCCTAAGAGCCTAACCAAACCCTTGTAGAATTTTCCCAGCTCCTTATCTGTGTGGCTGTCCTACAGTGAGTAATAAATGACGCTCATAGATCTCCTATTGATTTTTGTAAGCACTTGGCTGTCTGTTGTAGCTTCAGTGTTTTTCTTGATTATACTAAATGTTTTACTAAATAATTAGTGTAATCATTACTGCATATGTTGATTAGTAAGGGGCATCATACTTTATAACTTTGGAGCCCTGAATATAAATTAACAGGGGAAAATTGAAATGGCACTGAAGATAAATCTTCATGTATGATTCTACAAAAATGTATCTTGTTTGTGTGGATTTTTTTTCATCTTTGGTTTTATACTTGACATTCTAATGTCATCATGGTGAACCAACCAATGTTTGACTTAGTTTGATCCTCTCCACATTCTCACACATACTAGTGAGGCCATGAACAGTGACAGAAGATCCATGCTTCTTTTTCTGCAGTGGCAAATGGAGATGATAAACTGTTCAATTTCAACTACCAACACTGGAGTGGAGGATGTATTCAATTTCCTTTTTAAAAAACTATGAACTAAAAGCTAGGGTGTCAGGGGAAAGAATCTTTCTTCTCATCATCTAGATTTCTGATTCTGATGATAGCACTCCTAATTCCACCTGACTGAATTGGTTCTGCCCTTCTTGTATTTCAACTTCATTGTGCTTGGTATCAACAGGTGTAGGGGTTAAAGTGTAAGATTCGAAGATGAGAAGCTCAGGTTTGAATCCCCACTCTGCCATGGAAGCTTGTTTGAGCCAATCAAACACTCTCAGGAGGATTCCGCATGGGCTAAAAACAGCGGTGTGAAAATGGTTTAAAATGGTATAAAAGGGTTTATACTGTTTTCACACCACTATTTTTGGCCCATGCAGAATCTGCCTCAGCCTCAACCCTGGCAAGTATTTGAATGGGAGGAGGAATACCAGAGGCATGACACAGAGGCAGTCAATGGCAAACCAGCTCAGGACATCTCTTGCCTTGAAAACCCCACCAGGGGTCACCATAAGTCAGTTGTGATTTGATGGCAAACTATACACATCCTGGGGGCGGGGGGGACAGGGAGTTATCAAGACGGTGAGGCTTCGTGGAGTGTTCCAAGGAAAAGGTACATGGTAACACGGAAACATTTTGGAACATTAAAATTATTAAATCCATGAAAACGAAATGCAAATAGATACATGGGCATGACTAACAGATTGTAATATTTTTGCTGATGTGAGGGGTCCCTGACATTTTGAACAGAGGATGTGTGAAATATATGCCCAACTTTCTCATCAGATCTGGACTTATTTTTCTACTTTAATAACATAAAATAATTATGCATAACGTATTAAACACATTCAATTGGACTGTTTGGTATATATATTTGAATCTATTTTTTTAATTCAGACAACAATTACTAGCTTCATACATTACTTCATTACATTATTTATACCCCAGCTTCTCATCAGTGGGGCCCAAAACTGCAGGGGTTTTCTCCCCTCCATTTCATCCTCACATCAGCAAGCTTCCACGGCAGAGGAGGGGGTTGGAACCTATTCTAGCAGTCTAATCACTACAACCAGCTGATTCAAATCAAATCAAAAACCTTTAATGGCATATTATAAATAATTAGCAAAGTGCACAGAAGAAAATCATAAACAAATTAAAAGTTTGTTTACGGCAAGGAAGCAACTTATATCTTTGGCTTGCTGTTATGGTAGACGTAGTGAGATCTGTCAACCATTATTATAGATAGGAAATGAGCCGTCAAAGATGTGATAGCTTCATTCTTATCTGCCAACAAAAGCTTCACACAGTCCTTGTCCGAAAGATCTTTCTGATCATCGAGCAATTTTCCAAGGACAAGTGTTCGGGCTTCTTCATGTAAAGGACAGTGAAGAATAATATGAATGAGGTCCCTTCAACAAGCTAAATATCCTCCATCTCAGATTGGGGAAATGGCATGGGAGGGAGGCAGAAGTCCCTTCTCTGCATGTAGTCCCTTCTCTGATCCAAATAGGGCACCACACACATGGGAATTGAGGAAAACCTGCAATTGCTGTTGCAAGGAAGAGAGATTCTAGCCCCAGCCTGTGTACTCTGTAATGTGTAAACTGAATAGTGGAGGCTGTGGCACTTCCTCCCTTCTCAGGATCTGTGTGAAGTGAAAAGGATCCACACTCAGTCTTCCAAAACATGTGGTAAAGAAATGAGGGAGATGGGCACAGCTGTACATTTTTCTCCATTCTTGGGCACTCTGTACAAAGGCAGGAACTTTATAGTTGTGATAACTTTCCATTTATAAGAAGCAGAGCAGGTAAGACAGTTACTGGCAAGTAGGAAAAGATTTGGACCAACTGTGATATGGAGCATATGGCTAGCAGCCTACATACAAAGCCCCTGTAACATTTGAACATCACCCCCTTTGAAAACAACTTTCTTGTTTCTCTGGAGGAAAACCCTGAGGAAAAATTTTTAACTGAACCGTTAAATTTTGTCAAGGGCTAGGAAAGCTCTTTTGTGGGCTTCATCTGGCCCTTGGACAATCAACTGGCCATCCATTTTGTACTTTACGATGCATTTATGTTATATGGTGCTCAAAAGAATACAATAAATAGTATAATGAAATACATCCCTGCAAAACAGATTCATAATATAGAGAATATGTAATCTAAACTCTCATAAAAGTTCTTCTACCTGAGAAACAAATCAGAGCACTGTGGTAGTCTCCAGGTGGTAGCTGGAGATATCCTGGTATTACAGCTGATCTCCAGGTTACAGAGATCAGGTCCCCTGGAGAAAATGGTTGCTTTGGAAGGTGGACTCTAGGACCACTGAGGTACCTCGCCTCCCTAAATCTGGCCCTTCCCAGACTCTACCCCCCAAATCTCCACGTACTTCTCAACCCAGACCTGGCAACCCTATACTGTGGCCATTCTGAGATTATTGAGTAGAGTTGAAAAGCAAAGTGTGCATGTTCCCTACTTCATTCTCCTGTGGCATAATTTTATATGTGTTTACAAGAACTATTACCATGGGGTGAAATGCAGAAGTAGTGAAGCAACAGATGGAACAACAAACCAAAATTTCCAGGAAAGTTGCATTTTTATTAGTATGTGTCCAGCACATTGTGCAGCCAGATGATAATTACATATGATAGGCCCAAATTCTCTAACAGGAGAGTGAATTAGTATATGTCCAAATGCAACTGGTGTGATGTGAAGTTTGACAGACTGAGATCCAAATGCTGGAAAAAACTGAATATGTAGTATGAGAATTTCTAGTGTAGTGTCTAAGATAACCATGAGACCTTCCGATGTGGTTTGTAATGCCTGCTTATTTCTTGATGATGAAATTGAAAGGATGTTAAATGGAGCAAACACACAGAGAGAGTTTCATCAGACACTGAAACCAAACAGCGTCTGTCATTCAGAAAGCTGATTTTGATTTTCTTCTATCTTCTCAGTGCAGCAAATATTTCATAAAAGCCTGGGAAGCATCCATAGATTGCCCATTTGGAAGCAACTGCCTCTTATCATAGCAAAATGTTTGTTTTGGAACTTCCCAGCCTTTTGTGGAACCTCCCATTTTGCAATTGGTCTCATTCATGGCAGCCAATTTGCCTTGTTTCTGCCCTGCCTCTGGTAGCAGCCATTCTGTGGTGGTACCCCACAACCCTTTCTCAAAATTACAGAACTGCCTGCAGGCTTAACATAACTGGGGACAACTGCAGCACTGAATGTACATATGATAATGGAAATGGATACAGTACAGTTAAGAGAATTGGACACAGCAGAAAAATGAAGGTGTAAAATTACTTTTTAACTAAAATTAGCAAGCCGCAGAGAAAGTGCTATACTCTTTTCCACTGAAATATGACAGTAGAAATGTACATTAATCTGTCTTTTCCTGGACCTTCTTTGTTCTAGAATGCTCCATTTGGGTCCTAGTGCCTTGGGGACAGGATTAGGTAGGCACTGGGACCAGTGGTGGGATCCAAAAATTTTAATAACAGGTCCCGATGGTGGTGGGATTCAAACAGTGGCGCCGCCGCCCACATGCACCTATTGGGCAGGGAGGTTGCTTTAGTAACCCCTTCTCGGCACTCAGAAAAAATTAGTAACCACTTCTAGAGATGTGATGAGAACTGGTTGGATCCCACCTCTGACTAGGACCCAAGCGGAGCATTCTAGAACAAAGAAGGTCCAGGAAATGGGGGATTAATATACAATTCTATTGTCATCTTTTGGTGGAAATAGAGGCACCAAACAGAAGTGCCACTGAAGTATGCAGAAATGGCACGAATGTAGCATCAGCCATGGCTCATGAAATAATAGAAAACAGGACTATTCAAGAAGGCTTTTCTGCATAGGTAACAGGTTCTCAAACTTACTAGAAAAATGATTTGGGATTGTGGTCTGTACTACGATGTATACCATACTGTAAGTAGGATTCTATTATGTACTTTTTGCACTGCTTAATGTGTCATGTTAACACTTATGCTATGCTTCAATTCTTTCTTGTTGGTTCCAGACTTCCACAATCCTAATGCATTGTTTAGTCACTATGAGAAAGGTGCAGTATAAATAATGTAAATAAATAAAATGTCAAGCAAAGATATGTTCACCCTGACACAAAATATGAAAACCCACATGGTTCACTACATTCTTCAATTCTGGAAGATGAATGGTATGCTGGTTTGGTCACTAACCAACACAAAACAGGAAATTTAAAAATTGACACAGGCACAAACTAATGAAATATCTTTAGTAACTTACAAAGCCTTGCAAATTGAAATTCTTTAACATTCAGATAGCAGATTAGTAACCTCCTCTGGGAAAACCCTTCAAGTGTTTTAAAAATGAAGTGTCATGTCCCAGAGACATCCTCACTATTTTCCTTATTTAAGCTTCAGTTATACCCTTAGTAAGAATGGGCTTAGTTGTTTTTTGTTCAGTTTTCTGTGGGAGGGACATTTAGTTAGACCCTGTCCCTCAAGAAGCCCTCTAGAGGCAAAGCACTATAAAATTCTTATTGGTTAGCAGTTCCTGTTTTACAGTTTTATTTTTAGTTCAGGTGTCTGGGCAAGGCTGGAGACAGCAATATCTCAGATGTTTAAGGTGTAAAAGATCCATGATACTTTAAGCAATCCAGTTTCAACAGAACTGCAAAGAAACAGAGTTCAAGTAGAAGACACTCAGAAGCAGTACAAGCAGCACAGACTTCCTTAGAAGCAGTTAAGGAAAGAGTTGATGTCTGCAAGTTCTTCAAACCATCTCCAAACGGTTCCAGCATTGCAAGTATTCTTTATTTAGATAGACTTCATGGGAGGAGTCAGAGAGTCCTAAGCTTTGAATATTGTTAAACCATTTTTGAACTGTTACTTATTTGTTTGTGGGTCTTACACTCTGTCCTGGCCAAGTGCAATGTACCTGATTTTTAGTTTGCTTGGGGAACACAGCATGAAGTCTGAACTGCAAGTTCAAAGTCAAGCTAGCTGCCTGAAATGTCACAAAGTAGATTTTTATGCATAAATGGTAGTGGTTTAAGGGTCATGACTTTAAATATGGTAAAAAAATTAGTTTACACTGAAATGGTGTTGATACAGATTGCAAAAATGTGTTTTCAGGTCTATGTTGCCTACCAGAGCAATTCAGTAATCTATAAAAATAGTTTTGCTCTAGTTGCCAGGAGAGATAAGGTTCAAAAGGAACAGAATTGTATGGACAAACTGATTTATCCAACAATTGTTGTGGACAAACCAGGTAGAGGAGAAATAAGAACTTTTTGACCCAAGAACAATGAACAAAGTAATTATTAATACAGATTGTTAAGAAACAATAACACAAACAATATTGTAACGTCCTGTATAGATCTACGGTACAGCTTCATTTGGACTACAGATTGCAGTTCTGGTTATTATGTCTCAAGAGAGACACTGTCAAGCTGGAAAATGTGCAGAAGAGGGCAGCCAAAGCTTTTTCCACAGATATGTTTTGCTCTTACCTAGTTTCTCTTCCCAGTTTCTGTTTTTTGTAAATGTTGTGATGTAATGTCACCCCATAGATCCTTAATGATCCAGTGCTTGCATGACATTATCCTTTATCTATCTGCTTCTATGCCCCCCCCCCACCCACTTTGCCGCAGTCTTTCCCAAACCTGGCTTAATCTGATATTTTTAGAAAGATCTTTGTCAAAGCATCTTGGACTCCACATGGATAGGATGGTGCACATTTTTTCAGGGGTCATCCACATTAGTGCTATGGCTCTTGTCTCTGCAACCCTGTGAATATTATCTCAGCAAAAGATGGATTAAAATCTGGGGCATGTGCTGCCAGCAGGCAGGGACTTGGCTGGGTCTGACCCGCAGGTCCAAACAGGTTGTAAGCACAAGCGTAGTCAGGTCACAGTCCAATAGGTCAAGGCAGGCAGCAGGCTGTAAGGCTCTGGAATTCCAGTCAGCAAGCAAAGACTGAAGAACGTTTCAAGAGCTTTATTGGAACTGTGTCAGCCTGCAGTTCAGATAACTAAAACTGAAGTTTGGCTCTCTGACCCCTGGTATATACCTGTAAGTTACAACATGGCTCATCCCATAGTCCCCCCCTCCCCACTCTCACATTTGCATAATATCAGCATAATAAAGAATGGTGTAAACAGAAGCATTGTTTTGGGACAGGCGGTTCCCTCCTTTGGAGGAAGGCAGATAAGAGAGAACAGTTAAACTCTATTGACTAGTTACATTGCAAGCAAGAAAGGCCTCCTTGACCTCGAGCAATGATAATGGCCTGGCCAGCTGTGGCCTTGATGTGGATGTGTGAGATGCCAGGCTGAAAATGGCGCGGCCTGACACAGGCAAGGCATAGTCAGGTCACAGTCCAATGGGTCAAGGCAGGAAAGGTGTAGTCAAGTCACAGTCCAATGGGTCAAGGCAGGCAAGGTGTAGTCAGGTCACAGTCCAATAGATCAAGGCAGGTGGCAGACAAGGCATAGTCAGGTAACAGTCCAATAGATCAAGGCACGGGAGAACAGAAAAGCATGCTAGGAATCAATGAAGAACCAGGCACACAGTGACGACAGGTAACACACTTGTTGCACCCAGGCAGAAGCAAGCTCACAGCAAGGTTTATGTAGAGGGCCTTGTTCAAGGGGCTGGGATTCTGCAAAGAGTTAATCCTCATCAGATGCAAAGACTTTTAATCTCCTATATCTTGAGGCCAAATGAGCACTCCTTTTTTGCCTCTGCAGTAGCAGCCTCTGCTTCTGCCTCCTACAGTTACAGCTGGCTCAAGACTGGGTTCTCTAGGAGGATCTGCAGGCTCCTCCACCTGTATGTCATCAGCCAGGGAAGGGCTGGGCGTTGGCTCTGCTGCCTGGTCTGCCTGCTTCACCAGGGATGTAGGTATATTTCTTATGGGGGGTTGGGGTTGGGGTAGGGCCACGCCCCCACCCACCCCTGGGGGCATGGCCATGCTTCACCAAGCCCCGGCCCCGGCCTCAGTGCTTATAAATATACAAAAAATGTTTAGTAAGTACACCGTCAGGTATGGCAATAAAACCTCTAGATTAGGTTTTTATTTCGGCAGTCCTTTGTCAAGCCAATCTGAAATGTACAAATACAAGTGTCAATATATAAAAGTCTATCTAATCCTTTCATTTTCATATAATTAAACAAAAACCCAAAGAACCCTCCCAATGCACTTACAATTGTTGTACAAAGTATTCTTTTTACTCCTCCAGGAGCACAACTGTTTTTTCTTACACTATATAAAAAAATAAAACATTCATATTATTCAATATTAAACCTAAATTTTCATATAAATAATAATCCTAGAGGAGTAAGAAAAAGAATACTTTGTACAACAATTGTAAGTGCATTGGGAGGGTTCTTTGGGTTTTTGTTTAATTATATGAAAATGAAAGGATTAGATAGACTTTTATATATTGACACTTGTATTTGTACATTTCAGATTGGCTTGACAAAGGACTGCCGAAATAAAAACCTAATCTAGAGGTTTTGTAGCCATACCTGACGGTGTACTTACTAAACATTTTTTGTATATTTGTGATAGTAAGATAATGTTAAAATGATACTCACCTAGTGAGTTGGAGTACGCATGGGTGTAATATTTGTGACAGTACCCGTTGTACACCTGCCTTGATTATTATGGTGGTGTCAGTGCTTATAAAAGCAGCTCTCCGAGGCCAGGGACAGCAGACTCCCTTGCCATGCCCTCCCCTGCCCCTCCACCAGCTGGGCTCCCAGCTGGCAGCTCCTTCTGCCCTCCACTCTGGGCAGAGGCGTAGCTAGGGAAAATGGAGTGCAAAATCTGAGTTTTGTGCCCCCCCCCCCATGGGCAGCCGCTGTGACGCTGGAATCCACCTCCCAAACAGCATCACTTTCAATGGTGTTTAAACTAGAGAGCCCCAATTCTCCTTTTAAATCCACCTTAAAGGGAGAATCTGGGGTTCACAATTAAAGTAACATTGAAAGTAATGCTGTTTTTGGGTGGATTATCCCCCACCCTGAAAAAGAATCACTTTCAGTGTTTAAACTGGGGATTCTCCCTTTAAATCCATGCCGAAGGGGGTGGTTTTAAAAAGAGAATCTGGGGAAATTTGGGGGGTGCCTGCTGTCAGGGGTGCAATTTTTAAGCTAGCAGCACCAAACTTTCAAGGTATCGTTTGGAGGCTCTCCTAATGATACCACCCAGGTTTGGTGAAGTTTGGTTCAGGGGTCAAAAGTTGTGGACCCTCAAATGTGTAGCCCCCATCTTCTATTAGCTCCCATTGGAAACAATGTGGGATGGAGGCACCCCCTTTGGAAGTCCATAGCTTTGGTACCCCTGGACCAAACTTTACGAAACCTGGGTGGTATCATCAGGAGAGTCTCCCAAAATATCCCTGAAAATTTGGTGCTTCTAGCCTAAAAACTGCGCCCCCTGCAGGCCAAAAACACAAAACACTAAAAAATACCCCCCAAAAGCACAAACCGGGGGGGCGGAGCTTCAGACATGTAATGGGGGGGTTGAACCTGAGAACCCCCCTTTACCTACTTGGGCTGCACTGTGTCCTCAGATTCTGCCTCAGAGTCCTCTGTGTCCTGGTAAGTACCCAGGGACTGGCTCATGACAATGTACTTACTTAACTAAATAATTAATATAGCACCATCAGTGTTCGTGATGTTTGGCAGAACACAGGAACACAGCTCCCAATTAAAAGAGTTTCAATTTGAGGCCGAATTCTCACAGTATGAAGTGAACATGAGGAACGTGCGGACTATTAACAAGATATGTGCTAGGTCAGGAGTTCTATCCTGGCAATTTAATTCCAAGGTACATGTGGACCTGGTTTAGACTGGGATTGGAATATGTGAGGGAATAAAGCTTAAGCCTTCTCTCTCTCCCCTGCCCCCACCTCTCTGCTTTTCTGACTTGAAATGGTTCTGTGGAGCCACTATTTGTCACATGTGATAAACCTATGTGCCCTGGACTGTTTCAGGTCAGAATAACAACTCAAGGAGATTTGAGACACAGGAGAGTAAAAGGGAACATTATATGCAGATCAGTGGGAAGTGGGAGTTGACAGAAAAGCTGAACATTCATTCCAGTTACACATATCGATACCTAATTTAAGTAGGGATGGAGTGGTGCCAAACACCGTACAGAAAAGTGGATTTTGAGTAGGTGTTTGAAGGAAGTGAGATGGCATTGTAAATAAGAGGCAGCAAAGGAGAAAGACTTGTTTGTGGGAAAAGGAGAGTTTTGGATGGTTATGGCCGAATTTAAGACACAGGAAGAGAAAGGATTAGTATTTATTTAACTATTGATACCAAACACTTCTCCCCAGTGGAATCGAAAGGGGCTTACAACATGTTTCTCTTCTCCATTTTATCCTCACAACAACCCTGAGAGGAAAGTTAGGCTGAGGTCACCCAATCAGCTTCTATGGCAGTGTGGGGATGTAAACCTGGGTCTCCAAGATCTTAGTACACTATACCACATTGGTGAGAGGAGGGCAGCGGACAGGAAACCATGGAGGACTTAGGGATACATAGTTTTTGCTGAATCCAAAAATGGATAGGAACCAGTGTAAAAAAAATAAAATATCCAGGGGTCAGTTTATACAAGCCGAATGGTAGGAGGGAGAAAAGGGTCTTTTGTTTTGTCAGCTACCTCACATAAGCAAGTAAATTCCACTCCCCCTTCCCAGACTGAAGGCTCGAAGAAACATTTGAATTGCAATCTTTGGTTTACTTAGGAAGGTAATTTTGGCTTAACGTCTGACTGGTCACAAAGTACAAATTAATCCCAAGTCAGTTGGAGCTTTTTACTTTTCTCCTCATTGGAAAGAAGCAGCAAAGGGTGGGCTGGGATTCAGTTACCTAGTTTTAAGGCAGCTTTTCACATTTGTAAAATGTGACCAGAAGAGACTTTGAAGATCTGTGATTAGATCTTTTGTCTATGTACTTTTTGTGTCAATAACAGCTGCTGGATATGTGTTCGTATGATAGACTGGTGATACAGTGCTAAGGGAAGAAGGTTAAGTCTTCTCTCACACCTGGCACTTTGGTGTCTTTGGGGTGATTTCCCATGAGGGAGGGATACTTAAAAGGGACATCTCTGTTAAAGAGCTGTTTTTTGATAGAGGTTTTGGGGAAGATGTTTTTGAGGGAGACAAAGAACAAAGGCGACTGTCAGGAACACCCTAGTTCAAGAACATCCTGGTAAGGGGAAAAGATCCACAAACCACCTGAGCACAGTAGCTCCACCAGACATTTTGTCTATCCCAACAGCTAGAAGCCATTGGGCAAGCTTCCAACCTTCCTGGGTATACAAATAGGAAACACACCCCTATGATATAGACCCCTTTGCCAAATAGTAATTTGATCATACGTAGCTACAAGGTCTAGGACTGAATTTAGATTGAAGTAAAAATGCAGTAAAATAACATTGATTCAAAAGGCAAGATTCAAAACAATAAATTACCAGTGTCCAGCTGTAATTCTTCAGCTTCACAAAAGTCACTCTATTCAGGACAAGTCCCAAGGTGTCAGGAAGCCATAGTTTTAAGCACCAAGAACACACTTGTCAAGATCCAGAATGGTGAATCAAGGAACCATATTTTGATACCAAGAAGTGCACTCTGCTAGGTTGGATAGCCAAACTTTATGGGGAGAAGATTTAAGGTGGACAGGGCCCATTGATCAATCAAATCCATGCCTAGTGATCTAAATCAATCACATAACCCTGTTGCTGACTGTAATGGATTTGCCCCACCCTGAAGGGCTGGTGTGAAGCAGGCCTGCTTAAAGAGGCCTGGGTGACAGTAAAAGTAGGCAGCAGGCCCTAATTTAAATAAAAGCAAGGTGATTGGTCGATGGAAGGCACTGTTGCCCCTGGCCAATGAAAGGGGGCATTAAAACACTGCTAGATAAACAGAAAGACAGAGAGAGCCTGTCAGACAGTTCTGTGTGGAAAGTTCTGAAGAGAACAGCTCATGTTCAGTTGAGAGCAGAGTCTGTGGCGTGAAGTCTCTCCGCTCTGTCTCTGGTGTAAAGGAATTCTGGTCCAGCTCAGATAGCTGGCAGGATTCTAGTGACTCTCCTCAAGCAAAGGAAGCTTGTGAGAGGAAGGAAGGCACTGGCTTTTTGGTGCAGAGTGAAGCGCCGGCCAGAGGCTTGTCAGTAGACACTGACCAGACCTAGGAGTCTGTCCTGCCCCTGTGTAACACCAGTCTTGGAAAAGCCCAATCCAGAGGCAGTGAGGCCAGTTTGGGAGTAGTGTGAGAGAGGGAGGCTTTGTATGCCAGAATCTCACAGGGCATAGACTGGGTGTGTGTGTATTCAGTGGGTTGTGGATCAGAAAGGACTTGTGTCTGTCTGTGAGGAAAAGCAAAGTGTATAAAAGCCAAGTCATTTCTGAAGAGACACCTGTGTGTGTCTGTGTATATGTGTGAAACCTAAATAACAACTGAAGCTCTGTAACTTTTAAGTGAAAATAACCTCTCTGAAACCATCATGCATTAGTACCTCTCTGAGCCAGTTTAAGAACCCTTTCTTTTGTTTTTAAAATAAATTTAATTCGTTGTGTTCAAGTTACCCTCGTGCCAGCCTGCATTTGTGCGCGAGAGGTGGAAGAGTGCCTGTCTGTGAGACTAGAATCCCAGCCAATTTTGAGTTCCCTCCATTTTTTTGTATATGGGACTCTGAAGGACATTCCCCTCAGACCACGAGTGAATGTGAGGTGGGATCCTTTATATATTTGGCAGCCAGCAGCAGTTTTTGGGATTCCTAGTTTCTTCTTTTTTATGGTGTCAGCAGAGTAAAAAGAAGATCCCTGAACACTAGCCTGGGATATTTTGGGTGGGCAAAGGAAACACCACTGGTCAGTTTAGGCCAGGGGAACCTTGATTATAGGCCACCCGTCCCGTTAAAATTGGTGGCTAGTGGTGGGATCATATCTCTCCCTCGCCTTGAATATAAGTGACCCTGTTACACTGACCATCAGGATGAGATCTATTTTACAGCCATAAATCTTCCCTTGTCATGACAGCACAGCATTAATTTAATTAGCTTAATTAGTTGAAATGCATCCCCAAGATTATGTGACCTTGGCAACATAGAGAATCAAGCTTGAAACCAGATTTTGCTTTCCAATACCTAGCTCCTTGTCTGTTTCCAGAGCTCTGTTACATTGCAAACATACAGCACAGTTGAATATTCAATAATATTTTTCAATTATTCAATAATAATTGAATAATTTTATTCAATAATAGGTCTTAAGCTTGCATCAGTATTTGCAAAAATGACAGGTTGGACTTAATGTGAGGCCGTTTCCGCACGGCCTCCCTGTCGCCTCCACGTCGGCGAGAATTCCGCCGGCGTGGAGGCGAAGGCCGTTCGCATGCACGCATGCGAGCGGCCGCAGCAGAGGCCGGCAAACGGCAGGCGGCTCCGCACGGAGCCGCCTCTTCTCCCTGGCCCGTCCCACTCACCTTGTCCCCGTCGTTGCCTGCTGGCCGTCAAAGCCCCGCCCACGCTGCCCTCCGACCTCCAGGGGTCGGAGGACAGCGTGGGTGGGGCTTCGGCGGCCAGCAGGCGACTGTTTTACGGGGACAAGTGTGAATGGACGGGCGAGGGAGACAGCGTGTTCCCGGCGGCACGGTTCGCACCGCGCTGCCGGGAAGACGCTTTCCCCCCAACAACAACCCTTTAAAGGGTTGTTGTTTAGGGCGGCCTGACGCCGCCCTGGGGGGGGGAAGTGCTGTCAGGTCGGCGCTGCTGCAACGGCGGCCTGGAGGCGGCGTTTTTACCACCCCCAGGCCGTCGTTTTTGGCCCATGCGAAAAGGGCCTAAGGCTTCTTCTCTTCAGTGGGGTGAAGTCATCATGGGTGGTTAGGTCACACCTCCAACAGTTTAGGCAAGGCTAAACAAATTTCTTTCTACTCTCCTGGACTGTAGGGGACTGACCTTTCCAGGATTACCATAGCCTAGCCTTACCAATTTCTCTTTCTCTTCATGCTCATTTTTTGTTTATTCATTTTCATTTTTGGGGCGGAGGTGAGCAGTGGATGACTTCATGCCACTGAAGAGAAGGCAGCATCACAGTAAGTCCAACATGTCATTCTCCTTCAATGGGGCTACATCATCATACCTAAGCCAGTGGTGGCGAACCTTTGACACTCCAGATGTTATGGACTACAATTTCCATTTGCCCCTGCCAGCATGGCCAATTGGCCATGCTGGCAGGGGCTGGTGTGAATTGTAGTCCATAACATCTGGAGTGCCAAAGGTTCGCCACCACCGACGTAAGCTATCCCTGGGTGGAAACAAACTTTTATAACAGGCTCACCTTGGTGATCTTGGAGTGCCATTGTTGAAGGACTCTCTTTCAAAGGCAGCCTCAGCCAATGCCTCTGGTCCAGTCTATAATGTCGCACAAATGTAGAGAAAGACAGCAACATGACTACATGACATATTTCTCCCAGGGGGGTGGGGGCTCTTGTGGTAAAAGCCACTGATGCCACTGTTGCTCTGGAGTGTGCACTAACATGCACTGTGCCAGCAGACCTCGATTCTCATAAGCTACCTGTATGTACTGCTTCACCCATCTAGGAATTGTTGCCTTGGAAATCTTCTCCCCTCCATTTTTGTTCCTGTATGACATAAACACTGCATCCATGAGTCTAAAGGACTGTGTTCTCTCAGTATAGAACTTAACTGCCCTTCACTGGTCAAGAATATGCCATTCTTTGTCTTTTGGTGAACAGGCTTTAGGCAGGAAGATGGTAATATGATAGCTTAACTCAAGAGGAAATCAGAGCTAACCTTGAGTACAAAGAATGGATCAGTCCTAAGTGTCACTGATTCCTTTTCAAAGGAACAAAGTCTTTTCATTATGGAGAGGTGAGTACACCACGCCACTGGCCACCAAGTATAGTGGATTGGCCAGAGAAAAGGGATTCCTGGTTGTTGTTTTCAGAAACCCTCCTTTATTTAACTTTCACTGCCACCAACTACTTAAGGAGATCTAGAAAACCCCACATTGCTTCTAGCCCCCAGTATTTTCAAGGATTCCCACCTCTCAGTCACTCTTGCTTGAGGGGAAGTTCCTACAGGGTCCCTTAATTAATAATTTTGGAGGGAACTCACGATGGCTGGAGTTTCTAGTCAGTCACCCACGTTATCAATCACACACTCACAGACACATACTGGCACGAGGGAATTTGAACAAAATAAATTAAAGTTTATTTTTGAAATAAAAGAATCTCCTTTAACTGGCTCAGAAATAACCTTCAAATAACCTTTTGATATTTGGTGGTTCTTCAGACTCAACACGCACACAGACACACGCGGGTGTCTTTCAATAAACGAATTGGCTTTAATATGATTTACTTTTCTCCACAGACACACCCTTGACCTTATTCTTCTACTACCCACTGTTTCACACACCCTCAGAACTGGCCCTGTGAGTTTCAGGCATTACATAGCCTCCCTCACTCACACACACAAAACCCTCTCTGCCTAGAGGTTTGAGGCCCTCTCCAGACTGGTATGGTACAGGGGCTGGACAGACCCCTAGGTCTGGTCAGTGTCCACTGACAAGCCTCTGGCCGGCACTTCGCTCTGCACCAAAAGCCAGGGCCTTCCTTGGCCTCGCACAAGCTTCCTCCGCTTGAAGAGGGTTACCAGAATTCTGTCAGTTATCTGAGCTGGATCAGAATCCCTCTTCACAAGAGTCAGAACTGAGAGACTCCACTCTTCAGAATCTGCTCTCAAATTGAATACAAGCTGTTCTCAAACTGATCTGTTCAGATAGGATCTGTACTGAGCAGAACTCAAAGCTGTTCACTTCAGCACACACAAGACTGTTCTGCTGTCTCCTTCTCTTCTGACAGGCTCTGCTCTGTCTATCTTGTCAGCATTATATCACCCCCTAACATTGGCCATGGGCAACTGTGCCTCCCAACGACCAATCACATTGCTTCTATGTAAATTGGGGCCTGCTGCATTACTTTAAGTGTCACCCAGGCCTCTATAAGCAGAACTGTTTCACACCAACCCTCAAGGTGAGGCAAGTCCATTACAGTCCCCAATTTGGAAAGCCTCCTAACTGTTATTAAAAAAGATACCTTCCAGGATAGAAAACATAGGATTTCCCTTCTTGGGGCTCAAAAGGCCTTCTAGCCAGTACTTACCCCAGACTCCAAGAGAGAAGTCACTGCACCACCAGAGGGGATAACTGAGACACCCCCTTGAGGAACTGCTACCATACCATTCTGGCATAGTAGGAGGAGGGGGTGCTTCTCAGGTCTCCCTGCCCACATGCTAGTCTAGAAAGGTATTGGCTCTGCAGAGAGGCCTTCTCTGGCATCGCCATGCTACCTAAAGTATGATTTCCAGTTCCCATGCCATGTCAGCCTAAAGCAGCGGTTCTCAACCTGTGGGTCACGACCCTTTTGGGGGTCGAACGATCGTTTCACAGGGGTCGCCTAAGACTCTCTGCATCAGTGTTCTCCATCTGAAAAATGGATAAATGTTAGGGTTGGGGGTCACCACAACATGAGGAACTGTATTAAAGGGTCACGGCATTAGGAAGGTTAAGGACCACTGGCCTAAAGGAATTGCTTTCCGGTTCTCATGCTCACAACTTGCAACTCATGTCACATATTTTCACAGCTTCACAGGAATATGTTCTCAATATGAAGCAGTAGCACTGTCAAATGAATACAGCATTTCAGCCACAAGACAATTGCTGATGTCATTCCATTTCCTGATTATCTTAACCCAAATCCTCCTCTAACTAACTTACTGTTGACCACCTTACAGAACTCCATTGTTTCTCAACAGCATCCACCCAAAACTCCCCCAAAAGCTGACCCGCCAACCCCTAGAGGTAGTCCTGCCATTCCCAGAGTATAAAAGTCCTACATCCACCCACCCCCAGCCTTTGTTCAGTACCATTGACATCTCTCTGTCTTTGCTGTTGTTCCCACACATGCAACACCCTTCCCCGTGGAACCAGACGCTGGCCATTTGGCTCTGAACCCTAAATCTTCACTTCACTATCAGGTTGTATCACCCATCTGCCCCACATCCTATTTCTATTCCAAAATGTATTTTCCCAACCTATCTATATCTTAGGAACTCTCTGTGTGTGTTTGCTGAATTGAATCAGTTGCTTGTGTACCCTTTCTCCCTACAATAAAGACTGTCAAATTTGTATCAGATTCCTCTCTGGGCATTTTCTTCTGAGAGCTACTTCCAGTATACATTGGTACAAAAGATTCCTTATCCATGCCTCTTGCAACATTAAAAGAAGTCTGCTCTAAGCTAATTACCCCACATTATTGAGAGACTATGTCTCCACCTTGGGTAACAGAACTGTTTTATCATGTCATTTCAGGCCAATAATCAGAAATCCCTTTGTCCCAGGACAGTTTAGAGTGCTGCCAGTTGTCTGCATAGAGTGTTGGGCTGTTACCCCAATTTCTACCCATCAGAATGAAAGGTGAGAATGTCCTTGAGAGAGTTCTAATTGACAAATGTTCATATTTTGTGATTGCTTCTGAAAGGTTGTCCACATGAAATTATAAATACAACCTGTCGAATCCATCCTTGCCCCCCACATAATTTTGACCACTTCCTTTGGTAAACCCAACCTCTCTAGGTCCGTCCCCTCAACAGTCATACTATCAACTGCATCCACACTGGGTCCCGGTGGCCTATGGGTTTCTGAATAAGGAGCCTCTTGAATACTGGTATTCTCCAAGATTCCCTCAATAATAACTATATCAGGTCCAAAAACCAAGGCCTTTGTGGCCCAAAGGGTGCCACCAAACCCTCCTCCCTCACTTTCTTTGGAACCTTCCTCAGTAGAGGAAGTGTGGGGATACATATAATAGTTCCCTGGGCCACCAAAGCCGCAGGGCGCCCATCCCTTCTTCCTGAGGGTCCCAGAATCAGGTGAAAAACCTAGGAACTTATTTGTTTGTTGCTGAGGCAAACAAGTTCATTTCAAGCTGGCTAAACTTTTTTATTGTTTCCTGAAAGGTCGATGGATTTAGGAACCATTTGCATTGACTTAATCAATCAGTCTGCATGTTTGCCAAGGTGTTTTGCTTGAATACTTTGTAGATTTTTCACTGCCCATGTCAGAGTTTTCATTGCCTTCTGAAGAAGCAATAATAAAGCCCTTGTATCCCCCTGTCTGTTCATGTGTGCTTTGGCTGTCAGGTTGTAAGTCTGTACCATCACATGCTGATGTCTGAGTCTGTTGCTCAGTGCTAATAGACACAGGCATATGGCCAGACAATACTAAGCTTCCACTTTCCAAATGCCCTGCGCCACCAGTTCTTGACAGTGTACCCCCCCCCCCAATCCCTTTTGCTGGCATCTGTAGTGAGGACCAGCTGTTGGGGTTGGATATGTCACGTGTCTAAGGTATGTCCAGTCTGACCACCACCTGAGCTGACATTTCAGGTTTAAAGGGGTGTGTGTGTTAATGACTTGTGACATCATCTGCAGATGCTGTTCTGATGGGGCAACAACAAATATTGCAAAGGTCTTGGATACAACTCGGCCCAGGGTATAACATCAGTGGTTGAAATCAGCAGTCATAGCAAGGCTGAAAGGTCCATCAAGTCCCTTTCCCGATGGCTGCAGGTGAGTAAGACTGTTCCCCTTATTTTGAACTGTTTATACTCTTGCAGAAAAACCTTCCCCTGAATAGCATAAATCCTGGCCCCTAGGTGAATCAGATTGATTATTGGGGAAAGGAAGCTCTTCTCTCTTTTGATAAAGAATTCATGTTCCTGGATAGTCAAGTGAGTATCCTCCAGGAGCTCCCCCTATGAAAGAGCTCATAGGATGTCATCCAGGTATGGATAAACATGGATTCCCCACAACTGCAGGTGCATCACCAGGATGATCAATACATTTATGAAGACCCATGGAGCCTAGGAGAGACCAAAGGGGAGGGCTCTGTATTGGAAATCCTCTCATTAGACACAGAAACACAGGGAACATTGGGATGAAGGGTGGGTCGGGATTTAAATCCTCCTTTAAATCCAAGGCCAGACAACTAAGACAACTGTCTGGCCATATTGTCATGCCGTTGCAATGCTTGTAATTTGGAACAGAGAGACTCCATCCTGAACTTTCTCTTGTTTATCCAGCAATTTAGTCACTTTAGGCTGAGAATGGCTCTCTACATTTGGACTTTTTTAGGACGGTGAACAGAAGTGAGTATACCCCTTGACCTACTTGTGCTGCAGGTACAGGTTCTATTACTCCGATGTCTTGCAGTTGTCGCACAGCTTCCATCAGGATGCTACATTTTCCAGTGGATTTTGGATCTGGAAATCTTTGGTATGTGTGGGGAGGTGAATTCTATTCTGCGCTCTTCCTGAACTACCTCGTGTACCCAGGCGTCACTGATAGTGGTTTCCCAAGCATTTGCAAAGTACAACAGGCGACCTCCCACAGCACAATCAGGCTGTGGAGGTCTTGGAGATGGTAAACTGACAACCTTGATTTCTGGCTCTATATCCAGAAGATCCACCAGATTTGAATATTTTCTGATCCTTTTGCTTGAATGAAGGACGAAAGGAATGAAAGAACTTATAGCTTTTCCCTTTGTGATCCTTATCCTTTGAAGCCAGTTGCAAAGAAGAGGGAATCACCTTCTTCTCCTTGGTCTCCGCTAATACTTTTCCACTGCAAACCATTCCATTGAAAGATTGGCCTTGGTTAATGTTTCGGCTTTCCAATTTTTCAGCCACAGGTTCCTTCATACTTAGAACCATAGCTTTCTGGAATTGTGCACAGAATTGCATTGCATTTGCAAAGCATCTACAATGAACTGGAAATCCCTCTGCATCTTTAATAAAGATTGTCTGAAGGAGACTGGGTCCATTTCTTGATCCTGCACAAGTCATCTGCCCAAACTACAGAGACTCTGGTAAAATTTGATAAAACTGTCAACACTCTAACAAGCGATGAGGTTTCGTATGCTTTTTAAAGTCCCAGTTCATTCTTGCAATCTAGGGAGTCCTTAAGGATATTCTTCCCATCCTTTGAAAGGATTGCACACAAATGGAGGGCCACCACTGAGGCATCCACCAGGGCCCTTTAAAATCCTCCATCACCTCCTAATTAAGGGGATAATATTTCTTAGCTATCAGACCCAGGGATGTACTGTTGCTGGGAGAAACCCACTCCTTTTGATGACTAGATTGAAGTGCTCTGGAAAGGGGCAGCCAGAAATAGGCTTAACTGGTTGCTTGAAAGCTTTATTGTCAAGATTATCAGAAGTCAAGTTCTTAGTGTCCTGGTTACCCTCCTTTAATTGGTACTTGAGGATACTGATAATCTTCTTTAGGCAGTGTTCCCTAGCAAACAGTTTGGTGGAACTATCCCGTGACTCCTCCTCATCTACAGACCACTCTCCCTCTTCCCTATCCCATAGCTTTGGATCTAGTGGAAATGAAGTCCTCAAAGTCCAGCTCCAACTCACAACATTCCAGATGTTGAGATTTTTTGTGGACTTTTTTGTCTCACCAGGAGGGGGACTGGATTGAATGGAGCCCACTTCCTTCTGATTGCTGGATGGGGTGGAAGAGGGAGATCACCTTGCTCTCTTGGCTGTCTTTTCTATTGATTCCCCATGAACCTCACACTGTGGGGATTTTTTCCTGTATGTGAGGGGATCACTCTACTTGCTGTTCCCACTCCACCTTGGAAGGCCTGCTGCAACATTACAGTTATGGGCCAAGGCAACAGTCAGGGGTTTAAGTTCCAGTCTGGGGGGGGGGGGGGGGATTTGGCAGACAAGATGGTGGTGCTGCCATTACAGGGTTTCCAGTCAAAAACTTTTCCCACAAGATTTTCAGATAGTAGGCCTCTCATCCAATTTTCAGCCCAGATGGGGTTCAATAGGCACTGTCCCCCCAGATCTCCCTGGAAACATCCCACCTGCTGGCACCAAAGGCTGATCATTGCTGGTGCTGGCCCCGTCAACATATATACTGTGGCACAAGTCGTGCAAGGCCCAGGAACTCCCCTGTTGTCCCCTGGGGTCCCTGCAGTGGGATAGTCTGGTTCAGATTTTTCTCTGGTGTACTGCTGCGAGCTGTCCTAGCCCACTTCAAGAAACCCTGATAGCTGGCCTCTTTATGGCCTGATGAACCTGGCCTGGAGGATCTTTCTTTACTTGAGTCCTTCTTTTCCCCCACTGCAGGAGTTGAGGTTTATTGTCCTGTAGAGTATCTCTAACTGTGATCTTCCGGCATATCTATAAATAAAGGAAATACAAAAGTTGTCATAAGTCTCCAGCAATCTCACTGTCCTCCAACCAAAACCCTAAAAAAATGGGGATGAGGTAGGGCGGAAATCCACTAGTTTAAGAGATTGTGTTTCCTCAGAGAGAAACAGTGATTTGGTGATTAAGCTAGAATAGAGAAGCAGGTGCTCCTAGAATAAGGGCAGTTGCTTTTTAACACTAAATTTCAACAACAAATCCAGAACAAGCAACAAATAGATGAACTTTTAAAAAGTTTAAAACCCAAGCCCCAGCAAACAGAGACTTTACATAAGCACATGGAGTTCCAACACAAAGAGGAAAGAACTGTGCTTTTCTGACCAGCACAAGGCATCAAGGCTGACTCAAGAGCTCAGCTGCAGGATACCTTTGTGGAGGTGGCTGAAGAGATCCAGGAGGTGGTTGAGCAACTGATGTGCTTGGGACATAGTACCATATAGTCACAGCAGCTGAGGATCTAGAGGCTTTGTCTGTCAAGGAGCTAGCCAACAGAGGTGAGAGTGAAGAGCAGGAGGAACAGATTGTGAGAACAGTTGGGAAGAGAATGAATTGTCTTGGAGTAGGATAAGCTATAGCCTGCAATCTTGGAAGAAGAGCTTCCTATAGGCTATTTTACCCCATATGTACCAATGGAAGAGAGCTGGAAGAGTGTAAGACAGGAGGTCAGCCACCGCTTTGAGAGATGAATGAGGAAAATGCTTAGTAGATTGTCTTACCCAAAAATTACCCCAGAATTATCCAAGGAATGCTTTGATGGGTGAGAAAAGACCCTGCGAGCTGAGGTACCTCAGACAGAGGTCCGTCCAATGGGAACCATACAGACCTTTATGAGTTATGTGAACAAATGAGACTAGGGAATGTCAGCTTCATTTTAAAATTATCTCTGCCTAATGGTGTAGGATGACAGATGGAGAGGGTTTATAACTAAGATGTCCTGCCAAAATTTATACCAAGATGAAGATTTATTTATTTATTTAGTTACTTACTTTATGGTCTGCCTTTCTAACTGAAACTCAAGACAGATTACAAAATGCAAAAATCAATGCAATAAAAGTATAAGATATACAATTAATGCACTATGACTTGATTACAAACATACAGAATAATGTACATAACACACAGTATAAAATAAAGAATGCAAAAACTAGATGAGTAGTGCAATCCCAAAGTCTGCTGAGGCAGTGCAGCCTGTCAGCAGGCAACAGCAATACCACTAATCTATTTCTTAAAGGAAGCCTGCAGTGGCCAGGGACCAGGCAAATGTCCTGGCAGAAGGGATCCAGGGGCTGCAATTGCACAAATACCCAAAGCAACAGCACTGTCACATGCAAAAGATGTCACAGGTGTGTGACAGTGTGGCCATGATGAATGGGAAAACAACCAGCCACAGGGCAGCAGTCATGAGACCACCCATGGGGACATGCATGTGGAGAGGTGGTGAAGGGCTAGCTGTGCACAACCAGATAATATCCACACAGTGGCATAACGAGGAGTGGACAGAGGGGCCGATGCCCCAGGCATCACTAGATAGTGTCATGTGGGGAAGCGCATTAGGCCACCCCTTCCCTCCATGAGAGTTGCTTTGCACAGGCTGCCACCACTGCCTCCTCCTCCTCCTCCTCCTGCACTCCACCCACCAACCTCCACCTGCCTGCTGCCAAACCCGCTCTCTAGAGAGGTAGGCAAGAGGTTGATGGCACCCCTTCCCTCTGTCCCTCCCTGGGAGTGCAATCTGGGGGGAGGGCACAATTTCACACTTACCCCAGGTGCCATTTTCTGCAGGCACACCACTGTCCACAGCACACACACCCCCCCTTAAACTCACAAGGCCCTGCCACACAAAGAAAAGGTGCAGCACACAGATGGGAGAAGGGTCCCTACCACCCCACACATTGGCTGCAGTCCCAAGCAGGTCCACCTACTTAGTTTCCAAGATTGGGCTAGCCTGGATTGAATAGGTCAGGATAGTTGGGAGATTAGCACATTTGAAATAGGAGAGAAAGTGTCAAGAGTACACAATATGGAGGAGAAGACTTGGCCAGGAAGAGCAGAGTGACCTGCTGGTGTTCATTTTGGAGAGCTTTTCTCAAAGCCACAGCTTTTAAAACAGTGTATTTTAACAGGGGTTATCTCTTTTTCTCCTTGTAAGGCTCCTGTGAGCTAAGGCTGCTGAATCTGGAAGGTGGGGCTTAACAGGGGTTAACAGAGTTCATCTCTTGTTCCTCTTTGTCCTGGGCTCCTGAGAGGTGGGGCTTTAGTTCAGTCTCTGGAACCAGCAGAGAGGAGTAGCAGCAGTGGAGAAGACTTGGCCAGGAAGAGCAGAGTGACCTGCTGGTGTTCATTTTGGAGGGCTTTTCTCAAAGCCACAGCTTTTAAAACAGTGTATTTTAACAGGGGTTATCTCTTTTTCTCCTTGTAAGGCTCCTGTGAGCTAAGGCTGCTGAATCTGGAAGGTGGGGCTTAACAGGGGTTAACAGAGTTCATCTCTTGTTCCTCTTTGTCCTGGGCTCCTGAGAGGTGGGGCTTTAGTTCAGTCTCTGGAACCAGAGGTGGGGCTTTAGTTCAGTCTCTGGAACCAGCGGCGCGCGCCAAATGGCGCACGCAATTTTAATTAATTTATTTTTTTTAATTAATAAGGACATATTTGACAGATAGTACGTGCAGATAGCTCCAGAGGGGCACTGACTAAAAGCTTAATATTTAAATATCTAAACAAATCAGATATGAAGGCAGAAAGCCAGCAGGGGGATGGGGGCTTTCCAGTGTTTTGCACTGAGTGTCACATGTATGACTATCTGCCACTAGGACAGAAGTCGTGGGTGTGCCCTCGCTGCAATGAGCTCCTGGCACTCAAGGAACGTGTGCGTTCTCTTGAAGCCAAGGTGGCAGACCTGGAGAAGCTGAAAGAGGCAGAGAAGGTGACAGACGAGGCTTTCAGGGACCTAACAGCCGGGTCCCACTCCCAAGGTGACATCTCTTCAGATGTCATGGAGAATGAAGGTCTTGGGGACGGAGGGTGCCAGTCTGAGGTGGGGGAAGATGCTCCCTTAGATGGGATCCCTTCCTTAACTGGTGATCAGCTATCCTCTCGCACTGAGGATACCCCTTGGGGAGGTGGGGGGCTCCTCGTAGTGGGTGATTCAATCATTAGAAATGTAGAGAGTTGGGTTTGTGAGAGGCGTGATGACCGCATGGTGACTTGCCTGCCTGGTGCGAAGGTTGCGGATGTCACGCTTGGTCTAGATAGGCTTTTAGACAGTGCTGGGGTGGAGTCAGCAGTGGTGGTCCACATTGGCACCAACGACATTGGGAAATGTAGCCGGGAAGTTCTGGAAGCTAAATTTAGGCTGCTAGGAAACAGGTTGAAGTCCAGGACCTCCAAGGTGGCATTCTCAGAAATGCTACCCGTTCCACGCGCAGGGCGAGCTAGGCAAGCGGAGATACAGGGTCTCAATGCGTGGATGAGAAGGTGGTGTAAGGCAGAGGGTTTCAGATTTGTCAGGAACTGGAGAACCTTTTGGGACAAGGCAGGCCTGTACAAACGGGACGGGCTTCATCTTAACCAAAGAGGAACCAGGCTGCTGGCGCTCAACATTAAAAAGGTGGCAGAACAGCTTTTAAACTGATCCCTGGGGGAAAGCCGACAGGAGCTGAGGTGACTTCGGTTCGGAATACAGTATCTATGGGGATGCAGGCAGAGAGGGAGGTTTTTCTAAATCAACCACATACAAGCGAGGAACATAGCAATGTGCATGTGACAAGGGATAGTGTCTACAAAAGACTTGAGGGTAAAGCACATAAATCCCAGGTTAAGGACAGAGACAGGGTATACAGGTGTCTCTATGCTAATAGTAGAAGCATTTGACCTAAAATGGGGGAGCTGGAGTACAGAGTTTTGAAGGAGGACTTTGATATAGTGGGCATTACAGAGACGTGGTGGAATGAGGAGAACCAGTGGGATGCTGTTATACCAGGTTACAGGCTCTATAGGAAGGATAGGATAGGGCGCATTGGGGGTGGAGTTGCTCTTTACATCAAAGAGAGCATAGTATCACATGATATAGACAATGCAAGGGGAGCTGGTTCCCCTACAGAATCACTGTGGATATCAATACCAGGGGTGAAGGACAGTTTAATATTAGGAATATATTATCGTCCCCCTGACCAAAGTGCACAAGAGGATTCTGAGATGGAAAAAGAAATTAGAGAGGCCAACAAAAACAAAAATGTAGTGGTAATGGGTGATTTTAACTATCCCCATATAAACTGGAAAAATGCATGTTCAGGTCATAGTAAGGAGAGAGCATTCCTGGATATGCTAAATGACTGTGGCTTAAAGCAGATGGTTGTGGAACCAACCAGGGGAGAGGTGAGCCTAGATCTAATTCTATGTGGGACCCAGGACCTGGTGCAGGAAGTCAGTGTTGTTGAGCCAATAGGGAACAGCGACCACAATGCTGTCAGATTCAGTATCTCTGCATGCGAACAAGTGGCAACTACTAATGTAGTTACGTTCGCCTTCAGAAAGGGAAATTTCTCAAAGATGAGGGGGATAGTGCGCAGGAAGCTGAAACGGAAAATCAAGAGAGTCAAAACTGTCCAGGATGCTTGGAGGTTATTTAAAAACACAGTAATAAAAGCTCAGCTGGAATGTGTTCCACAGGTTAGAAAAGGCAGCACCCAGTCCAAAAGAAAGCCACCATAGTTAACAAGAGAGGTTGAGGAAATTATCAGAAAAAAGAAAATGTATTTTAGAAAATGGAAGTCCAGTTTGACTGATGAAGAATATGAGAGGGAACACAAATGGTGGCAAAAAAGAAGCAAGTTAGCTGTAAGGGAGGCAAAAAAGGATTATGAGGAATGCATGGCTGCGAACATCAAGACTAGCAACAAACAGTTCTTCAAGTACATCAAAAGCAGGAAGCCAGCAAGGGAAGCCGTTTTGGGACCAGTGCTCTTTAACCTATTCATAAATGACCTGGAAGTAGGGGTGGGTAGCGTGGTGACCAAGTTTGCAGATGATACCAAATTATGTAGGGTGGTGAGAACCACAAAGGATTGCGAAGAGCTCCAAGCGGACCTTGATAAATTAGGTGAGTGGGCTCAGAAATGGCAAATGCAGTTCAATGTAGCAAAATGTAAAGTGATGCACATAGGAGCAAAAAATCCAAACTTCACATACACGCTACAGGGGTCAGTGCTATCAGTCACAGACCAGGAAAGGGATTTAGGCGTCTTAGTTGATAGTTCCATGGGAATGTCAACTCAATGCATGGCAGCTGTAAAAAAAAGGCAAACTCTATGCTGGGGATCATTAGAAAAGGAATTGATAATAAAACTGCAAAGATTGTCATGCCCTTATATAAAGCAGTGGTGCGACCGCACTTGGAGTACTGTGTCCAGTTCTGGTCGCCGCATCTCAAAAAGGATATTGAGGAGATAGAAAAAGTGCAGAGAAGGGCAACAAGGATGATTGAGGGACTGGAGCACCTTCCCTATGAGGAGAGGCTGCAGCGTTTGGGACTCTTTAGTTTGGAGAGGAGGCGGCTGAGGGGGGATATGATTGAAGTCTACAAAATTATGCATGGGGTAGAAAATGTTGACAGAGAAATTTTTCTCTCTTTTTCACAATACTAGAACCAGGGGGCATCCATTGAAAATGCTGGGGGGAAGAATTAGAACTAATAAAAGGAAACACTTCTTCACGCAACGTGTGATTGGTGTTTGGAATATGCTGCCACAGGAGGTGGTGATGGCCACTAACCTGGATAGCTTTAAAAGGGGCTTGGACAGATTTATGGAGGAGAAGTCGATTTATGGCTACCAATCTTGATCCTCCTTGATCTGAGATTGCAAATGCCTTAACAGACCAGGTGATCGGGAGCAACAGCCGCAGAAGGCCATTGCGTTCACATCCTACATGTGAGCTCCCCAAGGCACCTGGTGGGCCACTGCGAGTAGCAGAGAGCTGGACTAGATGGACTTTGGTCTGATCCAGCTGGCTTGTTCTTATGTTCTTATGTTCAATATATCTCCAATGCTTTCCCTTCGTTCCAAATAATCCAGTTCCAGTTAACATCTGCCCTAACCTTCTCACCCCCTGGATAAGTGGGCAAGTATCACAGCCTTTATTTCTCTACTTTGAAATGCAGCAGGTCCCAGAGCACTGTTCTTTTTTCCCCCAGTTTTGCATCTTTGATAGCATATATGGATGCCACACAAACATTGAAGGCAACATATTGTTGTCTCTCATTACAGTGGCAGACAGGTTTTACTGCACAACCCAAATGAGATAAGCAGATATTCCAGATTATATGTAACCCGACAGTAATTTTCATTGTTTATGTAATGTATTTTCCTGTGAAGGAAAAAAACTTGTGACAAGGCACTTTAATCTCCACTTTTCAAACCTGAAAGTCAGGAGGTTGTATAAGGTCTGATTTAGCGTTAAACTTTAGAAAGTTATTGTTAAAAATGAAAGAGGTATTCTGTCCTCTGTATGTTTTAGAACTGTGGTGAGAACATTATCAGCATACTGAAATCATTGTGATGTATATGAAACACTCTTTCAATATCGGTTCCAGATTTACAGTAAAGAGCTACAGAGGCACATGCCAAATGGGCTAGCTTGGGATCACATTTATATGTCAATGTGAAAAAGGCAAACTCTATGCTAGGGATAATTAGGAAAGGAATTGATAATAAAACTGCAAAGATTGTCATGCCCTTATATAAAGCAGTGGTGCGACCGCACTTGGAGTGCTGTGGTCGCCACATCTCAAAAAGGACATTGAAGAGATAGAAAAAGTGCAGAGAAGGGCAATGAGGATGATTGAGGGATTGGAGCACCTTCTTTATGAGGAGAGGCTGCAGTGTTTGGGACTCTTCAGTTTGGAGATGAGACATCTGAGGGGGGATATGATTGAAGTCTATAAAATTATGCATGGGGTAGAAAATATTGACAGAGAATTTTTTTCTCTCTTTCTCACAATACTAAAACTAGGAAGCATAAATTGAAAATGCTGGGGGAAAGAATTAGGACTAATAAAAGGAAACACTTCTTCAAGCAACAAGGAATATTGCATGGAATATGTTGCCACAGGAGGTGGTGATGGCCACTAACCTGGATAGCTTTAAAAGGGCCTTGGACAGATTTATGGAGATGTTGATCTATGGATACCAATTTTGATCCTCCTTGATCTGAGATTGCAAATGCCTTAGCAGACCAGGTGCTTGGGAGCAGCAGCAGAAGAAGGCCATTGCTTTCACATCCTGCATGTGAGCTCCCAAAGGTATCTGGTGGACCACCAGCAGCAGAGTGCTGGACTAGATGGACTCTGGTCTGATCCAGCAGGCTCTTTCTTACTTTCTTATGCTGTGCAGTCATTTTTAAAGTGTTTTCTTTCCTACTGCTGTTTTCCACATCTCTGTGCCAGAGCTCAACATTTCCCTTGCCACTATTTTTTTCCATCCCTTAGCTGATCTTTTCTCCCTTGCCCCTTTATTTTCCATTATTTCATGTGGGGGGTTTGCCTGTTAAGGTGAATCTATGAAGAACCAATTAAAGGGAGCTACAGAGCACTGAAGCAATAAAGCATTGTTTACACAAATAACCAAAAAAAGGTGATTGTGGACAAACAGTAAAGTGGGGTTTTGAAAATGTTCTTGAAATGTTTTAACCAACTTGTGTGGAAAGGGCCAATGTCTTCTCTTCTCCTGATTACCACTGGCATCTATATGATGAACTGAAGGAACTACAAAACTTAGAATATGGCAACACAGACACCAGAATAGCTGTCTTCAGCAATATTCTGAAGAGACACTCATTTCCCAACTACACTGCTGCTGTGCATTATCCCCTCCCTCACAAGGAAAGGCTCAAATTTCCAGGGACACTTCATAAAACATCCAAAACAAGTATGCAGTTCCATTTTTCTATGGTTTGTTATTTCACAGTCCATATACACTGGGATCACAATTAGCTGTCTTGTGAATGAGGGTGTCAGGGTTATCTGGGCAAGATGGATATGCCCTTTTCTGTGGAGATGTAACTCAATGCTTCTTTTGATAAATATAACCAGCTCTGTTAAATGTAACCACTGCTATCTTTGCATTCTTTCCCTGGCCTTATGGCTTTGCATGCTTTGTAGTGAAGTAGGCCTCCCCTGCCTCGCCTATCCCGTGAGAAGAGTTACAACTATTATCTTGTTGTGGGCAGGAGACCAGGTGGCTCCTGTACTATGTTGCTGACTTTGGGGCCAGGCCCAGATGCAGCCCAGGCCCAGATGCTTTCTCTGGGAATTTGGGAGGGGGGATTCTTGGGGGGATATATGGGACCTGAGATGCCAAATTCATTAGAACTGGCTTTGCCAAGTATGGTGCTTAACTACCTCTTCAATAAACACTGCTGAATATCACTTCAGAGTCTGTTTATTGTGTTAAAGTTCCAAGACCTAACATTGGGTCACCAGTGGCCAGGGCACATGTAAATGTATTGTTTTGACCCTTAAACATAAATGTTTAAACATGGTCCTCCTCCACATTCTCTTTACTAGCTGCTGCTCCTGGGGGCTTTCACAGCTCACTTCCCAAGGTGGCTTTGGCATATCTGGTGATTACAACAGAAAAGCTACTGCTACTATGAGAACCGCCATCAGACCAGGCACTATCCAAGGAGATGGACAATTATGATCAAGGACAACAAAAGCACAAATTACTACAGCAAACAGCAGTGTTGGTTGAATTGATTTTATACGTTTTATATTGTTTTGATTGATATTTTAGCCACATCAGTGAGGCAACATAGACAACTGTAAATAAATAACTCTCCAATAGGTTTTCACAGAATAAATAATTTTAAGATTACTATGATGGAGAGAATGGACCTAGGATATTTAGGGCAAGGGAAAGTATGGTTCTTGGTGGTTCCAACAAGAGGTTTTGGTACCAGGAGCAGCATTTGGTTCAGATGCCACTTCATGCAAGTTGGTGATGGGGGACACCCCACTTCTGAGCAGCTGGTGTAAGAACTGGACGTTTGACCAGGAAACAGTATGTGTCCCTTACAAAGGCAGAGTTCCCTGAATGTGTGCTGTATGATTTGTGGTGCCTCAACCCTTATTTTGGGGTTCAGAGCTTTTAAATTGTCCTCAACATTTGTCACAGCATTAATGAATAAAGAACTGGGAAGTGCAAATAAAGAACTAAAAATTCGATACCAACTTCAGCCTCCTTTGAATTTGGTTAATCCCCAAAGGGATTCAGCTTCTTCCTCGCAGCAACCCTGGGCTTAGGCGTGGGGAATTAAATTTCCCATGGAAACCGCACAGTTCCTCACTCCGCAAAAACTAGCTGTCAGCACAACCAAGAGAGTCCTATTCTAGCACTGACTTACACGTTAACATACCTATGAGGGGACGGCGGTTCCCTTCCACCTCCACCCGAAAAAAGTGGCCTGGCTTGGTGGAAAAGAAGCCTCGGCCTCAAGAAGAGCAACTAGAGGCTGCGTTAAACCCTCGGTCATCCTTCCGCCGCCAGCCGTATAATAGTCCCGTTTCGTCCCGCGACAATCCAGCGCGCTCTCGCCAGCTGCGAAAGGCCGGCCGCAGTCAGACAAGGCGCGGCACGAGAGTCGCGCAAACGCCCCGCATCGTCCAACGTGCAGGACTAGATCCGGCTGGGCCGGCGCGGAAGGATCCCCGACCCGTGGGCGGAGGAGGGGCACAGAAAGGCGGTGGGGGGAGCAGCGAGGAGGCGCCGGCGCCGCGGCGGCCTGAGCCGCGGGGGGGCGGGGGAAAGGGGCACCAACATGGCGGCTCCGTATTAACTTCCCCCCCCAGTTCCGCAGCCGCTGCCACCGCCCGCCGCCCCCTCACCCGGGCTGCCGTCATGCCGGGCATGATGGAGAAGGGAGCCGAGCTCCTGGGGGGCGCCAAGAGCAGGGTGGCCCCCAACGGCGCGAAGAACGGCGGCAGCCCCGGTTCCAACGGGCATTTCTCCGAGGCGGAAAGCGGCGGCGGCGGTGGCGGCGGCGACAGCAGTGACGAGCACGGTGCGAGTTTTCTCTCGCCTTGCCGATAGGATCGCGTTGGGCCTAGCCTCGCCACTGCGCTCTGGCTGGCTGCGACTGCATGGGGCGCGTGTTAGATGCGCGTGCAAAAAGTGTGGCGAGAGGGAGCGCGCGAGAGGGACTCGGAGGGAGGGGAAAGTGTGAACGTGTATCTGTGTGTCTATGTGTGTGCGTGTGAGCGGGCGCGTGCGCGGCTGTGTGCACGGCTGTCCGCCTGTCCCGCGGGAAGGGGGTGTGCGTTTTCACAATGGGCACATGTGTAATACAACCGCAACCCATGCAAGGCATTGCATTGCGTTCTAGGGTGTGAGTGTAGTGCGTACAGGAAAGCTTTGCAAATTATTACCTTGTGTGCATATGCAGGCGCTGAACAGCTGTGTGTGCAGGTCTGGCTACGTGCAGCGTCTGGATCTTGACTGCTTTATATCTGTCTCTGTGTTAAAAGGCACGTTACCGAGTTCACCCATACAACACAGTGCAACGTCGGCACAATAAACCAAAGGGAATGTTTTTGTAGAGCCGTGTGGATTCTTCCCTCTGCCTATTTTAATTTTCTTTTAAATAATGTGTCACTCTTTGGAAATTATTGCCTACCTAAATCTGTGAAGAGGAAGTGGGGTTTTCTTTTTCCGGTGTGTGTGGGGCGGGAGGGGGTCATCTTTTCTCTTTCTCTTCACACTTGTTCAAGGGGTGATGGTTTGAGAGTATGAAAATAGCCAGCTTTGCATGCAGATTTTACATTGCTGGCCTTGCACTGAATTTATTGTGATGATTCGACCTAGTTCACAGAACCTACTCTGTTATATTGTTTAAAGATCACACTTCCATCACTGAAGAGAGAGGCGTCTTCTCCCCACCGCCCCTCTAAGAGATGCATTTCTTTTTTCTTCCATTGCAGATGTAGGAATGAGGGTCGGAGCAGACTATCAAGCTCGCATCCCTGACTTTGATCCTGGTAAATAGCTTGATTACTATAATAATAACCTCATGTCTTGTTGCTTTTTTTAAGGGGGGTTATTGCATGTAGTGATTATGGTGATATGGTGAATGAGCTTGCATTTAGTTGATACCTTGTGTGACTTGCATTTGTGAAGGTTAAAGGTGTTGGATTTTCTTTCCTTTTTCTCCCTTAAGGCTTTGTGCTTCTTATTTGTGGTCACTGAAGCTCTGTGCAATCAGTTTTTGCTCTCTGGAGGCTGATGGGAAAAGGCCTCAGATATATGGGGAAGAAGCAGGCAGGAAATGGGATGCGGTAAAAATTTGGAAAAACTTACTTGTGCTGCATCTGTAGTAGGGTGGGGAGGATGTTTTATCCTAGGAGATAATGCCTACATTGACAATTTATATAGTGTCTTGATTTTTCCTTATATTAAAATGTAAGACTGAAGTTCTGATATGTACATAATGCTTATACTAGTGTACAGAGTGACTAGCACTCCTTAAAACTGTTTTGTTAATCTTGATATGCATTTTCACAACAGACCATTATTTTCTGAACATCTCATTACTGTGGCCACAAGGAAGCACTGTCTCCTCTCTTGCTCTGAGACCTGTTTCCCATATGTCAGTTGATTCTTGCTACCATAGTGATGCCATTCTGGCTCTCCAGAAGTTGGAGCCTCTTTCACCATGGATTTGGTCCATCTTATGATAGTGGAGTATGATTTTTTTGAGCTTGAAGAGAGACTTCTCTTTAAGGTGTTTTCACATTTTAATAAAATGGGTTTTTAGGTAGCAGTGATCTGTTTTTGTTGTTAGAAGTGTTCTATTTGTTCTATTGCACGTCATACAAGTTAATGTAGTGTTATGGTTTTTATCTTGATAGTCTGTTCTTAAGACTGTGTGAGTAGACTGTCAGAAAATATAAGACTAGCTATAAGAATGTTGAGTTTCTCTTTGTTGGCAAGGAAATTTGCTGTTTCAATGTGATTATGGAAAATTATCAGTACAAAAATGGAAAATAGAAATACTCTGAAAATAATTAGCTTGTAAAACTGGTAAATGGTGAAGTAATACTAATAAACTTCAGGAAAAGTTTCACAGTTTTAAATATAGTTGTTGCAGAATAAAATCACCCTGAGCTGACTATTTTGACTTGGTAACTTGCCTGTCAAAAGCCACATAAGTATACATATTGTGGACTCCAAGCTTACCGTCTTCAGGAAATATTTGTCTGCTAAGGAATCACTGTTCTCTACCCTGAGATCCAGGTTTGCACTGGACAATAGATCTGTTGGATCTAGATGTGACTCTACACGAATGGAGAGGACAACCTAGAATGCTTTAAATGTTTCCCCACGGTTGCATGCCTGAATAGGAGGAAAGATAAATAATGCAAAACCTGTATTTCAGGCTACTGCCCATCTAGAACCCCTGATTAATTTCTGAACACTTCAAAAGTTCAAGAAATATTTCACAATCCATTGACTAGATTATAGCACACTCCATATTTTCAGAGCTTTCCAGAACACAGTGAACCATGACCAAAAGGGGGAAAAAATCATCTTATAGTGCCTTATGTTAAAAATAAAATGTGAACTGATCCGGACATTGTGGTTAATATACAAAGAACTTCTGTTTGAAAAATGTTTTGGCAAGCATAAGCAAAAATAGTGTTGGATAGCTTTTAGTGTTGAAATATAAGCCATTTTGTTTAGAAAAATGTACTGTTATTCATGTACAGAGCATCTTAAGGAAAGTAGATATACTTCAGACATGGGATTGTACAAACTCAGGATCCTGCTGTGGTGGGATAGAGATTTGTGCTCTGGTTCATGACATCACTATTGACACAGCATCATCACTTCTGGTTCTACCTGGAAGTGACATTGTCACATGGGGGGTCTCTATGGTGTGTACCCAAAACCATAGAGTTTGGGTTGGACTGCTAGAATATCACGCCTATGGGGTGTCGTCATATCCATGTTGTTTTGGAAGTGACTGTGCTGTGTTGCTGTAATCCCACCCTCCCCTCAATTTTCCAGTAGCAGGGGGAGAGGAGTAGCAGTAGTAGCTAAGGAAGATGAGTAGTGTTCCACAACTCTGGGAGATCTGGCAGCCCTACACTGCTCTAATAGTCTGTAGAATGTTACATAGGGATCTTATCATGCCAGATTTATGTAAACTAGGGCCCAAAATAAGAGTGATGGAAATGTTATTGAATTCTTGATCACTGGCCATTGCAAAATAGTGTGTGTAAAGTGTTGTCAAGTTACAGCTATCTTATGGTGACCCTATAATGTTTTTAAGCCAATAGATGAACGGAGGTGGTTTGCAATTGCCTTCCTCTGCATTGCAACTCCAGACTTCTTTGGTGGTCTCCATCCAAGTACTAACCTTGCTTAGCTTCTAAGATCTGACAAAATTTGGCTGGGTTGAACCATCCAGGTCAGAGCAAATAGAAGCAGCATGTATATATTGTACATGCTGATCCCTGCAGAAGGAGCAGAGTATAGCAACAGTTCCATGGTGTAACCACTCACTGTTGAATCTTAGGTATGCAATACTGATAGGTCAGCAAGTATAGACTATTCTCTATTTTTCAGTCCCAACATTATTTTTTCTGCTGGGGTCAAAGATGCTTGGGTAGTCACTATATTTTCCCCACTTCATCCAATTCTTCCTTAAGTTGATGAGCTTTTCCTTAAGGGGTGGGTACAAGCCTGGTCCAGTTCCTGATTCTTCTGAATCATGCTAGGGAGATGCATACTCAGGCTCAGTTTCTCCTAAACTTGTTGAGTTCTGACTTGTTTACAGTTAACAATATTACCCTTTCTACTGGTGTTCATGAGTAAGGGAATGGTGTTTCTCAGGAAGGCCCAGTTGTCACCTGGGCAAAATGGATATTGAGCAAAAGCTCTGTCCCTTTAACAGCTATATGCCATGAAGTATTTTCTGTTGCTCCTCTGTGAAGCAGAGGTGTATCTGTCACAGATCTCCTTGAAATGTTTGAAATCCTCACTAGTTGGTACCAGTACAGGGGGTATATAGAAGATGTCAAAGATGAATGGCTGCAGGGTTGTCACCATCTTAAGTAACCAAATTTAGAATTTTCATTTTATAAAATAATTTGAGAGAACAGATTGTGTGTAAAAACACAAACAGCAGCAGCAGATGCTAGCAACCAGTCCAATAGCTGTTGCATTGTTTTTAGTAATTGAATATTTTTGGCTCAGGCTTTGCTGTTCACCCTGGAATTTGATGGGTATTTATTGTCTTGAAACTACAGAAATAGTACTATTCTGAACATTTTCTATAAAGTACTTACTATCAATTATACTAGATAATTCAAATAGGGATGTACACATGATTTCTGAAGTCTTTACCCATCTTACTATATAATTGAGCAGCATTTTTCCAACAACGAACCAGAACAAGTGAGGACTGACGAGAAGTGCAGTCCTTGGCCATGCTTGAGGGTCCAGATTCCAGTTCCTTCTGGAGGGGTAAGGGCTGCTGTTCCCAGCAGCCCTTGCTGTAGAAAGCCAGACTCCTCTCCTCCCTCCATGGTGTTTTGCTTCTCCCTGGCAGCGGCAAGCCTTGAAAAGAGGAGAAAATGCAGGAGGAAGTCCTACTTCCCTCCTATCCCCACTGTGTTCTTCTCCCTACTAGGTCTAGATCCCTGTAAGGAACTTTGAAGAACTTCCTGTCTGGAAACATGGGACAAACTCTGTCAGTTCAACTGAGCCAGAAGAACCCATTTGCAAAGTTAGGGAAGCCTGCTGTGGGGGGAAGGGTTCTGAGAAAGGAGAGCCCATTTGCAAAGATAAGGGAGCCTGTGTATGTGTGAATCTGTAAGCAAGCTTTTTTTCATTCAATTTGGCTAGGTTTTTGCTATCTGTGGCAAATTGCGGGGCGGAAAAGCAGGAGGGATTAGCCCCGTTGGTGGGCACGGTTAACCCCACCAACAGTTTTCTAGAGACCATTTTATTTGTTTGTACAATGGGCTTTACTGCTAGTCTTTAATTAACTGGCTGCTAGAATGCTGTTTCAGTTACCTATTCCACAATATTTTTCTGAAACAACCATGACTACTACTTGGATGCCAATTCTGTGAGAAATCATAAAAAATTACTTTCTATGTAAGATCAAATTTAATTCAGCCATCTTTAGACGTGGTCAACTTGACCTCTACTTTTGACTCACTGTGTAAAATAAAGAAAATGAAGTCCATGACCTGAAACTCCTATGACTTTTCAAAACACCATGGCCCATCTGTGAAATGCCGTACTGTTTCTTACCCTTGGGGATGTTCTAGAGTTTGTATGATTTTTTACTCTTACCTACACTGACTAAATCAGCAGCCCCATCCACAGCCCGAGGTGCTGAGATGCAATACTGACCCCAGAGGGCTTTAGAGCAGCATAGGGCAGCAGGAAAACAACAAAAAAGCAGGAAAAACAACAAACCTCCTTGGCCAGCTGAAAGCCCTTCAAGGGCTGAATCGACTTACGCTACCCTTTTGGTGGCATTAGTCCAGGGTGCCAGCCGTGACATTTGCTGTTCAGAAGTGCCTCGATGGTGCCATCCCTTGCTGCCCAGGACTGTGGATTGGGCTGCTCAGAATGTATTTTAGTATAAATGAAATTAAAGCTTTGCATAGTTACAAGCTTAAGGGAATATGGAAAGCAGCACTTCCTTGAAGACAACCTTGAGCCAGGTTGATTGATTATAGATATTGGAAATTTGCTAGCAATCCTGTTGTGTGGTTGCGGGAATGAGTAGTCTTCTGGTGCAAATTGCGTTTTGACATTTCTGTTTTGACATCAATACAACAGATTCTGCATGTTCTTTAAGACTCAGTAACAGTACTGAATTGTAAGAATTGTTTGGGAAGTTTGTTTTGCTACTGTATATAACCTGAGCGAAATTGGCCACTTGGAAAATTCTTAAGTATGACTCATATTTGCAGGCAGCAGCTAGAGGGTGCCGTCGGTGGCATGGGGAACATAAGAACAAGACACTGCGCCACCTGAAATGGATGTGTCTCAGAAGAGTTGACATCCATCTAGTGCAGGGGTAGGCATCCTTTATCACCCAAAGAGCCATTTAGACCCGTTTTCCACAGCCCTGAAGATCTATTGAGCCGGAGAGGCGGCCCCACATGGAGCCACCTCCGTTTTGGCCCCTCCACTCACCTTTCCTTCCAGTGCTGGGAGGCGGAAGCGCCAGGCAGGGAAACCCCATCTGCCCGACGGAGCAGGCAGCTGCTTGCTCCATGGGGTAGAGGGGGGATGGTGGCTGCAGCCTGCCTGGTGCCACCGTCTCTTGCACAGCGGGAGGCAGCAGTGCTGGGCAGGGAAACCCCCTCTGCCTGATGCAACAGAGGGGGTATGGCAGCTGAGAGGATGGCAGCTACTCTGGAGGGACACACCCACGCTACCCTCCAGTCTCCAGGCATGGGCAGCCCTCCAGAGCAGCGCTGGAAGGAGAGGTAAGCGGAGGGAATGCAAAAAGATGTGCCCTCACGCATGGAGCTGCCTCCGGTTCAGCCCCTCCACTCATCTTTCCTTCCAGCCCTGCTCCTTCCAGACACGCTCATGCTACCCTCCAACCTCCAGGCCATGCAGAGCCACAGTATAAGGCTGAAAGTCGCATGCGGCTCCGGAGCCACAGGTTGCAGACCCCTGATCTTGTGTGTCAAGGCATGGGCAGGGAAGAGATTGCCAGTCAGTACTTTTCTAGTGGCCTAAATATATGCTTGGCTGAACAAAGAGGCCACAGATCTGTTTCTTCACCCAAAGGTGGATAATCATAATTTAGATCACTAGTCAGTAAGACTTAATTGAAATCATGGTTTTCTACTTAAAGACAGGCAGCCCAGTTCCAAAAGATGGGGGAGACGGAAGAGCAGCAACTGGAAATGGTACCACCACACTGCCTCCAAGGAGACAATTGGCAGCACTGGTGCCGGAGAAGAGGAAAACCTTTACTCCTCAGGAAAGCCCATTGCTCAGAATGAGTTATTCCACACGTTTTGGTGGCGTAAGTTTGTGCCACTGGGAGAGGACATTCCTGGCCTGGAAGAACACTTGAGTGGCCACTAATATTTGCTCTGCCTCTGGGAACGCCCCTTATGCTGGCTGGGAAGGTCTGGTCCAGTGTTGACATCTATGCCACTTTGGATAGTACAGTGGGCTTGGATGTTGGTGTAGGACTCCCACCACTTCCAATGCAGCTTTAGCCTCCTTCCCCCTTGGATTGTATTCTTATTCTTGCTGGATTAGTCTTAATATTTGCAACCTGATGAATGTTTCATTTTTGGAATGATAACTTTTTGGATTAGTTTTACACTAAATCAAAATTTGGTTATACTCTTAGAAATACATACCGTATATACTCGCGTATAAGTCGAGTTTTTTAACCCTGTTTTAAGGCTGAAAAATGCCCCCTCGGCTTATACGCGAGTCACCACTTACCAGCAATCACAAGCCGCTTGTTGCTGCCCTCCCCGGAGGGCAAAGGGGAAACCCTAACAGCCTGCGGGCTCTTCAGGCCTCTGCCGAGGCTGGGGGCGTGGCCCAGGACGACCTCTGTGCAGCTGCACAAGCCACTTGTTGCTGGGCTTTCTCAAACCCCAGCCAGGAGGCAGAGGGAGCTCCTTATTTGGGCAGTGACTCCCCCTGATGTCACTGACCAAATAAGGAGCTCCCTCTGCCTCCCTGCTGGCTGGGCTTCCTCAAACCCCAACCAAGGCACCACTGTATCTATTTTATTTTATTGGTATCTATTTTTATTTTTGAAATTTACCAGTAGCTGCTACATTTCCCACCCTCGGCTTATACGCTAGTCAATAAGTTTTCCCAGGTTTTGGTGGTAAAATTAGGTGCCTCAGCTTATACACGGGTAGGCTTATACACGAGTATATACAGTATAGTTCATTTCATAATAATTTTATAATTATGTATCACCAGTTTCATTCAGGCCACCAGACCTTGCATTTCTTTATTGCAGTGTTTGCGTTTTGCATGCCTTACCCATGGGTAGAGGAACTTCATTATAACATTTTCAAACTGGGTTTCTGTTATGGCCCAGTTTTCCATCAGAATTATTCCGGTATGCACAAGTTATCAATATCAGTAACCGTTTCTTGCTTTGGTCTCCAGCTCATTTCCCCAGCTTGTTTAGGGTAACATATTCAGTGGGCCTCACTTTCACAAAAGTTCTGGTAGGATTGCAACCTAAATAACACACCAAGTCTCTGTAGGGCTGTGTTGCCTCAGGAACTGGGCTAATTTTGAATGCTGCTTCCAGCTTCCTTCAGCAGGAATACAGTCATTCCTAACTGCCTCAGTATCCCCAATAGCTAGGCTATCTGAGCAGGTCCTCTCTTTTTGCTTCCCAGTGCTATGTATGGGGCATAACTGCACCTCAACAGCAACAGCTTCCATGGTGTCAAGGCACTTGGATTTTTCTGGAGGAATACGAAAACCAAGCCAGTTCTTCCAAATGGTACTTGAATATCAAAAAGAAAGCTGGGATGCATCTTGGTATAAGTTTACTGAATGTTTCTTGTGAGTTCTTCTGTACATAGTCAAATATGAACAAAAGCAATTGCTTCAATTCTACATTCATTATTTTATCTGCACTGTCTTGTGGAGGTCTGAGGGGTTTATCTTCACTGTCAGTATATCTAATTCTCAACCTAGCTAAATCTGTGGATTCTTGAATCTAGAAACCAGCACCATGAACAGACAAGACAAACTGAAAAAAGCCTCAGATTTGCATAAAAATTTGAAATGCAAGGGGTAAAAATGGACTAGGTGATTAAAACCTTTAAAAAGATAGAAGCACCACCTATAGCTTTAAGAAACAAATGTCTTAAGTGACCATTGGTAGGCAGTCACAGTATTGCCAGACTCAATTCAAGCCTTGGTTTCTGTCAGTAAATAGCAGGGGGAGAGAGATTTGGCCTTTGAGAGAGGACTCATCAGAGTCTGAGGCAGCATGACAGCTAACAAAAAAGTACCTCAGCTCACCTTGACCTGTGTAAGGAATTCCATAGAAGCAGAAATAAAAGGCTTTTGGGTGTAAAAGACCGTTTATTCAGACATCCTAGAAAGCTCACGTACACGCAGTGGCAGGAATAAGATCTCCCGCCAGAAGCACAGGTTATAACTCTGTCCATCCCATCCCCCCTCCCGGATTCCCATGGGAACGGAGGTCTCATCTCCCTCGCAGAGATAAGGTCTCCGCCGGAGAAGCTGGCCCATCGCCCGGGCTGTGGAATGTAGTCAAGGCCAGGCGGCTGACCCGCTCATCAACACCATTGAATCCTTTACACTCTGCCTCCCTTAAAAAAGACCCCTCCCCCCCAGGTTTGTGCGGAAAGGCGCGGTGGAAAGCAGAAATGAGGGCGGGGGCGTCAATATTTTCGGAATAAACCCATTGATTATACCCAGAGGAATACCCCACCCAAGAGACTAAATATTGTAAGCGTTTGCGATTAAAGCGAGAGTCCAGGATGGCGTCAATTTTGTAATGCTTGTGGCCATCAATAATAGTCGGTGGGGGTCTCTCCGGCGGGTCGTGCCAGGCATCGGAAACGGGAGCCTCCTTGAGTAAACTGGAATGGAAGACAGGATGGATATTACTAAGAGAGTTAGGCAAATCCAATCGGGCAGTGACATCATTAATCACTTTAGTAATCTGAAAAGGTCCCAAATCTTTGCCTAGTTTTGAAAATTTATGCACGTCTCTGAGATTTTTGGTAGACAAATACACCCAGGGCGCTCACACGCATGAGGGAAATCCGGCGGTGCTTATCCGCTTACAGCTTTTGGGAGTCTTTAGCCTGTTGTAAGGCAGTCTGGACCATTTTCCACCCTCGACCAGAGATGAAATCCACTGCTGAAACTCAGGAGGATCAATGCTTCCGCAGGTAGTTGCGGCAACGCCGGGAAGGAAGCGACGGACACAACTTGAAGGGGGTCTTTGTACTGCTATGCACCGCATTATTATAGGCGTACTCTGCAAACGGAATTAGCTCGCACCAATTGTCTTGGTGGTAGTTGGTGTAACAACGTAAATACTGCTCTAGAGTTCTGTTCGTTCTCTCCGACTCACCGTCACTTTGAACGTGGTAGGGGGGCGGCAACCGCCCGGGCGGCCCCTAACAACCCTAAAAAAGCTTTCAGAACTTTGAAATGAACTGGGGGCAGCGGTCGGAGACCACCTTAACAGTGGGCGGAGTGTAGACGGTAAACATGCTGAATGAACAGACGCGCTAACTTAGGAGCGGAGGGGATGGAAGCACATGGGATGAAATGGGCTTGTTTAGAAAATAAGTCCACCACCACCCACAAGACCGTGTTGCCATGACTTTCTGGCAAATCTGTAATAAAATCCATGGAGATTATTAACTTCCAAAGTGAGGGAGGCCACCCGGAGAACCTGAAACCATGGGGTTTCGGAGCGTTCTTGGCTTCTGCACAAACAGGGCAACCTTTAATATCGTTTCAATGTCCCCTACGCCTTAGCGCCACCAAGGCTTGGCGGCTGGGGCCAAATGCAGAGTTTTTAGAAAGCCAAAATGTCCAGCCCGGGCGGGGCATCATGGCGAGCCTCGAACCTGCTACGGAGGCCAAGTTCTTGTGATCCGACCAAACTTGAAAGGGGTGTTTAGCCCCCTCCAGCCAGTGGCGCCAAGTGGAGAGTGCTACTTTGATGGCCGCAGTCTCTTTATCCCCTACAGTCCAGTTGAGTTCAGCGCGGAGAATTTCTTTGATAAATAAGCACACGGAACCAGCCTATCATCTTTATTTCTGCAAACTGGGGCTGCCCCAAGCTGTCGAGGCATCAGTGACCTAAGCGGAGATCTGGGTCAGGTGCTTTAGGATGGGATTGAGTAGTAAAAGCAGATTTTAAAAGCTGAAAGGCTGTCTGACATTCTTTAGACCAGGAAAGGGGGGGCCGAGGCTTGGCGGTCAGTGGATCTTTACCCTTAGCAGATGCGTGGAGGTCTGTGAGTGGGAGAGTCAGTTCAGCGAATTGAAGTTATAAAGTCACAGAAATTAGCAAAGCCTAGAAAGATTGGAGTTCTTTTTTAGGCTGGTAGGGGCAGACGGAGGGACTGCATCAATCTTAGCAGGATCCATTTTTTTTAGGCCCTAGGCGAGATCCGGTAACCAAATAGTCAATAGAGGTTTGGTGGAAACAGCACTTGGAAAGTTTGGCAAAGGGAGTTGTTGAGCAAGCGTTTTAATACTTCGAACCAATGCTTCATGCTCCTCCATGGTTTGTGAATAAATTAAGCGTCATCTAAGTACACCACTACCCCTTGTACAATAAATCATGGAGAACTTAGATTTGATAAGGGCCATAAAAGCTCCGGGGGCCACTTAACCGAATGGCATTATTAATCATTCAAACTGTCCAAACTTTGTGTTAAATGCAGTCAAGTGTTCATAGCCTTCAGCAATTCTGACCCTGTAGTAAGCTTCTCTCAAAGGTCCAACTTAGGCAGGAATCGTCCGCAATGCGTCTAAAAGGTCCTTGATTAATGGCAAAGGGTATTTATTGGACAGGGAGACTGCATTGAGTCCTCAGGTAATCTGTGCAGTGCTTGCATTAAGAGACCCATCTTTTTTTTTACAAACAATACAGGGTATGTGTGTGTTTGGTAGCCCGCCGTGTGAACCATGGCGAGGTTCTTGTCTAAGAAGGCACGCAGTTCCTTCTCCTCCATTGGGACTCATCGCGGTAGATTCTACCTTTTGGGCAGTTAAGCCCCTGGCTGTATGATACGATTTTGCAGTCGATGTCTCTATGGGGTGGCAACTGATGGCATTCTCTTGCTCCTGAAATACTCTGGCTAGATCTTGGTACTCGATTGGAATGCGGTAGAATCGAGAGCAATAAGCTGATGATGAAGCGAGTTATTATTGTCAGGAGAGCTGAGTTTTCCCAATTCATCTGTTCACCGCGGGGAGGGTCAGTGAAAATTCTAAGATCCTTTTCTTTCCAAAGGAATTTTGGTTCATGCAACAACAACCATGGCATGCCAAGAACTATGGAGGGGTGGGCCACTGGCGCCAGAATAAAGCTAATTTTCTCCCAATGGTCGTAGCGAGAGAACGATTCGTTTTTGAACTGGGCGGTCAGCCAGCTCGAGGACTGCCGTCCATTTGGGTGAATGGTATAGAATAACCGGTACTTGGTCTGGACCTAGCTCCTCCATCCTGGGGCAGCATTAAGCAATGGGAGCGGCCAGAATCCCACAAAGGGCTGAGGCTATCACGATATGGCCGGTTGGCCAGAAGCGGCTTGGATTGTAATATGGCTACCTTCACTCGCAGCGTCTGGAGTCGAACCCATGTCCATGGGGGGCTGAAGAAAGACAAACAGCTGCTTCCCCTCCTCTGGGTGCTTAACCGATGACTGCCTTAAAGGCGAGCCTGCTGGGAAACGGCCGGATTCGCGTGGTGGCGGCGGGTAAAATTAGCGAGGAAGCGGTTGGCTACTTTTAGGGCAGTTGGCCGAGATGACCTGGTCCTCGCAGTAAAGACACAATCCCAGTCGGCTTTCAGTGAATGCCATTTAGAGGCGGCTGGAGGCTTGGCGAGTGGGCGTAGTGGCGGGTTTTGAAGCGTGGTGACCTCCCGGCTGCAATGATACTCAAAAGCGGAGGCGCCACCTGGGATCCCAATTCGATCCAATCAGCAATAGTGCGGGGAACCGAATTAAAAACACCGTTTCCGCGCAGCTTGCCGTCAACAGCATCGAAGTATTCGCATTTCATGCGCGTCAGGCCACTCCAGGAGAGTCGGAGCAGCCGCCGCCTGAAATTCACGGGCAAATTCTGCTTGGCGGTTGCCTTGCTGAATATAGATTTGATGGTCGCGGATAGCTTCATTTTCAGCACCGGATCTTGGAAGAGCCCTTAAAGGCTTGGAGGCACTTGAGCACCGTCGCGGTATCTTCATCTTGCAGGTTCAAAGAGTCACAAACCAGTCGGCTGCCATGCATCCAGGACTGAGCCGATGTCGTCATTTTCGGCGCTCAGACCGGTATAAATCGTCATAATCCTCCATGTGGGCATCGAGTTGCAAGATGAAGTAGAAGTTTGGAAGCGGTCCCATCGGCCAGACGGGTATTGGAGGTCTGTAGTATCCCCTACTCCAGCCCCTTAAGCCCGCCAGTTCTAACGCCAGGTTGAGCAAGGTTGGGGCAGCAGTTGCGCGGGGGGGCGGAATCAGTGGAGGTGGAGGTACCAGCGCGCCAGTTACGCTGGCGTCCGGTGGGAACCGGTCCTTGGAAGGTAGCAGGACCCAGCAGCGTCGCCCTCTGAAGCCGGCTGGCCACCAGTGACAGCGTGGACTCCAACTTGGGTTGTCCTGGTCTGCTGCTTCTTCGGATTCGTTCCTCTCCAAGGCAGCCAGCTCTCTCTCCTTGCGAGTCAATGCATCCCTGAATGCGCATGCAAAGCTGCTTTCTCTGGCGTTCCAATTTAGCCAGTTAGATCCCGTTGAACAGCTGCAGTAAGTTCACTTCGTCATAAGGCCTGAAGCAGCTTTCAGCGTTGACTGCTAGAAGTCAGTTTAAGGTGTTCCAGGACTTTATCATGGACTGATAGATTCTCGCATATTGCGTTGCAGCAGCGTCTTTGGCACGGTCCAATTCGAGTTGGATTTCTTCGCTACTGTTCCGGTCTCTTTGCAGGTTTTCCGCGCTCTTGCTGCAGCTGCTCTGCGTTCCTCTTCCCATAGCTGGCGTTCCACGAGCCCAGGCTTCTTGGGCATCTGCCCCAGTCGGCCCACTTCCTCATCCCAGCTCTCTTCGATGGGAGAGGGAATAGATCCGGCTGGGAGTGCGGAACTCTCGGACTCCTCTTCCATCTGGGCCTTGGGCGATGGAGTGCCCACGGTGGCTCCGAGGGCATCTCGGGTGCAGCCGCTGGTCGGGATCTGGGGGGGTCCGGTCGGAAGGCGATCACCCCTCCCAATCCCTGGTATAGTCCCAGTGTCACCCGGTGGTCGGACGGGCCCCAGTGCTATGCCGCGGTGGATCTTTGGGGAGCATCACCAAAATACGAACCAGTCGAGATGCTGTTCCAATGAACTACTGAGTGTTGCATGAAGGTGGTCAGGCCGTCTCCTCCGTGACAGGTAAGGTTGTGCATCTGGGGTTTTGTAATCCCATCGCAGCGGGCGATGACACGATCCACAGGCATTTCGATCCATGGAGCAAGCCCCAAAGCGACTCATGTAAGTCCCCATGGTGCGTCTTCTGGGTCCTCCTCGTTCCAGCGGTGGGGAAGACTTCGTGCGTCTGTTCACGTAGGACGGAAAAGAGTATCACCAGCGAGAACCATTTCCTCTCCGCCCGGCCTTCCTCTAAATCCAGAAGGGAGAGTCTCAGGAGAGCCCTCTTTGGGGGGCTGCAGACCTTCCACAGGAACATTCCAACCTCTCCATGCGAGTACACCAGGGTCCACCTGTGCACTAGTGAAGATAGATGAGCGATAGTTTCCTAAGCACCACAATGTAAGTGAATTCCGCCAGAAGCCAGAAATAAAAGGCTTCTTGGGTGTAAAAGACCGTTTATTCAGACATCCCTTGGTAGAAAGCTCCACATTACCGCGCCCGAGTGGCGGGAATTAAGATCTCCGCTTAGAAGCACCACAGGTTATAACTCTGTCCATCCCATCTCCCCTCCCACAGTTCCCATGGGGAGCCAGGAGGAGGTCTCATCTCCCTCGCAGAGATAAGGTCTCCGCCGGAGAAGCTGGCCCATCGCCCGGGCTGTGGAATGTAGTCAAGGCCAGGCGGCTGACCCGCTCATCAACACCATTGAATCCTTTACAACCTGTCACCCAGAAACTGAGCAAGTGGTGTGAGGCAAGTGATGCATCTTATTTAAATCCAGCAGTTTGTCAGAGTGTTATAGTCTTACAGAACCCTCTTCGATCTCCCTCAGATGTGAACTTGTTACCTCTTTATTTGTATGTGGTTTTCCTTGTCATGATGGCAAGATTTTTCTTGTTCGTGGGTCTGCTGACACCTTCTCTGGTGCCCACCAAATGCTTTTTGGAAGTGAATGGAGTCAGGTAGGGTTTTTTCCCAACAAGGCATCTCATTGGCTGTGCAGATTTTTTAATATGCTGCTTGGCAGCAGCTGCCAACACAGCACAACACAGCATTGTGTTACTGAAGTTAAACTGTGGCAATCATTTTGTCACTGGGTCTGCTAACCTAACTGGCAGCCATTTAGTTGCTATTGCCCACCATGTAATCCAGTGTCAAATTCCCAAATATCCCTGGTAGGAGCTTTCAAAAGGTTGGGAACCTCAAAAAGGTTTTCATCACAAGCAACACTTATTTTGTTAATTACAAGAAAAACTAATATCATTCTCTTCCTCCTCTCCAGGAGGTCCTCCTGTGAAACACAGGTCTGTTGATATAGCTGGAGATGTAAAATTTCCAGATATTTTGAAGCTATGGAAAAAGTCTACTTTTTCCCCAAAGGCACAAAACATTTTGTAGAAAATTGAAATACATACAATACTTTTAACTCAAGCTTAGTTTTACTACCATGTTGTATCAACATAAAATTCAAACCAAGGCTTGAATTGAGCCCTCTGGGGGTAGGGCGGTTTATCAAATCGAATAAATAAATAAATAAAAATAAAATGCATCATTTATACCATAGTTATGAATAAAATTGTACTCTTAGGCATATTTATGAAATGTTACTGTATAAATGCCATGTTACATTAAAAGCATTCAGTAGCATATTACTATTATTATGATCTACTAGCGGGCCCAGCCACACGTTGCTGTGGCAATTGTCCTTCTCATCACAGTCTGCAACCCACACAGATGTCCATGCAGGTCCAATGATCCCCAGCATAGCTTTTTGGGGTGGTCAAATGGAATCCCTCTTTCCCTTTTCAATGCACATCTTTATATGGTGCTGTCTTGTTTTTTTAGTATAAGGTAACCCTTTCCATTCCACAACGGAATTGTCCAGAGTGCGAATCCCACTGTCCATGAGGCTGGTTGGCACGCACAGTCCTGGCTTGGGTAAGGCAGAACTGGGGCAAGCAGGCTATCCCAGTCAGGCAGCAGAGGCAGGGTGGTGAGGCGCTCAGATCGAGGCCAGCTCCCTGGGTTCTTAAAGGGAACCCGCGATGCAAAGCGGAGCAGAAGTGTTGGTTAGCCCCACCCCGTGGATTGTAGAAGAAAAAGGCAAACTCCAGCTGCAAGCTTTTAGTAAAGAGCTATGGCAGTATGGGTGCGGAAGTGGGTACGTGGTAGTTCGATGTGAGGGAGGGCAGAGTGGGTGTGTGAGGATGAGCTGGATGTGTATTGTGTGGTAGCAGTGGGTGAGGCACAGAGAGTGAAAGTTACCTGCGTGTGTGTGGGGGGGGGAACCCCACCTGACGTCTCAGACGGCAAAGTGTGAATGTGTTTCACTTCCACTCGTATTACCCACCAGTATTACCTATTTACTGTTTTCACTGCTCATCTCTACCCATCTGCACGAACATTCTAAGTCCTCAGACCAAGCCCTCAGGCCACAGACGCGCTACTGCAGTATTCCTATAGGGTAACAGTTAAACAGAGCCAGCTTCATGGCCTGGTGCACCAGGAGAAAGACGTTTTACCTGGCTCAGGTATGGATTTTCGGTGATTTGAAGGTCCGATTACCTGCCCACAACAGGGAGGGATGTCCTGTGAAAATTTGGGGGCGATCCGTCCAGCAGCTTCTGTGGGAGACCATCAGGGACAAACACACTGTTAGATTTTTATATATATAGATTAATTGTGAACAAAATAAATCTCATATGAAAAACAGACACATTCCCCAAAATATTATACAAATCTGCAGTATACACAAAGATCATCATCTACTGGTATATACTATTTTTAGGTATGTCCCTATCTGCGGATATCTAACTCTGTGGATTGGAGCCATACTGACTTGAAAAAAGATGTTTCTGTAAACTTGGGGGACATCCTTAAAAATATATCAGGGGGTTTAAATTCTTTCCCAAAATAGAAAGCATTGTCTGCATACGCCAACAAAGTGCTTACCTTTTTCTTCCTAGCTAGTGGCGACATCAGCGTCCAGGAGCCTCTCCCAGCCTGGCTATATCAGTTTAATTGTACAGGAGCCTCTCTGGGCCCAGAGCAGTTCTCAGATGCTGCTGGGTCTGGATCATCTCTTTGATGCTGTCACAGTCAGACCATGTGCCACAGGCTTGGTGATGAAGAAAGAGAGATGAGGGGAATGCATGTGGGTGTGTGGAATAAAGGGAGTAGGCTGATAGAGAAGGGGAAGGTTGAATTGATGGAGAAGGCATGGCGGGCAGAAGGGGGGCAAATTGGGAGAAGAGATAAAGGGAGTGTGAAATTGATGGACAAGAGGTGAGGCAAAAGGGATGGGGGTAGGTTGACAGATAAGGGGAGGGGGAAATTGATGTAGAAAGGATAGGTGGGCAAAAGAGAAAGGGAAGTTAATGGAAAAGGATTGGGGCAAAAAGGAATGGGGTGAGTTAATGAATGCAAGAGGAAGGGAGGGAGGGCGAGAGTGATGAAAGGGTAGGCCGGCAAAAGGGAGAGGGGGTATATTGACAGAAAGAAGGATAGATTGAAAAGGGGTAGGTGCACAGAAGATGGGGGGTAGGTTGACAGATGGGGAGAATGTCAGAGAACAAGAGGAGGAGAAAGAGAAGATTGGCAGATGGGGAGATTGTGAGAAATGGGATGAAGATTGTTAGAGAAGGGTGAAGATGGAAGGAAGTGAGAGTGAAGGGTTGCACCCTCTCTGCAAGTTTCTTATAGGTCCTCGTATGTTGTAATGGTAAAGTTGGCCAAATCTAAGGATACTTAAATCCCATGATTGGATCTCTGAACAGGAAAGGCAGATATTTTTACAAACTGGAACAACATCCCAGGTTTACTGAAAAATCTGAAATCTAAAAAAAAAAATTCATTGTGGAAGCTAAAAAAAAACCCCAGCATTATAAGAGGAATGCATGTAGCTTTAACAATCTGTAGGGCTGTTACTAGGCAACCACAGCATTCCAAGGTGTGGCATCTGTTAGTAAAAGACAAGGGGAGGGGCAGGGTCCTTCCTAGGCTGTTTTGACCTTTGAGGGAAGACTTACTGGGATGCAAGAACGTGGGTAAGGGGGGTTCCTGGGTTCAACCCCCCCCCCATTACATGTCTGAAGCTCCACCCACTGTGGGGTTTTGTATTTTTAGTGGGTTTTTCAGTTTTTGTGCTGTAGGGGGTGCAGTTTTTAGGCTAGCACAGGGGTAGGAGTTACTCTTGACTCTCCAGATGTTCAGGAACTACAATTCCCATCAGCCCCTACCAGCATGGCCAATTGGCCATGCTGACAGAGGCTGATAAGGGTGGACTAGTGGCTGCGGTCCTAGCAGCACAAGGCTTCAGGAGTTTTTTTGGGAGACTCTCCTGATGATACCATCCACGTTTGGTGAGGTTTGGTTCAGAGGGTCCAAAGTTATGGACTCCCAAAGGGGGTGCCCCCATCCCCATTATTTCCAATGGGAGCTAATAGAAGATTGGGGCTACACATTTGAGGGTTTAAACCCTCTGAACCAAACTTCACCAAACCTGGGTGGTATCATCAGGAGAGTCTCCTAAAAATACTCTGAAAGTTTGGTGCTGGTAGCTTAACAATTGCGCCCCTGACAGCAGGCACCCTCCAAATTTCCCCAGATTCTCCTTTTAAATCCACCCCCTTTGGCTTGGATTTAAAGGGAGAATCTGAGGTCCCCAATTTAAATGTTGAAAGTGATGCTGTTTCTGGGTGGGGGAGAATCAACCCCCAAACAGCATCACTTTCAATGTTGTTTTAACTGGAGACCCCAGATTCTCCCTTTAAGGTGGATTTAAAAGGAGAATCTGGGCTCCCTAGTTTAAACACCATTGAAAATGATGCTGTTTGGGGGTGGATTCCAGCATTACAGCAGCTGCCCATGGGGGGGACTCAGATTTTGCACCAGGCTCCATTTTCCCTAGCTATGCCTGTGCCCGGAGGGGAGGGCAGAAGGGACTGCTGCCTGCTGACTGGGAGCCCAGCCTGGGGGTGTGTGTGGGGGGAAGTCTGTTGTCCCTGGCCATTGAGAGCTGCTTTTATAAGTACTGAGGCCGGAGGCAGGCGTGGCCACGCCCACAGGGGTGAGTGGGGGCATGGCCCCACCTTCCAACCCCCCCCATAAAAAATCTATACCTACATCCCTCCTGCTTGCTATGTTGTTGACCTTTCATCCAAGCTTTGCTAATTTCATTCTCTTTAGCAGTTTCCCTTTAGCTGCCTCTGTCATAGTTTCCATGGGGGGGGGGGGACTCATATTTTGCACCAGGCTCCATTTTCCCTAGCTATGCCTCTGCCCAGAGGGGAGGGCAGAAGGGACTGCCGGCTGCTCCCTGGGAGCCCAGCTGGTGGGGGGTGGGGCAGGGGAGTCTGCTGTCTCTAGCCTCTGAAAGCTGCTTTTATAAGCGCTGTGGGGCTTGGGGAGGTGGGGCCACACCCCCAGGGGCGGGTGGGGGTATGGCCCTGCCCCCCGAACTCACCCCATTAAAAATCTATACCTACACCACTGCTGGGACTAGTCCTGACACAACAACTGGGTGATTTGATACTTCCTGACTTGCTTGACTCACCTAGGCCTGGCTGCTTGCTGCCTATTTCTCAACAGCAGTCACCCTATTAAAGCCAATGTGGTGTAGCAGAGATTTAGAGTAGAATCTGGGAGGCCAAGGTTCAAATACTCATCTAGAAGCTCACTGAGCATTTTGGAACCTGTCACATACACATTTGACGGATCTACAGCAACACCTTCATTATTGCCCAGCTATTGCAGGGAGATCCCTTTTTCTTTTCTTTTGATTGCTGCACATGTGCAGCTACGCAGGTGCAGCCAATCGGAAGTGTCTCTGTGCAAAGGCATAACAGCAACTCAGATTGTTTCTGTGGGCTCCAACCACTACCTGAGCAGGTGAAGGGCATGCATGTGAACGCGAAAAAGGAAAACAGGTTCCTTTATGATGACTGCAACCTGTTATACATGTGCAGTGCAGAATCCACCAAAGTTTTACTAATGTTCTACTATCTCTTAATTCTGAGTTTTCTGTTCATATAAGAACAGTAGGATTTTTGTTGGTTCCATGCTGTCAGCAAACTAGAGATTAGTGGGCACACTTCTAACATGTAACTGTATTGCATACTGTGTTTGAATTAAATGCAACATTTAACAAGTTATTTTTTTCTTCCAGGAGCTACAAAATACACAGATAAGGACAATGGAGGGATGCTTGTGTGGTCTCCATATCACAGTATTCCAGATGCCAAGTGTAAGTTCTGTGCATGAAGCAATATTCTGGTCATTGTCATTTATGATGGTAACTTTAGATGTTACAGAACTGTTTTCTGGTAAGAGTTAATGTGAACCTGTATGAATATGACAAAATGCTCTGTAGGCATCTCTGAGAAGATATAATAGCATAAATATTCTATGAAACCCTGAACAGCCATACGTGCAGAGATGTTGGATGGAAAATTCTCTGGAAAATGCTCTAGTGCTTTATTTTCCCTAGGAAAGTTTCCATTTTGAAAGAATGCATGCTTGGCTGTTTCAAAGTTGTAATTAGTGCTTTTCAGGGTATTGTACATAGGGCGTATAAGGGACTACATGCATGTTTTATAGAACTTGAGGTTAAAATCACTGATACACATAATGATCCACATAAAAAATCAAGTCACAAGTTTGCCTTATTGGCTGTGCAGGTCAAATCAAAACAAGGCTAAAACTTGTATTTATGTGTCTCCTCTTACCTAGTGGAAGGGATATTGTAATCACCAATCTGATGTGAATCTAACAAGCAGTACAGCTGATACTGCAGAGAGTGACAGAAATTGGGGTTCCTCACAGTACAATCGTAAGCAGAGTTACACTCATCCAAGTCTATTGAACTCAGTGGGCTTAGAAAGGTGTACTTGTGTGGACAGCCACGTCCAAGGCATATCATGTACCATTCCTTGGGTATACTAAAATTATGTCAGCTGTTTTTTTCTCAAATGTAAACAGTACATGCTTCTGTCTTTAATCTTACTGGTATTACAAATCTTACCAGTATTACAAATATTTGATTGGGGTTTTTTCTAATCAAATACATCATTTTGAGTATTTGTCTCCTTTGGGATATTACATGAATATGGAGTACGGTACTTTTGAAACACTGGTGGATTCCGCACAGCAAATGTATTACGGGTTGCAGTCATTATAAAGGAACCCATTTTCCTTTTTCGTTCACATGCGTGCCACACAGGCAGTGATTGGAGCCCATAAAAACAATTCAGGGTTGCTTTTGCACGGCAACACATCTCTCTTCTTCTTTTTTTAATTTCCTGCAACTTGTGCATAGTTGCACAGGCATGCAGAAATGAACCCCAAAGCCATGCCAATCATCCTACAATACAATTGGCTGTAGCTGTGCATGTGCAACATGCAAAAGGAAAAGGGACCTCTCTGCAATAGCAGGGCAATAATGAACATATTGCTGTGGCAGGCAGATTCTCCCTGACTGGATAGCACGGAAGGGAAGGAAATAAAGCGCCTTCTGCTTAGCCATGCATGTGGAAGCAGCTCCAATCTGAGATTTTGCAAAAGAATCGCTGGTTCAGCAATTTTTGAAAATCCCAGGTTGAGGGAAATAAAATGGTTTGTATTGCTCTCTACACCCATTATATTTGCCCTGTGCGGAATCCACTGTAGTTTACTACATGCAAGTCAAAATAAACATGCTAAATTAAATCACACTTTATTCAATGCACTGACATTTTTTCAGGAAAACTTTCCAATTTTTTTTTCTTAAAAAGCTATCTTATTGCATGTATGTACTCTAGGTGTGCACTTGAAAAATTATTATTTTAATATTACATTGGAAAGACAGTAAGTACATTATTGCTGCCCTGAGCCCTGTTGGGAAATCAAATAAATAAATAAATTGTTGTTATTTTTTTTTTTTGTTAAATATTGTGGGTATTGTCATTCTGGAAAATTGTTCTGGATAATTATTGTCTACCCCATTAAAAATAAAGAGCCCCACTGTGAATGACAAAGGGCTTCTTGACCCAGTATTTCCATTATGTACTGGAAGAAAAATACAGAATCTGGTAATATTGGAAAAGCCTTTCACAGTATCTGATGCTATAGATCAGATACTGGGATCGCACAGTGTATCTGGGTGGTTCTTGTCGGATTGCATACCCCTACTATGCAAGTGGAAATGTGCAGAGGAGCACAAATCACACTGTAGTCTACACACAGGTTTCGTATTAATTTTTAAATGGTATTAACTTCTGTGTAGAAATGTTGTTGTGCGTGAAGTAAACCTGTAATTAATTTGGAATTTACAAATATAATGTGTTTTGTATTCCTATAGTTAATCCTTTCCCAAATTAGATGAGTTGCACTAAATGATTGTGCTGGCTAGATATTCCTAAAATTTTCTAAGGCACTTTTTCCATTTTGAAACTGAAGTGTTGATGCTGTTAACATTTTAAATGTCAATTTAAAACTGTATTCTAATGCTTTATGTTTTTAAATGTATATATCTTACATTTTCAGGCTATCACCAGATTTTTGTAGTTTTATCATCTCGCTGGCAGAGTAATAAGTGGATTCCTGCATTTAATGGGAATTAATTCATATTCCAGATAAGGGGCTCACTGTAACATTGGCAGAAAAGAAAACTATTGCTCTAGGACCCAGGAGAAGAATGTAGAACTACAAGTAATCTAATTAAGTATCCTGCTCTTCCACCCTCCCATCGCCTAATCTGAGCAAAGTTTAGCTTTTACCTAGCCCTAGCAGAGTCAGTGCATGTAGAAAAGTCAGGGACTTTGTATGGACACATTGTCAAGGCGCAGCTTGTGTTGACAAGTACCATGGCTCTTGCCCACCAGGCTTTCCTTTGTACATGCTTCTTTACGAAATACAGATTTGTGGCACTACAGGAATTGCAAATAGAAGCAGGTGGGTTGGTTGGTTTTCGTATTTAGGCCACATGAAAAGCCCCTGGCTGGCACTGCTGTGATGTTCTTCATACTTTGGAAGTGGGAGGGGAATCAAAGAGTGTGGCTGTGTGGACCACACTCAGCTACAGTTTCTTGTGAGCAGTGTGCTAAAACAACTTTTGAGCGACCACAAATCCTAGATGTGTCCCATTGTACTAAATGCGTTAAAAAGTATTTTCTATTAGGCTTCAGTATCAGTATCTGTGATTGGTATCAGAGTTGGCACTGATCTCATATTCATGTTGCTTACTCCCGAATATAAAATTAAATGCATAACCTTCTCATAACTGGTGCTCTTTTCCTTCCCATGCTTCTCAGTTACCATGCCTTCAGTTTGCTTGGTTCTTGCGTCATCAAACTCTTCGTGTGGTCCTGCTAGTCGTCCCGTTATACCCATTAGATTTCTGCTCTTCTTCCATCAAATCAGTGGTGGTACAGGGAAAAGACTTGACATACTTTTATTTTAATTTCATTTCTATCCCAGCCAGAGGCCAGGCTCAGAGTGACTTACAACACATCAGTGCATATCCGTGGATCAAATACAGCCATAATTAATATAATACAAGTAAACAGTTAAAATAACTTAGTTTAATCAATAACAATTAAAAATATAAATATACAAAAATGTAATATGTCATCATTTTCCATTCCATCTACTGTGGATGTGGATTCCTCCCCATTTACTCAATGGGGGAAGGGAAGGAAGGGACAGAAGGGAGGGGAAAACTAAATACAGAAGGGAAGGGCAAGGAAAAGGTAAGGAAAGAGAAAATACAGTGAGGGACAGGAGGGAGGGAGAAAGGAAGGGAGGGAGGGGGTGGAAGGGGTGGCCAGAAAGTTGGTAGAGCCAACTGCCTCAACCATAGACCTGGTGGAACATCTCTCCCTTCAGACCCTGTGGAATAGTACTACATCCCGCAGGGCCCTGGTCTCAGGTGATAGAGAGTTCCACCAGGTAAGGCCCAAGGCCCAAAAAGAGGAATGTTAAATGCTGGAAGTTTTGCCTCGATGTTGAATCTTAGTTATCCTAAACTGTTTCTGTAGTCTTTCTGGGAAAAATAATTCTGGCATTGCTTTATTATAGTGGATGAATATATTGCAATAGCAAAGGAAAAACATGGCTACAATGTGGAACAGGTAAGATTAATGAATATAATTGGTATAATATTGTTTATTTAAAAATGTATATGCTGTTTCTTCCCAAAATGGTATACAATATACACAAAATATACATTAAAAAAATACACAGTGGAAAAACTGGCATACAGTGTTGGCTTGGCCCTTGCTCCCCAGATACTTTTTGAATAGCAGCTGTTTTAATCTGTCTGGAGGGAAAAGAGGGATAGGGACCATTCAGTCTCTCTAGGCATGAGGTTCATAATCAGCTGCTAAAGTGAAAAGGTCCTTCTCTTGGTTACTGTTAACTAAAACTTCATTTGGAATGGAGTAAGAAGCATGGTCTTAGATGGTGACCTAAGCAGACATTTTTGAAACTGGCAGACTTTCAGGTACACTTTTTAAGGTCATTACAGCACCTTTGTTTTTTTAATTGTACAGTATTTCCATATTTGTATGGTGTCTTTCTGCATTCAATGAAAAGTTAACCACAATAGTTTTAACATTAAGCTATAATGTGCTCTGATCAAGGTGGTGTGTATGCAGCCCATGGATAGGGTGGCATGTGTACATGGGAACCTGTGTAATTATGTCAACATGGATCATATATGTGTTGTATTGCTGTATTCCAAATCAGTTGCAGATTTGGGAATTAGCTGTTGACTAGGAATAAAATCACTACAGAACAATGTTTGTAAATGCCAGTCTAGATGGACTGTTGATAGCTGCTGAGAGATTGAGGAGGATCAACAAGGGTATTTTGTTCCTATCTGAATCTCCATGTTAATTGTTCCCCAAGGTGATAAATAAATCCAAACACAGGCTCAAAACTAGACCATAGCAGTCCAGATTATTTTATTTTTGAATCAGGAACTGAATTGCTATTGTACATCTTGAATCACGGCAAAGCTCTGATGCTCAGCATAACTCACTTTCATACTCCACTTTTACACAATACCTATGGAAAACTTGAATAGTGAATAGCTTGACATCTCTTGCTTTTTTACTCCTGATTTTTATAATATTTTTGAGATACTGAATTTTGAAATGTACTGTAGAGGCACAGTGGAAGGATAGCTGCCTTAGAAGATTGTTCCATATTCATCCAGAGACAGGTTAAAACTGCTATTACTGTGGAGCGTCAAGAAAACAAAAATTTAAGAACTGAGTAAATTGTATCCTGGTTAACTAAAGACTCCTTTTTTATTTAAGGCACTTGGCATGTTGTTCTGGCATAAACACAACATTGAGAAGTCCCTTGCAGATCTCCCAAATTTTACTCCTTTTCCTGATGAGTGGACTGTTGAAGATAAAGTCCTGTTTGAACAAGCTTTCAGTTTCCATGGGAAAAGCTTTCATAGAATCCAGCAAATGGTAAGATAATGTTTAGGTAGCTGATGCGAAGGAGCAGGGGTCTGTCAGTATTGGCTGCTTTGTAGCAGAATTTACAGAAGTTGCAAAATGTTCTTATACCAAAACTTTTTATAGCAGTCCCATCATTTGGGGTGATAACATCATCAGTTGAGCTTCTCAAGTTGATCACTGGCTTCCCAACTTTGCCCTGGCTCTGAACAGCCGTGCTAGAGCAGACCAAGCCCAGCTGTTCAGTTTTTTTTACTGCTGGTGCACCATAAGAGTTCAGTATAGAAGAGGAGTTGCTCTGAGGTTGGCAGGGAATGGAACCCCTTCCTGATCTGGGATTTTACAGATTATCAGAAACATTTCATAAATTTTAGAGATAATTGGCATGAGCTTATGCCAGCACATTTGGCCACTCTGCCAGCACATTGGTAAATGCGCCGGTGGGGCAGGCAAACTGGGAGGTGGGCGAGTGCCACAGACTTCAGCCACACCCAACCCAGAAGGTAGGGTGGCCTTCAGAGTTGCATTGCTATCTAGGAGGATGCCGGTGTGTCTTGAGGCTTTCCAGGGGAGTGGGATTACCAGGTGCGGAGCCGATGTTAGTCACCTGCCACCTGGACTTTGCTGCTGGGAACATGGTGCCTGGGTCCTCAAAAGGGTGGCGTAACTCCATTTCAGGCAATGTGGGGCTTTCTGTTAGCCAGGGAATTTTTCTTTTTTCCTGCCTCCCTACGCTGCCTGAAAGCTCTCTGGAGGTGGTGCAGCAGCGACGCTGTCCCCAGCCAGCTTGGGCTTTAGATTGAGCTGTAAATGAAATAGTTCTTACTAAGCAATGCAGTAACATTTTACTTCTGCCCGGTTGGGATCAGATATTCCCAAATAACACTGGTTAAAATTTGTACACATTGGACTTTTAAAAACTCAGCAAAATTGCGTTTTGCATCCATGAACTACTGTTTTACCACTTTTGGGAGGGGTGGTGTAGAATGTTCTTGGTAGTATTTCATCTGTATGCCTGATCATGGGAAAAAAAACTATTGCAACAAATGAAATGGTTGGTTTTGGTAGTGCAGACTTTATTCATGTTTGACTGTCTATATTCAGTCAATTTTGCTTTATAAATTTTAAAATATTGAGATACCATAGGATTTTAGCATGGAAGAACCGCTTCAGAGAATTAAGACATGGTGTCTACCTGTTATGTTGGCCCATTTTTAGCTTCCAGATAAGACTATTGCAAGCCTTGTAAAATATTACTACTCCTGGAAGAAAACACGTTCTAGGACAAGTTTAATGGATCGCCAAGCTAGGAAGCTAGCAAACAGAAATAATCAAGGTGACAGGTAAGTAGTAACAGCTTTATTTTAAATTTTTTCATATGGCGTGAGAAAGAAACAGAATTGTTTGTGTTTGTTTTTAAATTATTCAAAGTATGTTCTGTGTTACTGATCTTCGGTTATTGCAAATCAGGTAATTCCTGTGTAAATAATAAACCTAATTGATTGTGTAAGTCCTGTGGGAATGGCCAGAAATGTATCGTCAAATTTGTGTACCAAAGACAAGAAAAAGGAAGCAGCAGGCAAGTCTGAAAAATCTACATCACCACATGGAACTCTTATACTATTGAAAACTAACAGATTAAATTCTTTGAAATTCTGCAAGAGAACAAAAAAATATTTTGAAATTTGCATCAAATGTAGTGATTGAAGCTGTTTTACATTCAGAAGGCATTTCTAGGTAATTATGTGTTTAGATAACTTTTTGTATTAAATAAAATAACTTTATACAAGTATACCCAGGGAAGCACAGCTGTGTGAGACTGATGTACAATGACCTACACCTGTACTTCACACTATTTCTATACTTCTGCGTTTTATTTGAACCTGGGTTCTACTAAGTGATAGTTATAAATGTTTCCACAGCACATTCTTAGTGCTGGTTTGAGATAATTTGTAGTGCAGCTGCAGTCAGGGAAAAACAGTGAGAAAATTGTTTTCCTTCCCCATAATCTCTGGGTTGTAAGTGGTAGGCTAGTGTCCCCCTAATCCAACAGAAATTTTGATTACACCATTTTGTCATAAAATAATGGTATATCAATTTGTATAGAACAAAGAGATGGAACAGAGTCTGTCATTATCCCTGTGGCCACTAGCCACTCTTTCTCTTGTTCTGACTATGCTTGGATAAAAGACTGTAGGGTGAGGACATTCCATGAAGTGGTCCAATAGTAAAGGGCTAGGTGGCCACCTAAAGGCCCTGGTGGCTATGTTAGATAAAACATGAGTACAGAACAGACAGACTAATCGCAGAAGCACTTCTAGCCTAGCCTTAAGGAAAGACAAACATGCACTTTTTGGCTTCTATGATTTTCTAATGACTGAGACTACAGCAGAATAGCAGCTACATGTCTGAAAGCTGAAGAAGGGGCTTGTTTCCCCACGAAACAGAATTTATTACTATGTCTTGTTCTGACTATTTATAATCATATAGAATAGTGGTGGCGAACCTATGGCTTGGGTGCCAGAGGTGGCACTCAGAGCTCTCTCTGCGGGCACGCGCAAACAGAGTCCCGTCCCCCCCGCCGGCCCCCAACACATCTAGGCTGGCCTGGGCTGCTGGGCTCAATTAATAGCATTAAACCTAAGACCTAGTTTTGGGGAAGCAGTGTAGGTAATTCTGTTAAGCGCTGTTAAACCCCACTGATTTTCATGCAAAGAACGAAAGCGATCCTTTACCTGGGAGCAAGCTCGGTTGCTGGCAATGGGGCTTGCTTCTGAGTAAACCCTCCTAGGGTCGTGATTCACCCGTTGGAAGAGTTGCACGATTGCTTCAAAGCAAAGCCACTGACTACCACCAAGCTTACTCCCGAGTAACGCACGCCTTGGAGCCAACCGTTTTTTCTAAACTAAAACCTCAGTATTCAGGTTAAATTGACGTGTTGGCACTTTGCGATAAATAAGTGAGTTTTGGGTTGCAATTTGGGCACTTGGTCTCGAAAAGTTTCACCATCACTGATATAGAATGTGACTGAAAGAGCTAGTTTGACTATTTGCACCCTTTGGGGTCTAGCTTACTTCATTGTATTTGCTTTATTTTCTGTTTCACCAAATATTGACTGTATGATATTGACTACTATAGGAACTTTTATCCTATGCTTGCAAGATTGTGTAAGATTGTTTTTCAGTCTGTGTTGTTTATTTGCGCACCCACAGCTTGTGGTTTTTGTTTCAATATAGTTGCACTGCATTCATTTCCAGTGAGTTTAGAACTATTTTTGCTGTTGTTGTGCCCTTTGTTACACTAAACTCACCTTTTGTGTTTTTGGCTATGTTAGGTAAAATATGAGCACAAAACAGACACTTTAACTTTCTGTAAATCAGTAAAACATTCTGATATAGTCAACGGAGGAAAATGTGTGAGCATTTTCAGAGGTGAGCGGGAGCTCCATGGTGTCTGGGGACTTCAGCGTCAAAAAGATACGCAAAATTTTTTTTAAAAAAACAGCCCCCCAGAAAAATCCCACTGGAAAGGATGATTTGTGCCATGATTTCCCATGGTGTAAGTCTACAGGTGGGGAGGGAGGCATTACTTGGCTGAAACCCCAGGAAGCTGACTAAAGTTGGCTCCACACCGCTGACCCATCCCCCATCGCACCAGTTTGTTTTCCCATGCCAGCATAACTCCCAGGCAGTGGGCACTTTTGGGGTTGGGTGCTACAGATCTATCGAGCACCCACACACTGGAGTGTTTTTCTCTCTGCTAGTGTAGGGGCCCTTTATGCTGGCAGAATGGCCAAACACACTGGCGCAGGCCTGTGCTACTTCCACAACCCCCCCCCCCCCCCCCCCCGGTTGGGCTGTGATAAACAAATATCTGGTAAGTTAGGATTGAGTACTTCTGTTTATTAAATCCATTGCTATAACCTTATTGTGCACACATCTAATAGTAACTTTTACATATGTAAAATACAAATATCTGCAAAACCCACTTGCCAAAACAGAACATAGAAGGAGACTAGGAAGGAAGTTCACTAACATATTTCTGTCCTTAGTGACGATGATGTGGAGGAAACTCACCCAATGGATGGGAATGATAGTGATTATGATCCTAAAAAAGAAACTAAAAAAGAGGTAAAAACACTTTTATAACAGTTGTGTAGATTGATATGGGTGAACACCAAATTATAGGAACTTTCCTGTCACTGTTGTACAGTTGCTTTGCCTGATAGTAATTGCATGAATTAGATACTTTAGAATTGCCCACAAATTAGAGGGACACTTAAGCTGCAGTCTGATTTTGCATTATGGACCAGGAAATGCTGGTGCACACATGGACATGGGACAATGCTAATTACACCGTGTGCCTGGAAATGTCTCACTGGAGTCCAGAGGCATTGCAGGGATGGCCATTTAGTCGTCATAAGAAGAAGAGTAGAAGAGTTAGGATTTATACCCCACTTTTCTTTCCTGTAAGGAGACTCAAGGTGGCTTACAAGCTCTTCTTCCTCTCCCTCAACAGATGCCTTGTGAGGTAGGTGGGGCCGAAGAACTGTGACTAGCCCAAGGTCACCCAGCAGGAATGTAGAAGTGCAGAAACACATCTGGTTCACCAGATAAGCCTCTGCCACTTAGGCGGTGGAGTGGGGAATCAAACCCAGTTCTCCAGATTAGAAGCCACCTGGGGATGGTAGGCCATAAAGTGATGAATATGGTCTATAGAACACCTCAAAGTAGCTTAAGTGGCCACTACAGAATTACCTACTGCTGCTGTGATGTTCTTTCACCTTAACTGACTACCAGGGTTTGTACAGGTGTAGAATATTGACTGCGTTTTAATCTGTTGTCTTGGGTTTGATCCAAAAGCGTTTCGACAGAACAGCACCGGGGGGGGGGGGGGGTTGGGGCTGCAACAGCAGCAGGGTGGGAAAAGTGAGAAACTCATGTTCAGTTAGAAATCTTCCTGTCCATGGCAGCACTCTGTTGGATCCAAATACATATGTTGGAGAGGAGTAGGGCCAGTGGTGGGATTGAAATAATTTAACAACTGGTTCCAATGGTAGGATTCAAATAATTTAACAACTGGTTGTTTACAAGCACCATTTTAACAACCGGTTCAGCCGAAGTGGTGCGAACCTGCTGAATCCCACAACTGAGTAGGGCCTGGCTGGATGCCCAGTTAGGAAGTAATCATCTTTGATTGGTCATTCTCTTCTCCTGGAAGCTGCAGTGGGAACCACCAGAGATGGTCATCCTGCCTACCTGTTTACCAAGCCTCTGGGTCTTATCTTCACTTGCAACTTAACCATGCCCTCCCCAATAACACCTCTAAACGGATTAGGAAGTATTTACTTATTTATGCAATTATGTGTATCTCTCCAGTGGGGACTCAAAGCAACTGATAGTGAAAAAGAGAAAACACAGTAGAAGTAACGAAGAGGGGTACAGAGCAGGGCTGACTGACCTTCTAGCCCACTTAAGGCTATGACCCTCAGGCTAAGTATCAAAGGACAAGAGCTTTTGTCTTAGCCTCTGGCAGTTTAAATACTTGTGGAGCAGGATCAGAAAAAAGTCATCTAGACATGCTGCTGCTGTTAGCTAGCTAGCAGACTGTTCTCCATTTCCTCCTCTGCCTAAGTTAAAACATAGAAATTAAGTTGGTTGGCATGCAAATAAAAAAAGAAAAAACCAGTGAGAGAATTGAGAGTACTATATAGTTCACAAATTAGGCAGTGTGGTGGGGCGGATGCCCATGAAGGATTTAGAACTCAGGCTTTTCATATCTGTATACAGCAGTAACTGCTACAGCCAGGACACACTGCTAAATAGGCAAGTATAAGCAAGATTGCATGCCATTTATGCCACTAAATGTTCGATCCTGCAAAGTTATTTCAGGCTAAACTAACTGAAGGCAATATTGTTAAGACTGCAGTAATTTTCATATAGGATTGCATTGTTAATTTAGTTTCAAGCCACACATGTTCTTTTCTCCTGATAAAATGCAAAGAATGTGTCTAGATTTACTTGTATACTTTTTCTAGGAGACTTTGGAAGTTTGAGGTTTTGTTAAACGTAATAACAATGGAGAGAGAATCAGGGGTGGGTCTAGTAAAGTAGCTATGTGTTGCATGAAATGTGGTCCAGCCACTGGATTTTGAAGCTTTGTCCAGTGCTTCTTCCCCTCTCTAACCATAATTTAGATCAGTGGTGTCGAACCTTTGGCACTCCAGATGTTATGGACTACAATTCCCAATGGGAATTGTAGTCCATAACATCTGGAGTGCCAAAGGTTCGACACCATGGGTTTAGATTCTTAGTAGCAAGTGCTACTAAGCTCTTTGAGTTGTGCTATACAGTGGTACCTTGGTTTTCGTCGATAATTCGTCCAAAAGGAATCTCCGAAAACCAAAATCGACGAAAATCGAGGCACCATTTCCCATAGGTGCCTCGTTTGAGACGTTTAATCTGTTTGAGACACTCCAAAAAGTGCCTCGAACCCCAGCCAGGAGGCAGAGGGAGCTCCTTGTTTGGGCAGTGACTCCCCCTGATGTCACTGCCCAAATAAGGAGCTCCCTCTGCCTCTCAGCTGGCTGGGGTTTGAGGAAGCCCAGCGGGGAGGCAGAGGGAGCTCCTTATTTGGGCAGTGGCTCCCCCTGATGTCACTGCCCAAATAAGGAGCTCTCTCTGCCTCCCGGCTGGGCTTCCTCAAACCCCAGCCGGTTTCAGGTTTTGTGGACTTTTTGTCAGTTTCAGTTCTCGTGGACTTTTTCTGGCCAAATTTTTTCTGGGTTTGAGGACGAAAACCAAGGCAATCGACGAAAACCAAGACAAATTTTGCCCAGAAAAAGTCGACGAAAACTGAAACCAACGAAAACAGAAGTCAACGATAACTGAGGTACCAGTGTAGTTCTTTGAGTTGTGAATGTTTCCAGCAGCACAAGGCGAATCTGCTATGATATCACTGCAAACCTTTCTGTGCATAGGAGCATATTGGCTGATGCCTAGCCCTGTACCATTCAGTCCCCCTGTGATAAGAGAGGACTTGGGAGTCCTTAAAATCAGAGATAATTTAGTCCTTACTACAGAATAAATCCCACCCAGTGTAGCACCACTTCTGACTAAATATCTATAAGAAAACATGAATAGAAGCTTCACATATGGCTTAATGCTGTGTAATTTGAAGTGACGTTTTGTTAATGTAAATTGATTGAATCAGTCCAGCATCTTTTGCTGAAAGAAGGAAAATGATTAAAGTATGTGCAGTGTTAATTTTTTTAACTTTTTTTTAAATATTAAAGGGAAATAATGAACAACCAATTCAGTCCAGCAAAATAGGATTGGGTAGAAGAGAATATCAAAGTTTACAGCATCGTCACCATTCTCAGCGTTCCAAGTGTCGTCCTCCTAAAGGCATGTACCTAACTCAAGAAGATGTTGTAGCGGTTTCCTGTAGCCCCAATGCAGCCAATACACTTCTTAGGCAGCTGGATATGGAGCTGATTTCATTGAAGCGACAGGTAATTTGCAGTGTGCCTTTTTCAATTTGAATCCCTGTCACCATTTTGGCCCACTCTGCATAGGCCAACAGACATGGGTCTAGAACAGTAAAAAACCTATTTTGGGAGTCACTTCACACAGATCCTGCCCCTAAAACAAACCTGGCCCGTGTTATTTCCCCCAAACCGGGTTTTTTTTAAATCGCGCTATTTGCGAGTCTTTTGAAAAATCCCGGGTTGCCACCGCTTGAGAGCAAATGGCCGGGCAGGAGACGCTATATTTGCCTCCGTTTTCCTTTTTAAAAGTTTTGCAGCTTACATCTATGTAGCCAAGCAGATGCAGGTGGTCATATCATAGTATTGTGAGATGTCAGCGTGGCTGTGGAGGTTCGTTTCTGCATGCCTGCGTAGCTACGCATTGGTGGGAGGTAAATAGTAAAAAAAGATGCGCCTCCATACAAGGGCGCGGCAGCTACTCACATTGTTGCTGTGGGCTCCCATCGCAATCACAGATGCATGTGAACAGGAAAATGGGTTACGTTATCCCAACTATAACCCGCTATACATTTGCTGTGTGGAGTGGGCCTTAAGAGTGTTTCGGCAAGTAATGCGATTGGATAAATAGATTCTCATTAAAGTGAGATTTTAGGTTACATTTAACACTTATGGACATAACCCCAATTATGAGTTGTGTCCTCTGGAAAATGTACTCTCTGACATACAAAGCCACACCATGTATTTTCCCATTTAGACTGTGTTTCACATCTTGACTGACTTAACATTGTAGATTGGTCAAGATGGCAAAGGCATGCTAAATTCATGGCAAGGCAAGAGATGAGACCCTTCATGAACTGTGAGATGGCTGGTTTCTAGAAGCTAACCCTAGTTGTCCTAGTCACTTAGTAACATGCCATATTTTGTTTAAATTAATTTACATCCCTGATTTTGTTCTTTGTTGGACAAGGTTCAGAATGCTAAGCAAGTAAACAGTGCACTTAAGCAGAAAATTGAAGGGGGGATAGAAGAATTCAAACCTCCTGAGGTAAGTTATTATGAAATGCCAATGAATATTCAGTGCTGCATTTATTGTGCAAGCTTGTGGCTTACACCATTTTGGTACTTTCTGAGGGTTTTTCACATGTGATACTTAGATAAATTTTTAAGTGGCCAGGTTAATAAGAAATGTTTGTTGGACAGACAGCATGTTTTATTGAGGTGTTTGCTGCTCTTATAAACGTTCTTTCACATATGACCCAGGTATTGTGTGAAGCTCAGAAGTACTTTTTGGTGTCATACATGCTAACATAACATTCAGGATTTTGAAAGGAATTGCTCCAGATTGTTCTGCTTCCAACTGCTGGCTGAAGCTACAGGCTGAAGTTCCATGGTAGCACATGAGAAAGGAACTGTCTTATTTTCCTCAGCACTGGAATGCATCAGGCTTGAACCTCAGATGAATATACAGAGTTGTACTCCTATATCTGAAAACAATATACTGAACTTTAAGAACGCCCATTGAGTTCCTGTTAGCCAGAGTGACTGTAAATGGTGGTTTGCTGTGTGAAGAGGGGTAATTGTAACTGTTATTATTTTTAGGTTCTTAGTGCTTTTTGAATGTGTTCTAGCTGCTTTGACTGGTGTAATTTCTCTCTCATTAATAGTCCAATCAGAAAATTAATGCGCGCTGGACAACAGAAGAACAACTTCTTGCAGTACAAGGTATGTTAGTATGATTACTTCTGTATTTCCTTTACTGAATTATTTTGTGGTTCATCTGGAAAAGGCCTCTCTAAGGAATATGTAGTTTCTCTCCCTTTAAAAGAATATATGGGCAGTGAGTGATATGAAAGCTTTAATATTTAATGAAAGGAATATTATCCTCTTATTAGCAGGAATCATTTATAATTAAGTTAGCAAGTATACAAGAAAAACAATCCCATTTAATTTAAAAGTCACTGCATATATAATTTGTAACAGTGCTAGGTCATATTTTTCTTTCTCATAGATCTGCAGTACAATCTTCTGCATAGTTATTCAGAAATAAGTCACACTTTATTCAGTTGGGTTTACTCATAAGTAAGTGCATAGTATTGCTACTTGTATCTTTCAGGCTTCTATATTGCGATTATTTCCTTCAGTTCCTTTTTTCTACAAGGAAGGAGACACATGGCCAGCTAATCTGGTATAAGGAAAACAGGAATGTTAATTTTGAAAGGGAGTCAGTTTAAATGTGAAATTGCTTAGTATCATAATATCTCTTTTGTGATACATGCACTCTGCCCAGCTGTTGTATGCAAAGAATACCTTCAAGACTATCAGCAGTTTTGCCCCTTCAGCAGCTAACATGTACAGTAATTCTGGCTGAATACTCAGATTAAATCTAAAGCAAGATTTTGTTTTTAGATGAACTACAATGTACCAATTAAAAAATAAACCAGTACTTTGTGAAATGAAAAAGCACAGTGTATATGACCTGTGTAAACTATAGCACCGTTCTTTAAATAATTTGTTTTCTTACATTTCATGGTTTGGGCTGCTAGATAATATAGTACATCTTCAGTGCAAAAAAGCTAAAGCTTTATCTTGGTGTGTCTAGTGTAAGGCAATTTCATAATATCCTTTGAGAAGTTATTAGTAAGCCAAAATTCAGAATTTGGTGTTTGGAAAAAAAAATTGGATTCCTGAAAATGAGTGCACAGTTGGCCTGCTAGGGAAGAATCTTACAGAACACTTTAAAGGTAAGTTTAGATACTCTCATTCTCTTGAAAATGAGCTAGCTACCAGATCTGTCACTTGAAAGTTATCTGGTTCAGGCTGCACTTGTATACACACAAAACTGGGAGTGAGCCCTATTGAACACATTGTGAATAATTTTATGGGGGAAATGGCATATTTTAATAAATGTTAGGGTTTGCTTCTGAAACAGAAAAAGTCGGTTAATTATTTAAATATTGTTATTATGGGAACTTCCTACTTTGGATCTTTGGAAATGTCCATATGTTTTATATCCATAGGAACACCTTTAGTCTAATATTTCTGGTTTGTATAATAATTTCTGAAGTGAACACAATATTCACTTCTGTGTAAACCAGAACTAAAAAATTGGAGATCAGAAACAATGTTTTAGTTGCACTTCAAATAAAACAAGTTACTGACCGATCTGAAAATAGCAACTAAAGCAGCCAATGTTCCATGGAACTCTGATTTTCCCTGTGTTCTTTACCCTTTCACAGAGCAAGACCTTCTCCTTACTCTCCCCATCCACAGCCTGTGCCTTTATTTATCAGCAAGGGTCTGGATATCCCATGAATACTCTTTCAGGGGATCAAAAGGGAGCTCAGGGAGGAGGAGCAGAATATGGGGGAAATCCACACATTCAGTTGATTGGATACAAGTAAAAGAAAATAGATTTTCAGAAGTTGCAGTAGAGTTTTGTCATTCTTCATGGTTTTGCCTTTTATTGAACTCTTAAAAATTATTGTTAATCAAACTATCATACCTGGAAGTTTTATTCACATTTTCTTAGATATTGGTTGATTTTCCACCCAACTAATGTATCAGATGCTTGATAAATGCTTGCTTACAAAAATTGGTAGATGTTGCTGGTCACAAAAACTGGTCTCTTTTTTAATCATAGTTCATGGATTTAGTTTACAGTGTTTCAATCCCTTAAGAGGAAGGCCATTAGACTAGTTAAGAAAGATATATTACTAGTAGTAAAATTAATCCCCATGCAAACTGATAGAAATATTTGTTTAATTTAGAATCGTTTGCTCAATGTAGCTTCCGTCTGGAAAGACAGAGGCATGTATCTTATCTCAGGCTGAATAAGTGGCAGGACACATGCCAGTATCAATAGATTAAAAATATAATCATGATCCAGATTGCAATTTTAGGAACAGGTGTTGAGTACACCACACCCTGTAGGGTGTTTGACTTTTATTCTTTTAACAACCAATACTCCATGGCATATTTGTTGGTTACCTCTGTTTCAAAGGTTGTATGCTTCTTTGCATGGAAGGTCACTATTCAATGTAATAAAGCTCTCTTGGGCACTTCAAACTAGTTACATGGTTCTCTTACTCTGGGCCATACTCAATAAACTACTAATAACCATAGTATTGAAACACAAACCAATGACAGTCACTAACTATGCAGTAGTCTTTTGCATTAGATTACTTAATCCCAATTTTGAATTAGTCTGTGCCATCCGAAGGGGACTTTTCTGCATACATACATCATACAGGCTTTGCTTATTACCCTGAACCTTCATAGGTGTATTTACTTTGCCTTTTTTAGGTGTCCGCAAGTATGGTAAAGATTTTCAAGCTATTGCTGATGTAATTGGCAACAAGACTGTTGGTCAAGTGAAGAACTTCTTTGTAAACTACAGGCGTCGGTTTAACTTAGAGGAGGTTTTGCAGGAGTGGGAAGCAGAACAAGGAACCCTGGCTTCTAATGGTGATGCTTCTGCTTTAGGGGAGGACACAAAAAATACTAATGTGCCATCAGGAAAGAGCACTGATGAAGAAGATGAGGTGTGTTTTTGTGTACCAGATCCTAAATAAGCATGAGTATAGGAGTAGCATTAAACTTCATGTTGTAAAATGTGATGTTTAGTTTGAAGTGGAATGCTGAACCCCCATTTATGAAGGCCGTTACATTCTGATATGAAGGGCAATCTTCAGGTCAGGCCCCATTCAATTCAGTGGGCCTTTTGTTAGCAGAACAATTTAAGAACTAGGTTGCCTATCTCTCTTCCCAACCTTTTTGTGATTGTGCTAGTATGGAAAAATGTATAGCTGACTAATCCTGAATTTTTATTTTTATTTTTTGTTTGGCTTTTTTCCTTAATATTTTGTCTCTGTCATTCTTAAATTGCTTAGAAATTATTGCGTTCAAAGCAAGGTTCCATAGCTACCAGAATGGATAAACTAATTGTGCCACCCATATTCTCGAGTCAGTGGCAACCTAAACTGCATGTACAATAAAATGGCTGCTTTTAATCTCTGTATCACTTTATTTATAGGCCCAGATCCCACAGACCCCTCAATGTGTAGGGTCTTCTCCACCTGCCCCGGCATCTACTCCAACACCAGCAACCCCTGTAACAACTCTGAACCAGCCTCCACCATTACTTCGTCCAACCCTTCCGGCTGCTCCAGCTCTCCATCGTCAGCCTCCGCCACTTCAGCAGCAGGCTCGATTTATTCAGCCAAGGCCAACCTTGAACCAGCCCCCTCCACCACTCATCCGCCCAGCTAATTCAATGCCTCCTCGTCTAAACCCAAGACCAGCATTATCTTCCTCTGGTGGCCCACAGCCACCATCGCTCATTGGAATCCAGACAGAATCACAGTCCCCTCTGCACTAAAGAAATAGGGCAGAACTATGGTAACTAACAAATAAAATTATATCAGTGTCTAATTTTCTCAGATAGGGAAGGAAGGGAAGTGAGCCTTCTACAGTATTGAAGCAGTCTTACACAGCAGAGCGAGCAGAAGAAATAATGTGAATGGCCATCTGTATAAGAAAAACTTCAATGTAGTAGATTGTTACAGCGAGGCACTGTCTACGAAGTCAGTCTTACACAGATAAACTTCTTTAAAAAGAAAGTTCAAAGCACTAGGACTTCAACTGGTTTTTACTCTATTTATTTTATAAAAATCTTTATATTCAAACCACATTAGTACATGGAAACAAGGCGTCTGACAAGTGTAGGAGTTTCAACTACTGTTGTGAAGGTGGTGGTAAACCTGAAATATTTGGGGAATTCCTTTTTACATTTTCCTATGTTAGGAGCACAAGCATTAATAAGAAGACTACCATTCAGATTCTGACTGATATACAACTACATACATTTTTAGACTTGTATTTTCTAGATTTCTTTAAAAATGCTTTTCTACAGAAAAGGTTTACAGTGTGCCTGTTGGAAATGTTATCGAAGATTTGCAAAGCTAAGGTACAAAATAAGTTGAACTTAACTGTGTGGTCTTCTGATACTGGAAGTATGACTTGTTAGTACAAATTCTGTGGTAGGCAATGGACAAGCCAGCATCTTTTCTTTTAATTAAAAGTAGAAAATAAACACCACTAACAGCTGCTGTTACCATGAGGCTACTAAAATTGTTGTGTTTTTAAAACTATCTTTGTAGTACTGCTTTTACCAGAAATTTTATCCTGTGGTCTAAGTTTTGGCAATAAGTTAACAAGGAGTTCCCTCCTGAAATTCATAGGTACCAGGGCAATATGAAACAATTTAAAAATTTAAAATGTCTTTATCTACCACTGCTTCCTTCTGAGACTACCCTGATCCATTTTTTGTAGTTCTTGCCAATACCCTTTAAAAAAAATTGACTTGATATTAAAGCAGATACCAAATCATGCTTTATTAATTAATTGGGAGAGAGTAGTGCAGCTCTTTGTTGATTTCTTATATTTTTAGGCAAAAAATACTGAGCAACTGAAGTCTTCTGTTTTGCAGTTCTTCTTAACTGTCGCACCAAACCTTCCTCACTTCTTACTTCAGCTATGGTATTTAATGTTCCAGATTTAAAATTTAGGGTTATACCTGTACATCAAAACTCTTACATACTGTATATTACAGCTCAAGTGTCAAAACTTTTAGATTAACACCTTAGATTAATTTTGATGAAGGTGTTGAAAGGATTTATTCATTAGCTTTTGTTTTCTCGGTTTTTCTAAGATTTATTTAAATATATTTTCTCCTTTTGTTTGTAGTATATTACATCTACGTGTCTGTAGGTTTCATTGCATACTATATCTGTAGTCCCAGCCACACCACTGGGTTTTAAATACTTGCTTTTCAGTTTCCAGAATTCTTGGTACTTCGTGGTATTGGAACTTTAACCCTCAATCTGAGGTTCTTCCAATTATCAAGCCCCAGTATATGCATTTGGGCATAAATACCAAAACTACTAGTGATGCATTTTCAGTATTTAAATATTTAGATCAGGTTTCCCAGTGACTTTCTTGTACTTTTTGCTAACTTTTTGTCTTGTCTGTTGTTGCTAGAACTTCAATACACGGAGGTCTGGTGGTGCCGTGTGGATGGCACTTTAGACTATCAAAGCTGTAACTGGGCACTTATGCATATTGAGTGATATAGGTATGCAGTGTAATACTGCTTTACATATGGTATACCATACAGTAATGAAATGTCTAGCATTTGTAGTACTGAACATGTACATAGCAAAATGTTGTCCTTTTAAAAATGGTGTGCTTTCCAGATTATGTGCATACAGCTTGCACGTCCTGTTTTGGGTAGGGGGTTGTGTTAAGCAGTGTTTTTGCCTGGAAGAGTGATATGCTTGCTGCTTAATCAAAGAATTAAAGTTTCCAAGGAATCTGTGTCTATTTTTATGTACCTTGTAATGGTTTCAAATGTTTAGGGCCCTTATACTGTGATTCTCTTCTAAATTCATTTATATTTTTTTAAAAATTAGAAATAAAACTATATGATTTTTCATTTGAAAGGGGTTTTCTTTTTTGCCATATTAAAAAAAATTCAGCTTGACTTTGTACTGTGCTACAAAACAAAATCTATTCATTTAGGTTTACTTTTTGTCACTTTATGAAATGTAAAATGTTTGCACTCCCTTTAAGTTGGGCAGAGAAAATATTTCGTACATTGGTTTTGACAAATGTAACTTTACAGCTCCTTTTTATGTACAGTTTTTCAGTTACAATAAAGAAATATAAAAGCTTTTAAATGAATGACCATTTTAAAGGCCCAGGTGTATCTTTGTTCAAAGTATCTAATAGGCTGGGGAGACTGCCTCAAGGTGGAAAGGGGGTGGTGGGCAGGGCTGATTAATTTATTTGTTTGATAATATTTATATAGTATACATTTCTTCTTTCTAGAAATCTTTCACCAAGGCAGTTCATATCAAAATTTCAAAAGGACTCCTATCCAACATTGAGCACAATCATACCTTCAAAGTTTCAGTTGTTCTGGATTCATGCAACTTCAGCTATCCTGGGCATATTAGATTTGTTTGTGGTTAAATATCTAGCCATAAAGCTAGCCATTTACCTTTTCACTTTATGCATTACATAAACAAAAAGTGATAGTAGGCATGATCCACGGGAAATATTTAATTCTACTGAGCATGACTTTCCCACTGCATCCTTTATACTCCTTGAAATGCTATTCCAAGAGGAGATTTAGATATGCTACTGAGGTTGCCAACAGGTCTGGAGAAATATACCTTTCATGGGGTTTGATGTGTGGATGCTGCTAGCTGAAGCTTTTTATGATATGAAGGAAGATAATACATAACTTGGTGAATAACATCCTATTAAGGCTCCATTAAATGGATAAGAATTCTCTTGAAAAGATGTAACACGATAGCTGTCCGGGTGCGGGCGAAGTCCCGGCATTTGGGACGCCCGCCCCCTCCCTCCCCGCCCCCAGACTTACCAGCGATCGGGAAAGAGACGCGTCGCCATGGGGGAGACCTTGCATCCAGCCAGCAGCCAGGAATGTGGAAGTGGGGAAAGAGCAGAGACCTGGCCGCGCCCGAAACACAGCTGAGCCGGCTTGGCTCAGCTCAGAGAGGCGGCAGCTGGGGAGGGGGAGGACCTTGGAGCAAGAAAGATTATTTAAGGAAGGGAGCCCAAGAGCTCAGGAGCTGCCGCTGCAGCGGGCTGTTGAAGGGAGGGAAGAGGAACGGTTTAGTGAGAGAGGAATCTCAGGAAGGGAAGAGGGACTGTCTAATGAGAGAGAAATCTCAGGAAGGGAGGAGGACGAGCGGGCAAGCCAGGGAGCTGGCTTGCCGTGGAGAAGCAGTCAAAGGCTCAGTGAAGCAACTGGCCAGGGCGAGACTGCAGGCCTAACTACAACTGGCTGCTAGTGAAGGAACTACAGCCAGTCCAAGGGAGGGAAGCCACCGGGGACCTGGGTGGTGAGGTTTGGGTACCAGGGCGGGGCGGGGCAGCCTCCGGGCCAACAGGAAGAGAACACCTCTGGGGAAGTCAGCCCCCAGGAAAGGGAGGGAGGGAAGGAGCCCACACCTGAAGGCCCGGGGAGGGAAGGGGAAGCGCCACAATAGCAATCTAAGCAAAGAGCCACTGTAGCACTGCAAAAAGGGTAAAGATCTGATTTTGCCACCGATAGCGATGTGGTTTTAACTGACAAGCAGCCCACCTGGAGGTTAAGAGCTCATGTATCTAATCTGGAGGAACCAGGTTTGATTCCCCGCTCTGCCGCCTGAGCTGTGGAGGCTTATCTGGGGAATTCAGATTAGCCTGTACACTCCCACACACGCCAGCTGGGTGACCTTGGGCTAGTCACAGCTTCTCGGAGCTCTCTCAGCCCCACCCACCTCACAGGGTGTTTGTTGTGAGGGGGGAAGGGCAAGGAGATTGTAAGCCCCTTTGAGTCTCCTGCAAGAGAGAAAGGGGGGATATAAATCCAAACTCTTCTTCTTCTTCTCTTCTTGATAAGTTTGCAGATGCGCTGCCTGCTGGTATACTCTTCTGTGGACACAGCAAGCTGCCTTACACCCGAGTCACGCCATTGGTCTGTCAAGCAGAGTAACTGAGTGCTCAAGCATATGAACAGCTATTTCTTTACATATCAAGTGACAATGATATTCCTTCAGTTTCTCCTTAACAGCAGTCCAAGGAAAACAGAGGGGCTGACAAGGACTTCAAGCTTTTCCCCAGTCTCTACTACTTGTAGGGATAGCCAGTGGGAAGGAGTTTTCTTCCCTACAGAATACCAGATGGCGTGTCAGTGACTTAGATGTGCTTATCTATTATGAGCATACGTGAACTGATCCAAACCACAGTCTGAAGTCAAGGCCATCTGCATCTCCTACAGTCAAATGGTGCAATATTTTATCAATAGCAAAGTTAATAACTACATTTTGGACATTTATTGTCTTTCCCCCCAAAATTATGTTTTGGACTTTGATACTGATTTCACTGTTAATCAGACTGCTAATGAGGGGCCAGAAAGGGATTTCCTCCCACACCAGACTTGTTTTCTCTGACTTCCTACTCCCCTTCAGTATGTGACAGGGGCTTGTAATCTTCTGTTTTTATTCCCCTAAACATATTCCCTGCATTCCTGAAACCCTCCGGTATGAATTGTCAATTGCTAACTTGGTTAAGAAGCTACAGCCCACCACAGGCCTACCCCGTGTTTCTCCAAAAATAAGACAGGGTCTTATATTAATTTTTGCTCCAAAAGGTGCGTTGGGGCTTATTTTCAAGGGATGTCTTATTATTTCCATGATTTTGCACCCCCCACGTGACCAGATCAGTTGCGCCGGGGAATGTGTAACGGGGAATGTCTAACTAGGGCTTATTTTTGGAGTAGGGCTTATATTTCAAGCATTTTTTTTATTTATTTATTTCTGAGGCTTTTATACCACCCCATCCCCGAAGGGCTCTGGGAAGTGTACAACAGATAAAAGCAACAATACAAATTTAAAACATTAAAAAGTAGCAACAGTTAAACAGTATTTAGCAAAGGAATGAAAATATAAGTGGCATCCAACATCCTAATTTTAGAATTCCCTCCCCACCCCCCCGGAGGGAGGCATGGCGGTCTCGTTGGATGAGAGATGACCCAGATGTCAGGGTCAAATGAGGGTCAGACAGGGAGGGGGGCACCACATCAGCTGCCAGTACCTCCAAAGGCCCTGCGGAGCTCGCCAAGGACAGCTGGAGGAAGAGCGTTCCACCAGGCCAGGGCCAGAGCCGTAAAGGCCCTGGCCCGCGTGGAGGCCAGCCGCATCATTGAGGGGCCAGGGACCACCAGTAAATTGGCCTCAACTTGAGAGCGGAGGCCGTTATTCAAAGGGACATCACGAGGGGTGATCACGGTCTTGAGAGAATCCCCGATGAAGTCCCAAGACCCACGTAAGGCCTTAAAGAGTTAAGCCACCAACACTTTGAAAATGATCGAACTCTACTGGGAAGCCAGTGCAGCTGGCGTAGTATAGGCTGGATGCTGATCCCCGGAGGTGGCGCTACCACGTCCAGCTTAAGCAGCGCCGCTGCATCACTTTGGACCAGTTTTAATCTCCGGATCAAGCACAAGGGAAGGCCCGCGTAGAGCGAGTTACAATAGTCTAATCTGGAGATGACCGTTGCATGGATCACAGTGGCTAGGTCCGCTTGGGAGAGGAAGGGAGCCAGCAGTCGGGCCTGACGAAGGTGGAAAAAAGCATCCTCCAAAAATCCCAAAAAATCATGCTAGGACTTATTTTCAGGGTAGGTCTTATTTTTGGGTAAACAGTAGTTCTAGTTTCTATCTTTGCAGTACCATCACTTGAGCATTTACGAGTGTTAAAAAGAAGCTCAGAGGTTGTTTGCCTTTGCCTGCCTCTGTGTCACATCTTTCTGGTATTCTTGGGAGGGCTCCCATCCCAAAGTCTAGCCAGGGTCAGGGTTGAGAGTGTGTGACTGCCCCAGGATCACCAAGGAAGCTTCCATGACATGAGTGGGCACTTGAACCTCGGAAACCGTAACCACTACACCACACTGACTCTCTGAAAGCGTGTTCATGCAAACACTTGTTCCTTTGATCTTACGTTGCTTGCCTCTTAATTTGATAAAAGCATGAGAAACTTCAGTGCACCCAGTATCTCCATATGTTCCCATACCCCCCCTCCCCGTAACATCCAGGAAATACACTTCTGAAGATGCCAGCCAGATGCAGGCAAAACGTTAGGAACAAGATTTACCAGACCACGGCCTCACAGCCCAGAAAACCCACAACAACCAATCCAGGAAATAATTCCAGTCAGTAGCAGTTGTGTGTTTTAAGCTGTATACTTAAAGATGGATCTCTGTCATTTGCTTTATTTGATATGAAATGCTGTATAAAGGCTAATTTCTGCAAATTCTGAAAGGAAAAGCCGTAATTTATTCATGTATGGGTCCCTGATAACTTCTTCATGCAGGCATCTTATTGTGCTTTGGAATTAGTTGCTAAATTCTGAGCCCTTCGGGGGTAGGGCAGTCTATTAAATTTAATAAAATAAATAAATAAATAAATAAAATGCATTTGGAAAGAGCATGGAGACTGTTCTTATTTTATACATAAACACTACACAAAAGTGCCATGTGGAGAAATTCGCTGATAGATTGCGAGCCTTCAGGGGAGGGGCGGTATATAAAACTAATCATAAATAAAAATAAAAAATAAAGAGTACAACTTACATAAATAACAATCTAGCCATTTACACTTAGGAAAACCTCACCTTATATTGCTCCTCCATAGTCGTAGGCTCGTAGCGTTTAAACCCCAGAAGTCTTAAGCCCCAAAGCTTTTAGCTTATATTTAAAGTCTGTCTAAGCCTACTGCTGAGGTTAGCAGTTCCAACCCTAATAAAATACTGTGTTGATACCTCAGTGGGCGGTGGGCTAAACTGCAGAGTGAAAGCCAGTCCCCTTCGCTCCCACCCGCTGCCCTCGCGTCCTTAGAAGGCGGCGAGAAACTGAAAGCGGCGGAGCGGAGGAGGAGAACCCAGAAGAGGGTCGCTGGCTGGGGAACCCGGTTGCCTTCCTAGCCCAACCTCCTAGTACAGAGGAGCCTCGGTTTCCCACGCAGTGTTTTGTTTTGTCGAAGGCTTCCGGGCAGGAATTAACTGGCTGTTGTGGGTTTTTCGGGACACCAGACCACGGCCGCACAGTCCGGAAATCCACCCACCCCCACAGCCGCCAGTTTTCCCCGCAGGTTGAAAACGGCAGCAGGAAAAGTTTGCCTCGCCTGCCGGGCGGGAATCCGATGCCTGTAACAGCAAGGAATTTCCTGCCATGTTTCAGTGGCTGTTTTTGCTGGACTCGCCGGTGAATGCCGGATCAGTGGGACCAAGGGGGCGCCAGAAGAGAGCCTGCAGCGCAACGAAGGGCCATTGGGATTTGATGCCGAGCAGACACGCCCGAGATTGAACGGCAGGGCGGCTGAAGGCGTGTCGTGTTTCCTTGCAGACGCTCACGCTTGGAAGGAAAGCAGCCCAGAACAAAGAGCTTGACGCGCGCGGTGGGAACAAGCCGCCTCTCCCGCCCAGCCGTCGGTGGTGGCAGGCGACACCCCACGTGCGCCTCAGGTGGCCACGGTTGCCATTGGCTTGTCTGCGGGCTCAAGGTGCGAGAGAAGAGCCTCTGCCGCTGGTGACTTATCGGAACCTGGAGTGCTGTTATTGAGTGGCTGACGGAAGGCAGCGCGGGGTTTGAATGTCGGAGGGAGGACTTGTAGAGCGCCACAGGTAAGGCAGGTCACTCCCGCCCTTTTTCTGAAAGCATACATTTCGAGCTGCCTGCGCCTGGGCCAAATGTCCTTGTATAGCGGTGGGCAGGCGCTGAAGAGCTGGCTTGCAAGAATGGCTTGCAAGAGGGTTGGAAGAAATGGGCTAAGGGTAGAGCTGTCATTGATTTAGACAAAAATCAAACAGTGTTCTTTTGAAGACGACCTCCTTCTCCTCCTAGTGCAAGAGAGCATGATGGCCCACCCGTTATTCCTTCTTCTTAGTAGCTTCCTGAAGTTGCAGCATGAGCAAGCACTAGAACAGGTTTGCTACTGAAGTAAATGTGAGGATACGCTACTGCCGTTTTGATAAGAGTGCATGTTTGGCTGGGTTCGTATGTGCCAGAGGGTCTCTTGTAAAAGAAATGGGGGAAATGGAAATGCATCACTTCAGCTGTCATAGTTGTGGGGAGGAAAGTCAGAAATGCAGTAAAAGGCTAATCCTCAGCTCTGTGTGTGGGAGGAGGAGAAGGGATGCTCTGTGATAGAATGCACATTGCCATAAGCCATCCACTACAAAAGTTGTCATGCATTCTGTGTAACAGTCATTATATCCAGAAATTGGGTGTGCCGCTTTCTTTCTTTCTTTCTTTCTTTCTTTCTTTCTTTCTTTCTTTCTTTCTTTCTTTCTTTCTTTCTTTTTGGTCCTATGTTGAACAGTGACAATCATTTTCCATGTGTGAGGTTATCATTAAATTCTTGGGTATGGATGGAAAGCTTTATCATGGAGTTTCTTGCTGTGTCAGAAGTTGAAGTATCACTACTGTGTCAGAAGTTGAAGTATCACTAGTTTGGAATCTATTTATATATTTGGAATCTATTTATATATTTGGAATCTGGAAGACATTTGGAATCTATTTATATATTTGATTGTATTTATATAATTATGTTGTGAACCGCCCTGAGCCCTTCAGGGAAGGGCGGTATACAAGTGCAATAAATAAATAAAATAAATAAAAATACAGCACTTTATCAAGAGCAGTTGGCACCTGTAGACAGTGACAATTGCCTTCAGATGACCTTGCAAGTGATTTTGCAAAAGTGGTGGTGTGGCAATGACAAACATGGGGTAAAGTACTAACTTTTTGGGGGGTAGGGCTGCTATTTTAGTTATCTGAAAAGTGCTCATTTAAAAAGTTTTCAAAAGTGAATCCAAGTGAAAGTTTTAAAAAGTTTAAAAAGTGAATCCAAGAATAAAAGAAGAAAAATGCATGCATTTCAATCATATTATGTGTTGAACTGAACATCTATACTAGGTACAGCTCGTTCTAGTGCTTATTTATGCTTCTAAAATGGTTGTTTCTGCTGCTGTTGTGCAGTTTACATGTTGGCTTGGTTCTGCTCACATTTTGTGCTGCCATGAAGTGCTCAAGATGTCATACATGATTCTCCCCACCCCTTATGTTGTACACCGCCCAGAGGCCTTGGGGGATGGGGCGGTATATTAAATTAAATAAATAATAAATAATAATAATTACTTCATACAACCTTGCGATGTAAGTTAAACTGCAAAATGGCTATTGGTTGGCGTCTCCTGAAGACCTTCACAGAAGTTGGAACTGGGACTTCCTTGGCCCTATGGTATGTGACATTTTAACCAACATATTACACTACATTGGGTCTTGCCTCTTTCTAAGTATTAAGAGAAATGACACAAACCCAGAGAGAAACTGATCTCTTTGCTTAATAAAACTAAAACTCATGATGTAGGTGGAATAAATGTTGTATTATGGGTTTTGTGTACCTTTCAAAATGAGATCTGCCAGGAGTTTGATTGTAGATATATTGAGAGAGTATTCAAATATTTATTGTTCATTGTATGTCTTTGTGGTGTACTTATGCTAGGAGATAAGAATTGGTATTTTTTTTCCTAACTAGCCGCAGTTACATTGCAGTGATACGAGAACACAAGAAGGAATGTAGCTGCTCTGGAAATGCACAAGCCATTAATAATACAAGCCCAAAATAGATGATGATGTAAGGGAAAGTATGTAATGTTATTTGTAAATTATACTTGTACATTGAAGCATTATACACAGAACACATCATATGCATATGTTGATTATACTGTTTGTATGTTTGTTTATTTAATGATATAGAATATTATTAGCTGCTCTAAACCCAACTCATTTGGGAATGAGCGGGATAAAATTAAACAAATAAATACATAAATATGACTTTCTGGAGGAAGGCTGCACCGAGTGGGATAGTAATGTATGCAATATTAGCACCTATTTTTAATCTCAGGAGAGCAATGTTACTGCCTACAGGAAACAGGTGCATTCAGCACCTTTTGGAACATATTAGTGGAGCTTGTTAATTTATCGTTCTTCTGATGGTGCTGTTTCAGTTCAGTTTTGAGATTTATTGAATAGTATTGCAATAAAAGCTACTTTTTGCACTTGAAAAGCTCTCAAATTCTTCTGGTAAACTGTTGTTTATGTGAATTGTAGTGTTACAAATTCAGTTCAATTCTATGGATAAATATTCCAGTTCAAGCACGTGCATTTCAATTGTCTTAGGCTGGAATAACTCTGCATAGAATTTCAGTGTTAGTTAGCAACTTTTGCTCATGCACTCATGTGAATGATCTATTGTAATGTTTCAATCTATAACAGTCAGAATTTACAAATAAAATTACAAATTTTCCTGTAACGGTATGATCTGTTTTTTAAAAAAAGGATTAAAATGTGTTTGCAGTTATTTAGTAATTGTTTTAATATTAGTATGTAAATTATCTTGAAGTCCAGTAGATGGAGAGGCAGTCCTAAAATCATCTAAATACAGTTTTGAACCAGTATTAACTTTAGCATCCACACTTTTGTGAAAGCAGGATGTAATATCTTCAGTTTTGCAATATACTCAGATTGTCAGCCATTTTAACATACGAACAAACCTTGGAGAATTTGGAAAGGGCATCTCACAGATTGGTATGCCGTCTATTGAATAGTGTTTTATAATTACTTAGACAAGTGGAAGCATTGCTTACGTTACAGTGTGAGTTGCAATGTTGCAAGAACTGTCTCTGTTTCCTAATCCATCTGTGCATTAAGATGCCTTTTGTATCTGTACATTTTAATAGACCTTTATTAGTTCATTCCCAACTTTTGCTTTATTTAAACCTATCATTTTATAATTTTTTAATTATACAATTTTTAGAATGTGAACATAAGAATGCATTTATAATGCATGTAGTTGTTACAACTAGAATACCTGTAAAGAATGATAATTTAAAAAGAAAGCCCTCGTAATCTTTGGTACCAAATACTCAAGATGAAGCTACAGCCCTGCAGGAAACTGGTGTAAAATTGGTTAGGGGGGAGGGATCAAAATCTTGGAAGATGCTTTGTGCTCTCCCTGTCTGATCTTGTTTCAAGCCAAATTAGCAAAAACATGGCAAACAGATGCATACTGAGTTTACATTGTCACATGCTTTTTAGCATGTGCTTTTAAAAATAATGAGAGTTCTGCAGTACTTTAAAGACTTAACAACATTTTATTCCTGCACTACTTTTCTTGGACTGGAGTCCACTTCTTTGGATTCATTGTTTTGATTCTTTACTAGGCAGATGTCAGGCCTGCACCATTCTCAGTCTGGCAGTTTGCACGTCCGCACCAAGGCCACAGCTGACCCAGCCATTATCATCCCCGAGGCAAAGGAGACCTCCCCCTGCTCACATGTAACTAGTTAATAGAGCTTAAATGTTCACTCTTCGCTGCCTTCCTCTGAAGGAGTGAACCGCCTGTCTGTAAACAATGCTTCTGTTCCCACCATCCTTTATAATGCTGATATTATGGGAATGTGAGGGTGGGGGGATTATGGATTGAATCATACTGTAACTTACAGGTATATGCCAGAGAGCCAAACTTTAGATTCGACTGTCTGAGTCTTGGGCTGACACGGTTCCAATAAAGCTCTTGTAGCCTTCTTGAGTCTGGTTTGATGACCAGAGTAACAGACCCTAACAGCAGACCACTGTCTTAAATAGGAGGTACAGAATTCTGAGAGGCCAAGGGCTAACTGCTGGGTTTTCGAGGCACCCTTTCATTTTCACTGTTCCCTGTGCCGGTGGTCTGGATCCACACAAGAGTTTCCATCAGTGCAAAGATTCCCTCCTGCAGAATGAAACTTCTTCACCTCCTCCTCCCATGGCAGCTTGAAATGCCGCCAGTGTACTCACAATAGCACTATCCAAAGCAATACCACTTTTTCTCAGTTTACATATTTTTAACATATATTTGATATCAGGATTTAACATGGTAGTATGTTAAAAGGTTTATATTGCAGAAATTGAAAGACCAAAAAAAAAAAACCCTATCAGATTCCCCAGCAAAGTATGCAAATAAGATTCTGCCAATGTTTAGTGGTTTTTGAACATTAATATCGTGGACATGGGAAGAGTGGGAGGAAATTGCCTATCAGGAACCTGAGTTAAAATATTTCATGTGGCTATTGACTGTGGCCATAACTTCAAGGCCCGGCCCCCAAGCCAGGCTGTCAGCCAAGCTGTTGCCCTGGCTGGAGCTCAGTGGAAGAGGAAATTTTGTCCTGAGTGACTTGCAATTAAATTTAACAATCAGAGCAGATCCTTCTGCTGAAATCAATAGAGCAAAAAAATTGCAAAAAAAATACTCCTAGGTCTAGGGTTTCATTTTTACTGTTATAGCTACATTGGAAGAAAAAAGATATGATGAAAAAGATTGATATTGTTTTAATTGTATTATCTATTTTCACTGAGTGTATTTTTTAATTGTTAGCCACCCTGAGTTTGACAGCAGTCAAGAAAGGGGTATATTTAAATCTAATAAAATCTAATAAAAAACCCTCAAAACACCCTCAGAAAACAGAATGCGTTCAAGGCAAGGCATCAAGCCACAGCTGGGTGAGTACTCTATCCATAAGAAACTAAAGGTATAAACATTTCCAATCTAATAGCCTCAACTCCCAGGGACAGAAGGCAGAAAGAAACAACCTCAGACAGCTCTTTAGCAGGATGCATGTGTAACAGAGACTGCTTTACAGCAAAGATAAGAAGGAGCTAGATTCAGAGGGACTATACTGGTACTCCCATTTGCAGTTTTAACAGAAGTTTAACTATTTGTGAGCCAATACAGAACTTGTCAAACTATATTAGACTGTTGTGAAAGTAATTTGCCTTCACATATGCACACCAGGGGTGGAGACTTCTTGGTTTCCTGTGCCCCCCCCCCCCCCACTTCTGTTTACCTCAGGCTGACTGGCCCAAAATCACATAGTGTGCTTCATTGCTGTAGGAATTTGAACTCTGGTCTCTTCAGTCTTAGACCAACATCTGGACAGTCACTCAGTATGAATCTCAAAATGCATCTCAGAATCCATATTAAATACTGGCTTCTCAGATACCCTGATCTGAAAATAAAGGACCATTTTTTTGGTTGGATTAGGGCAGTGATGGCGAACCTTTTCAAGACCGAGTGCCCAAATTGCAACCCAAAACTCACTTATTTATCTCAAAGTGCCAACATGGCTGAGGTTTTAGTTTAGAAAAAACGGTTGGCTCCGAGGCGTGCATTACTCGAGAGTAAGCTTGGTGGTGGTGGCTTTGCTTTGAAGCAACTGTGCAACTCTTCCAACGGGTGAATCATGACCCTAGGAGGGTTTACTCAGAAGCAAGCCCCATTGCCAGCAACCAAACTTACTCCCAGGTAAAGGATCATGCTTTAGTTCTTCGCATAACAATCAGTGGGCTTTAACAGCACTTAACAGAATTACCTACACTGCTTCCCCAAAACTAGGTCTTAGGTTTAATGCTATTAATCGAGCCCAGTGGCCCAGGCCAGCCTAGATGTGTTGGGGGCGGGGGGGGGGGGACTCTGTTTGCGCGTGCCCACAGAGAGGGTGAGTGCCACCTCTGGCACCTTTGCCATAGGTTCGCCACCACTGGATTAGGGTCTAGGACAGCAGAATCACATCAGGTTTTCATATTTGGGGAATCAATGTATGAACACACAGAGACAAAAAAAATGGCTAAAGAGACAAATATTACTGTCTCTACCTCTTCTTTTTCTCTAAAGCTGCCAGTCCCAGGATAGCAAAATCCCCTTAACTTCCAGTACATTGTAAGTTTCTGTGAGAAATGAGTTCCAGGAATTCACAGTGAGTCCAAGATGAGACTGTTTGGACTTCCTGGCTCTGACTGAGTTGTGGGGGAGGCTTCTGAGAAAGGTGACAAAATCAGATTGTATGCTGAGTGGAGGCTTTCCTCATGCCTAGAGCAGGCTGGTAAGCTAAGAAACAGTCAGGGAAAAGTATCAAAACATTATCAACCCACCTGGCTGCTTGATAGTAATTAGATTTTGTACTCTGGAAGTTGCTAATGAAATTACCTTGATAATCTAAAGTGAATGCCTAAAGTGAATGCCTGCAAGCCCCTTTGGCAATGGCTAGGTAAACAGGTGTCCCTTCAATTAAATAATCTCCCGCCCACTTATTAGCATAGTCTAAGGAGAGCCTTGACCTCACCTTCTCCAAAGCAAGCATTTCTATCTAAGGCAAATTTAGCCAGGATGGAGTCAAGGCAGACAGCACACATTTAGGTAGGAAGGAATCCTCAGTCATGCTCCCTTACACATGTAGCTAAAGATTAAAAGAAGAGGGAGGTGTTTCTTTTTCTAAGGCAGGTACACAAGGACACAAGATCCCATCTGTGCAGGCAAATATCTGATCCATTACTTACATCATATAGTTTCAGAGAGGTCACCATGATGGCTTTAATACAACACCTACATTTGAATCCACTAGCACATTAGATACCTCCTAGGAATTTATCTTGCTACAAAGACAAACAGGACTGACTGAACTTGAGAACCTGACAACCTGAGCAGCTTCATGGTGCTACCTGGCAGCCTATGGGGCATTGTTACTGCTGGGAAATCCTGGGGGACTGACAATCCAGAGTGGGCATGCCCCACCAGGAAATCTGGGGTGGGAGGCTTAAGCTCCACTGTTCCCTCTTAGTTTATGCCCCTGGTGCACACTTTCTTTTTATGACCAATGGCTGAAATGGTTGGCAGTTGTAATAGAAACCACTCCTTTCTTCGGGAATCTAATGTCGTACATTATCTGTGCTTGCTGATCATGACTTTTTTGCATCTTATTTCTGTAAGATAGTACATATTTTATCCCTGGTGTAGTACATGAAATTAAAATACAGTGAAATAGAATAGAGATATACAAAACAAAAAGAGCAAAGTGTTCTTGCTTGAGACAATAACATTGGGAATTCCAGACTATAATTCAAAATAAATATCTGCTCCATTTTCCCCCTAATGTAAAAGCCCCAGATTTCAATACTTTTGAACATTAATGAACAGAATCTCAAGGTTCCTTCAATTATGCTTCTGGGGAAAGGTCAGTAATAAAGATGTAAGTGCTAGATCTGAAGTATATGTTTTACATATTGGCTGGCAATAAATAATAACCGCTCTTCCATTTCCTTAGTGGGTGGTAGAAAAAGGTAAGTATCTCCTGGAATTTTCTTAAGCACTAAAGAGCTAAATATAAGTTATTTAATTATGATACTGTGACTGAATCCGCTACATGAAATAATTTTGCATATAAGACTTTTAGGTTCACGCAGCTCCTACAGCAATCTCTGTCAAACTGCTGAAAAGATTAAACAGATCTCATCACAGTTCTATGCAGAACAAAATAAATGAAACATGAGGAATGTTCTTAACTCATATGTCGCTGGTTTCCATTTTCTTGGATTCTCATTATAAGTTTTATATTTCTTAGAAATTGGTAAATGGATAAATTATGTAAAATATTTTAATGTATGTTGTTAGTAGCTTAGACAGATTGTCTTTTAAAAATCATAAAACACATAGATTGGATTCAACCAACTTTGCTGATGGTTCAAGAAGAAGGGTGCTTTTTGACCAACAAAATAGGCTAAAATGAGGATTATGGAACTGTCATGGACAAAACCCATTTGGGACAGGTGCTGTAATAAAGAGAGGAATGAACCAAGATGGCTTTTATATCCCACTTTTCTCTACCTTCAAGGAGTCTCAAAGCAGCTTATAATCACCTTCCCTTCCTCTCCCCACAACAGGCACCTTGTGAGGTAAGTGGGTTTGAGAGAGGTCCAAACGTAGGCTTCCTCTGCCACTTTGCTCTTGATAGTTTATTTGGTGAATGGCCCTGTGAAGTGTTTATCAATTATGAGAGACCTTGATACAAATTCTTGACTGGAAATCATTTTACCACACCAGGACTGCTGCTTTCTGTTTCTGTTCTTCTTTCTTCTGTATTACATAACTCTCCAGCTTTTCCCCATCCCCAGAACTCAAGGACACTAATAATCCAAGAGTTTTGCTCATCATGTGTTGCTCTGCTGTCTGCTTAGACAACTACGAACTGTTGGGACACCTACAAACTTGGAGGGAGAGCTGGTATTAGAACAATTTATTTTTGTTTCTGTAAATTGAAAAGAACATTTCCTTATCTGTTTACAGAGTGTACATATATAGCAGATTGCAGAAGTTATGTAGTTGAAGAACATAAAAATAGAGATTTATAAGATCATGGACACAGTGAATGATCCTCCTAGTTATATGCTAGATTCCCATGTTGCTGAACAAATTGCCCCTAGTACCAATCAAGTAACAATGATATAATACATGACAAGCAGCCCTATGCAAAGAGCAAAACAGTGGCACTCTTATGCGGTTCCCTGGGCCCAATATGCAGATGTAATAAAAATAAAAGGCATGAAAGGTGCAGCGAGCATAGATCATGTTCAGATTTAATTTTAATCGACTATTCAAGAGGGGGAGTGTATATTTTTTAAATGTCATCTGTTAGTATCTAAGATTTTTTTTAATTCTGCAGATTTTGATTAAATTTTCACATTTAGTTATGCCACAATTTAATTTAAAACATTTAATGCCAACTTCCACTCTATCAAGGATCCCAAACTGGTACACATAAAACATCTGAACAATTGAAAACAACATTTAGAATTATATAATGAGTCAATAATCATACAGTGATTTCAGGGTCTCCAATTATAACACTACAGTACATTAAGTTTGAACTTTGATAGTAAAGAATATGCTTCATCAAATAACAAAGATGCTGGTTGTGTATATGCATGGATAGATTACAGTGAGAGAGGAGGAAATTAGTTTTAAAGACACAACAAACGTCCATGACCCAATCAACAGTTCATATTGATGCCAGTGGAACTAAAATCGGCCTAGTTAGTACATATAATACCCACATAGAGAATATTTAATTTTGAGGACCTGAAAGCACAGTTTGGACCAAGAAATATAGTGCTGGGTTTATAAATGGACTACTCCAGTTTCACGTTTTCCATCTTGTGAAAAGCAGCCTGATAAAAACTGCTTGTTTTGGTTTCTCCATATCTATTAAGGCATATTTAATGATTTAACAGTGTTGCTTACCTGTGTTCTGCCTTCCCCTTGTTATACTGCATCTAACATTATTTTAATATGATATTGAAAAGATAAATGGAAATCCTTATCTGATTGTGGAAAATGTTGTGAAATATTGTTCTGATAATACTGCGTCCATGCTGTATCTAGAGGGTTAGCCGTATTAGTTTGTTGCAGGTGAAATAATTGTTTTTGATTCCTTAAAATTCTGACCTACAAAAAGTAATTGCTCTTGTCAGGTTTAGGTACACTTCATTCTACTTTGCTAACTTATCAAGCATGCAAGAGACTCATACGCTGTTGCATGCTTGTTTACTGTTTGACAAGAGCTTGTTTTTGTCTGTGTATTGCAATGTAATATAATCACTTGTTAGTTGGAAGATCAGCCTTCCAGCCTTTTTGTAGTACCTATACCCGTGGTGGCGAACCTTTGGCACTCCAGATGTTATGGACTACAATTCCCATCAGCCCCTGCCAGCATGGCCAATTGGCCATGCTGGCAGGGGCTGATGGGAATTGTAGTCCATAACATCTGGAGTGCCAAAGGTTCGCCACCACTGACCTATACACTCATACACAAACCTTCTAATCTTTGAAGCTTTGTGTATATCTCTTGGCCTACTGAATTCAATCTCTGATGAAGCAGGCTCTCACCCCAGGGGCGTAATGCCCATTGGGCAAGGTGGGCAGCTGCCCAGGGCACCACCTTGGGGGGGGGCATCAAAATGCAGGGTTTGTTTTTGGGTATTTTTAGTGGTTTTCCATTTTTGGTTCAGGGGGGCCAAAGTTATGGACCCTCAAAAGGGTACCCCCCCATCTCCTATTAGCTCCCATTGGAAACAATGGGGGATGGGGCACCCCCTTTGGGAGTCCATAACTTTGGACTCCCTGAACCAAACCTCACCAAACTTGGGGGGTAGCATAAGGACAGTCTCCTGATGATACACTGAAATGTTGGTGCCGCTAGCCTAAAAACTGCGCCCCCTGCAGGCACCAATGTCCTGGTGCAAAATAAATTTGGTCGTGATGGAGTGGCTGCCCATGGGGGGGCGGGGTATCTAACTCAGGTTTTGCCCAGGGCTACAGTTTGCCTCGTTACGCCCCTGTCTCACCCACAATTTTTTGCTTCAATAAATTCATTTGTCTTCAAGGTTGAATCCATAACCCTGTGTTCTCACCACTAGCTTTTCTGACCTTGTCAGAGACAGCCAGTTATATAGATTGGGAATTTATTTATTATTTATTTATTATTTGAATTTATAAACCGCCCAATCCCCAAGGGGCTCTGGGCGGTGTACAACACTATGTATGCAAGACATAACAAGGGTCACGATAGTGACCAAATACACTAAAATCCATTAAAACAATTAAAACCATTTAAGCAGCGGACAGAAACAATAACAATAGTAATGATGGTGATGGCGTCCCGTAGCCCAATTCCTTTAAACTGCCCCCCAAAAAAGAGAGGGAGTGGCCAAACTCTTCCTTAAAATAGCAATAAATATACAAATAAAGTATAAAATAGTGAACAAAAGCCCAAGGAGCGAAGCAAAGGGGGGACGGGGGGGAATAAGAAATGCACAATACAGCGTCAGTACATAGAAGGACTTGACATTGGACTGTTGTGTCAGGTGGAGCCCTATGTCTCTTGTACCTTTTAGGCCTACTTTCCCCTGTGTCCTGCCAGTGACTCTTTAGGAAGAGTAAGGGATAAGCTCTGCCAGGCATGCAGCTATCACACTATATTCACGCAAAGTATATTCACACTATATTGGATTTTCTTAGGTGCTTAAATTTTGCCAGCAATTTTTTCCATTTTCATCCGCATTGATACAATCTGTTTCCCATCTACAAACAAAACCAAATCCTATCTTGTTTCCTTCCTGCTTCCTTTCTGCAAGACACTGATAGCAGTAGGATACATTTATGAGTAAACAATGCATATACATATTTGCTGGCTTTTAATTTGTCCTGATTCCTTTCCCCCCCCTCCCGCACTTCCCCAAAAAGAGGAAGGGAAGAGCAGGAGTCTAAAGGTGAATCACAGCAGAGGTTCCTCTGAATGAGGAATGGTTAGAGAAACATTCTGGCCCCTTCCACATATGCAGAATAATGCACTTTTAATCCACTTTCACAATTGTTTGCAAGTGGATTTTGCTATTCCACACCGTAAAATCCAGCTGCAAAACACATTGAAAGTGGGCAAATGTGCCGCTGTGGCCCTGAGCCAATTCCAGGAGATGCATTGCCTCTCCTGAATATGATTGTAAATTGTACCCAGGGTTGGCCCCATTGCACTGTTTTTTTATCTGTGTGAGTAATTTATGTGTATACTGTAGACATAAGCAGCATATTTGAGGGTAGTTTATTGTTTAAAATGTATTTTTGGCAACAATTGCTCAGCTGTAATGTATATGATAACACAATCCTATGTAAGAGTTAAGTGTTTCAAATATATTTGGGTGCTGTGTGGTTTCCGGGCTGTATGGCCGTGTTCTAGCAGCATTCTCTCCTGACGTTTCACCTGCATCTGTGGCTGGCATCTTCAGAGGATCGTGTTTCAAATATAAATTTTAATACTATATCCAAATACACTGCTAGTCCTGGGAATATATGAGACTGGTTCTACCCAGATAATACTTTCTGGCATTTATACTTGTTCAGGTCTGAAGACTTGTACTTTGTGTGTGGGTGTGGGTGCTCTGCCTCAGCAATTGAGAACTCTTGGCACAATAAATCACTCCCTCTTGCAGAATTAAAAATTCAACCATATCTTGATATCTGAATAGTGCATTGGTAATTAGGATACCTTGGCTACGTGCTATATTTAGTCTTTCCTCTAATTAAAGTACTACAACATTTTCAGTTCTTTTACAAGTGTGAAATTCCTCAGTTCCTTTATAATTCAGCTGTTAGCGTAAAACCTTGGATTTTTAAATGCTGCATGTTTTCACCCCTCAGTATTATAAAGGTAAGCCTTTGGTGATCCTTAAATTTATTTTAAAAGTTTTATAATGAATTAAATTTAACAAAAAGAAACAAATATCCAGATATTGGCTCACTAACTGAACAAAAAGGCTGCATAAAAGCAAAAATTACTAATAATGAAGAAGAGAATAGGTGTTTATATTAATGTGTTCTCTGTATTTAAATAAATGCTGAACACAATACAAACTACTGTGGGAAAGCTTTAACGAGGAGCTATTAATTTTAAAAATGTAGCTGCAGCATTTACTGCTTTTTTGAGAGCTGTGGCATTCTTTATGGGTACATGTGTTAGAATTTTTTCTTCTCCTGGAGGTTTTTAAATTATTGAGACTTATTTAATTATGAAAAGGAAATGATCAGCTGTTTGAATATCACATGTAATAGGAGAACACACTAATTAGTATTGATAATTAGGAAAACAGTACAAATTAATAAGTACGCCGAATCAAATAAAGGCAAAAGAGTGCAGCATATAACATACTTATCTGCTTTTTAGTATATTTAAAACACTGTGCTAAATCAGAAGTATTAGTTAGAATGCATCTTCACTATAGCACTTGATTTTAATTTATATTGGAAAAGTACAATGTCTAAAGTTTTAATGATATCTCGCTTTCAAAAAAAGGGAATTATCAATAGTTTATTGTTCTGTAAAACAGTGAAAACATTTGAATTCACCTTAGGAAATTCATTGTTTCTACTCTTAAATGCTTGTGAATTCTTGCTGTTTCTCCTGTGGATCTCTAGGCAAACTGCAGATCAAAAACACTAAGGCCCCTTCCGCACATGCAGAATAATTCACTTTCAATCCATTTCAATACACTTTGCAGTTGTGTGGAATAGCAAAATTCACTTGCAAACAATTGTGAAAGTGGATTGAAAGTGTATTGTTTGCATGGCAGTTACAGAGAACTGAGGCCAGAAGGAAGGTGTGGGGAAAACTTCACGTGGATGGTCTGTTGCCTCTGTTTTCTGAGCAAGTTGTGAGAGCTACAACAGCTGGTCATATTCCTGTGGAACTACACTGTTCATTTATTACTTATTTACTTCATTTCCACCCCACTTTTCTCTCAAATGGAAGACCAAAGTGGCTTACAACACTTTTCTCCATTCATTCCTCACAATCCTATGAGATAGATTAGGCTGAGTGTATGTAACTGGCCCCAATGTCACTTAGCAAGTTTCCATGGCAGAATGGGAGGTGTACACACAGAAGATGGATACAGATGACCTGATGTAGAATAAGAGCCTTCCTCCTTACCATTCAGAATGACTCTGTCATTGTCTCCCGTCCTTCACAAGACCAATTGCGGCAGATGTAAAGCGCTGTATTTCTTTAATAACCACAGCAGTTTGAGCGGCAATAGTTCTTTGAAAGCATTTGATACTTGCTGGAGATGTTTCTACTGCCAGACAAAACTGCTACCACCAACCTCTCCCAGAAAACTTTATGAAGGGAATTTGGTCAGGGCCACAACCTGACATTGTTGCAGTTTGGAGAGTGAATTGGCTGTGAATTGGCTGTCTTGTTGTAGCCTCTACCATAAAGTCATTGTTGGCACTAAGATGCTTTCCCAATTAGAGTGTTGGGATAGCACTAGATAGAAGGGCTATTGGAAAAAATATTACTGACAGCTTGTCTAGATATCATCCCAAAGTCTTCTTTGTGAAGAGATACCATCTTTCTGGCATAATATGCACAAATAAGCCCCATGTGACAAGACATGACATTGTGTCATAAGAAACTTCTCACGTAATGAGCTTCTCCACTCCCAGTACCAACAATTATTAATGTAACATGTGAATTGAGAGGTTTATTAGATGAGGAAGCTTCATTATGTAGTGTTTATGTGCAGAAATTTCAGTACAGGTTTGGAAAGTGAGCACAGGGGAGTCCCTGCTGCTAATTTAAAAAAAACTCTGTTTTAAAAATGTGGAATTCTGTATCTTTTATGCTCTGTTGACTTATTAGTGGTTTTTATACTTCTTACAGTGTTGTCTTTATGTTCTGTTTTTATGCCTTTGTGCTTTTACCTGATGATCCTTACATTTTCACTTGTTGCTATTGCTTTTATTGTTTCATGTTTGATTTTTAGATTGTCTGCTTTTAATTGTTATGTTTGTATGTGACTCATTCTCTGGTATGTTGCTGTATGTTTTTATTTTTAGTTCAAAGGTTGTAAATCATCTTGTGCTTGGAAAATGCAAGGACTTTGTATTTTAAATAAATAACAGTAAAATAAATCCCATCTATCTAAACTTATAAAAGCTAATCCCCAATATCCCACCTGATTCTCAAAAAATTTTTTCATGTTCTAGTGTAAGTGAGCAGTAGATGTGGAGTAGAAAAAAAATATTTTCAAATGGAAAATTTCCCATGCCACATATATAATATAGTATGTTTATTCGTAGTTGTCAGGGCCTATGTGCTGCAAATCAATCACCTTAGAGTGGCTAAATGTGGGATATGAAACCTGGAAAAACCCCAAAGTTTTGTGCATGTTTTTTGCTTTCTTTTGCTAAAATTATTTAGATTTTCTTAATATTATTTACATTATTTATTTACATCTGAAAACTTTCCAATTCCATTTTTTCTGGAAAACCTATATAATGGTAGAATCAGAAAGGTGGCTTTGAATATAAAATGAAGATCCAATCTATGCAGATCTAATCTTATTTAACTATCACAGTCTGGGATCACCAGGACAAGAAGATTATTTCCCCCATTAGTATCCATGTTAGCCATTTTTACTTTCATCTATAGGAAGCCTACTAGCAAGAGAAGACTCACCTGCTCTATTCAACTTCTTGCCTCAAAGGCAAGCTGCCTGAAAGGCAGGGACTAAAAATGATGCCAAAAATATTGACTGCGGGATGACAAAGTGATTTTGGCAGCAAATTTATATTGGTATTTATATTTATATTATGTTCATGCCCTTATTTTCTCCCCAAAGTGATTCAAAGTGACTTACAACATTTTTCTATACTCCATTTTTTTTCACCATTTTATCCAAACATCACCAGTTCTGTAAGATACGTTAGACAAGGAGAGTGTGATTGGTGGGCAGAAAGTCTAACCCGGGATTTCAGGTACCACCTGCTCTGGATGTGGTTACACTCTTCTTGAAGGAATAGGTCTGTAGTTTGAGGATGCTCTTGGATCCAGCCTACTGCTAGATAAGCAAGGTCATAGCTGTAGCCAACTTCAACTGGTTAGCCAATTGCACGCCCAGGTTGCATCTTCTGAAATTAGGCAGGTGCAATCTAGGAGATGGCCTCTGTGGCCATGACATCAAAGTTCTGGAACTTTCTCACTTGGGAGATTTGTCTGTTTTCTTCTGTTGACTTCTACCAGAAGAATTTGGCATTCCCAAAGTGATCCCTCCTTCCTAACCAATGTTGTAATTGCTGGTTTTGTGTCTTATAGACATTTTAACTCTGTTTTTAATTGTTTTAATGATGTGTTTGGGGGGAGCATTTTTAAATTGTTTTAAATGCGGTTTCATGAACTGTGTTCCAAATTGCTAACTGTCTTTGTGGCCCTGGTGAAGTCAGAAAGGCTAGATATGAATTTTGTAAATAAATACATAAAATAAGATCAGTTAGCTTCCATGGATTTCAACCTGGTTAGATTTTTTTTTGTCCTTCTTAATTAGGCTTTGTTTATCCCACTCTGCCCATCTATCTTTTTTTCTACATTTGAACCCCTTGAGAGGCTAGAACCTCTCTCACCATTATGTGTAACCACTTCATCTACTCCAGTCTCTTACACAGGGACTTACTCCTGAAAGATTTCCAATAGGTCTCTGAGCCACAAGCCCTTCCCCGCCCATTTTGTGATTTTGCTTCATAAAGGTCTGTAGAGTGATTTTTTACTCTCTGTGCATCAAATGAAGTGAGGCCTAATTCATGAAATCTTATTCTGGAATAAACACAGTCTTCAAGGTGATACTTGACTTCTGATATGTTTTGCAAAGGAAACAGTAACAGTTGTCATAGAGTTAAAATTACCTTTTTTGGCCTGAGGTTTTCCATCCATGCTCAACTAAATAGTTCCTGAGTTCTCAATGTCAGCCTTGACATTTTACCAAGACAGTGAAAAGTCCTGTTTTTTAAAAATGCGTTGCTACTGTACAAAAGTAAAATGTCACATGCTGTGGTTTGGGTTTGAAGCAGGAAACTTACAGTGGTACAAGAGAACAGAGTTCACTTCCTGCACCACATATTTCATCTCTGTGTCCTTCAAAGACAACCAAAGGAAACTGACAAAGAAATGTGCATTAATTTGAAGATGTGTGTAGGTGTAGCAATTAAGAAGGCAATTTCTGCTCATAACTAACAATTCTCCAAGAGGAAGAATTTTGAGCTTGTTAGAACAGAAAGGGCATTGGTATGATAATCTATATATATAAAAATCTAACAGTGTGTTTGTCCCTGATGGTCTCCCTCAGAAGCTGCTGGACAGATCACCCCCAAATTTTCACATGACGTCCCTCCCTGTTGCGGGCAGGTAATCGGACCCTCACATTTCCGAAAGTCCATACCTGAGCCAGGTAAAACGTCTTTTTCCTGGTGCACCAGGCCATGAAGCTGGCTCTGTTTAATTGTCACCCTTAGAATGTTCGTGCAGCATGTCTGTGGCCTGAGGGCTTGGTCTGAGGGCTTAGAACGTTCGTGCAGATGGGCAGAGATGAGCAGTGAAAACAGTAAATAGGTAATACTGTTAGGTAATATGAGTGGAAATGAAGCACATACACACTTTGCCGTGTGAGATGTCAGGTGGGGTTCCCCATCCCCCCCCACGCAGGTAACTTTCACTCTCTGTGCCTCACCCACTGCTACCACACAACACGCATCCAGCTCATCCTCACACACCTCACTCTGCTCTCCCTCACATCCAACCACCACTTACCTACTTCCTCACCCATATTCACCACAGCTCTCTTTTACTAAAGCTGAGGCTGGAGTTCTTTTCTTGGCTAAGAGAAATCCCACGGGGTGAGAGACAAATAACCAACACTACTGGCTCTGCTTCTTTTGCATGTGGCCCTTTAAGAACCCAGGGAGCTGGCCTCAATCTGAGTGCCTCACCACCCTGCCTCTGCTGCCTGACTGGGATAGCCTGTTTGCCCCAGTTCTGCTTTACCCAAGCCAGGACTGTGCGTGTCAACCAGCCTCATGGACAGCGGGATTCACACTCTGGACAGTTCCATTGTGGAATGGAAAGGGTTACCTAATACTAAAAAAAAAAAAACAGCACCATATAATGATGTGCATTGAAAAGGGAAAGAGGGATTCCATTTGACCACCCCAAAAGGCTATGCTGGGGATCATTGGACCTGCATGGACATCTGTGTGGGTTGTGGACTGTGATGAGAAGGACAATTGCCACGGCAACGCGTGGCCAGGCCCGCTACTATTGAATAATAACTATGGAGTGGAGCAAGAAGTACTTGGATCTTAAGTCTCCAGATCATCTTGAGGTAAAAGAAATTTAACCACCCCTGAACTTTTCCAAGATCCTTAGGACTCGTGGAACTGGGTAGTTTGCAAAAACCTCCACCTCCACCTGGCTCTACAATGTACCTCGGCAAGCTAAGGTAAAGGAATTGACATGGAGAAATAACAGGAGGGGGTGGTAAATCCATCACCCTCTACAATTCCTCACATTAGCAAGCTTTTTCCTATGACACAGCAAGTGGGAGTGAGTCATAAGCACCACTGGGAAGGGGGGGAGCAGAAATATTAGTAACCAAGTAGTACAAATGAATTGACAGCATGTCTGAAGAGGAACTTGCTATTTTTCTGATTCAGTATTCCAGTAGACCACCAGATATTCTGAATGCTTGCTATTTTGCCAGTCCTTCACCTGTAAGGACATGCCACCCATGCTGATCCCACATGAACCAGTGTGGAATAGTGCTTAAGTACAGTGGATTCTAATATGGAGAAATGGGTTTGATTCCCTTTCCCTCCATATGAGCAGCAAATTCTCATCTGGTGAACCAGGTTTGTTTCCCTACTCCTGAACATGAAGCCTGCTGGGTGGCCTTGGGTTAGTCACAGTTCTCTCAGAAATCTCTCAGCCCCACCTGTTTCATGAGATATCTGTTGTGGGGAGAGGAAGGGAACATGGAAGAATACCATGAAAATTGATGGATAAGTATATTAAATTGGCACATGGGGCACTCAACATGTCCCGATTGGATGGTGAGAGACTGAGTAATTATTTAATATACTGTATATACTCTTGACATTGAAGGGCAGCTTCTCACAGCTGGAGCCTGCAGAACTTGTTCTCCCACATTTTATGGCATTTCACCACCATTGCCGGGTTTTATGGCTAAATATCTGAGTAATTTAATCAATCCACATCTCCGTAGATATTTTATGCTTGCTTGGCTTAATGTGCTACCGACTGCCCAAACAAGAGGCAGATATCATGGCATCCCACAGGAGAACAGGACTTGTTCCTGCGCAGCGGGCCTACCCGAAACAACTGAAAACGTGCTCCTTCATTGTAAAGATTTGGCAGTCTATCGGTTGCTTTTTCTCGAGGCCATCTTGAAGAAATTTTCAGTGAGATCAGACAAGGAAATAGTTTCATACTTGCTTAGTGACCATCATCCCCACACTACTGAATCAGTTGCCAGGTTTTTAACAAAGGCACTTGGATCAAGGGTGAAACCTTTGTGTAAATTTTAGTCAATTGGTTTTAACATAATTTGCATTTTACCACTTTTTATATGCCATTAAAGGTATTGTATTTGTATTTGTATATACTCATGTATAAGCCGTCTTTTTCAGCATATTTTTAATGCTGAAAAAGCCCCCCTTGGCTTATATTCGGGTCAGCTTATACTCGAGTATATATGGTATTTATATACAACTGTATGTGCCCTAATCTGTGCTGACAACCTCACACCAGCTATAGCTGAAGCTCTATTTGTGTAACCCAGGGTCCATTAAGGGGAGCTAAAGAACTCAGATTTTCCATATAAGGAAGAAAAGGCTCCATTTCCTCAGAATTGTTAAGAGGCCTGTAGCCAGTCAACTTCACAGAATTCAGTTGTTTGCATATTTCAGGTATGAGAATGTTTGTATTAATTGTTGAGAAGGGGATATTGTGTTTATATTGATTGACTATTAGTTTGTATTTTGGTTTCCTATTATAAAATGTTATAATGGGTGCTATATAAACATTATTTTCCTCAGAATTGTTAAGAGGCCTGTAGCTGGAGCCAGTCAAATTCACAGAGTTCAGTTGTTATGAACTGTATTTGCATATTTCAGGGCTACCCTTGAAGGCTTGACGATAAGGAGAGAGGGCTCAGCAAAGAACAGCAAAGCTGCAAGTCCATCAACAGTGCCACAGGACTCTGTTAGTCTGTTTTGCATAGCAGGCCAGAACTATTATATGTTGATTATTGTTTATTGGTTTGCCATATTTAATTGTTATACTGCACACTATTGTTTTTGAAACAGAAAACAGATTTAAAGTTTCTTTTGTTGTAAGTCTGGTGAATGTTAAGGGTCACAAGGTGGGATCACACTGTCAAAGACTTGAACTCCTTTTCCATTTCTGATAATATCCCTCTTAAAATCTAAGTTGGGTTACATTTGGACATACAGATGATGACGAGGAATCCAGTTTTGAAGGATTTTAACTCTTGTGTTTTAGCTTGGTTGCTGATTGAGCTAAGGTTTTTGTACTTTTAAAGTTATTGTTGATACCATATTGTTTTTGTTGACCCTCTTTTCCACTTACAGAGCTACTTTGCTGTTTTTCTTTGGCCGTTTCTGCACGGCCCCCCAGGCGCCTCCACGCCGGCAAGAATTCTGCCGGCGTGGAGGCGGAGGCCGTTTGCATGCAAGCATGCGGACGGCCTCTGGAGAGGCCGGCAGATGGCTTCTTCCCCCCTCCCCGTCCGACTCACCTTGTCCCCGTCGCCAACCTGCTGGCCGTCGAAGCCCCGCCCACGCTGCCCTCCGACCTCCAGGGGTCGGAGGACAGCGTGGGCGGGGCTTCGACGGCCAGCAGGCCAACGACGGGAACAAGGTGAGTCGGACGGGGAAGGGAAACAGCGTGTTCCCGGCGGTGCTGTTCGCACCGCGCCGCTGGGAACACGCTGTTGAGGGAAAAACAACCCTTTAAAGGGTTGTTTTTCAGGGCGGCTTGACGCCGCCCTGGGGGAGGGGGAGCGATGCCAGGGCAGCGCTGCTGCTTAGCAGCAGCGCCGCCTGTGCGAATGGCTCCCTGGGAACGGCGTTTTTACCGTTCCCAGGGCGCCATAAACAGGCCATGCGGAAATGGCCTTTGAAATAAATATTCAAAAACATTTAACCTACTGATGCCTCAATTAATGTAATTTTATTGGTATCTATTTTTATTTTTGAATTTTACCAGTAGCTGCTGCATTTCCCACCCTAGGTTTATACTCGAGTCAATAAGTTTTCCCAGTTTTTTGTGGTAAAATTAGGTGCCTCGGCTTATATTCGGGTCGGCTTATACTCGAGTGTATACGGTAACTGTTAGAACCATAACTTAGAGCACAAGTGCTTCAAGCTTTGTCTAAGAACATAAAATGTCCTTGGTTGGTCAGAACCATGGCCTCTCTTGTGCATTGGAAAATTCACCAACAGGGCATGAGGAAGTAGCCATAACCTACTATTAGTATCCAGCAATCAGAAGACCACTAATATTAGATAATTTCTACCATGAATTTGCCCAATCTTTTAAAAAAGTAATCTGAGGTAGTAAATATCAAAACAAGTTTTGGTGGCAGTTTGAACTGGATCAATCACAGACCTTTTGGGAAAGTATTGAAAAATGTTGCTTTTTAGAAACTACAAATAATCTTTTCTACGGGAAATTGTCTTTCGTTGTAGAATCAGCAGAGTTGAAAATGTGTGTGTTAATTGTTTTTAGCTATTCTGCTGATTGTTCATCATAGTCCCTGACCTTGACAATAACTTGTGTTCTTCAGTAACTGAAATTATATTTGCATAAGAAATCTGTGTTGAAGCTTTCAGTGAAAAACATTCCAATATAACTCAGCATTTTAAATTATACTGAATATTATGTTTTGGAAGCATTCGTACCTAACTAGTATCTTCCTGTGCTTGTGTTTTATAGGTGAGTGTCCATGGCCTCTGAAGACCTTGCTGGCCACTTGCTGAATCCATTCACTCGCCAAAATTCTACCAGTGCTGTTTCTCTGGACTTTGAGCCTGAAGTTGACTATAAGTTTGTAGAAAGCTTAGAGGAACGATATAAGTGTGCCCACTGCCATCTAGTCCTTCATAATCCACACCAGACAGGATGTGGACACAGGTTTTGCCAGCATTGCATTACCTCTTTGAAGTAAGAATTATTTTCCCAAGTACTTATATTTATTCAGCTGTCTTATCTCAGCCCCAACCCCTGCCATGTTGTCTAGTGGTATTGATTTGTGAAGGAACACTACTGTGAATGGAGCTCTGGTTCCATTATGCTTTCTCTTCAGAAGCCACCGCATATCACTGAAGCCTTGAAAATGCCTTCACAAGTGATGGGAGAGTTGCTTTCTGTAGTTTGAATCCTACCAGTCTTTCCTCTTCCTTTTACCTCATCTTCCCCCCTCACTGCAGTTCCTGTCCATATGGTGTTTATTTAAGCAATTCCCACCATCCCCAGCATAAGCTTTTTCAATGGTTGCTATGACTCATTTCCTCTGTCTTTCACCAGCATAATATCTGGTGAGGTCCATCCCTACATTTGTAATGTTGCCCCCCTCCTTTGCAAATATTTTAAATTCTGATTAGTTTTCAGTTTTGTTGGCCTTTACTGTTACGTTTGATTGTGTGTTTTAAAACTGAGATTTTTAAATTATATTTTGGGAGCCATTTGATGTTCCTGATCTTTAAAAAGATATGGTGTACTTGCTGTGTATTAATAAAGAAACTGCTCTTAAAATTCAAAATATAATCTCAATAAATGTGATCATTTAATTTCTTGTGGAAGTGAAAAGTAGAATCCATACCAAATTAATCATTTTAAGTCCCATTATATTTCAGTGGGAGAGATAAACTGCATGTGCTTGAATCTTCCATTAAAATAAATGGGAGTTGGATATGCCTAACAGTAACAGCATTGTGTTCATGATTTGATTATGCATGTGCACCATTTTTTCCAGTCTTTTTTGGATTTGAGTTTATTGAACCCAGATTTTTTTCACAAAAGCCAAAAAAAACCCCAAAACCTTACTGGTAAATGGGTTATTATTATTACTATTTGGCCTTTTTCTGGAAATCTGAATATTTTCAACTTAATTGCAGTCTATGGGGAATTTTTTCAAGGCTTAGATGGCTGTTTTCCAAGGTGGAGGCACTAAACTTGCAGCATAGCTGCAGGTGACTGTCCTTAGAAGAACCCCCAAGTTTAGTGAGGTTTGAGTCAGAGAGTCAAAGGGAGGTGCCCCAATGCTGCAAATTTTGTGCCTCTACCTTGAAAAACATCTCTCAGAGCCCCACAAAGATCTCTCATTGAATGCAATTAGAGCAAAACAGTTACTCATCTCTCCCATTGTCAGTGGTGGGAACTTTTTCCTACAGATGCTCAGGTGTACTATTGGTTCATTAAAGTCTATAGGAATTTTTTTGGGGGGGGGGTGGACTCTGGAGGGCTGTTTTTCAAGGCAGAGGCACCAAATTTGCACTATAGCTTTAGGTGACTGTCCATATAAGAATCTCCAAGTGTAGTAAAATTTGGGCCAGGGGACAACTAAAGGGGATGCCTCATTTTCTATTGGTAACAATTGAAAACTCCAATAGAAGATGAGCACCCCCTTTGGGGGACCATAAAATTGGACCCCTTGACCCTCACCAAACTGGGTGGTTCTTCTAAGGATAGTCACCTGAAGCTATGCTTCAAATTTGATGCCTCTACCTTGAAAACACTCTCCTTCCTCAGAGCTTCCATGGAATTCATTTGGAGCCAAACAGTTATGCAGGCCCCATCCTCTCATTTTCCCCATACATTTGATGTCAGTTTGGCTGCTTATGTGAGCAGAAATCAGCATGTTATCAGTTGCTAGCAGTTTTTTGGCTGTAGAGAAATGTAGATTAACATATGATTATTACAATACTTCAAAATGACAGGGGTGAAATTATGAACATTTAAAATATGACTGAATGTGCATAGCTGTGACTTCATTGTAGAGGTGCAGTAGATACAAAAATGAAACTTGATTCTCTCCTGAAAGCATCCTATGACTTATGACTCATGTGAGTTTCACAGTATATTTGATTAAATGCAACTTTATTTCCTTCCTAAAATGTTGGTCTAGGGGGTTTCACTTGAGTCTCCAAAGAGAAACTGACATGTAGGCAATGTTCCAGTGACATTAAGAGCATTTTAAAATTCATATTAATTAGAAAAGAATATAACAGGCTTTGATGAATTACTTTATTTGCCTCCTTTATTGTATTCTGAAATTGGCATGATTTAGAAGCTGTACTTCCTACATTTGTCGGTAACATTCCGCATAATTTCGAGTATATCTTTTCCCCCATTGTACACTGATTGTAGAATTTGTAGATGGACTTCTAAATGATGAAAGTTATTACTTTTGAACAATTAAGCTCCTTGCCAAGGATGTAGGTAAATGGGGATTCCTGGGTTTAACCCCCCCCCCCCCAATTACATGTCTGACACTCTGCCCCCCATTTGTGGGGGTTTTTTTGTATTTTAAAGTGTTTTTTTCAGTTTTTGGCCTGCAGGGAATGCAGGTTTTAGGCTAGCTGCACCGAAATTTCAGTGTATCTTTAGGAGACTCTCCTGATGATACCACCCCGGTTTGGTGAAGTTTGGCTCAGGAGGTCCAAAGGAAGCTAATAGGAGATGGGGGCTACACCTTTGAGGGTCCATAACTTTGGACCCCCTGAACCAAACTTCACCAAACCAGGGTGGTATCATCAGGAGAGTCTCCTAAAGATACCCTGAAAGTTTGGTGCTGCTAGCTTAACAATTGCACCCCTGACAGCAGGCACCCTTCAAATTCCCCAGATTCGCCTTTCAAATCCACCCTCTTCGGCATGGATTTAAAGGGAGAATCTGAGGTCCCCAGTTTAAACATTGAAAGTGATGCTGTTTCAGAGTGGGGGATAATCCACTCCAAAACAGCATCACTTTTAATGTTGTTTTAACTGGGGACCCCAGATTCTCCCTTTAAGGTGGATTTAAAAGGAGAATCTGGGCTCCCTAGTTTAAACACCATTGAAAATGATGCTGTTTGGGGGTGGATTCCAGCATTACAGCGGTTGCTGGGGGGGGGGGGGCGCAAAACTCAGATTTTGCACTGGGTTCCATTTTCCCTAGCTAGCTACACCTCTGCCCAGAGGGGAGGGCAGAAGGCACTGCCAGCTGCCGGCTGGGAGCCCAACCGGTGCGAGGGGGCGGGCAGGGCAGGGGAGTCTGCAGTCCCTGGCCTTGGAGAGCTGCTTTTATAAGCACTGAGGCCAGGGGTGGAGCTTGGGAAGACATGGGTGGGGTTGAGGCCCACCTCCTGCCCCCCCCCCCCCATTAAAAAATCTGTTCCTACATCCCTGCTGCTTGCTATGTTTTGGCCTTTCATCCAAGCTTTGTTATTTCATTCTCTTTGGCAGTTTCCCTTTAGCTGCCTCTGTTGAATTGTTAACTTGACAGCAGAGTTTCTATTTAAAGAGATACCACAAGTATAATTAGCACTATCAGGAGGTTATATTTGAATCTAAAGTTAGATAATCATGAGTGTGGAATATAATGAAAAAAGGTAGTGCTGAAAAACTTTTGTCTTAAAGGCCGATTATGGACTGGGGAGCTTTCCTCCTCTCTGCCCTGCTGTAACATCAGACGCGTGCCTGAATTGCTCTTGCTCTCTGCGGGGAGCAAAAGCAGGAGGCACGCAGCAACTTCCTTGTACTTAAGTACAATTTGCTAAAATCCAAGGCATCTTAAAATGCTTCTGTTGAAAGAAATGTGGAAGTTGGAAAAATATTACATTGATCTAAATAGGCAGGACATTTCAACCCCCCTCCAAAGGAATGGTGACATTTTGCCAAATATGTGAGATAACCTTTGCACCTGTATATCTCTTTAGAGAATTGAACACAGCGCCTACCTGTCCTGTAGACAAAGAAATAATAAAGCTTGAAGAGGTAAGGAAAGAATTTCAGTTCATATGCCTACTTGCTGAGTGGTGATACAAAACTATTAATATGTAGGTGAAGAATCTGCTGCAGGTCCATCTCTCTGGAATGGACTCCAGGAATAGGTGAGGCAGGCATTGTGTGGTAATTTTCACAATGTTCTATATGGCCATTTCCCCACTGAGAAATTAAAGCCAGATACAACCAGGTTTCAAAAGAAATGGCACTTTTTCTTCGTGGTTTCACTCTCCCCACTGCAGCGTGTGTGTGATGAGGATATTTACGTCTATCACAGTTTCAAAAAGTGCAGCACTCCCCACGATTGCGTGATCTGCTCAGCGGCTCTTTCTTCTTCATCCTGATTGACTGTTGCACTGTGTTGGGGCAGGAATTTTAAAAACTTTTTTTTGCGCATCACCACGCCCATGCATGGATAGAACAGTAGCTGTTTTTCATGCTAAGCTAAGTTTACGCACGACTTCGGCACTCTTTACCTACGCAGCTGCGCTGGTACGAAAGTCTAATTTTAGTTAACAGTTGGCACAGAAATCATGTTTATGCAGCCACGTTTCAACGTAGCCTCCGCCGGCGCAAAACAACAAAAAGGGCTGCATGCAAATCATGCACAGCTCACTGCGCTCTGATTGGCTAGAAAGCTCCACGTCACTGCCAATGGCGGGAAAAGAAACCTACATTCAACCACCGAACCTCCCCACTGATCTGGATTCGGCACATGTTTTTTGAAAAGGTTCACTTTCATGCAGGTTCTTAAAAAACACATGATAAGGGGGAACGGGAGTGCCAGAACCAGGATGAATCCGTGTTCAGCGGTTGAGCACTGGGGAGTTCTTGCTGAAACCTGGATAATTCCATGAGTATCATGTAATTAATTGACTGTGGAGATTTGACCTATGAGATAGTTTTGTACTAGAAGACATTTTGTTGATTGTAGTGGGCATTTGTTGTAGAGGATTTGGAGATTATTGCCAGGTATGCAATTATAGGTAGGAGATGTTTCGTTTTATCTTTTAATTTTTTTACTTATTTTATGTTCATACTAGTTGTAAGCTGGAGACAGGCAGATTATATATGTTTTAAATAAATTGTTTTAAAATTGACTGAAACATTTATTTAAATTAAGAAAGGATCAAAAGATACATCAGAAAACAGTGTTCACTGTACTTCACGTACAGTTGTCTGGTTATCTTCTCCTTCTGGTCTGCGCACAGTATATCAAAGGCATTTGGCAGAATAGCTGGTTGGCTAATTGTCTGTGGGGAATGGGAGGGCCTCGCTGTATCAGCAACAGGTAGGCTACATTGTAGCTATCACAGGGATGACAAATCCAGTGCACATACGAGGAGGTGGATGGTGCTGACTAATATTAGAGAATAAAAGAGTACTTAATGCCTGACTCTTGGAAATCTCAGTAGTTCTTTCAAGGGAAAAGAATATCACAACTGTGTACAGAGTGCCTCTCTACCAGCCTTTGCCAGTGCACCAGTAATCTTAAGAAGCCTAATATAAGAGAGGAAATGGTCTCCAAAGTATATTTTTGCTAGTTTCCCCCTACTTCATCACCCATGGTGTTTGTGAGGGTGCTCTGGCTTAATGTACTTCAGTTGGGATGGGGAGGAGACAAGAAGGTTCCATTCCATGAACTTCACTCAGCTCATGGAACCTTGGATGAGTATAAATCCTTCAGGGCCTGATTGGTCAAAACCATGAACTTGAGTTGTTGTCTGAATATAAATAGGAGCCTTTCTGGAGCAGTGGCAGTGTGTTCTTTTTTGCCCAGTTACTTCTTAAAGCTTTTGACTTCTGGAATATAAAAGTAGTATGGGCCTCACTTTCCAAATTCTCAATGCCAAATGCTTGCCTGGCCTATATTGACCTTCACCAGGAAACTTAGTTTTATGTACATTTCAGTAAGTGTCTTATTTTACAAGACTGTGTTCAAACTGTTCTCCTTCATCTATGTGTTTGAAGCAATCTTTTTTATTTAGGTCTTTAAAGACAATTGCTGTAAACGGGAAGTACTCAATTTGCAAGTATTTTGCAGAAATTTGCCAGCCTGCAATGCAAAAACGTCTCTAGGTCGATACCAGGTATGCATTTTAGTGTCCACCAAATGTTACATGGTGTTTTGTAGTGGTCAGAGCAGCAAATTGATGTTAAAGCTCCTCCTTTTTTCTTTATGAATTGGAGGGTGCCAATCTGTGTAGTGAGAATCCCCTGTAAATAAAATAATTTGTATACCAGGGATGAATCTTCTTGTTTTAATACTTGAAACCATTTGTTTTAATCCTAGTTATTGTTATGGGGAAACACTTTAATACCCTGTTGGTTAGCCTGTGTTGGGGAAATAAGATCAGAGTATTCACACTCTTCCTACATCCCATAGTTAGTATTGGCAATCAGAACAGTTTTATGCCATGCACCTGGACCTCTGGGACAGGCACCACATCATTAAGGTCATTTTTCCATGTGCCCTCAGCATGTTTCATTTTAGAAAGAATGGTCTACGCATGGAAACATGTTTCTGTTCATGAATCATGCCTTCCTGAATCAGAGCCAACATCTTCCAAAACGCAAACACAAAATGGGTCTTGGTGAAGTTTCTGGTGTTCCTGAAGAACAAACCCTATTCTGTCTCCAAATTCTCCTTTTGGTATATATGAAAAAGCTAAGGTTGTAAAAGGATGAGGCTACACAGAAAACCAGCACAGTTGTGGAAAAGCCCTATAAAAGTCTTCAGTCTGTAGTGAGGAAAGTGTGATGTCCTCTCATTTTGTTGATTCTATTTAATTTACTGTTCATATTGTATTGTTTGTAGTTGTAATCTACCTTAAATCTCACGGAGAATTGCAGACTATAAATAAATTCTCCAAATATCCTTGTCTATGCATATTTCAGTGAGTTTTACAATGTAAATAATATAATAACGTTTTATTGTGTTTTGTAGGATCACCTGCAGCAATGTTTGTTTGAAAGTGTACAGTGTATCAACGAAGGATGTTGTGAAAAAATTCTTCAGAAGGATTTGAAAGAACACCTAGATTTGCTTTGCAGCTATCGAAAGGAACTTTGCCAGTATTGTAATCAACCTATAATTTTAATTAGTTCACAGGTAAGATTGCAGTAAAATATCTTTAATCAGTTTGCATAATTTTGCCTGCAAAGTGCTGTAGAAAATAGAAAGTGGTTTGGGATGTACAGAGTTGAACAATCACTTCTTTCTCTATATTCTATGGCAATCCTAACTAACATCAAGAGTGCCGTCTTGATAATGTGGACCACACTATTAAGTTCAGGCCAGTAATTTTGAGAAGGCATTGATCTATTGAAATTTTCCAGTTGAAGTACAGGAACCATTAGTAGTCAGCAGTCTGATATTTTCTAAGGTCCAGAGGTTATAAATCCCCACCAAACCAAGAATGCTGCTACTCTTACCAGAGCCAGAGGCAGTATAAGTGTAAACTAAGGCCCCTTCCGCACACGCATAATAATGCGTTTTCAAACCACTTTCACAACTGTTTGCAAGTGGATTTTGCTATTCTGCACAGCTTCAAAGAGCATTGAAAGCAGTTTGAAAGTGCATTATTCTGCATGTGCGGAAGGAGCCTGAGTCTCTAACGTTCCTAGGAGTTCCTTAAGGTGTTAGCTATCCAGTCTCTTTTCTGTTCACCCACCCCCCCAAAATATCACAATGGGCAGAAGGTTTGGGCTGGAAGGGAACTGTTCTGATTAAACTGTTGACTCCTTGTACTGCTTTTGTTAATTTTATTGTGTCTTGCTTAGCAGAACCCAGGTAAATTATGCCCATGACATCTTTTGCTTTTTTATTTTAATTGAGTAGAATGGAAGAGATTTAGCTCTGTTCTTTTATTCACTTGAATAACAAACCTTTCACTATTATTTCCAGGTCCATGAGAAAACTGATTGTCCTTATTATCCTTTAATTTGTCCCCATGGCTGCAAGCAGATAATTCTAACAAAAGAGGTACAGGAATGTTTTTGGTTTATTATAGGCTCATAGTCTGCCTTGAGTCTCACAGAGAAAGCAGTATGTCAACCTGCATCTAGTAGTAGAAATTTATTTTCTTTGTTCATAGTGGAAGATATGTGACCTTGTCATCCCTGCCTACTGTGAAAGCACAAAGTGTAGCAATGTATCCATTGTAATTCTTGACACTGACATTGTGTTACTATTTGCAGGTAGAAAGTCACATCTTAGTATGTCCTGAGGTGGAAATTGATTGTCCATTTAAACTGTATGGCTGTCCAGCAAAGGTACAGTATTGCAATACACACTTATCCCTTGCTAGGAGAGACTGACACTCCCAAGCACAATTAACCACAGTGACTTTTCTGTCCTCTTCTGGTCTTTTAGTACTAGATCAAAATAACAATGAAGATACATTTGCTACCCAGCTTCAGCTGTATTATAAGACTTTGTAGAAAGGACATTTTTATTAATAAATGTAACATAAAACACATCATTGTTTTGTTTTTACTCGTTTCTAGATTAAAAGAGGAATGCTTTCAGAACATGAGAATATTTCTTTGAGAGAACACATGCTACAGATCTTGGACAAAAACTCAAAGCTGGAAGATCAGGTTTAGTACAGTATTAATGATATTTTCCTCCAAATTCTTTTAACTTGGACTGTGGACTCATAATATTTTTTTAAAAGGTGAAAGTTGTTTAAAAGAATGTGTATTCATTTGTCTTTCTTCCCATTGTGGACTTGCAGTAATTAAAAACCTATTTGCAAACTGAGGACTGTCTGTCCTCAGTGGCCTCCTCTCTCCAGCCTTTTGACCCGCTCTAATCAGTGCTTACCTTTAAAGTCCTTCATGACCTGGAGGAACATCTTTTCAGATGTGAACACATGGTACATTTTGCATAGCAACATCTTTTCATTATGTCTCCCATGCATTCTGCTGCTACCTATTCACAGACGTTTTCCCTGGCCAAACCTATTTTATGGAACAACCTTCCAGAAGAGGAGGGCCCTCACCTCAATAGCATTCCAAATGGGCTGCACTGCTGTAGTCTTCAGGACATCTTTGGAGTCCTTTAAATATTAGTTGTTCAGTTATTAATTTTATTATTGATTTTGAGTGTGTTAACTGGTTAGGCGGAAGACAGATTTATAAACACTTTAAATAAAAACAGATCTCTTTTCTTGTAGATCTCTGACCTTTGTAAGAACCTAGAACATAATGAGCAAAAAATCCAGCAACTAGCTGACACAGTTAAAAAGTGTGAGAAAGAATTCAGGCAGTTCACACAGTTGTATGGTAAAAATAACCACTTGATGGCAAGCACTCAGGTAAGACCAGTCCATTCTTCCTTAACCCCTTCACTTCTTCAGTAAAATAGAAGTATATCTGTATGGAGATACTATCCATCTAGAGACAGCCATAGATTCTGCCAGACTGGGATTTTCTAACTTTATTTAGGATGGATTCGATTTCTGTTTTTTCATAGTTCATTTATTTGCTATAAACAAGCAAAGGGATTTTAAATTTTATTCGGAGTAAGAGTAATTTTGTCACCTGTTTCTTTCTGAAGTATCAGTTGTTTTCTTCAGTTTCTAGAAAGAGTTACGCTGAGACTTAGATGTGTGACCCTGAATAGTACTATTAAACTGTTGTAGGCTTCAAATGACTGGGCTCTAACATGTTTCTTGGTGCAGTAAGGGAAGTAGGGAAATGTGTTGCAGTTGCTTAAAAGGAAGCATACAGGTATACAAATAATACCAACTATGAACTAGGTGAGAACAAACAAAAAGACCAGGAGATAAAAAGCTGCCCTACCTGCCTTGTAGAATTGATCTTAGGCATCTCTTAGACCTCGATGGTATCTGATTAATAACATGTATTCCTATGCAAAGCACAGACAGCATAGCAAGTATAGCAGAGCCTGTAGCAACCCCACCAGCACCCACCAGTCAGACAACAGCATTCAATGACACCCCTACAAGCACAACCAATCACTGTCTACCCATCCAGCCACTGCCCCTTCATGCCACTCCCTTATCGCCATTTAGAGACAGGGAGGAAAGACCTACAACTCCAGCAGAGCCATGTGGCCCAAGAAGCTACCTTTTCCAAGCCCATAGGAGAAAGGCACCCATGAGGCAGACAAGATGCCCCCCCCCCCCAGTTCCCAGTCAAGGGCCAGACTGGCAACAAACGTGCTTCCCACACATAACCATCCTTGCTCCAAGCCATACACTATCTTGCCATACACTTGGAAAAGTTAAAAAAGAAAGACAAGAAAAGAGACTGGGCTTGAACTCATAGCCCCCACGCCCAGGATCAGCATCCTGACCACTGAGACAGGAAGGTGGCTTCAAAGGAGTCATGTCATCAGGTTCTGGGCACTCTACTGCAGTTCTGTCAGCACCACAAGCCGTTGGGGGGGGGGGGCAGGCAGAGGCTATTTCACAGACAGGTAGGACTCAATAGAAGGGCACTAGGATAGTCTGAACAGGACTTTTAGTTCAGTTTCCCACAAAGGGAGGGACCAGAGGCAAAGTCTCGAAGTTCATGTTTCACCCTTGCAAAATACTGAAGAGGAAATGGATGGCCCAGCTGATGGGCAACCTAGAGATTCATCATTTGGCTGGAATGAGGCTCCACAACTGCTCTCAGCAGCATCCAGGGCAGCCACTCCCATGCATCCACCTTGTATCCTCTTCACTTGTAGCCCCAAACCATATTGTTTATGCCTGCAATGCTGTGGAGGAGTGTGACAGCCAGCAATATGCCCCCCCCCCAAATACTACAGCAGCCATGCATCCCCACCAGCTTGTTTACCAAGCAAGTTGTACACAGCAGCTAGCAGCGTGTGTCTGTAAGAAGGCCTGGGGACCAATACGTGGGGTCAGCTTTCAGTCTGCCACTGGTTCCCCTGCTGTCTTTTGCAGCTGAACAAAATAGTCCAGTAGTACCAAAAAGACCAAAAACAGCAATCCCAGCATGGACTTCCCTGAGTCAGAGCCTACCCTCTTGGACTTGTGAAGGGGCATTCCTTAGGGGAGGTTACAGATGGGAATGGGTAGAAGAGGGAAGGGCATGTAGCTAGTCTCATCAGTTTACAGACAGGGACAGAGTTTTAAAGCATCCCTGACTTTATTGAACAGCAAATCATAGAGCTCCAATGAATTCAGTTGTCAGCTCCCTCTGTTCAGTATCTCACCTGTGCCTTTGAGAGCTGCTCCCAGGGGTTATTAGGAGATGGGCTGAGCAAAGCATTCATGTGAGTGAAGTGGACTTGCTGGTCCAAAGACTGCCTAGGAAGGATGCTCCATGAGCTGGATTGGAACCAGTAACTGAGCAAACTGCACCAATCTTGCTCTCAAGTTTCCCTGTTGAATCACCACCTACACTGGTGCTAAACAGAAAGATGTGCAGCAAAGGCAGTAATGGCAATGGTGTCTGGGGCTGAGGCCAAATCACAGATGCCATGACAGTCATAGCCACTGGGACCTGTAATTCCACCCCCATGGGGGGTTCCATTGGTCAGAGAACCCCCCTGAAAAATAGGCTGCAGCAATCCAAATGATTACATGAGGAAGTGCTGTGCAACTGTAACTGCTCCAGCTGCTGCTGTATAGAGTCCTGATCCTACAAAGCAGTGGTTCCCATGGTAATTTGGCCAGCTGGTCTATAGAGCACAGTGGGGCTGAGGCCAGACACCCCAAACCACAGTTATGCCCTGTTCCCCGCTTGAGCAGAGGGCTCACCCTGGCAAAAGAGTGTGCTAGGAGCCCAGTACTGACTGCCAGTGCCCTCCCCCAGTCACAGGATAGCTGCTCAGATACAGTTCTCTCTGGGAGTATGACCCAATGAAATGTCATGGGACATAGTATGAGTGGGCCTGATTTGGGTTGCCCCTGTACATGCAACACACTGGGAGCCAGTCATGTTAAGGCAGTGCCCATGATTGTACAAGGTGTACAGGAGAGGCAGGTGTGGACTTCTGGGCCAGGGCAGCTGGATTCCTGCCTCTGCTCACTTGTCTGTGCATGGTCGCCCCTTCAGGTTGACCCTCCAGAAATGGGATGCCTGTTAGGGTTCTGAAATGAAACATGTTAGCCACGTGGTCTGGGCTTCGCACCACTGTGTGAGCACTTAGTACAAACACCTAAAGGAGAGACCAAAGCACCCTCTCTGTTCCTCTCTTGCCCGTCCTATTGTATGGGCACCTGTGGCCTATGCTGGGGTTTTTGATGATGTAACTTTCCACCATGCGGATGAGCATTTCTGGGCCGAGGTGGCTTTGGGAGCTGACTAACTGGTGTCAAGCACCTTTGTCTGCCCCTTTGCCTGCCAGTGCTTTCACCAGTGTTGCTCCTTAACATTGCAGTGTACATCCAACAAAGTGGTACTCCCATTTTCCTAAAGGTGCATAAATGCCACATAGCCCAGGAAACCCACGACAAGGGTTTCCTAAAGGTGCATAAATGCCACGCAGCCCAGGAAACCCGCAACAGCAGTGCATAAATGGAGTTTCCTCAAACCCTTTTCAAGCTCTTGTGTAGCATAAACAAGACCCTTAGATCTAAAGTAAGCTCCCTGTTCTTGAAGTAATGGACTCATAGCACAGTCCAGAGGCTAATACACAGTATTTTTGGTTGACCTATTACAGTGCTAATTTTTATAATACTAAGCTACTTTTGTGTTAAAACTAATGTTTCCAGGCTGTGATAAATTATGAATAACAAAATCTGTAGGAATCTAATTGAGATCATTGGGACTGACGACTAAACCTGAATCTTCAAATGAATGATTGGCATACTAATTAAAATAAAACTCAAACTGCCTAAAAAAGGAAACATTTTAAATGTTGCTGCTTTGAAGGTTTGATAAATGTATTTTAATACCAAGCAGTTTTGTGCATGCGTGTGCGCGTGCATGCGTGTTTTTATGCCTTTTCTCCTTCTCCCACTTGAAGTCTCTGGCTGTTCACGTTGATAAATCTGCCTGCCTGGAAACACAAGTGAGGCAGCTGATACAAATGGCAAACCAACAACAGAGTAAATTTGACCTGAAACAACTGCTGGAGACCATTGAAACCATAAAGCAAAAAGTTGCTTTCCTGGAGTCATTTGAGCAACGTTTAGGTATTCTGATCATTCTTTTCTGACTAAAGATTTCTGGTATTATAGGTTTGTTAGCAATAGTATTAAAGAAACGAGACACAGATTCAGGGCCTAAGTACGCACTGTGTATTTTTTGAATCCACCTGATCTGTGTGTTTTTTTGTGAGTTGTTTAAATGAGCAGTTGTTTAAAAGATACGAATTGGTTCACTCTGAAGGCTAGTTTCTTGGATTTGCAAAAAAGATTTTCAGAGCATTTAAATAGCCAAGATCCCAGGTCTGTATCTATGTTTATGTATAAGGGATCTTAAATCTTTCAAATGAAAGAGTTTGTTCCTGTCCCTCTGGTAAAATGAAGAGATGGGGCGGGGGGTGGGGGGAGTTCTAATACGGTATGTGGTTCTGCTGCAAGTCAGAGTCTTCTATGGACTATGTGGTTTCTTGGCAAAAGCACTCACTTTGCAGAACCATTCCGATTCTTCCCCAGTAATTGGATTTTTAATATTAATTTTGAGGTTGGAGTGATAGTTGTTCGTTGATTTGTGCCAAATGAATTTTCCGTTGCCAAGTACTTCTTCCAATGTATTATTATCACAGAGAATTTTCTCAGATATGCATATTAAAAATAACTTGCCCTTATTATAAATGTGATAGTCCCACCTCTCTTTTAAGCAACTGCATAGTCAAGATTTTCGGTAGGGTCCTTTTGTAAGGCTGTGTGGCATATTCAAAGAGAAAGTTTAGCTACAGAATAATTGAATTTTACACCCCATTTTTCTCTACCTTTAAGGAGTCTCTGTGACTTACAAACTCCTTCTCTTCCCCACCCCTTGTAAGGTAGGTGGTGCTGAGAGAGTTCTGAGAGAACTGTGGATCATCCACCAGGCTTCATGTGTAGGAGTGGAAAAACAAATCCAGTTCACTAGATAACAGTCTACCACTCATATGAAGAAGTGGGGAATTAAACCCAGTTCTCCAGATTATAGCCTGCCACTTTTAACTGTTATGCCATGCTAGTTAAATTTTTCAGACAAATCAGGCAACTAATACTAGCACTACACACGCTACAAAACATTGGCTGCTGTATAAAAATATTTAACAATCAAAGTTATAAAGAAAATGAAGATAGGGTTGAAAGAAGAAAGGAAAGATGAGAGGTAATTTATAAATCATATTTCTAAGTACATTTGATTATACTTCCAGTATCAGCTCCAGGCTAGAGTACTGTAACTCTCTCTATGCAGTGCTGCCCTGGAGACTGCTCTGGAAACTTCAGTTCGTCCCAAATGCAGTGGCGACGGTCCTTACGGGGATGCCTTTAAAATCTTACATTCACTCAGTACTCTGCCAGCTGTACTGGCTACCAGATGAATACTGGACCAGGTTCAAGGTTTTAGTGTTAATCTTCAAAGCCCTAAATGGTCTGGGACTTTAGTATCTGCAAGACTTCCTCTGGCTCATTCCGCACATGCAGAATAACGCACTTTCAAACTGCTCTGAGTGCTCTTTGAAGCTGTGCGGAATAGCAAAATCCACTTGCAAACAGTTGTGAAAGTAGTTTGAAAATGCATTATTTTGCATGTGCGGAAGGGGCCTCTCTCAATACAGTTCCTGGAGAGTGTTACACTCAACTAGAAGCAATCTGCTTGTGATTATTGGCCCTGAAAGTGTCCAGTTATCCTCAACCAGAACCAGAGCTTTCTCAGCTCTGGCCTTCCGGAACTCTCTGTCAAGTGAGATCTGGTCCCTGCACGATCTGGCTCAATTCCTCATGGCATGTAATTTATGGCAGGTCTATAGTAGAGGCAGCAATGGTTATATCACTGTTGATCTCCCTACCTATCTTATTTGTTTTTGTATATGCGATTTATATAGCTGGTTTTGTTTTGGGTTCTTTTGTTTTCCTTATGTCCCTCACTCGTTGGTTGGTCATCCTAAGAACTATGAATGATTGAAATAACTGTAGCACCAGTGGACATTTTAATCAATGGGATTTTGAATTAATTTATGTATTTTAACTGTGCCGTTCTGAGCCCAACTTCAGTCAGGAAAAAGCAGGATATAAATCTAATAAAATAAAATATTAAAAATCATAGGACAAACATTTCATTATTTGAAATTGAGGCAGCTTATTTATATAACTGGTGTTGTACAATTTATTGAAAAACAGGAAAGAATGGAACCGTCCTTTACAAAAAGGGCATCAATAAAAAAACAGGCAGTGTAAATATTAAAGAGTTAATGTATGTTATTGTGTTTCTATGATACAGATGTCATTTCCACAAATCTGTCTACAACTCTTCACTCTTTGATTATTTGTGTTTTTCTCCTTCAGTTTTTCTTGAAGACTTGTCCAACCACCATGATGTCCACCTTGCTAAGCACAGGGCACAACTTAACAAAAATGAGGAACGGTTTAAGCTTTTGGAAGAGACAAGTTACAATGGGAAACTGATTTGGAAAATTGTGGACTACAAAATAAAGAAACGAGAGGCTGTGGAAGGCCACACTGTCTCTATATTCAGCCAGCCTTTTCATACCAGCCGCTGTGGGTATAGATTATGTGCCAGAGCATATCTGAATGGTGATGGTTCGGGAAAGGGAACACATGTTTCCCTGTACTTTGTAGTGATGAGAGGGGACTTTGACTCACTGTTACCCTGGCCTTTCAAGCAAAAGGTTACGCTTATGCTTTTGGATCAAAGTGGGAAGAAAAATCACATTGTTGAAACCTTTAAGGCTCTCCCCAACAGCAACAGCTTCAAAAGGCCAGAAGGAGAGATGAACATTGCCTCTGGGTGCCCTCGGTTTGTGGCACACAATGTGCTGGAAAATTCAAAGAATGCTTACATCAAAGATGATATCTTCTTCCTAAAAGTTGTGGTGGATTTAACTGACTTTGAAGAATTATGAAATTCACCTCAAAAGAACAACCTGAAAATTCAAGCATGTAATGTAGTGTTCACTGGATGGTTTCAGTTACACAGAAAAGCTGCTTAGCCCGCTGACCAATTTTTAACATTTTGGTAGCTCAGTAACTACTTTTTGTACTTTTTCAGAACTGTATTAAGTCTAAGTCTATGGAGATGGATTTTAAGCATGTAGCAAAGCTCTCAGTATTAGCTTCTTGAGAAGGGAAATCTTGTGAGTATATTCTTTCTGTGCGCAATATATAGTCTGATCCCCCAAAGTTTTAGTTAGCTTTTTAATGCCCAGTATGGGGTAGACATGAATATTATAGAATTTGACTTCCACAGCTGATCTCCAGCTATGGAATGAATTTGTGTATTCATCCTCTCCTAAGGGAGGTAATTATTGATCAGCTTGTTGATTTGCAAGTGTATTAGTCTGCTGGTTTTTCTATTGCACAGTATAAGCAGGAGACCAGCTCTTTAGAAGCTGATTCAGACTTAATCCTATGTAGAATACACAAATGCTTCAGAATCTGAACAATAGTTACTGCCTTGTTTGGTCCTCAGCAGTATCAGTAATAAGCTTCTGTAGATCTATTTTACTTCCTGTATCAGGCCCGCTGAAAATCTACTGTGGACTTGGACTATCTACATACTCCTTTGTGATCTGCAGATCAGGATGACTTCATCGGGCTGCCCCGTTTAATTTGAGTTCCAGGGCAATAACTCAGATGGATACCACCATTCATAGATGAATTCTAGTACTCAACACAGAAACATTTTACAACATTTTACCATTATTTCTACTTGAATGGGTTGTCTTCAATGTTTTCCTACAAAGCGAGAGTCTAGTTCTATACACACTGGGAATTACTAACCTATATGGATTTTTCAGGAGAAATCAGGCATTACATCTAATACAAACGATGAAGAAAATGATTGTTTTGTAGTAGGGGAAGGTTTGACAAATGGTAAAAAAACCAAAACCCTGAGATCCTGGAAAAGAGCTTCTGGGAATTTATATTGCTTAATAATGCTTTGTGACATTTCCTTCATCACCAGAATGTTTGTGAGGATTTATTATGTTGATGCAATGGACCATTTTTACTAGGGTAGACTGTTATTTTCACATTTCTTTTATGTGATATATTTTTGTATCAACTTAGAAAGCATGATCATTTTTCCCTAGACTGAACTGCCATCTGCACTGATTATTTTAGAGTAAATAAATAGTTATGTGTTGAGGCATGTTAGAGAAAAAAGAAAACATTGAAGTATTTCAATCAATCCAAAGACAGTCAGGCCCCTTCCGCACACGCAAAATAATGCGTTTTCAAACTACTTTCACAACTGTTTGCAAATGGATTTTGCCATTCCGCACAGCTTCAAAGAGCACTGAAAGCAGTTTGAAAGTGCATTATTCTGCGTGTGCGGAATGAGCCTCAGTCTCTGAGAGCTTGAGAAAAGGAAGAGAGTATGCTGTGTGTCATCCTCTGTCTCAGTACTTCAGTAGTCCTTACTTCCATCCCTTTTTTCTGACTGTAGTAGCAAGTTTCACAAGAGTCAGGAGAAAGTAGTGGGCAAGGAGGCTATTGAAGCACAGAAATGATAGCTGTAGTTCCACATTCCCAATTAGCTCCAACAACTAAGAATGTAATTCAAAGGCGGGGGAGGCTGAAGCTGCACTGGAAGTGGTGGGAGCCTACGCCGATGTCCGTGCCCATTGCCCATGATATAGGCCACTTACCTTGGCAGAGCCAGTGTACTTTCAGGCTGGGAGCACCCTTTCCCAGTGGCGCAGGCCTATATCATCGAAAAGTGTGGCATAAGTCACTCTGGGCAGTGGGCTTTCCCAGGGGACTAAAGGTTTTCATATACAAAAAAAAAAAAAAAATGGGGGGGAGCCAAACCCAATCTGGACAACAAGCTAGGAACAAAAAAGGTTGAGATGTCTAAAAATTGTCCCTTAGTAAGTATGCAACATATATTTTCATTATACTATTCTATATCCTTAGCAATAAAACACTACATTACAATCTCATCAAAAATATACATTCATATCTAAGAACATATATAATACTATAAAATCATAAAATATATTACAACCATGAAGCCTTAATTTTAATAATCAAATGCTCAGTCTTTCAGGATGTAACACATAAAATATATTAAAAGGCCTGATATGTTTCAATTCAATTGGATCTTCTTCAGAGGTCGTTGAAACAACCCACACATACATAGAAATACTCACAATCCATACAAACTTATTTACAGCCCATATGAGTTATATAGGTCAAAGAAATAATAAATGGTGTTCCCACAGGTGTCTATGGTATATATTGTGAATCTTACATATAAAATTTTAAGACAAAATAATTTTAAGACAAAATAACAGCAAATGATGTTCCCATAGCTGCCTCCTCGACATATTCTTGACCACACATAGTTGATTTTAGTACGATCCAGGACAGGTCGTCTGCCAAGTGGTGTTCTGTGAAAAATTTACCTGGGGAATAGAAACCTGTAAGATTAATACTGTAAACCATAGATACCTATTTTTGTTGAAAGTTTCATGTATAGTGTTTCATTGCTTAGAATATAGGACATTGCAATAAAATTTTTTGATACGTATTAAGAGTAAAGGTTTTCCCCTTCTCCCCTGTGCCTATGCTGCAGTTTGCCTCTTTGGAGGCAGAGCCACTGCAGTTCCTGACTGGCAGGTATAGGCTGCTGCCAGTCTACTACCTCTTCCCTTTGGACTGGGCTGCCTGACTGGCAGGTATAGGCTTTAGGTTGGGCTATGCCAACGTTATAACTTTTATATCACTTCCCGGTTTCTAAAGAACTGGCCTAGTTTTTGTAAAGATGACCACATTTTGTTTGTTTTAAAAACTACTGACCTACTTGGAGTTTGAAATTGTTTCCAGTTATAGAATGAAAATTACTTATATTTGCAATACAGAGACTGGAGTGCTATCAGTAGCTCCACCAACTCTTGATATCATTGTCTTCTAGTATGAATCAAATTGTAAGAGAGTTTTAATCAGATTTTTATGTATTTATTACTATGGTTTTTAACCCTTTTGTTGTCAGTGGTTGTAAATTTTCAATAAATATGAAAATCAATACAGAGTTTGCAATGATTCAAAATGTTGGAATGAGTAACTTCTGCATGCCTGGACACGGGGGGCGGGGGTGTGCTGTGTGTCTCACTCGACCTATGTTGTTGCCTCTCTTGCTTGCCCTCCTTGTCTGGGCCAGGAGACTACCCACTAACTTCCTTTCTTCTCCATGCTGCAGTCACATTTCTCCTGTGTCCTGAGCGCATGGACAATGGCTCTCTGCCTCTATGAACCTTTTCCACAGAAGCAATTTTCAAGTACTATTTAGCTGAACAAACGGATTTATTAACTGTTCATCTTCATTTGTCACTTGAACTTCCTGCCTGCTCTTTCTCTTCCATATACACTATCATTTATTTATCAAATTACTTCGATCATGTTATTCAGCACACAGGGCTACCAATACAACAGACCAACATAGAATTAAAATCCAAAAGCAATAAAGGAAACATCAAAAGTAGTTAAAATTGAGCCAATTTATGTGGATCTTTTTTTGTATTTTCTACATAATTACAAATTGGTAAGGTTGTATGTCATGACCATTTTGCATATTGTGGCCAGGCAAACGCCATTTGCTACTGAGCCTTCTCTCCTAGCTCACTCCATTTCTTCTCATTGGCTTGAGAACCACCTGCAAGAGAGTCTTCATGTACTATCATGGATATATTTTCTTAATGGATATCCATCCCTCTCCTTTCTTAGGATATGTGTCAGTGATAGTGCCTATGCTGTTGTACAAAGAACTGTTGAAGATGAACTATGGATATGGATATCATAACTAGAATTTGTGTGTACTGAAATGTTTGGGGTTTTTTATAGCAGTGTTTGATGTTTTTACAGCATTTTAACTTATCCTTTCTCCAAGGAGAGTTAAGGTGACATGCACGATTCTTTCCTTCAAAATTGTATTGTCACAACAGCTAAGTGAGGTAAGCTAGGCGAAGAGCTATATCAGATCCAATTTTTAACCAAAAACACAAATGTATTTTATTATGAAACAAAATTAAATGCTGATATTCCTTGATTTATTTGCTCCTAGATCTTAGGATTTCAACTGGAGTTGGTCCTAAACACACTGCAGAACAGTCTTGCTTCCCAGACACAACACAAATGTATAGGGCTAAACCAATTTATTGAACTATTTTTCCAAGGCAGCCATAAAACACCCACGTGTCCTCATTTGGCCCTAGCTACACATGAGCCGATTTCCAAGTCCTCTTTGGATCCTGCTTGCCTTGAGCACTTGGGGGAACCTGTAAACAGTGTCATCTATAGGTAAGTCATGAATCGCTTCTAATTTAGGGCAGTGCAGAGAAGGTAAAAACCCTGGCTAACTTGTGAGCACAGAGAAAAATTCCTTCTCAGCTCCAATTCAGGCAACCAGCTATAAGCCAGCACTGTCCACTTGGCATGGTGGTGCCTTTACCTCTTCAAGCTCATTGTGGTTACCACTCTTCCTGTTTGTGAATAAACATGATAGTGCAAATCACTGTTCTTTTCTTTTCTTTTCTTTACTGGTGTGGCCACCAGTAAATTAATTCCAAACCCCTTTTAATTTATCTTAGTGTCCGAGGTTTAAAGCAGGTTTGAAGGGCTGTAGGAAGATACTAGTGTAGGGTTCCAGTTTTAATTGATTGAACAAATTAAATGTTTATTTCTATACTCTCTTTGGCTTAAAGGTTACAAAGAATAATTTACAAAGAATTAAAAAAAACAAGGCTACAACTTTCGCTTCACATTAATACTCTTCTTTACATCTCTGAGACCATATTAGGATTTGACTCCATTTCGATACTGTTTTCCACCAAAAGATGACAGTAGAATTATATATTAATTCACCATTTCCTGGACCTTCTTTGTTCTAGATTGTTCTGCTTGGGTCCTAGTGCCCACCTAGTTTTGTCCCCAAGTACTAGGACCCAAGAAGAGCATTCTAAAAGATGGTCCTGGAAATGGCATCTTTCAGTGGAAAAGAGTATAATCTCCCAGTAATTCCCACCTATTTCTTTGCAGTTGTGCACTTCATGTAACACATGGAAGGACTCCATTCAGAAAGCTGCTTTCTAAGCTGTCAACATCACATTTGCACAGTTTATTTCAGCTCTTCTCATTCCCAGTCTAGCACAGACTGACTCTCCCTCACTCTCCAGCCTCAACCCATCACCTGGCTCTCTCATCACCAGAGGCGAATCTAGGCAAACTGGAGCCCAGGGACAAAACCTGAGCTGGCAACCTCCCCCCCGTATGGGCGGCCACCCTCCCCCACCATGACCAGACAATGATTTTTTGCTCCAGCTCACAAAGCACCTCCCACCCCCAGCAAAACATACATGGCCCTCTCCCCACCAACTCTCTTTCCTAATTTTGTTCTCACACCAACCCTATGAGGTAGGTTGTTAGCCTGAGAAACAACTCCAAGCCAGTGCAAGTGGATATTAAGTATGTAAATCTCACAAATCACCCCCCAGCAAAACATTTACCAAACAAATGTCAGCATCATCTCTCACAAATCACCCCCAAATAGCATCACTTTTAATGGTGTTGAAACCAGGGAGCTCAGATTCTTCTTCTAAATCCACCTTAAAGGGAGAATCTGGGGTCCTTAAAAATTGAAAGTGATGCTGTTTGGGGGTGGACCCCCCCCCCCCCGAAAAAGCATCATTTTCTAGGGTTGGTGATTCGGATGAAACAAATACCAGATTTGAACAGAATCTGGGTGAATTTGGGCATATTCGGACAAAAATTGTCCGAATATGTCCTGTCCAAATATGAATGAATCCAAATGCAAGCTATTAGGAGTTTTGGGGTATTTTTGGTGTTTTTCGGCCTGCAGGGGGCGCATTTTTAAAGCTAGCAGTACCAAAATTACAAGATGTCATCCAGAGACTGTCCTGATGATACCACCCAAGTTTGGTGAGGTTTGGTTTGGGGGGGGAGTTATGGACCCCTAAAGGGGTGCCCCCATCCCCCATTGTTTCCAATGGGAGCTAACAGGATATGGGGGCTACCCATTTGAGAGTCCATAACTTTGGCCCTCCTGAACCTAACTTCACCAAACTTGAGTGTTATCATAATAATAGTTAACAGGTGATACCCTGAAATTTTGGTGTCACTAGCTTTAAAAATACACTTCTGACAGGCACCCCAAGAAATTTGCCCAAGATTCTTTGTTTTGCAATGCCTTGGCTTCATTGTAGCCAATGGGGAATTTCTGAGTGTGTGAGCAGGCTGCACATTTTTGAAGATAGAGGCATCAGACTTTCAAGGCGGCTCGGGAGGCCCTCCTTGTAATAGCATCCAAGCTTGGAGACCTTGTAATAGCATCCAGGCCAAAATGCGAAAAACACTAAAAAATGGAAAAAACACACGAACGACCCTGAAACTTTGGTGCCCCCCCATGTGACCAAATGGGGGCACCCGGGGATATGGGGTACCCCTTGTCCCCAGGCAAATACACCGCTGCTCATCACCCTTTCACTCCCCCCCTTCCTTTAACAACTTAACTCTCATTTTAAAGAAACGCCCACAATATTTTAAATTGTTACACTGGCCCTGACCCAAAGGGATCTGGCCTTTCAAAGTTTCTCCAAGCATGACAGGCTTTTATCTTCTTGGGAAGGGGGGAAATATGGGTACAGAGGGAGAGGACATGTGGGGGAAGGAACTGGGGGAGAGAAAAGCAGGGAAAAGCAGGGGGGGAGAAGAAACACTATAGGAAGAAGGGGAGAGGTTTAGGGAAGAGGTGCAGGGCATTGCCTCTCCTAAGGAGTAAGGCATGAGAAGGCAGGTCGTCCCCTGGACAGCTGTGGGAGCGAAGGGCTCTGCTAGAGTTTGCGCCTCAGAGGAAGCGCAGAAACAGGGACCTTTTTGTGTAGGTGGTGCTGTTATGACACAGGGTGGCTCTGCAGCATCATGAGGATGGGTTGCCTTGGCGTCATTGTATCAGGACTCAGAGACTGGGGAGCCTGTGGCCTCGCTTCCATGGGCAGGCTTGAACCTTTCTAAAAAACAATGATTTAATATTAGAATGTTTAAAAGACCAGCATCTACACTTTTTTTAAATAGTCCAGCTCCAGCCCATAGTCCTGACTTCCACATGTAATTTGATGCCGGTCGTGTGTTGGGGGGGGGGGGGGGGGGGGGGGGTTCTCCTTTAAAAGGTGGAGGATCCATGAGGATCCCCATAGATCCCCCTTTTATTTTATCTTATTTTTAAGTTCTGTGCCCCGAACTGTTGCAAGAGCCCCTGACTAGTTCTGGGCCGCGCCAGGCCTCGGGCTCAAGTAGACGCCAGAGGGAGCCCGGCGGTGGGAGGCGCCGACCCTGTCGAGAATCGCCTCCCGCCCTTTCCCGGATGTCGGCTCTGGCCCTGTCCCGGCAGGCGGCCGCGGTCGGCGTTGTGGTTCCGGGTTCCCGGAGAGCCGCGGTAGTCACTCCTTGCCGGTGGTCTTCGCTGCTGCTGAGGCCGCCCAGTCGTGTGGCGGCGTCCCCCGGAGCTGCCCGTGCAGTGCAAGTCCATGTCCCTCCGCGCATGTCTGTGTAACCCCCGCTTCTTCGGGCGCTGCAGAAACATTAACCGCACGTCGCCTTTTTGGCGGAAGCAGGGCAGGAGAGGGGCGACCCGAGAGCGGCTGTGAGAGGTGCTGGAGCCTCGCGGACCGGCAGAGGGAGGGGGATGGGTTGTGTCAACGACGGGGAGTTGTCGTAGTCTGCTTCGGGGCGCAAACGAGGTGGCTGCCCTTGAAACATTTCGTGCTGAGCAGCCGGGACTGTCTCGTGTGGAAAGCCACGTTAATCCGGGACAGCTGCAAACAGCAGCTACCCAACTTTGCCCCTGTTGCGAAGGTTGCAGTCCGCAGCTATAAGCAGACAAGGGAAATTTGGCGGGACTTCTTTTTAATTAGCCCAGTGCAAACGGTGAAGACGGGAGACTTGAATGACATATATCTGCCTATGATGAGTATAGTTGCAAGCCTGGGAGGGCTCGTTTCGCTGCAGTTTGGACATTTGTATGAATTCTAAAATAATGATTGAAATGTGTTGAGGGGTCGTTTACGTGAACATAATTCCAGTTTAGGCCCAGAATTTAAAGTATAACACGCAGTACAAATATTTAAAGTTTGTACTTCTGTGATATTTCTTAGAGAAGACTTTCAACTGCCTGTAAGGTGAAATGGGGGATTTATGCATTACTCAGTCTTTGCTATTACTACTCTGGCTTAGTTTTTGTTCGTGTGGAGAGTTTCAGGATCCAGGGAACAAACTTGTATGTTCTAAAGTGCTATGATAACATGTACCTCCCCTCTATGTAGATTATTTTTTGCCAGAATTGGACACAGGTAGAACCTTGGTTAAGGGACTATAGTTGGGCTAGGCCCTGCTAGGCCTGTTCAGAAGAAGAAGTCTGATATATTTACTGTCAAGGAAATTGCATCTGAAATAATTCTATAGCTACAAAATGTTAGATAATCTCATATTCATTAACTATTTACATTTGCTTGCTGGTAGCACAATTTTTTATTGTATTGTGATTAGATTAGACTCTTATTTCAGCTGCTGGTGATTTAAAAGCACTGTGGGTATTTGGGTAGTTTCCTTGTGTTTCATGAAAAATGTTTTCGACAATGGTGGTGGTCTGTATCTATTTCACAGATATGGATGACAGGCATGAAGAGAAATGTGGGACACTATGTGCTACTTCACAAGAGGAAACAAAAGTCAGAGGTAAGATCAGTCACTTGTGATTAGAAGCTTCTAGAGAGCATGTTGCAGTTTTAAGGTTTTGCATACAAGTACCATTATAGTTTGGTTCCAGTTTATGTTAAAGCTAATTCATATGGACATTATGTATATTGATTTCTTCAAATGTCTTCCAGATACTTCTAAATGTTTAGAATGTGTGTTCCCTTAGAATCCGCTAAAAAAATTTTGAGAGCATTTTGAGCCATGATTTATGTTGAAAGTGCTCAAGAATCATTTGACATGCCCACACTGTTGAAATGTCACCTTGCATTATTTGCAGAATATGAGAAAAATGTCACATAAATTGGTTTCATTGTTTAAAATTGCTTCAGCAAAAGAGAATGAAAGAAGAAACTGCTGACATTAGTCAATTTGTATTAATTTAGCATTCATCTCATTAATACTTACTTTTTCAGAGTAGTTAACCAGCATAAGATTCTAATAAAACATTTTTTAAAAACCATCTGAAATTAAAAACATAATTAAAATCCTAATCCTTCATTTCTTACTTTATTCATTTTTCTAGAGAGAGAGAAAAGGAAACGGAAACGCAGCAGAAGCAGGTCATCATCCATTTCTTCCACCACATCATCCAGTTCTTCTGCATCTTCCTCTTCAAGTTCTTCAAGCTCCTCTTCTTCACATAGCAGAAGCAGTTCTAGTAGTAGAGGTAAGATTGTGCTGTGCTGAAGTAATCAGTTTTTCTAAGTGTGTTACATGTACAGTAATTTGACACATACAGACAGCTGTCAAACCAAGTATAAACAGCTACCAGGGTTACTAGGAAGCTGTGTGTTTGTCCTGTTAGTGTTTTAAGATGTTTCACATATAAAGTGCAGCTGCTTGGATGAAGTTGGCTTGCTGTTGAATGGGAGCTGGAGCTTTATCTTGTGCAAGATTTTCAATGAGCACCTAGATTTCTCTCATGCTTAAGAAACAGCTGAATCGGGCTAAACATGTTATGCCCCATTTCTGAAATTAATTGTGATTATTATTCATTTGTATGTAAATACATATGATATACACTGGAATTTTTCCTTTGTGAGTGGCTGTCTATTATGGCTCCCTGTTGTATTGAATCGGAGTCTACATCATCCTGATTTGATATACCCAGTAACTTTAATAATAGAATAAACATTCCTATAACAATAGGAAGGCTATGGTTGGCATTTATAGGTCCACATAGAGATTTGGACCTGGTCCAGCTTCTCAATGCAGTGGTAACAAAGTACTTAATTTGCAGGGAATAATGGACTTATGCCATGAAAACTGTGGCATATTTCTGAGGCTGGCTGCATCAGCGTGCGCAATCTGGGAGGGCAGTGGAAGCCAACTACAGTCGGCTCCACACTCTGGCATGCCTTCTGCACACCTCTAGCCACACGGTTGCATCTTTCTGAGCTGGGGGAGCTGGGGAATGGTTGCAGTTTCCAGGGTCAGACCCTGCAAAGCCCTTCAGCACCCACCTGCCTATCTCCTCGCTCCATTGGTGCATGTGTCCTTTGCACCAGCAGGGTGGGACCTAAGGTGAGTCCACCTGCCCCCAGATTGAACTGTAAAAATGATAAACCTGTGGAGCTTCTGTGTGAAGCTCAAATATATAGAAGTTAAGCATAATGTCTGTTCACAACCGCAGTAAGTGGATTTTGGTCCATAGTGATTCTGTTAGCCTTTGAAATACTTACTACAAGCGTGTGTTTGCAGTAAAAAACTAATATGCCTCTTCCTTGAATATGATTTTACATTTTGGCTTTTTGTAAACTCTTATTGTGAATTACCTAACATTCTTTTTCAAAACTTTACATTTAGATTCTCCAAAATCAAAATCAAAGAAGAGGAAAAAAGAAAAACATAACAAAAAGGTAAAACTAAAATTAATATAGGAATCAAGTGATAATCCATATATACATATACCAGTGATGGCGAACCTTTTTGAGACAGAGTGCCCAAATTGCAACCCAAACTCCACTTATTTATCACAAAGTGCCAACCCGGCAATTTAACCTGAATGATGAGGTTTTAGTTTAGAAAAAACTGGTTGGCTTCCTCTTCCTCTGCCCCACCTGCTCGAGCAGGGGCCAGCCTGCTCTATCCTCCAGCAAGTCCCGCGTGCACCGCTCTGTGCCTCTCTAGCATCTCTGTCTCCTCTGCACCCCGCCCCCCTCAGGCAGCAGCCACCCGAAGCACAGGCACCAGGCCCACCAGCCGAGTCTTTCCTGCTCACCCCGGTGTGTGCACATCGTGCTCAATGGCCTAGGCCAGCCTAGATGTGTGTGTGTGCGTGGGGGGGGGGGTGATTTTCCGCCCCCCACATGACGAACTCTGTGTGAACGTGCCCACAGAGAGGGCTCCGAGTGCCGCCTCTGGCACCCATGCCATAGGTTCGCCATCACTGATATATACAGACTCTGTTTTTTGTAAATGAAGGCTATTATGTATCCATTTTACTGCATACCATGAATCTAAGAGGGATATTTTATTCATGGATTCAGGCACAATATGAGATACAGTCAAGCAACATCTGAAGAAGTGTGCATGCTTATGAAAGCTTAGACGAAGAATAAATCTTTGTTGGTCTTAATTGTGCCACTGGACTCAAACTTGGTTCTTTGAGCAGCACTGTTACGTAGTGTCCTGACGAACTTCCTCTTAGTAATTTCACTCTGGTTGCAAATACCAGAGAACCTCCCATGGGATAGTTTCTCTTCTTTTTCCCTCTCTCCAAACTTCCTCTGATGACCGGTATGAGCTACAGTGTCATGTGAGACCTGCTGATTTGCTGATGACCTTGACTGGAAATGAATGACTCATTATTCACTCAGCTCACCATAGACAAAGCTAAAGAGCTACTCAGCAGTGGAAATACAGACCTTGAGACTGTTTACTGTTAGTTTGGGAGATAGTATGGGAGGTAAAGGTAAAGGAAATTCCCCAGTCATCCTGGTTCTTGAGGACACTAAGCACTGTGAAGCAGTTAGGACAACAACTGGACCAATGGTGAAAGAAGACTCAAGTCAACTAGCTGGACATAATTTCTAGGGCCCATTCTATAATGCTGATGTAAACTGTCTTTCCTCTGCCACAAAGTGTGTCTGCACACCATCCAATCTAGTCCACAGTAATGTTCCAAATAGTTGCTTCTATATCCCCAGAATCAAATATTGGACATTTCAGAATTTCACTATGATTAGTTTACTGAACACTTCTCCTGCCAGCAGCACATTGTAAGACTGTTCCGGGGGTTTTTTTTTACTCTTCTAAATTCTAATTCTTCCTTCAATTCTTAATATTACTCCCCAACTGAGCTTTTATTCCACTGTCTGGTTATGGTCATTTCATTTGGCCAGTTTGTCCTTGTGGGAAGAAAGAAGCTATTACTGGAGATCCATGTGTTGTGAATGAGTTACCTGGTCAACCCACTCGAACATCTAAACCCTCCGGCACAGACTACACTGGCCATTCCAACTGTCATCATGCCATCAGTCAGTAATCAAGGACATTCTGTCCCAACATCAACACCATTCTGCCAGCCCCTACAGGGGTCACCTGATGAAGAAGAATGTGAATTAGACTCTTGTCAGCTCTCAATAGTCTACAACACGCGAGATGCCCCTGTAGGAGGGAAAACCTGGACACAAGAGCTAAATGAGCTCAGCACTTTACAAAAACTTGACTAGATGTCATTGCAGGATTCATCTCAACAAATCCTGCTAGATCATCACTCTGATATGGATTTGTCCAAACTAGAGCTGGATCCTGCCAGAGAATTATTGCTTCAGCCAGAACAAGTTCAACTCACAACAAATCATGTTAATGGATGCATCTTTTGTGACACATGTGGACAATGGGATCAAATAGAGGAGCGAGATTGACGCCAGGAGTCCAGCAATCTTTTTTTAATATGATGAGTATTGTCTCCTGGAATGTAGTGGGCTGGTTCAACAAATCAAATCCAGATTTTAATAATTATTTAACCATTTTTCAAATAAACATGGTCGCCATACTCAATCTCTCTCAAAGGTTTTAATTCTTACTATGTGCCTGCTTTAAGAATCAGTGCAAGAGGACACCATAGGGCCAGATTAGGATTATCTTTGTGATCTGCAATCTCTGTATTGGAAATCAATACAGAACAACTACAGTCCCATAAACCCCTTGGACCTTATATAACTCCTTCGGAAATGCTTAAAAGCATCTCTGAACATTGGTCCCCTTTGTTAGTCACTCTGTTTACTGCGGTAAACAACTCAGGCCTCATACCAGTTGCCTGGACAAATGCCATAATTGTTCCCATGTTCAAAAAAGGAGACCCGGCCAACCCTAGTAATTACCAACCTATTACCAGCTCTTATCCCTTCTTACTGCAGCGGTTCTCAACCTGTGGGTCGTGACCCCTTTGGGAGTCGAATCACTATTCTTCATTGTGGGCTCATTTCTAAGACCATCGGAAAAAACATATTTACAATGGTCTTAGGAACTGAGACACAAATAATTTTATGGTTGGGGGTCACCACAACATTAGGAACGGTATTAAAGGGTTGTGGCATTAGGAAGGTTGAGAACCACTGCTCTATTGGGAAACTTAATGCAAAATCCTTACTACAGAGACTTATTGCCTGATCTGCTGAGAAGAAAATATTAGGACCTGAACAAATAGGCTTTAGAAAAGGCCATTCCATTATTGATCATTGTTTAACACCTGAATCACCAATTATGTCAAAAAGGGCAGGTCTAACATACATGCAGCATTTCTTGCCCTTAAGGTGGCCTTTAACTTGGTCTGTAGAGAACTGCTCTGGCAAAAACTGGAAACGCTAGGTTTAGCCCTGTCTGCTGATGCTAATTAAAGCTCTCTACAGCAATACTACATGCCAAATCAAATACCCCCCATCAGGGATGCTGTCATCTAAAATATTAATAACTAGAGGTGTCAAACAGGGCTGTGTTCTTGCCCCTGTTTTCTTCAACCTATTCCTTACTGATCTCGCTCCTGCTCTTAAGAAAATTCAAGTACTATAGGCCAACCTGAAGGAATGTGCCACTTCACGTTCTCCTGTATGCAGATGACGCGCTCCTACTATCCAGATCTAGGATGGACTTAAACCATCTTCTGGTTAAATGTAATGAGTATTGTGCCTCCAGTGCTTTGGAAATTAATTCCCAAAAGACAAAGTATTTTCCAATACTTTAAAAATTTATTATTGGAAGCTGGATGGCAAAATAGTGGAACAGGTCAAAGCTTTCAGATATTTAGGTGTTTCCTTTGCCCACATGGAGAGCTTGCAGCAAAGAGCACCAAGGTCACGACAGCTGCCATCCTGAACTTTTTCTTTACTAAAGGGGGTAAATATATCCCAGCGATGTTAAAGCTATTCAATGCAAAAATAACTCAGCAACTGCTGTATGGGATTCCCCTATGGATCAGTGGTTGGGACCACTCTCTAGAAAAAATCCAGTCAAATTTTCTCTACCAAATCTTTGGAGTCCTACACTGCATAACATATGCAACTCTATGCTTGAAAGCAGGTCAGCACCTATTAGTCACAAGAGCCTGGCACCTAACTTTAAAATTTTTGACCAGGCTCTGTTTCACCACTGATTCAAATAGCTATCTCCATTTGGCCCTCCCTGACATCCAACGTTCAGACTGGTGGAGCCACATTGAGAAAAAATTGATTTCCCTAGGTCTTACCTGGGACTCTTTGCTTATGTTAGCACCTAATGAAATATTTCAAACAATAAAAATTGGTCTTTTTAACCAAGAATACCAACTTTTGGTCCAAAGAACCGGGGTCTCATGTTCACCTCTATATTACAATATCACTCCCAAGAAAGTGCAAATGGCCTGTTATTTAAAACTATTACATAACCCCAAACAAAGGTGGGCCTTTACCAGAGCCAGGTGCAACTCTTTTCCGTCAGCCCACCTACAAGGGTGTTTCTTAGGGATCCCTGCACAGGATAGGGTTTATTCTTATAGTACTAGTACTCCTGAGACGATGACGCATATTCTGTTTGACGGTCCCAAACATGCTGACCTTAGACCAGATTTTTACTGTATTATTCCTCCCTTGATAAGGAACTATACTACTAATCTATGGGTCTGTTTTTTGTTAAATAATAGGTCAGCCAATGTTTTGGAGTTGGTTGCTGAATTTTTGAATTTGCTGACCCTGTCCTGAATTTTAGATGTTTTTAATCGTCTGTTTGCTTCTGGATTTTGTATATAATGGATGCCTATTAAAGGTTTATGATGATGACTTAGTGGACAAAATTGCTTGCATCCAATCTGACTTATTTACTGCACTGACTACAGAACTTTAGAATTTTCCTGAAGCTTCTGTTAATCAAAAATCAATTAGTCTTTTTTCAGCGGCCTTTGAAAATGGCTTGGAAACCTCAAGAGACAGTGGTACAGAGTGGTAGAGCAGCCCAAGTGGCTTAATGGTAGAGTGTTTATTTGGCATGCGGAAGGTACCAGGTTCAGTCTCTGGTGTCTTCAGCTAAATGGTCAGATCTTAGTGCAAAAGACTATGATTGAAGACCCTAGAGCAGAGGTCAGCAACCCATGGCTCCGGAGCTGCATGCGGCTCTTTCATCCTCATACTGTGGCTCCGCAGTGGCGACCCCAACAATGGCAAGTTGCACTTGGGACGTGGTGAGCACGCCTCCTTCCCCGCTCCCTCCCTCCCTCCCTCCAGTGCCCTTTCCTCTCCTTCCCTTGTCTGGTGCCTGGGAAAGAGAGGGAGGGAGGGAGGGAGGGAGGGAGGGAGGGAGGAAGGAAGGAAGGAAGGAAGGAAGGAAGGAAGGAAGGAAGGAAGGAAGGAAGGAAGGAAGGAGGTGGCGGGGAAGGAGGAGCGCTTGCCGCGTCCCAAGTGCAACTTGCCGTCATTGCTGTCCCTGCCACTGTCTATCTCGCCAGCTTGGCTGAAGGCAGGGCTTGGGGAGGCGGGGGCGGGGCTTGGGGAGGCAGGGCCAAATGGCTCTTTGGGTGCTAAAGGTTACTGACCCCTGTCCTAGAGAATTACTTTCAGTCTGAATAGACAGAACTGACTTTGATTGGGCAGTGGCCTGATTCGTTATAAACCAGTCTCATGCGTTCATGTATTCAGTGTTAATGAAAAAAATACTCATACCCTTTTGAGAGCCAGTATAGTGTAGCAATCAAAAGTGTTGGAATCCCCATTTGTGCCATGGAAGCTTGCTGGGTGTCCTTAGGCCAATCACACACTCTTAGCCCAACTTACTCACAGCGTTGTTATGAGAATAGAGGAGAATGATGTTAAGCTGCTTTGATGAGGAAGGTGGGTTATAAATGAATTAAATAAATGCAAATAAATAAGGAATTGAAAATGCTGTAGCCCAAATGCTGTGGCCAAGATTTTTACCTCACTACCATCTTGAGTCAGTTACCTTGGCTGCAAGTGTGCTTCCAGGCCTGATACAAAGTGCTAGTGTGTCAAGTGGGCAGCTGTGATAATTTGCAGTAGAAGAGCAAGATTTATGTCCAGTAGCACCTTAAAGACCAACAAGCTTTTGGGAATCCAAGCTCCCTGCATCAGATCTCATCACCAGCTTGAGCTCTGCAATTAGCCAGGAAGCCTTTACCATGAGAACCTGGTGTGGGAAATTCAGTAGGTGAGGACCCACATGAGGATTTTCTCAGCAGCTACCCATATCCTGTGGAACACTTTCTCCCCTTCACTACACATAGACCCTTCCTTGAAGGTCTTTTGTCATCAGTTGAAAGCTTATTACTATCAAATACCTTTAAATATTTCAGTGGCTGCTGATTGTTGTTGGCTTGTATTGATTTGGGGTGACTTTAAAAATTATTCCCATGTTACCCTAAGTATTGATCAGTATGTTGAAAGGGAGGACATAATTCTTTATAAGAAAGTGTTGCTGATATTTTAATGTTACTTTCAATATATTTTAGAAGAGGAAAAAAGATAAGCTGAAGAAAAAGAAAGAAAAGAAAAAGAAGAAAGAAAAGTCAGGACCAGTACAGCTTTCTAAGGTGGGTCTGGTTTGCAGTGGTTAGTTTTCAGCCTTATTCCTTCATAGAATAAGACTAGTCCTTATGAAGTGTTCATGAAATGAATTACATGTAAAGCTAAAGTGTGATTCCTTTGTTTTCTGAAACAAACAGTAGTCCTGTGGTGTGTTAAAGGCTAATGTGAATGTATTCCAGCATAAGCTTTTGTAAACTTCTACAGAGGCTATGAGTGGATCCTCACTAGTACTGAATTAATGTTAGTTGATATAATTATTACCTCTAAACAGACTAAGAATAAAGTAGAGAGGGAACTACAAATTCATATCTTCCTTCTGAGATAACTGAAGCTGAAGTGTATATACTCATGTATAAGTCGACCCGCATATAAGTCGAGGCATCTAATTTTACTACAAAAAACTGAGAAAACTTATTGACTCGCGTGTAATGATACCATCCAGGTTTGGTGAAGTTTGGTTCAGGGAGTCCAAAGTTATGGGCCCTCAAAAGGGTAGCCCCATCTAATATTAGCTTCCATTGGAAACAATGAGAGATGGGAGCACCCACTTTGGGGATCCATAACTTTGGATCTCTTGAACCAAACATTGAACCCGGCTGGTATCAGCAAGAGATTATCCTGATGATACCACCCAGGTTTAGTGAAGTTTGGTTCAAGGGGTCCAAAGTTATGGACCCTCAAAATGTAGCCCCATCTACTACTAGCTCCCATTGGAAACTTTGGACCCCCTGAACCAAACTTTACCAAACTTGGCTGGTATCATCAGGAGTGTCACCTGATGATAGCCTGAAATTTTGGTGCCGCTAGCCTAAAAACTGTGTCCCATGGCGGCCGACAAAGTAAAAACCCTAAAATATTTTTTAAAATACACCTCACTCATGTATAAGTTGAGGGGGACTTTTTCAGCACAAAAAATGTGCTGAAAAACTCGACTTATACATGAGTACATATGGTACTTAATGTATCTAATCATTTAGTATCAGATAATCATAAGCTTGATAATGTTTTTGTATCCAGTTAGATTAACAATTTGAAACCAAATGTAATGTTGAGACTGATCAACCCCTAAAACAATTGAAATAGGTATGCAAACAAATTCTTTTCTACAACTAAGCCAAGAATGCTTCCCTTTGTCTCACCTTGATTGTCCCATAACAGCTGGTACTACTCATAATCTAGATAAAGCGAAGAGTATGGGGGCCATATATTATGATCCCTTACAGAATATATCACGGACTTCCATCTGACTGACTGCCAATGACCCAGCATAAGCATTACTTAAAATCTATTTCTTGTGATGTGACAGGTTGGTTAAATAAAATTCAGAACCCTTCATTGATAGAATGTATAGGATGTCACAATATAATTTGTATTCAGGAGTCTTGGCCAACAATAGAATCCTTAATATCAGCAATTAAGAAGAATAAACTTCATTTCCCCCAATATACTCAAAGCCTTTCAGTATTGGTGGGTACCAGTTCTAGCTAATCTGTTCACTTATGCGGGCAGAAATGGGAAGTTACCCCAGGAGTGGACTTTTTCCATTTTTGTAGCCATCAACAAGGGGGGATAATTTAACTACAAACAATATGTTTACTTGATGTAATAGGAAAACTATGCAAAACACTACTATCAAAGTAAAAAAATCGTTGGCACCAGAACAATCTGGGTTTGTCAAGGCACTCAACTTTAAACCATTGTTTCTTATGACAACATCTTATTACTAAATATGTGAATGGACAATCTAGGCTGGTGTATGTGGCGCTCGTTGATCTTAAACATGCTTTTGAGTCTATTCCAAGATGGAGCCTCTGGGGTAAATTAAGCAATTTGAATATTAATAGCAGGCTATTGGAGTATATTAAAAATCTCTGTAGTAATACCACTCTAAGGGTCAGACTGGATATCCATAGCCAATTGTCTCTCCCAGTTGTAACTTCAAAAGGAGTGTGCCATGGTTGTATCTTTGCCTTTTAATTTATATATAAATGATATTGTTGAACATCTAACAGTACCATTTTCCCAGTCGGGCTTTCTGGGAAGGCCATTTCAAGACTCCTTTATTCTGATGTACTCATATCCCATACACAAGATAGCTTCAGAAGGTTGCTAAATCAGTTCAGTCTGGCTTTCAGTAGAAGGACCCATCTCCACAAGTGGACATGATGGAAAGCCACTGGAGCAGGTGCTTCTTTTAAGCATCTAGGTCAGGGGTAGGGAGCCTTTAACACTCAAAGAGCCATTTGGACCCGTTTTCCATGGGAAAAGAAAACACTTAGAGTCGCAAATAATTTTTGACATTTAAAATAAAGATAACACTGTATATATTGGGTTTTTTTACCTTTTACTCTGCTCATTCTGAGAAGCGCATGGATGCATCCGCCCTGCTGCCTGCAGGGCGGGCAAGGATGGGGCCAGCAGCTCGGCTTGTGGAGCCGCAGTGCAAGGGCAGAAGAGCCGCATGAGGCTCTCGAGCCGCAGGTTCCCTACCCCTGATCTAGGTGTAGTGTTTCTTAATTCTGGCTCTTGGTCAGCAGCTATTGAGTATGCAAAGCGGAATCTTGAAAAGGCTGTGTTTGGCATCCTGAGATTTTATAGAACAAGAGAAAGATGTTTGGTGCCCCCAATACCAGAAACTAATAAGTTCTTCAGTTGTTTTATGGAGCATCAATTTTGGGGTTACAATTATTTAAAACAAATTTGTTTGCATGTTAGGAGCAGTTTCTAATTCATTAGCTTCAGTTAAAGTTAGATGAGTTGTCCTTGCTCGCAATATTGATTCTAATCCAGAAAGTTACTATTAATTTTTGGTTTAAAATTCTCTTTTGCCCAACTCTGGAATCCTTAACTTTGACTTATGATGTGATGAAAGTTAACTCATGGAGAAGTAATATACTGAATGTAGTGACCAAACTTGGATTCTCAGAGAAATATCTAAGAAGACTTGGTTTCTTTCCCGCAAAGCATTCAATAAAACAAAGATTGTTGGATATGAGTGTCCAAATGGATACTGGATTGCTAGAATTGCCTCCCTATATAAGCAGTTTCTCCCTCCCTTTAACCATCCCAGCCTATTTTACTGATTTATCAAATTTTGAGTATAGAAAGGGCTTTACTAAGGCACATCTGGAGCCATTACAATTGGCTGTGGTAAGATCCCATATAATGAGGAAATCAGCTCTTGCGACCATAGGTTTGTTGAGGATATAGCTCATGTGATTCTTTGGTACCCAAGAGTTTCAGTAGACAATGAAAAGTATCTTGGGACCAGTGTGGGATTCAGCAGGTTTGCACAACTTCGGCAGAACTGGTTGTTAAAATGGTGCTTGTAAACAATCAGTTGTTAAATTATTTGAATTCCCACCACCAGAACCGGTTGTTAAATTATTTTAATCCCACCAGTGTTTGGGACTATTTTATCTTGATTTTCAAGGAGGTCAGGCCAGATTGATTAATTTTTTAATAAAAAAATAAATGGGCAACACTACAATTGGCAAAATTTGTGGCCTGGATTATTAAGATACACAGCCCCATTCAAACCTGGTAGTGGCAGGCTGCTGCACCAATGCGGGGGCACCCTGCCACCTTCAAAGGGACTTTTTGGTGGCGAGAGGAACAGGGAGAAGCCCCAAAACCTTTTTGCCGCCAAAAAACCCCATAGGGCTGAAAAGACACACACCACAAAAAGGGTGATGCACATCTGAGGGCTAGTTCATCATGCTACTAGCATTCAATTCCAGGAGAGAGCTGACTAATGTTGGTTCCCCAGAAATGCGCTGGCCTGCCCCTTCCCATGCTGGCGTACAAGTGGGATGCCAGTCCAGTCTTGCTGCAGCCTGGACTTCTGGGTTCTGTGGCAGTGGGGATGTGGGATAGCCAGCTGTTGGCATGTTCCCCCTCCCCCCGCCCCACTGGGGTAAATGGCCCAGGGAGGGCAAACATGACAGCATGCCTCTCCCACAAGCCTTTTTGCCCTCTCCCCCTTTGGATGGGGCTCACAGTCAAAACCCTCTCATGCATGTTTGGTCCATGAGTAGTTCACTGGCTCTGCCCTGGATCACTCACTATTATTATAGGAATAGTAAGCTATTCTTAATTATGCTCTTTTAGCAATAAAGGTTACGTTTTAAATGCTATGTATTTTAATCTCCTAATGAATAGTTCATTGATTTTTGTTAATGCTGTGACTGTAATGTTTTGCTTTATTATGGCATTGAGCTACTGCAATATAACAAACTCTTCATTAAATCGTTGACTATTCTGCTTCAGCTGCTCACTGTTTTTTAAAATACATGTACACATTGTACTATCTCTATGCTGTTCTTACACAAAGGCTTCCATAAGAATAAGAGTAGCTGTGAAGAGTTATGCCAATGTGCCATCTACTCTAGCATCCTGTTTCACCCAGTAGCCAGTCAGGTGTCCTCAGAAGGTCTTCAGGCAGGGTACAGAGGTTAAAAACTTTATTTTCTGCCACCCGGCACTGGTATTCAGAGATTATTGTATCTGAACATAGATAGAGGTTCAATTCAGTCATATTGGCTAATAGTTGTTGATAGACCTATCCTTTAACAGTGCAGTCTCACGCAGAGTTACTACAGTCTAAACACAAGGGGCGTTATGATACTAACCATTATGTTTTCAAAATGGAGCTCAAGATTGAGTTCTCAGTGTCAAATAGGATACCATCATGGATGAATGTATAATGAATTAAACTGAGTAAAAAAACCCCAGAAACTAAGTTGATTTAAGTTAGCAATGGAAATACTGTTTCCATGGAAACATCCTGACAAAAATAAGAGGAAGATTTTAAAATATTACCCTATAAAAACATTGTGATAGCTTCCTGTCTCAAAGCAAATTTCAGAGAAGAAGAAAGCATTCCTTTTTTTCCTTTGCTTTTGAAATATTCTAAAATGGCTGTAAGATTTTAGAAGATGGGATTTTTGATAGGAGCCCACTGAAAAGCTCTTGGTGCTGCAGAATTGCTGAAGCTAAACGAGCATGGACATGATTGCAAACCAAGAATGGTTATTACTGGGGCAGCAGCTAAGCCCCACATGCCTGTCCACTCTTTGCCTGAATGCTCACATAGTCATCATGGTTCTACTCTACCATATCTCTGCATTATTCTCCCATGGGCCTTATTTGCTATTCTAAGTGGTTTATGGACACAACTGCAGCATAAATAGGCCAGAAACATTTTTGTAAAACAAATTATGAATATTAGTAATGTAGTTATGAACACTCGTTTTTATTCTTCTTCCAGTACCTAAAGGATAAAAAGAAGAATCAAAACTACAGTATGATCACAGGAAAGAAAATTAAGATGAAAATAAAGAAAAGTAAAAAGGATAAAGAGGTAACATTTCAAAGAGTTTTTGTTACTGATAGAAAATGAGATCTGTATTTATTGATGTGTAGATCTTTGGCCCCAGTGTTAAAGATAATAAATTGACAGAATTCTGAAATGCTTTCAGAACGCAGTAACACATAATCTAGTTTTGCTTCTGGGCTTTGATACAGCTCTGCACAGGTAGTAATGTAGAGGCACAGTTCCATCCGTATCATGATGATCATTTGAGCTCTACTGAATTTGGGGAGGGCCGTGGCTCAGTGGTAGAGCATCTGCTTGGAATGCAAAAGGTTCCAGGTTTTATCCTCAGCATCTGCAGTTTTAAAAGATCAGATAGTAGGTCAGGCAAAAGACCTGAGACCCTGGAGAACCGCTGACAGTCTGTGTAGACAATTCTGATCCCGGTGGGCCAATGGCTGATTGGCTGAATGTGTCTTTTCATGCATGGTAATCTGGGTCACAAGTTGTTAGATGTGACTAGTTGTCCTTATCTATAACTAGATTAGGGTCATAGGTTTTCTCATAATGTCCTATTAGTTTTGTAAAAATGCCTCTTGTATCTCAAAGTCCCCTTATAGTTTTTGTTCTAAATTTTCTGTTATGCTAAAACAGTGGTTCTCAACCTGGGGGTTGGGACCCTTTTGGGGGTCGAATGACCCTTTCACAGGGGTCGCCTAAGACTCTCTGCATCAGTGTTCTCCATCTGTAAAATGGATAAATGTTAGGGTTGGGAGTCACCACAAATGAGTTAAAGGGTATTAAAGTATTAAAGGGTCGCGGAAGGTTGAGAACCACTGTGCTAAAATGTTGTCGTTTTCTACACTAATCTGTAAAACTTTCAGTGTTTTGATAGAACTTAAATAACCTGTGTACAAAGTTATTGTGTTGCAGTCTGATTCTGCTCGTGTCTACTCAGAAAGAGACCTTTATGAGGTTAGCAGGATTTGAGGTTTATATGCCGGACTGCAGCCTTAATATCTTGAGTATTATGTAAATTCATACATTTAATACCCCAAATTCACAGACTTGAATTCATATAATCTGCAGAAAGTAAGTCTTGAAATCAGTAGGGCAGTCTGATTGTAGATCCCAGCTGCAAACTGGAGCTGATTTAGGGGGTAGAGATATGTGTCATTTTGAATGTTTGCTTTAGACGTCTTTTAATGGCCAACTTTCTCATTTGTAGCGAGACCGAAACCGTGCTGAACTCCTTGATTTCTTGAACTCTGCTTTGTAGTGAATATGCTACTAAGCAAGGACCAGTAAGTCTTTCAACTCATTTGGAGATCCTGCTTCCCAAGGCACCACAAATAAGCTCAGAGTGAGGGCTGGAAGAACCCAACGTGTGACAAGCTGAAACTGTGTTGCTGGGGAGATAGTCGGTACCTTCTTCACAACAGGCAAAAGTCAAGAATTTGACCATTTGTCAAGAGCCATATTGCCATTTCTGAGGCTCCCTCAAAATATTATCTCTGGTGACTACTTAAAAATTGTATAGTATTGAAAATTCTCTAAAGTGAGATCACATCATTGTATTTGGCATGCTGTGCATATCCCAGGCAGCGTATACAACTTTACCATCAGTTGTCCTTTGTCATTTTTATGTTAAAACTGAGTGCTTGCAAATAAGCTGTGTAAAAAGAAGCCTGTGTATAGATATTTTAGTATTAAATATATTTGTTGTAAAAGCAAAGCATCTTTTTATCTTGTGTTTACTGTAGAGAACTGAATACAACAATACTTCTTAAATCATTGTTTTTCAGTGTAATGTGTGTTCCTTTCACAGTTGGTATCAGGCTTGTGGCTTATTATTAACTAGGTGCTTGGATTTCAGATCCAGTATTTTGGGGATGATAATCATTATGTGAATATGTAGAGGACAGGGTTGTATTAATGACTTGTGATAGGTTTTGGTTTTATTGTCATAGTCTATGTTCTAGTCTCTCTTAAGGAGCACTGTCTATATAGGTACACCCAGTGGGCCAAATTCAGCAAAGTTGCACTGTATGTCAGACAGGCTTCAGGAGAAGACTGGGCATGTGGCATGACATCACAGTGTATAGTCTTTTATTTTAGAAGAAAATACAAATAAAATCCATTGCTTTTGAATCTAATCTAAATTGTAAACTTACTGTTATTTTTAAAAGGCTTTCTACTCTTGGTACAAAGCAAAGTTTGTCCCTAAGATTATATAAAGCCTGGGGTGGAAATTAATGTGGTGTTGATGATGGGTTGCCATCCAGACCAATAATGTTTCCTTTTTATGACATTCAGTAAGTAAAATATCCCCTTAGCTTGTTGCTGTTTTGCCTTGTTTGTGATCTTGAAGACCTGAAGCATAATTATCAGAGGTACTACTTAGTATGAAGCTGAGGAGGTGCTGATCAGACCTACCCCCAAATTATCTCTGCTTCGTAACTCCAAATAGACTTCATGAGCCATTCATATGTATGTGGTGGTGGACAGCGCTGTCAGGTCACAGCCAACTTGCGGCGACCCAAAAGGATGTACAAAGGTGGTTGCCATTGCCTACCTCCATGTAGCAACCTGCCTTTCTGTAGTGATCTTCCATCCAAATACTAACCATGGATAACCCTGCTTAGCTTCTGAGATCAGGCTAGCCCCAGGGCAATGTACAGTACAGCATTTCAAAAGGTACTATACATTTTCACAACTTTTATTTGGTAAAACAGTTTAACAGAAGAGGGCACCCTCTACCTGCTAATGTATCAGGGATGGAATTTAAATAGAATCCAGGTGCGCTGAAAAATGTACTGTTACAGAGTTTCTTCACAGCTGAAGCTGCTTTTATATCAAATCAAGCCACTAGGCCACCTAGTTCAATGTTTTCTATTTTGAGTGGCCATGGTTTTGCAGGAAATATCCCGCATCACCTGCTACTAGAGATGCCAGGGACTGAAGGTGAACCATTCTGCCTACAGTGCTTACCTGAGCCACAGTCCATCCACTAAGAGAAATTATGAAAATCTTTCATAAATAGAATTTCCTTTAGAAATGTGCTCTGTCTTGTTCTTTCAAACAGATAATGATTATTCCTGTTCAAATATAGTTATGATGAACCCTCAACTTTCCTTCCTTGCTTATTTGGCCAGGTTCTTCACACATTGGCTAGCTTACTGTCACAGAATGGAGACTGGACCTACTTTCTGTCACAAGTTTATCTTTGTTTTTTGGGGGGAATAAGGTGGCCAGGCTGCTCATCATAGTCTTCCTGTTCTTTTAGCTTTCTTGCATCGAAGTTGTATGGAAGCTGACAGTTTCACCAGCAAGTTCTGCCTTCTTTGATAAGATGCTGTCAGCAAGGGGTAGGGGTTTGCTGCCAAAAGATTTTGAGTTAACGAACATAGCATATGCTGTATTGTCGAAGGCTTATACAACACTCCATAGCATATGCTATAAGCCAAGTGTTTTCCACTGCACACAATTATTGGTCACATAGTTTCCAAATGAATAAAGACAGTATCTGGCATATGTATTGTTCACCACTGCAGTGTAGTCTAGTCACAGATGTAAGCAGCGTGGTGCCGACCCCCTCCGTGCGCAGCCTGGGGGTCCACCTGGATTTGTCTCTTTCAGTGGAGACCCAGGTGGCCCATACAACCCGGGCTGCTTTTTTCCACCTTCATCAGGCCCGACGGCTGGCGCCCTTCCTCTCCCAAGCGGACCTAGCCACTGTGAGCCACGCAACGGTCATCTCCAGACTAGACTATTGTAACTCGCTCTACGCGGGCCTTCCCTTGCGTTTGATCCAGAGACTAAAGCTGGTCCAGCATGCAGCGGCGCATTTGCTTGCAGGTAGCGCCACCTGGGCACACATCCAACCTATACTGCGTCAGCTGCACTGGCTTCCTATGGAATTCCGGATCATCTTCAAGGTGCTGGTACTGACCTTTAAGGCTTTATGCGGCCTGGGACCATCGTATCTTCGAGACCGGATCACCCCATATGTCCCTGCACGGCCTCTTCGATCAGTAGAGGCCAATCTACTGGTGGTCCCTGGCCCCTCGGTGATACGGCTGGCCTCCACACGGGCCAGAGCATTTACGGCTCTGGCCCCGGCCTGGTGGAATGCTCTCCCGCCAACTGTCCGGGCTCTGTGGGACCTCGCTGAGTTCCGCAGGGCCTATCAGACGGAGTTGTTCCGCCGGGCCTTTGGAGGAACCGGCCGTTGAAGGTGCCCCCCCCCTTCTCTGACATCTGGGCCAACTGTCATCTTAGACCCGCCATTCCTCCCTTTTGGAGGGGGAGGGAGTTTTTAGAATTGGAGCGTTGGACGCCATCGTCCCCCCCCCCCTTTAAGGGAGGGGTGGGAACTAGAGTAGATTGCGGAACGCTAATTATTTTATTGTAATTTATTATATTTACTAGATATGTTTTTTACGGTTGTCTCTGCTTTTAAATGTTTTAATTGCCTATATTGTTTTCTTTTGTGTTGTACACCGCCCAGAGCCCTCCGGGGATGGGGCGGTATAGAAGTTAAATAAATAAATAAATAAATAAATAAATGAATGAATGAATGAATAAAATAATGAGTAAGAGGGGTGGACTCTATCTAGAGAACTGGGTTTGATTCTCCACTCCTCTACAAGTGGTGGGCTCTGATCTGGTGAACCAGGTTTGTTTTCCCACTTGTCCCCATGAAGCCTGCTGGGTGATCTTGGCTAGTCACAGTTCTCAGAACTCTTTCAGTCCCACCTCCCCAGGTGTCTGTTGGGGAGAGTGGAAAGAACAGAGTGTATAAGCCACTTCGAGACTCCCTTAAAGGGAGAGAAAAGCGGGGTTTAAAAACCAACTTTCCTTTTTCTTCATTAACTAATATTTATGCATAGGAAATACTTAATACCAAGTTTATTAGAATAATCTGCAAGGCTTATTAAAGTGCTGATACAGAAACTTACTATGTTGCGTTCTGTCAGAAGACAGTTTCTTGCCTATGCATTTATTTAATCTTAAGAATATGACCTTGGAAGAAAATATTTATCCAAAAATGACCACAATTAATGTTATTATAATGAAGTGGTAGAAAACTGCAATTGACTTGGAATTGCTTTGTTCAAAATTGCTAGTGATAACAAATGTCCTGTATGAGAGAATTAGTAGACTGATTTCATTTGATGTAAGTGAATAAATTTAAGTGTACACACACAGAGGTAACAATTGCACAGGGAATGTGTGTGTCAGAGACAATCATAAGCTTTCTTTCTTGGTGACTTGCGTACTTCGATGAACCAGTTGAATTTTGTTCATGGTTTAAATTTTGGTAAGAAGACTGGAGAAATGCACCCAATGTTGAGAACCAGCAGTCCTTAAAAGTACCACCTATATGGATATACATGGAAATATTATGAGGGCAATAATTCCTGTTATTCAAAGAAAGATGTCTTGCTAGCCCTGTCAAGTAGCTTGTTTTGGACCTTCATATTCCTAATCTCTTATCAATCTACAGCTGGTTCAAACATTTTAAGGTTTCCTGCGCTGGCCTCTACTTCATGCCTCAACATCCTGTCTTCAAAGTTTGAGTAAGCACAGCATTTGAACTATGGGTATATCAAACCTTGCTTTTCTATGTGGTAAGCAATGTAATTTGTGTAGACCAGTGTTTCCCAACCTTTTCGACGTCGCAGTACCCTTGACCTCGCTCTTCATATCTCAGGGTACCCTTGAGACTTGTTTGATTTTTTTTTTGCATTTTTAGGGGTTTTTTTTCGTTTTTGGCCTGGAGGTGGGGCAAGGGAAAGCAGCATTGACAGCCGCGTTGTTTGCCAAAATTCGGCTTGGATTGGGGGAATTTAAAGGGAAAGCTCCCTTTAAATCTATCCCACAATCCACGCCAAATTCAGGCAAATAAAACAATGCTGTTTTTCAGTGTTATTTAAAGAGAGCCCATGAGGCTTCCACCCCTTCCCCTTCAAAATCCATTTGATTCCGGGGGGGCGGGGGAGGTAGAATTGTCATGGTATCCCTGGGACGTGCTCATGGCACCCCAGGGTACCACAGAACCCTGGTTGGGAATCACTGGTGTAGACGATGATAAAGCCTAGACCCCACTGAAGAGTTTGAAGTCTTCCTCCAGCCTGAAGGGCTTTTTCCCTCCAACAAGTGGCTTTTACTCCAATGCAACAGTCCTTTAATTGGGAGGAAGACTTCCTGGAAATAACTGGTTTGAGCCAGCTTTTCCACCGGTACAAAGGGAATTAGGGAGGGAATCCCATTTAAACGTCGAAAAGCAGAGCTGGATAATTATCAGACCTATGCAGAGAGAGGCCATGTGACAGAAGCTGTAGTAAAGAGGGAAGTTGTGGAAAACAAAGCAAAATTCCATGGCAGAGTGGAGATGTGAACATGGGTCTCCCAGACCCTAGTCTAACATGAGCCACACTATGCCATCATATATAAAATTGTTTATCTTTTAAGATGGTGTTACTATATCTCGTAAGTACTTGGCTTATCTATTTTTTAGAATGTAATCACAGGGATTATGTGTTAGGAAACCTACCTTGTTTTAATGAGTGCTCAGTATGGCAACATCAGAAGCAATACTGAAAGGACTCACAAATAGCAGTGTGCGGAAATCAATGACAAGGACAACCAAAATTAAAAGGATGTATTTCAGAATTTAATACAATGCATATGTATAGATACACATTAGATACAAAACTTGATCATCTGACTTGTTGGAAAACAGCTTTTCATGCATAGTGGTTTATTTTATTATTAGTTTCTGAAAGCAACCATGTGGGGGTGGGGAACACAAACATGCAAGCACTAGACAGAAAAGAAATCAGTTCTACCCCAAGAAACTTCACCTTTGAAAAAGTGTCCTATCAAAAATACACTATTAATAATCAGAGACTCAGCTGGGGCAGCCCCTCCCCCACCGTCTCAGTGTCCACTTCAGGAAAGGTAAGAGAGGAGAATCTTAAGCCAGAAGCCACTCTTAGCTTCTAATTTTAGTTGTACGAGTCTCTCTCTATGAAAAACAGAGCTTAGAAAAAACTGTATACAATTGCCTTAAATATTCAGAGACATAGAAAATGGCATAGCAATTGTATGATTGTCAACATTTTGATCTCTTCCTCTGAACCTGAGTTTAAATGGTCTGTGTCAAATGAGTTGTAACAAATGGAAGCCCTGAGTTTGTTTTGTGAATAATAATGCCATTTGCTGGTATTTTGAGAGAAAACTTTTTGTCTGGAAAGACTTTAAAAAAAATTATGCATCACAATCTCCTCTTGTGCTTGAACGGTTAGAATATAAATCTAGCAAAATCATTCCAGAAGAAAATTTAACAGCATCCTAATAGCCAGACTATCCCTCTGTCATCACAGCTTGGCAACTATGCAGGGTCAGCTATGGTTAGTACTTGGATGAGAGATCACCAAGGAAGCCTGAGGGAGCTGGGCAGAGAAAGGCAAAACACCTCTGCTCATCTCTTGCCTTTAAAACCCCATGACCCTGAGGTCATCATTGCTGGAGGCTTGAGAGTACTCAGCTATTTATTACCTGAAGCACTTGAACCTTGGCTGTCCTGTTCACCTTCAAGTCACAGCTCTAAGAGATCAGATCTCTCAAATTTCAACAAGAGCTGATGCCTGGCCTTGGCTGCATACTGAAGATTACAAACATGCCCATAGCATTCTGTGCAAAAGACAGAATGAGTCAGATTCAACCACGGTTATGTCCAAGTACCACTGATTTCAATGGAGGCCTAAACACAACCTACATCTTTCATATTGCTATCAATGACATTTAACTTTGGCCTGGACCATGCCTTCTGCATGCAAATGCAGACAATGCAAAGAAGCTGCTAATAAAAAGCCTTGACTTTGCAGTAACTAAGACTGGATTAAAGTGAGGTAATGTTCAGAAATCCCTTCTAACTAGGGTTGCATTTTGTGTGCCTAAGGGGCAGCTTCCATGTGCATCAGTGTTGTTCAGAAACAAATGTATTTCTTCTAGAAGAGAAGAAAAGCATGGAAGTTACCGCTTATTTCAAAGTAAGAGATATAAGTACAGCAGCAACTGCCTCCGAACTGCACCACAGAAATGATGCCCTGCTCCTCCTCCCTGTTACCTAAAACCAGGAACAAGACAGAGAGGGCCCTCTGAAGATTTCCATAGCACAGTCTCATGTTCAACAAAACTGCACATGGGATTCATTTTCACCAGGAGACATTCAATACAGGCAAGGAACTGATCAAAGCAAGGGCATATCAGGGTGGGATCATACAACTATTTGTTTCCAAAGAGGAAAAATCACCCAAAACAAAAAAATTAGAAATGGCCTTTAAATGATGAATAGTATTCAGAGAGGCCCACAAATGTTGACTTGACATAGTAGTCAATAACTGTTCCTAACAATCAGTGGAATTCATTTTATATTTCCTACATCACAACAGAAAAGTGATCATGTATCTTTTGAACCTGATGCCCAGAAAAGAAATTGTGTAGAAGACAACCAATGGCTGGGATGTGTAACTCCAGCCCTTAATAGTGAGGTTGACAATATTTCGGTAGAAGACATAGATGGGAACTGTTCGGGAAGTGTCACACATTGCCTCTCCCAGCCTTAAAAGAAAGTTACTCATGGTATTGGGGAGGGAGGTGGTTACTATAAGATTTCTCTACTGGTCACCAGAAATAAATGTTGGGTCTCCACTGGGCAGGTCTATCCTGGATAAGCAATAAATTTCTGTCAGGGATTGCTATAGAGAGCGATCTATAAATGTGCATCAGCTCCAGTTCCTATGGACACAATGAGAGAGGGAGATATCCACACACAGGACAAAAGAGACACATGGGGTTTATCCTCATAACCACTTTTCTGGACTTCTTTTTCAAACTTTTGAAAACAAAATCACTTGGCTCAGCTGTATGGGATTCTTTTACCCACACCATAGCTTGCAAAGCTGTCCATCTGTATTGGTGAGGCCAAACCATATCAATGATTCACCGTGCACACATTCATTGACTGCACAATAAAACTTCAGATGCATGGATTAAAAGAAGCCCTCAAAGTGTTCATGTGAATTTATCCATAGAAAAGGGCAAAAAGGGTCAACTGGATAGAAGACAAAAATGACACACAGACCCAATTGGGTAATAAATAAATAAATACAATGGTCTGTCTCTAAAATCTTATTGTTATAAGTAAACAAAGTCAGTAATCCCTCGTACTCCTGAACTCTGGCATGCTCCATACTCTCCTGGTTGGATCAGTGCCCCTCTCAACATCTTCTGAAATGGTCTTGATGTCACTGCTGAATGGGGAAATTCTGGAACGGGACCTGAAATTTGTGAGGGAAAGGCTGGTTTTGTGCTTTGTGTTCCACTGCCTGGCAAGCTTATTTGCCGCTTCTTCCTCTTTCATTTTCTCAATAACATCATGGAGAGCAGAACGGAACAGCCGAGATACTTCTGTTGCTTCTGGTTCATATTCAGCAATGAGTTGCCGGAATCTGAGGGATGATAAAAGTCAACTAGTTTACAATGTTAGAATGAAGGGAAAAGCACCACTATATGTTCACATCTTACAAGAAGTTCAGACTCCCCCTTAAAACGGAAATGGAGGGTGGTTCTTTTTAAAATATAAACATTGTGTTAGTTTCATTCCAATTATAGTGGAGAACTATTAAGCCAGTTTACATTTTGACACCCAGATTTTTTAAAATAAAGAACTATTTATTTTTAAAGTGCTGGTTAAATGGCAGAGTAGAAATAAATGGACAGTTCTCTCAATGGAAGGCAGTGGCAAAGCTGCAATGGGGTGGGGGTGGGGGTGTGCACCATTGGCGTCATGTGGGGTGAAAAAATCACCCCCAGGCCCCCCTCCCAGGGGTGGGGCATGGTGGGGGCATGGGCGGATCGGGGCAGGGGTGCATGCGGGCAGGTCATGCCCTGGGTGCAGTTTCCTCTCCCTCCGTCCCTGATGGAGGGAAGTAAGCTGTGGGGTCCCAGAAGTATTGTTATTAGCACAGGTGCTACTAAGGGCTAATCTTCGAGACATTGACTATATGAGGAGCAGAGAATTGCAGCACAAGGTTATGAAGCCCATGAAGCATTGATTTGATAACAAAAAAGGGGGGGATCACGTAATGGCAGCCATGGATCATTTTGAGGGGGTGAATGTGGACATATATCATGTTAAAGGTGGGATTCAAAACATTTTAGAAACATTTTAGGTGTTTTATGCAGAAAGGGCCACAGCGTACAGAAGTGAAAAAGGCAAACTCTGTTTTGGGGATTATTAGGAAAGGGATTGAAAGTAAAACAGCTGACATTATAAATCTATGGTGTGCTCTCATTTGGAATACTGTGTGCAGTTCTGGTCATCATATCTCAAAAAGGACACTGCAGTGCTAAAAAAATACAGAAGAGGGCAACCAAGATGATTAAGTGGTTGCACAATTTTTCCTGCGAGGATAGGCTGAAAAGTCTGGGGCTTTTCAGTTTAGAAAAAAATGACTATAACATAACAGAAGTTTATGAAATTATCCATGTGGAAGGGAAAATAGACTAGTGGTTCTCAATCTTCCTAATGCCGCAACCCTTTAATACAGTTCTTCATGTTGTGGTGACCCCCAATCCTAACATTTATCCATTTTATAGATGGAGAACACTGATGCAGAGAGTCTTAGGCAACCCCTGTGAAAGGGTCGTTTGACCCCTAAAGGGGTCCCGACCCCCAGGTTGAGAACCACTGGAATAAATACAACTTTTTCTCCTGCTCCCAAAATACTAGAACTTGAGGGCATCCAGTGAAGTCGATGGGAGGTAGATTCAGGATGACCAGAAGAAAACACTTCATTAAAGAATTAGAACGAGTGATTAAAATGTGAACTGCTGCCAGAGAACTGGAGTAAAAAAAATATCTCCACAAAACTGATATCGCCACAAAACTGAGAAAAGTCTCAGTTGAACAAAACCTGTATCATTTTTTTAAAACCTTTTGGGGGTTAAAAAAAAACCCAAATCCCACCACAGATTTTAATAACAGTTGCCCTCAGTGATCATGGCTAGGCAACTATATTATTGCTAGCCTTCCAGCCTTGACTTCTGTTAGTAAAAGGAATGGGGAAGGGAGAAAGACTCTTTCCAGAGGGAACGCTCATCATGGCCTTCCCCAGCTGCAGTCACCAGCTGACTTGATACCATGTGATTTGCATGATTCACCCAGTCCCAGCAGCTAGCTATTGTCCTACTACAGCCATTCCATGAACGCCTGTGTAGTATTGTGATTTAGAGTTTTGAACTACATCTGGAAGACCCACGTTTGAATCCCAACTCTGCCATGGAAGCTGCCTAAGTGATTTTACGCCAATTACAGGTTTGTGGCCTAATCTGACTCACAGGGTTGTGAGGATAAAATAGAGGAAAGGACAGTGATATAAACTGTTTTGGGTCCCCACTGTGCAGAAATGCTCTAAATAAATAATATAGATGAAGAATCAGGGGGGGGGGGGTGCAGATAAAAGGCAGGGGAGAGAAGGAAACAGGAAAGGGAGGATATGGATGGTTTCAGGAAGAGGGGGGGAAGTACTGTGGGGTAAGGGATACAGAGGGAAATGAGGTGACCTCTGCAAGCCCTTGTAGGTTCATCACTGTGCAACTGGGCCCAGCCCAGCATCCAGCACCACTCAGGAGCTCATTCCGCACATGCAGAATAATGCACTTTCAAACTGCTTTCAGTGCTCTTTGAAGCTGTGCGGAATAGCAAAATCCACTTGCAAACAGTTGTGAAAGTGGTTTGAAAACGCATGATTTTGCGTGTGCAGAAGGGGCCAGGGAAAGCTTAAAGGGGGGAGGGAAGATAAAAGGAAGGTTAGTTGTCAGGTGAGAAGGAGAGAAGCAACCAGAAACTGGCTATGGGTGCTTTTGGAGAAGGAAAGAGGAAATATTGCAGGAGGAGAAAATAAGATTCTTCCCCACAAGTCCCTGGGGGTCCCCTGCTTGTAACCTTACAACAGTCAACTATTAGATCTTAGTTTTTCTCTTAAGGCCGCTTTCATATACTAACCAAATATGGGAACTAAAAATGCAACACAGTACAAAAGTAAGTATTGTCAGTATCACAGACACACACGGCTGTCTCATCAGTACACAGAAACACACCACTGTGAAACATACAGAATTCCCCTCATTTTCCAAAAACTCAAATTGTGGAATAAGAATTAACCACTATCTTGAAATCCCAACCCACTCATATAGGTCCCAACCCACTCATTGTAGTCCTGAATTTTCATGGAAAAAATAGAAAAGTTCTTGGTCACTGAAGGCTTCATACCTGATAATAACAGGACCACAGTATGAAGGGCATATTTTGGAACACAAGTCCTCCAGTTGCAGACGTTCCCCTGGACTGATATCATAGCTGTGCTTCTGATAGCTGATCAGCCAACTATAGTCCACACCTGTCTTTATCTTGCGGTACTCATTCTCTCTGTCCCGCTGCTGTTTCTCAGCTTCCTTGATTTGCCAGTCCAGCTCCATCATAAGGGTTTCCACCACCATTTCTGTGGGACTCCTTTGGGACATTCGTCTTGGAGGTTCATTCCACTTGAACCAAGAAGTCAGCGACATGGTTTCTGTAAAGGGCAAATGGAAGGTTACAACATATTCATATTTTCAGCTGGAAAAGTGAATGTTTCAGATTTGGGTCTTGCATAGATTGGGGCCAAATACACCAAGATTATGGAGTAAAGTTCATGCTCTGATAAAAGTGAATGGTCAAAAATTTGGAATGCTGCTCCTCCCCACCATTTCATCCCTTCTAGAAATGGCAGTAGTGTTGAGATGGAGAAGAACTGCAGAGGAGCTCCACTCACAGGATGCAAGTACTTCTGATGTTATCCTTGCGCTATGTAAAAAGAGCCCTTCTAGCTCAGACTTATGTTGTATGTCTAGACCAAAATTTTGTTTCACAATGTAGCTAACCAATTGGTCTAAAGCCCCAACAAACAGGGAAGATATACATGAAGTTGAGTCACATCACTGGTTTCTACTCTGACTGGTGATGGCTTTCAGGTAGAAGGAGATCTTTCATATCATCTACTAGCAGACCATTTAACTGGAGATGCCAGGGAATGAAGTTGGGACTTTCTACATGTAAAACATATACTCTACTATTAAGCTATGGCCATTCCCAACCAAGGCTCCCCAGTATTGCCTCCCAGCACTGATATTTAGAGGTTTATTGTCTCTGAATGTCATGGTTCCCCTTAGTTACCATGGCTAGTAGTAATCAATGAACCTATCTATGAATTTCATCCCCTTTTCAAGTCATCTATGTTACCAAACATTAGCAGTGAATTCCAAAATGTAACCACTTGTTCAATAAAGAGGCACCAATTGTTGTCCCTCCTGAATCTACTGCCTATCAACTTCAATAAGTTCCCCTTAGTTTATTACTAAGAACATAAGAATCCTGTTTCACACAGTGGAAGGTCAACAGCTTGTTGAAGGGGAGTATTTGTTGCTTGTTATTTTCCATTTTCAGTATTTCTGATGTTTTAATTATTTATTTACATGGAATGTTTATGATTGGAAGCCACTTGGAGCTTTGTAGAAAAAACACTATAGAATTATATTAAACAAACATTCTAATAATATTGTACCACTATCTTTATTTAGGAGACAGAAAGCCTCACCAAACAGTTGCTGCATATTAGGCCTCCTGTTTAATCCCCATACCTAATTATCCTAACAGCAGGACATGTGATCCAAATCTATTATTCCCCATTGCACTTAGAATAATTCCATATACAGCAGGGCCAAACAGAGGCTGGAAGAGAAGCATACAACTGGAGTTTCCACCTTTGTCACAGAATTATTCAGATGTTATATTTCCCTTCAGAAATTCACAAAGAGGTTCATACACATGTGTGGAATGACAGATGAATGTGTGAGACTCATAGCTCCAGTATCTTTATTTGCAGATCCTGCCACAGTGAGCATTCTGCCTCTTGGGTAATTTTTGTTTACAGTATTTCACTTTTTAAATGCCCTGAGACAAAGGTCGAATCCCCACTACTGTCTTAGCCAGGTTTCAGAACACAAACTAACCAGGTTTGAGGGACGACCTCCCCAGTCGAATCCCCACTACCGTCTTAGCCAGGTTTCAGAACACAAACGACCTCAAATCTGGTTAGTTTGTGTTCTGAAACCTGGCTAAGACGGTAGTGGGGATTCAACCGGGGAGGTCATCCCTCAAACCTGGTTAGTTTGTGTTCTGAAACCTGGCTAAGACGGTAGTGGGGATTCGACCAAAGAAAACACTAAGGAGTGGAATTGAATAGATAAGGATACCAATGAAATCATAACCAAGTATCTGTCCATAGTTTCCATAGGATTTAGTTGTGATTAATTTTTCTGGGACTGTATCCAAAGATATTGCAATCCACACACATTCTAATTAAATTGTTTAGTTAGTTTTTATCCCATCCTTTCCCAACGACTCAGGTTCAAGGCGGCTTCCAATTAAATTCATAAAAGTTAAAATATATAAATAACATTAAAACCCCAGTTAATAGAACTCAATGGCACTTTAACACAGCCGAGGGGGTGGGGCAGTCAAAAAAGAAAGTTTAGGGCAATTAAAATTCTGATAGGAAAAGGAAAAAACAATGATATAACAATAGATAATAGAGGAAAAGTAGGGACAGGGGAAAGGAAACCATTGCGGTCCTCAACCATAGACCTGGAGGAACATCGCACTCTTGCAGGCTTTACAGGACTGTATCAGATCCCACAGGGCCCAGGTCTTACTTCAAAGAGTGTTCTACCAGGCCACAGCAAAAAAGGCTTCGGCTCTGGACGAGGTCAGTTGGATGCTTTTGGGGCCAGAAACTACCAGTAAATTGTCTCCTGATGAGCAAAGCACTCTTTGGGTGGGGGAGGTATATTCAGAAAGACAGTCCCACAAATATATCTAAAATATACATCTCCTAAAGTCATCAGGAATGTATGATTGTCAAAAACCAAGTTACCCATTAGCCAGACCACTTGTAGTACATGTGGACTTCTCTAAAGGGTTTATTAGATACCATCTGGACACAATGGACTTCAGTATTGAGTAGCGCAGTCAGACTGAGCCACAGAAGTGGAGTGAAGGGGGTGGGGGTGAAAGAATACTAAATTTTGTTTTGAATCTTCCACATTTTCATCCTGTCCTTCCTCCAAGAAGCTCAAAGACAGGAATTGGTACAAAATTACCCAGAAAGCTTCAGACAGAGTGGAGATTTTAAACTGGGTCTCCTAGGTCCCTTTCCAATACCATGCACTTCTCATCCTTCATTAGGTCGATTACTCTGTGCCCTCTCCACCTCCCCCTGCTTATTCTTTTAATAGAGTGCAGTGTAGTCTGATGATGTTTGGGTTGGTTAGAAGCGTGTAGGGGAAGAAAATATTTTGGCTTCCACCACTCAGGTATGGGCCTAGTTCAGGAGGGCCCAGAGCACCCTCTCTGCCCCAGACTGCTTCTTTTCCCAACAGGGAATACCTTTCAGGTGTCCAAATGAGGTGGAAGGACCAGGCAAAATAACAGTTTATTAAGGAGATCTAATAACAACAATAATGAGATCAGAAAAGCCAGTAAACAAAACAATAAAAATACTAATGCATCTTATCTTTACTGTCCCTATCTATCTCTTGGAACTAGGCTTCAGGCTAACTTACTCCTTCCTGAATGAGGGATCGTTCCATCTGCAGTCACCCCTCATCCCTGCTCCTTAGGAGCGAACCACCCACACTTTAGGTCAAGGTCTTTTAACCATTCTTCCCAGGAACTACTCCTGCCAGTCTGATTGGTCCCGATTTTTCTTCCAAATCCTCTTTTACCAATCACAAGGCCCAGAAGTGCCTGGAATACTTAATATAGGCCTCCCAGGGGGCTATAAACCACACTCTAGGCTTAGGATCATGACAGAGTCATTTTTATCCCTGTTGCAGATGGGGTTGGCAGGTCCCTCTGGCTACTGGTGGGGGATGGTGGCCCAATAGGGCTGCCAGATTCAGGTTGAGAAATGCCTGGAGATTTGGGGGTAGAGTCTGGGGAGGCCATAGTTTCCACCCATTTTCTCTGTAGTCTGGAAATTAGCTGTAATTTCAGGGGACCCCGACATCCCAGCTGAAGGCTGGCATTCTTATCACAGAAGGGGAAACACAGAGAGCAGCTCATGAAACTGGCATTACATTCTTGTACATTCTTAGTTTCTATTTACTTACTACCAAAGTGGAGAACAATTCTTTGGATCTGGCATCATGTTGAATACCATCTCCAAGATTTCAATTTTAATTACAGTCTGAGAAAGTACACTTGGTTGATGAGCAAGATCCACAACGCTTTCTCTTGGACAGCCTCAATGGCTAGGCTTTACTTTATGTGTGGTGTTTAATCATCATGTGTCATTTCAGTAAGACTTTTGTCTTCCTGAAGTAGGATTTTCCTCAGAAGAGGAAATGGCTATTTGAGGAGATTACCTATTTGGGGAAATTACCACTTGCATGAGTTATGTGGATAGTTGAATTAAACGTTCCTTTATATTGTGGAGGCATCTTTTATATAGGGCACCTTGCACAAAGTTTGGTTGACAGTTGGCTCTTAGAGATCTGTAACAGAACAAAAGACTTCCAACATCCACGAATAGTGGAAGAACAATAGCTTTGAATGAGGAGCGGTGGGATGCATATCAGTGAGCAAGTGGTTGTTTTGAAGCTTCGGGGACAACACGGCATGATCCTTAGAGCCTCTGCAACTACTATATCAGCACTTGCCAACAAACATAACAGCAAGTAAGGGTTGGAGCTCTACTTTCCATGTCTCAGGAGTCCAGTGGAACCTTATCCAGCATAAGCTTTTGAGAGTCAGAGTTCACTTCATCAGATATGGCTCAGAAGTTTCCAATCCCAGGTGCCACTTTTCTATTACAACGCATTGCTTGCAAGGTATACTTTCCAGGGGAGAAGTGGCAGGCAGATGAACTGGTACCAAATCTTTAGCCCACTCACTTTCCCCCTGCAACTCTCCCCACATGTGTTGTAGTCTTCCCAGCCAGGATTCCAGCCCCTGTCTCCATTGTGAGAAGATTATATAACATGCTTGTTGTACTGTGAAGATAAACAGCAGTAATGCTCCAAAGTGGATGCTTTTCAGAAACCTATGCTCTTCATTTAAAGTAGTTTACATGCATTTAGAAGGCTCCTATCGTAACAGCCACATGTCAAAAATGCACTCTGTTCAACTCTGTAACATGCATCTATGTGGGTTTCTTCACCAAACTGCACAATGCAGAAATACACACAGAGAAGCCAAGGTTGTAAGAACATAAACAGAACCTATTGGATCAGACCAGTGATGCTTCTAATCCAGCATACGGTTTCACACAGCATCCAGCCATTTGCCCAGGAGGGCCAAACTAATAGGGCATAGGAGCAGAGAACAGTCACTCTCCCCAGTCTTCTTATGTGTTACAAGATGGAAATAAATACATATCCATTTCCAATTTAGAAGTGGCTAAGTGTCTTAGGGCATCTCTACACTTAAAATATACACCATAATATTTTACTGTACACTTAAAATATAAAATGTGATTGCAAGAGACCAGTGGCGAAGCCACCAGGGGACAGGGGGGTGTGCTGTGCACCGGGCGCACAATTTTGGGTCACGTGGGGGGCGCAAAATTCCCCCCAGACCCTTCCCCCTTCCCCCTGTGGCACTCCCCCCCATGGCACCCCCCCACACATTACAAACCAAGCAGGCTGGAGAACAGGCTTCAAAAGGCCCTGATGGGAACTACATTTCCCAAGGTCTCCTGGGAAATGTAGTTCCCACCAGGGCCTTTGAAGCCTAGAAGGGAACAGGCCTGTTCTCCAGCCTGCTCGGTTTCTAAAGTAAGGGGGGGGCACCGAGGGGGCGCCACGTGTGGGGGGGTGCTGCCGAGGGGGTTGCCACACCAGGGGGATGAAAAAGCCAGAGTACGCACCGGGCGCACTCTGGCCCAGCTACGCCTCTGCAAGAGACATACATTTGCAGACATGTATAATTCAGGTAGCATCTCCAGTTCAAAAGGCCAGGCAGTAGCTAATGTGAAAGACCTCTGCCTGAGACTTTGAGAGCCACTATATACCCTTTTCAACAAAAAGAACTAAGTAGAATTGTAATTTCATCCATCACGTGCTGGATCGTCTTTGTTTCAAAATGTTCTTCTTGGGTCCTAGTGCCTACCTAGTTCTGTTAGGATACACCAGTAGACAATACTGACTTTGACAGACCAACATTCTAACCCAGTATAAGGCAATTTCATTTATTATTTGTCTATTTAGAAAATCTGCACCCTGCCTTTCTGCCCTGATCAGGGCCACCAAGAGGACTAGCATACATAATAAAAATACATTTCTAAAACAATTAAAACCATGCCATAATATACATACATAAAAACAAAAGATAAAATATACAGCAGGAAGGTGGAATCACTGAAGGAACACCAAACAAAACTAAAAAGTCTTCACCCACTGGCAGAAGACAGCAACAAAAAGAGAAGAATGAGTCACTCTAGGGAGAAAGTTCTAGAGTTTTGGTGCCACTACCGAGAAAGTCTCCTTGCATGATGCCACCCACCTAACCTTAGAACCCATGGCGCAGCTGTCAGATAGGTTCATAGTAGACAGTCTTTCGGGTGTGCTGATTCCAAGCCACACAGGGCTATAAGGTCAACACCAACACCTTGATTTGTGGCCAGAAACAGACCAGAAGCCAATGAAGATGGGCTAGGAAGGATTGATATGGACCCTATAACCTACTCCAGCCGACATCCTGGCTGCAATATTCTGCTCAAGTTGAAGTTTCTAAACACTTTTCAAGGACAGCCTCATGGACAGGCCATTACAGTACTCTAATCTAAATGTAACCTCACAGTGGCCAGATCTCTTCTGCTTGGGAAAGACAAGTTAACTGGTTCATGTATTTATTAAAACATTTGTCTCCTGCTTTTCTTCATGGTTCAAGTCAGTTTACTATTATAGCAAAAGCAGAAAAAGGTAATCCTAGCCATAGCTGCCACCTGCTTATCCAGCAGTTGGCCTGGGTCCAAGAGCACCCCCAGGCTTCATGTGTGCTCATCACGTTCATGTACAGCTGCAGTGATTCCCTACATTCGATAAAGTTGAAGAGACCTGCAGATTTCTCTGGTTAGTGCACTGGAAGGGAAGTTTCCTCTGCTACTCAACAGGAATTATATAATTAGTTACTTTTTCTTTAAAACTGACTCTAAGAGCATAATTCTATGCTATATGCCAATTGCTACTTTTGTCAGCACCATTTTCCCCTTCCAATTTTCCAATTGCACCATTTTCCCCTTCCAATTTTCCCATCACAGTAGCCCTGTTCTTGTACAGTTTACACTGGATTTTTCTTTGTATGTGCATTGAGCAATTCTTACATTACATTCAATGCACATACACTTGAATGTGTGACACAAATCCCACATTTATCTAGATACTGATTCCTAATTTCATTTGTAAAGTGAATGCCCATTGGCTCTTTCTTATGAACAGGTTCCACACATACATGCAGAATGTACATGTTCTCTATAACATGTGAACAAGGTTAATTTTGCACAGGGATATGGGTATTTTTGTGATGATACCACACCTTTGGGGAAAGGGGGTCTCCCAAGTTCTGAGGGAGAAATAGAGAGAAATCAATGCAATGCAATCAATGCAACCTTATATAAGAGCACTGGAACCTTTAATTTTTACACACTCAAATGTGTGAAATATGTGTGTAACAGGGAATTATGCTTTCATCAACCAATGTAATAAATCTCTCAGCCCAAATATTTAGTCTTTCCATTGGTGTCTGATGTCCTAGAGCAGTGATTCCCAATCTGGGAGCTGGGGATTCCTGAGAGGCATGAAGTTATTACAAGGGGGTGCACAAATTCATATGCTCAATAAGGATTTCATTTTGATTTTTTATATTATGTATTTTCCCAATCAATGGATACTAATAGTACAATTACTATCATGTGGGTGGGGAGTCTGTGCAGTATTTTGATGCTTCAAATGGTTCCTCATACATGAAAAGATTGGGAAGCACTGCCCTAGAGCTCAGACAGATGGTGTGTATGAACACATCCAGAACTCTCCTTTCAAATCTCAGTTCAGTCACAAACTCAGAAGATAAGCCTTTATGTTCTCATCCTATCTTCAATACAGGACCACTAATTCTAGTATACATCACATGGCAGTTGTAAAAATCACCAAGATACTTTAAAAATTTGGAAGTGTGCCATATAAACACTACACATGATTAGAGACAAAAATGTTGGGAAAACAAGGTTGGATTTTTATAAAAAATCCTTGATATTATAACTTTAGATTGGGCAGAAACTTGAAGGAATTCAAAGCTATTATTCCATACCTCTTTAAGAATGGTTACATCACAACATGCTGTGCTGAAAGAAGGATATCAGGAAAGCTTTCCAATATCAGGGACGCTGGAGTAAAACCCCGTAAAGAAACATTATTGACTCACTGAGTTGTAATCCTCAATTAGTGTAATTGACTCGCTACAGTGTAGTGACTCACTTCAGTGTAGTGACTCACTACAAAATAGTGAGTCAAAGGTTCAAATTTAATTCCAGATCGTTTACATAACATGCTTTTTAAAAAAAAAACACCCATATCAATGATATTATTTGAAAACAGACTGTGGTGTTTTCAGCAATGGATACAACACTTTTCTTGCATTATACATTCCAGGCTTCAATAGGATTGTTGAGATTTTATAGAAATGATTGATGACATTACTTAAGTCAAGAAAGATACACAGTCAGGCCTAAGCTATGAATGTCAAATGACTCCCTTCTTAAGATGCATACTTTTAAAGTGTCCCATTAATCTGAAGTGGCAGCCAAGACAGGAACACTTGTTCAGGCATACCTCTGGAGATCTGCAACTAATTGTTTTTCATAATTCGTCATTAAAGCTGAATAAAGAAGATCTGTGCATAGGAACAAAAATGTCTCCACCGCAACAAATACATAATATCATTACAATGACATTTTCTACTGGACCCACATGTTTCAGAAGAAGCATACAATGTTTTGTGCTCAATTTGAGTTCAGTAGTAGCTTAGAGTTCTAGTGTGGTGTAGTGGTTAACAGCAGGTGGATTCTAATATGATGAACCAAGTTTGTTTCCCCCACTCCTCCACATGAAGCCTGCTGGGGGACCTTGGGCTAGTCACAGTTCTCTCAGATCTCAGCCCCCCCTACTTCACAAAGTGTCTGATGTGGAGAGAGGAAGGGAAGGAGTTTGTAAGTCGCTTTGAGACTCCTTATGGTTGAGAAAAGTGGGATATAAATCCAAACTTTTCTTCTTCTTAAAGACCAGCAAGATTTTCAGGGTCTAAACTTTTTGAAGTTACCCACACGTCTTCATCAAGCGTGTGTAACTGCAATGTGAACTGCCAGCCATTGTATCATCTTTTCACTTAGCAGTGTTTCCACACAATATTGCTATTTCCAAAAAGTAGCTGATACTGACAATGAAACAGTTTATGACAGGCAACAGTGTGATGCCATGGTTGCTGCTATATATTATGGTCATAGTGGTAGTAAATCACCAGAGAACATTTTTAGCAGTCTGCAAACGCTGACCTAGGTAAGACTGTCCAACACCAATCCCAGCCAAATGGTTCAAAAGAAAACCATAATATCTCCTGAAAAGTCTAGCAGAAACAACTGGTGGTGCAGGGGATTGCCTCCATGCCATTCTTGGGAAGCTTTATCAGAGGGATCAAAGTAAGTTCTGTTCCAAAACTGGAGCTATACCTGACTGAAATAAGTCGAGATATTCAGTTCCACTCCAAACTACTTGAAGTAAGACAAGTACTAGCCATTTGAGAACATTGCCCAAAAAGAAACTACTAGAAATCAGCCAGTAATTAATTGGATCCTCAGGATAAGAATTATTTTTTCTAATGGTAGATGAACTAGTGCCTCTTATACATCACTCCTTTTTTCATGGATGCATTCAGTTCTGTATGTTTTTGACATGACCCAAGAGTTGCAAAAGTTGAAGGAAATGATAATAGGTTGCACATGAACCAATCTAATGGGTCCCCCATTTCCCTGAAGAGCCAGTTCCTAGACCTAGACATATGGTAATATCATGAACCTGACTTTTCCACTGATCATTAGCAAAGTGATGTCCAAAAAGACAGGACATAATCCAAGATAAACCTTGACTTTTATGCACTTTATTATAGCTGATACAGGACCAACAGACTGAAAATGTTGTTCAGCGTCATAACATTAAATCCCATTTTTAGACAGCTTAGTTGCACACTGATTAGATTTTTAAATTTAAATCAAAACATTCTTAGATGTACCCACATGATCTTCAGCCTATCATGACCCAGTTATGCTAAAGTACTTTGATTTAAACTGATTTAATTTATCTGCAGTCAATAAAACTAAATCAGCTTAACGCTCAAGTTCATGGGATATGATGGTCTAGGAAATCTAAAAACTAACTCTCAATCTGTACAATCTAGCTACACTGAATCATGGATCATAGCTTTAGGGACAAGATTCCACTGAATCATAATCTTATTCATGTTCCACTGGAACATAACAGATTACAAATATCTGGATTTTCTGATGAAAGTATTTAGCTTGAAGCAGGAAATGCATTGCTCTTAGTTCCTAGAACTGAAGGGAAAATTACAAATTACATGTAATAATGCCCAAAATGTCACTACTGTAACCACCGTCATTTATTACTTATCAAATCTATATTAGGCACTTATACAGAATTAAAATGACATCTCTGTCTGCAGAATAACAATAAAATGCAAGAAAACAAGAAAGGGATACAGAAAATGATAAAACTATACATTAATGATGGTGGACTGAAAGAAGTAAAAAATAAACAAAGTAAAGATTATATAGAGGTATTGCGGCGGGGCGGGGGGGGAGGTAGAGAAGCCAGAGAAGCAAAAAAGAAACATCAAAGAGTCCAATGGGACAAAAAAGGCCTAAAAAAACCATTATTAACTAAATAACCAAAAGGCCTAAATAACCATTATTACACGAAAAGGGCCACAAGAAAGAGAAGTAATAGCAAAAGGAAATGCAGATTTAGTAAGAAGATTAGCATTTGATTAATTCAAGTACAAAAGAGAGGAAACAGAAGAGAAATAAAAAGGGGCAAAACCAGGTTTGGTTTGGCTACTTATGCCCATACCCTCCCTGATTGGAAATTTCCTGTCACAGCCATTTTTACCACTGCAGAATTTCAGACCTCAATGCACTTTACAAATACACATCTAAATTTAGAAGGAAGAGAGCACCTAGGGGTTGATTTGGAAAATTGGGCGAGTGGAAGCACTACTTCCCTTATCTCTTTTCCATTAAAAAACCACAGCTCCCAAAATACTTTGTTTAAGAAGGTCATTTTAACCTGACCTGTACTTTGGCCTCAGTTCAAGATCCTGTAGATACAGAAAAGGTTGACACTAGCTTCTTCTTCCCTGCTCCAAGGAAATCTTGGCCTCACCTATGATTAGAAACACATACAAGGGTCTATCCAAAGGTAAAAAGGCTGCCCTTGCGGTCTAAAATGCCCATACACATGCACGTGCCTTCACACAATCAAGGTTGTCAATTTGGACAGCTCTGATCACCTTTGCGTGTAAGGAGTGAACAGGACTGTCAGCTCCGAGTTCAGAAATATCTGGAGATTTGAGGGTGGAGCCTGGGAGAGCGAAGCTTGGGGGCGGAAGGGGCCTGGGTTGGGTGTAATGCCATGCCCTTCACATTCCAAAGCAGTCCTTTTCTCCAGGAGAAGCAGAATAAATGTTTTAAATAAATGATTCATAATATCTGCAGATCAGTTGAAATCCCAGATCCCACCTGAAGGTTGGCAACCCTAGAAGTGAATGTCTCACAAGCCAATTGGAGCATCCATCAATGGGCTGATAATATTATCTATCTATCTCTCTATCTATCTATCTATCTATCTATCTATCTATCTATCTATCTATCTATCTATCTATCTATCTATCTATCTATCTATCTATCTATCTGCCTGCCTGCCTGCCTGCCTGCCTGCCTGCCTGCCTGCCTGCCTGCCTGCCTGCCTGCCTGCCTATTTGGATTTCATAGACCGCCTCATCCCCGAAGGGCTCCAGGCGGTTTACAACAGCATCCAATAATCAGTAATTAAAACAACATTTAAAAACCCTTAACATTCAATAAGCAGCGTACCAATCCCCCCTAGCCACCAGCAAGGAGATGGTAGCCTGGTAGGGTTGCCAGATCCAGGTTGGGAAACGCCTAGAGATTTGGGAACGGAGCATGGGGAAGACAGGGATCTCAGTAGGGTACAGTGCCATAGAATTCACCATCCAAAACATCCATTTTCTCCAAGATAACTGATCTCTGTAATCTGGAGGTAAGATGTCATTCCAGGGGATCATCAGTTACCACCTGGAGGCTGCAATCCTTAGCCAATAATAATGCCAGGAGTATATGTGCACATATACACAATGCACTGAACACTGTCACACTGTACTCAACAGAACTCAAAAAGGCTCAGCTGTGGCTAGATATGCCCTGTCTTTGTTTGGCAATATATAAAGAAATTCTATCACTCTGAATCAACTAATTGCTGAACAGTCCCTAGGGGCCGAGCTCCTTTAGGCCTTACCATGTGTTTTGTTAAGCCTAATTTGTATCCACTGCATTATTCAGAGCAAACACACTTTGTGAAGCTCCTGTCTCACCAGCGTTGTCTTCTGGGTTTTGGCCATTGCATTGCTTTACTTCTCCAGGAGTCATCCCAGGTCTCAGAATAGGAGAGAGGGGGCTCAGGATTGCACCACGAAAGTTCTGTATCTCTTTCCTGTAGCAGTATTCCTAAAAATTACAGCACACCTCTCCTTCTACTCCTCCCTGGCCTGGCTGAGGAGGCACATTTATGCTTCAGTCCCACCCTACCAATCAGGCCCACCTCTGGGCCCTGCCCCTATACCCTGAGTCATTATCTGGGCTAGAGGTTGGAGTACCAATCTCTCTCCCCACCCCTAGTCTACTGCCCCATACTAGCTGGCCCTCTCCCTTTCTCACCAGCTGGCAGGATGGGTTCTGAGGCTTGTTGTTCCCTGGCATCGTCTTTGTTCTCCTGGCACTGGGAGGTGTTGTCATCACCCAGTGCCCAAGGCTGTGGGGTTCAGGAGGGAAGTGGTGAGGTCCATGTCAAGTTGTTGGTTCTACTTGTCACCCAGGGTCCTGTCTTGGTAATTCTAGCCAAGTCGGCAGAGGCTTCCTGAGGTACAAGTGGAGTAGGTGGGTCCTGTTCAGTTCTTGCAGTGTTAGAGAAGTTCCCTACTTAGAAAGAGGTGCTTCAGTTGAAGATGGGTCATATTATGGCCCCAGATATACAGACATACGCTTATTTACACTTACCATTATTCTGTTGAATGTACTCTATCACTTCATTTTGCTGCTTGGGATATTATACTTGTCTATCACACAGCAGTCAGAAGTGTTCTGCTATCGATTTAAATCCCTTGCTTCCTTTAAAAAAATTACAGCAGGGATTTCAACCCATCACAACTCTTTTTGATAAAAGCTTTGATCTTCCATTGATCAAATGCTATTTCAATAAATATAAGACTTTCTCAAAGCAGGCATATCTTGAGACCATGTGAGAAACAGAGTTGTTTTTGGTGACAACAGGACAAACTATTTCTGGTTTTGAATACTGTCAAAAAAGGATTGCTTTTGTTGAGAGAATTGTATAAAATAGCTTTAAAGCGATACTATCCGGACTGAGTACCTTTCCCACAGACAAACAGTCATTATTAAAACCCAGTTTTAAAAGTCTCCATTTTAAGTCTGTGGTTACTGAATTCAAGAAGTAACAGTACTAACTTCTTCCTATACATACACAATCATTCAGGTTCATAAATGTTGGTAATAATTCACTATATATTAATTAAGCAATAATTCCACTTAACAGATTCCAGGGACATTAGACACACAAACAAACCAAAAATTGGTTTATACTTTGGATCACAATGAACATTGTTGAAGGCTTTTACGGCCGGATTCAACTGGTTCTGGTGGTTTTCCGGGCTGTGTGGCCATGGTCTGGTGGATCCTGGTCCTAACGTTTCACCTGCATCTGTGGCTGGCATCCACAGATGCAGGTGAAACATTAGGAACAAGATAAGCCAGACCATGGCCACACAGCCCGGAAAACCACCAGAACCAACAATGAAAATTGGCCTGGGAATCAAGTCCTTGCTGTGCCATAATTTCCATCAGGTAATCTTTGATAAATACTCTTTCAGGCGTAAATAATAGGGATAACACAGACATGTTGAGAAGAAGTGTGATATTTGCTCATTTGTGAACACTACTGCAGAGATTATCTGCTCCACAGAACAGAGAATGAGCTGCGTGGCCTTTAGCAGTGCTAACCTTATGTTGATGGGGGTCCGGGAAAAGGATGCAAGTTGAATCAGCCTCCCCGCCCAAACAGGTACTAACTAGACAGTCAAAGCAGACAGTACCAAGCATGTATTAAGAACCCTCCCTCTGTATCCCATGCTCATTGGTGTGCACTGGATCCAGTCTAGCATACACAGTCAACTGTTCCCAAGTTCCAAGCTTCTTCAGAAGATGCCTGCATACAAAAGCAGCATTCTCAGGTATGTCCAGAGGTGGGATCCAACCAGTTCTCACCACTTCTCTAGAAGTGGTTATTAATTTTTCTGAGTGCCGAGAAGGGGTTACTAAAGCAACCTCCCTGCCCAATAGGGACTGGAGGTGCGTGTGTGCGGCGACGCCACTGTTTGAATCCCACCACCATTGGAACCTGTTATTAAAATTTTTGGATCCCACCACTGGGTATGTCCCCATGCTATAGTAAAGATACTTGGACCTCACTGACTCTGCTACTCGCTCAGTAAAATATTGAAAATATTCAGGTGCTCCCAAAAGAGATGGAAAGTTCCTTTTAAAGTTTAGTGGGAGGAAAGAGGTGTAAATTTGAAGCAAGAACTCTCCCTCACAAGAGCGCCCAGTATTCCAGCAGAGGGTACCAGAGAGCAAAGAAACAGAGGGATACAGGATTCCCTCCTTCACTCACACTCTCTCACACACACACACACAGTCTCTGATTAAAGAATTAGGTACTTGCTGTAGTAGCCAGGAATATTATTTATGCTTGTAGAATTAAAGCTCCATCTACCAGTACAGCTGTATTGGCAAAGATCTACACACATTATACATTCACAGCTAACCAAGTGTCTGAATGTATTTTATATATTGATTCCTGCAAGCATAGAGGACATTGCTGGCTGCTCCAGCAACAGCTTCTATGTTTCCACTCCAGGCTATTTTTCTGTGTGAAGAAGATATGCATTCCGTTTTCTGCTTGATCTCCATCTCACACGCACACCCCGTAATCCGAAACATTTATTTGGAACTAAGCTTCACAGACTTATTTTCAAGTAAGTTATTTTAGCACTGCTTTTCCAACCATAAAAACCACACTGCAGATCTGCACCAATGTGGGATCCCCATCAATGCATGCTATACGCGACAAGAGCATGTAGCGGCGATGCCAAGGAAAAACCAACCACACTGCACACCCGCTTCGCTCCTCTTTCCCCAACTTTGCGCTGCCTTCGAGAAACCACCGACACCTCTGTTCTTACCTGGTGCCTGCAAGGCTCTAAAAAGGGACCCCGAGTCCAGCTTGGGGAAGGGAAGAAGCCCAAACTGTGTGCCTTCTTGCAGGCCCCGTACGAGGCTTTTACTGCTCGGCCACAAACTTGAGCAGTGGCGAAGCAAGCTCAGCCTCGACGACCCCGGCAAGCTACTTGTTGCCTACCGAGTCGCTTTGCCTACACAGTCTGGGCATGCCGAATTGGTCTCTCTGGGGAACCTTCCCGGCTGCCGATTGGCAGTTGCTATAGTGATTCCCTTAAGCCTCTTTATCTGTGGCGGGAGGGGATTTGGTGAGCAGTCTGCAGGCGCAAGAACATCCCTTGGGAAGGGAGAGGAGGGCAGAGGATGCCGGGGTTTGACCGCATTGGAAATCCAGACAAAAAACCTCCCTTGACTTTCAAAGAAAGCTTCTAGACAGCATTTTAAAATTACAAAGTACCAAATAATTTGCAATGTTCCCAAAAGAATTTTGTGACCAAAAGGATTCTAAATGGGAGCGCCAAAGCCGGGTGGATAAGACTGAGGCTCATTCCGCACATGCAGAACAATGCACTTTCAAATTGCTTTCAGTGCTCTTTGAAGCTGTGCGGAACAGCAAAATCCACTTGCAAACAGTTGTGAAAGTGGTTTGAAAACGCATTATTTTGTGTGTGCGGAAGGGGCCAGAGATTTTAAAAGCTAGTATAATGTAACTAGTGGGGCATTGGACCACGCTTATGGGAATCTGAGTTTTAATCCCCTACTCAGCCATGATATGTTTTACCAAGGAGATTGGGGCAAGATTTTCTCCTCACAACAACCGTGTGAGGTTGGATAAGTGCCAATATGATTGACTTAAGGTTAGCTTCATGGTTGCATGGTGATCTCCACCCAGATGCTAGCTCAACGCTAAACACCACACCACACTACCTCATAAAGCCAAATGTATCACCATTTCTTAGAGGATGAGTGGAACAAAAATATAATACCATCGTACAATGAATGTACAGCAGAGACAAACTTGAACTCGGATTCCTAAAAATGAATTTCAGCACTGACCACTGGAACACACTAATACTCTTAACATTATTTATCCATATGTATTCCTAGCCCACTCTGTGTCAAGTCTTTGTAACAACATGTCCTGGTCTCATTTACTTGCATCATTACCCTATAAAATAAGCTACTATTATTTCCATTTTAAAGCTATGCACTCTTGCACATGCCCAGCAAGGAGCAGCCATTAGTACCAGTGCCCCAGTGTTTGATCCTAAGTGATGCAATGGTCAGGAGCACATTTATGCCATGATTTTTGCAAGTCCACATAAAAAATTTTTGAATCTGTCTGCCAAAAATTTACTGTGTAGGTGTTAGGCAAAGAAACAAAGTTCAGAGAATGACCTAAAAATAGTTATGTCCTGGTCTTATGTTCAATAGCCAATGGAACCATCATATAATTTACCTTCAAACCAGAAACCAGTCTCTAATCATGGCTTAACTTGTTGGTAGCCTCTGGGAGAATGTATGTGCATGTTCAGTGCTATCAAGCCACTTCCAACTCACGACAACCCAATGAATCAGTGGCCTCCAAAGGATTCCTATCATTAATAGCCTTGCTCAGATTTTGCATACTAAGGGCTGTAGCTTCCCAGCTGAAGTGAAATTTGAAATAAGAGCTCCAAGTTAAAGTTTCCCACATGTATACCTATTATATTATAAATACATATTATATTGCCAAACAAATCTGCAACAAAGGAAAAGGGTAAGAGCAAATCAATGAAGAAAGGGTGTATTTGGATGAGGAATTATCTGTTCTTCACGAGGGACGCCACTATTACTAACCTCATGCAAAAAAAAAAACCTGCCAAGTTAGGCCTTGGGATCTTATACAGTGCACTAAACATACAAATGTTATCAAAACAGTTGGCGTCCTTTGAAACCCCTTATACATATTTTTTTTAATGAGGGGAAAGATTTTAGAAACACTTTTCTAAAGCCAGCATGGAGTAGTGGTTAAGAGCAGTAAACTGGAGACCAAGTTTGATTCCACACTCCTCCACATAAAGCCTACGAGGTAACCTTGGGCCAGTTCTCTCAAAATTCTCTCAGCCCCACCTACTTTACAAGGTGCCTGCTGCGTGTGTTGGGGGGAGGTGATTATAAGTTGCTTTGAGGCTTCTTGTGGTAAAGAAAAATAAGGTATAAAAACCAACTATTCTTTCACTGAAATCAGTTGGTTTAAAAGCTCTTTAAGAGCCAAGAAATCTGCTATGAGTTTATCCTCATAACTGAAACTGTCTTGAACATTTAAAATGAAACATAAATATATTTTCCTAAGTGCTTGATAATATTTGTGTCCAAAGTTCAAACGACTAACCTAGAAACCAACCATCTTCTAATTATTGCAGAAGATTATGTGTTTTAAGTCTCAGCTCTAGTCCTGCAGATTGCCCCTGCTGCCCTAGACATGACAGTTTGTAATATTAGCTATCTCACAGTCTTGCATAGGCTTGCCAGATTTGAATTAAAAGCTAACTTGGAGATAGATGACTCAAGTCCTGTAAGTTACCATCAGATGTGAAGTTATTATCCAAGCTCTGACAAGCTCTAAGAAGCTTAAAGACTGTAAGTAGCCTGGTAAATTAGTCTTTTAAATAAAAACACAGAAAACACAGGAAAACACAGTGTTTGATCCTAAGGTTCATGATTAGAGAACAATTTGGGACTTTTACTCAGTGAGAACATGGGTATTTGCTTCAGCACTTGTAAGGAAAGAGTATGTTCTCTGAAGATACCTCAACAAAGGTGACCTCACATATAAAGAGCTCCCGTCAAGTGAAGAACTATTTACCTCAGTATTTAAATAGCTAACACCATATAGATTTCTTCACTCTGTGTCATGAGATTGTCTGAATGCTTCACATCAGGGGCGTACCTAGGCAAACTGGAGCCCTGGGCAAAACCTGAGTTTGATGCCCCCCCACCCCTACGGGCGGCCAACCTCTCCCACGGTAACCAAACAATGATTTTTTCCACCAGGTTGTTTCAAAGTCACCATCACATTATAGAACATGCCCCAACTCACAAATCTGAACACAGCAGAAATATTTTTTGAAAACATTTTCAAAATGCTTTCAAAATGTTTTATTACTGCTATGAAAACATTTTATGGTGTTGTATCCAATCCCCCCAATTGGGGAAAACAGCATCACTTTCAATGTTATTTAAACAGGGGACCCCAGAGTCTTCCTTTAAGGTGGATTTAAAAGGAAAATCTGGGCTCCCTAGTGATGCTGGAATCCACCCCCAAACAGCATTATTTTCAATGGTGTTTAAACTAGGGAGCCCAGATTTTCCTTTTAAATCCACTTTAAAGGGAGAATCTGGGGTCCCCAGTTTAAACAACATTGAAAGTGATGCTCTTTTGGGGGTGGATTCTCCCCCACCCTGAAACAGCATCACTTTCAATGTTTAAACCGGGGACCTCAGATTCTCCCTTTAAATCTATGCCGAAGGGGATGGATTTAATAATAATAATAACAATAACAATAATAATAACAACAACAACAACAACAACAACCTTTATTAGGCAGTGAGAGAATAAAAGAAAGAAAGAAAACAAGCATTGGCAGGAAGGGGTGGATTTAAAAAGAGAATCTGGGGAAATTTAGGGGGTGCCTGCTGTCAGGGGTGCAATTATTAAGATAGCAGCACCAAAATTTCAGAGTATCTTCGTGAGACCCTACTGATGATACCACCCAGGTTTGGTGAAGTTTGGTTCAGGGGGTCCAATGTTATGGACCCTCAAAGGTGTAGCCCTCATCTCCTATTAGCTCCCATTGGAAACAATGGAGGATGGGGCACTCCCTTTGGGAGTCCATAACTTTGGACTCCCTAAACCAAACCTCACCAAACCTGGGTGGTATCATCAGGAGAGTCTTCTGAAGAATCCCTGAAATTGTGGTGCTGCTAGCCTAAAAACTGCACCCCCTGCAGGCCAAAATGAAAAAACACTAAAAATACAAAAAATCTCACAAACGAACCTAGCCCCCCACCCCCCAAGCCTGCGCCCAGGGCAACTGCCCACTTTGCCCAATGGGAGGAACGCCTCTGCTTCACATGCATTATTCCAGTAAACAGTCTCTGTAAGATAATAAAGATACAGGCCGGAAGGGGAGAGAAAATAAAGGGGAGAGAAACATGGCTTAGTGTGCCTATTTTCCAATGAAACCTCTGCATTTTAAAAAAGTCACTTAAACTGAATGCTTCTCACACCTTGAGGAAAAAGTTCCATGTATTAATTTTGCTTCCTTTTGTTTGTCCTTGAGCTGATCCTTAATGACATGACAAGAATGCTTATGTTTTGAGAACAGTTGAGAAAAACTGACCCATCCCTTTATTTCTTCATGGGATGTTACTTATCAGGTGATACTATTTACCTCCATTCCATGAAAAGTTTCATCTGCCCATTTCTACTCATTAAGGCTCTGTTAAAGAAACAGGATATTTTTCTCCAGGCCTACCCATAACCCTAGTTTTTAGAGAGAAAGGCGGATTCTGCATGGGCCAAAAACAGTGGTGTGAAAATGGTGTAAACCCTTTTAAATCATTTTGCAACGTTTTCACACTACTGTTTTTGGCTCATGCGGAATCTGCCAAAGAGTGGTGGTATGGCCTTCACCCAGTGGCATTCCTGCCTAGGGACAGGGGGTACCCTATGTCCCCGGGCGCCCCCATTTGGTCACGTGGGGGGGCGCCAACATTTCAGGGTCGTTTGTGTGTTTTTAAATTTTTAAAGTGTTTTTTCACGTTCCGGCCTGCAGGGGGCGCAATTTTAAGGCTAGCGGCACGACAATTTCAGGGTATCATCTAGAGACTGTCCTGATGATACCACCCAAATTTGGTGATGTTTGGTTCAAGGGCAACAAAGTTATGGACCCCCAAAGGGGGTGCCCCATCCCCATTGTTTTCAATGGGAGCTAACTGAGATGAGGGCTACCCATTTGAGGGACCATAACTTTGGTCCCCCTAAACATAACTTCACCAAACTTGGGTGGCGTCATAAGAATAGTTACCAGATGATACCCTGAAAATCTGGTGTCACTAGCTTTAAAAATACACCCCTTCCAGGCACCCCAAGAAATTTGCCCAAGATTCTTTGTTTTGCAGTGACTTCACGCCATTGTAGCCAATGGGGAATTTCTGAGTGTGTAGGCAGGCTGCACATTTTTGAAGATAGAGGCACCAGACTTTCAGGGTGGCTCCAGGAGGGCCTCCTGGTAATAGCATCCAGGTTTGGAGACCTTTGCTTCTGGGGGTTCAATTTTATGGGCCCCCAAAAGGCTTATTTTGTTTCCCCACTCCTGCACATGAAAGCACACCCACACAAAAACTAAGTTCTCAAGATAGTCAGACACATACATACATATGAATAAATGGTGGCAGCATGTGACTGGAGCAGCATCTTAATAGCTTCGTGAAGTATCTGAGTGAGGGGTGATTGTTAACGGGGACTTAGTGACCCAGTCTGGTGTATCTCTGTGAATGAGACAGAGGATTGGGTGTGTGAAAAGGTCAGGTCTCTCTGTATTTTAAAAGAGACAAAGCAGGTGACAACCTTTCCACTTGACCTACCTATAACCATGAACCTGTGGGACAGAAGTTGTAAAAGTTGATAGGGTCTATGAATAAGTAGGGAGTCCCATAGAGCAAGGATGTAGGTAAGGGGGGGGGGGGTTCTGGGTTCAAACCCTCCACATTACATGTCCAAAGCTTCACCCCACCCCCACCCCATGGTTTTTTGTATTTTAAGTTTTTTTTGTTTTTGGTCTGCAGGGGGTGCAGGTTTTAGGCTAGCAGCACCAACATTTCAGATATTTGTTGGGAGACTCTCCTGATGGTATCACCCAGGTTTGGTGAGGTTTGGTTCAGGGGGTCCAAAGTTATGGACTCCCAAAAGGGGTGCTCCCATCCCCCATTGTTTCCAATGGGAGCTAATAGAAGATGGGGTTACACATTTGAGGGTCCATAACTTTGGACCCCCTGAACCAAACTTCACCAAACCTGGGTGGTATCATCAGGAGAGTCTTCTAAAGATATCCTGAAAGTTTGGTGCTGCTAGCTTAACAATTGCACCCCTGACAGCAGGTACCCCCCCAATTTCCCCAGATTCTCCTTTTAAATCCATTCCCTTTGGCATGGATTTAAAGGGAGAATCTGAGGTCCCCAGTTTAAACATTGCAAGTGATGCTGTTTCAGGGTGGGGGATAATCCACCCCAAAACAGCATCACTTTCAATGTTGTTTTAACTGGGTATCCCAGATTCTGCCTTTAAGGTGGATTTAAAAGGAGAATCTGGGCTCCCCAGTTTAAACACCACTGAAAGTGATACTGTTTGGGGGTGGATTCCAACATCACAACATCACAAAATTCAGATTTTGCACCGGGCTCCATTTTCCCTAGCTACGCCTCTGCCAGGAGGGGAGGACAGAAGGGACTGCTGGCTGGGAGCCCAGCTGGTGGGGAGGGGGGCGGGGGGCAGGACAGGGGAGTCTTCCATTCCTGGCCTCGGAGAGCTGCTTTTATAAGCACTGGGGCTGGGGGCTTGGGGAGGTGTGGCCACACCCCCTGGGGCAGGTGGGGTGTGGCTCCACCCCCGAATGCTCCCCATAAAAAATCTATACCTACATCACTGCCAGAAAGCTAGATTGGTGTGAAATTAATACAAATTTGCTGCATACCTAGGGTATATATACTCTTTGTTCATGGCAAGGTTTTAGAGCATGATGACTATACACAACTGAAGAAGGAAATCTCAAGAACCAATTTTGTGATCTCCTTGACATGACAGATCTTTCTGTAAGAGCAAATTCAAACTATTAACTGACTAATTTAACCATGACATTTCTGTTATACAGGAAAGCCAGTCAAGATCCTCAGGCTATGAGGCATTTTTATCGAAAGAGGTATCTTTTCCAGGGCAGGTTTGGGAAAGCATGGATCTAGCATACTATTGTTACCGCTGCTGCTCAGGTAACATTAAGTGATTTCAGCTCAGGCAACGTAGTGAGGTGGAGGAAGCCGGTGTTATTCAAAAGCAAAGTATTTTATTCGGGAGTGGTTGCTGCTGCTCGGGCAGGGGAATTGCGCTTTTGTAGCCAAGTGCAAGAACTTTTATACACACACATCAAAAGGGGGCAAAGGGGCAGGTAAGGGGGCAGGTAAGGGGGCAGATCCCTTACCTTACACCAATAAAGAAACATCAATACAAAAGAAAGATACAATTACAACTTTTGTGAATGGGATCATGAAATCTCACTGTCAAGTGTCTTCCCGCGAGACTTTACGATGGTGCTGAAATAGAGAGCGGAGAAGGTCCATTCATAGAACTGGGTGGGCCTGCTACCGCACCCAGTTATCTCTGTTATCAGACGGGCTGTTTCCTTGAGTTATATCCTGAGGCCCCCATTCCTCAGTCCCGCAACAAAAGAAAGTTCAAACTGTCCAATGGTGGTCCCAACACGTTCTCCAACGGCTGGGACATCTAGGGTGCTGCCATCAGATTCGATTTGCAAAACTAAAGAGATCTTTGTCTTTGCTGAGGAGTCGGCTGGGTGTTGGCCCAAACTAAATTCCAAGGCTAGCTTCCTTGACTCTTAATATCAGCTATTACAAGCTATTGCTTTTACCCATAGATACAAATATTTAAAATAACATTTCTGAACTTAAACATTAGAGGAAACCTTCAAGAACCTTCAATATAGTACAAGCACATATACCTATAGGCAAGAGTGTCCTAAATTAACAATAACAAAACCTTAATTTAACTAAAGTATAATCCTAAACATTGGGCAGCTAAATAATTCAACATTGAGGGGGCTTACATTAGACCTTAAAAGGGATAAAGGCAAGAAGGAAACCATGTAAAATATTGGCACAATCACATATATACGTCCTTTGCAAGCCTTATGGAGGCTTCTGGACCACACTGGTCTCTTTGTCCTGACCTGGAGCCAGTGTAGTCAGGTAACTCGATTCAGGAAAATATTTTGGCTATTTTCCTGTCGGTAACACTATCCTACCACAGTGTATCTTCAAAAATCCTGAGCCCTCCCTTGTTTTCCCTGTCTTGCCAAGTGTTCACCTAAGATTGCAAGCTGTGGGTTGGGAAAGTCCTGGAGGCTTGAATGTGGCAACTGAGTAAGGTGGGGCTTGGGGAAGAGGAGGAGCTTCAGCATATTATGACATCATGGAGTTCACCCTCTAAATAAGCCATTTTTTCAAGCAGAACTGATTTCTTGAGTCAATAATAATGCTGGGAAATCTCTACCCTCACCCCCTCATAGACTGGCAATCAGTAATGTACAAGGGGGGCTGACCCCCAGGCACCACTTATAATTGTCACAGGGGGGTCGCATTTAGCCATCCCTTCCTCCCATAGCTGTTTTGCACTGCCTGCTGCCGCTGCCTCCTCCTCCTCCTCCTGTGCTCCCACCCACCAGTCTCTACCTTCCCACCACCTGCCACCTTCCTGCCCACCACCTGCCACCCAATCTGCCTGCTGAAGAGGTAGGCAAGAGGTTGAGGGCACCCTTTCCCTCTGCCTCTTCCTGGGGGCCCAATTTTTGGGGGAAGGTGAAATTTCAGTACTTGCCCCAGGTGCCATTTTTTGCAGGTATACCACTGCTGGCAATCATATTACAAACAAAGTGTCTTCAGTCACAGTGTGTTATGGCCCTTTGAGATTAAGCATGCATTAATTACTGTTTTTATCTTTATGTTCAACCCTTGGAAAACACCTGTGCTTTGACATGCCCAGACTTGTTCCCAATTATTGTTAGCTAAAGAAGCTGGCTCTGAACTGACATTAATGGCAAAGATGCCTCTCATATTAATGGAAAATTGGCTCTGTCTAAAATTTTAAAATGTCCTTAGAAGGAGTCTGTGTACATTTATAATGGCTGTGCATTGCTTTTCAACAACAGCAACAAAAAGAGGGTGTTTCACAGGAACTAAAAATTCCAAACAATGAAGAATAACAAACAAATTAAACAGCACAAAATGGAACCCCAAGGGCCCCTGGGAGGCATTTCATTGCCCACTCCCAAGCTATTATCTTTTCCTTCTCAGAAAAAAATGTCTTCCCTATTTCTCTCCTTCATAGTCACCAACCAATCTACCTTTATCTGCCTTCCTGTTTTCAGTTTTCCCTCCTTCCCTGCCATGGCTGCTTCTACTGAAGAAAATTACTGTCCAATTGTGCAGTGCAGGTCACAGACCCAGGTGTGTAATAGGAAACCTGCAAAGACTTGTGAGGTGAAACTCATTTCCCCTGTATGTATCCCATTCTCCTTTCCTCCTTCCTTCATCCTGGCAACCCCCACATCCTTATCTGCTTCATCTTCTTTCCCCACCCACCAATCTAGCTTTTATCTGCCCCCCTCATCTGTGGTGGTGACACAAAGAATCTTACATTATTCTCCTCTCCTCCATTTTATCTTCCCAGCAACAATCCTGTCAGCATAGGTGGACTGATAATGGAAAACCCTGGAAAAAGGCCTTTCCTTCAGCTAGGGTTGACAGCTCCAGGTTGGGCAATACCTGAAGATTTGGGGGCGGGGGAGTGGAACCTGAGGATGGGTGGTTTGCAATCAATCATTATATCAATTTGATATAATGCCATGGAGTCCATCTTTCAAAGCAGTAATCTTCTCAGGTGAACTGATCTCTGATGCCTGGAAATCAGCTGTGATAACTGGAGATTTCCAGCTACCACCTGGAGGTTGGCAACCTATCCATTTCCCACATAGTCCCTTCAAAAGATGTAAGGAGAGAAGAGGTAGAGACAGACAAAGAATCAGTATACCCTGTCCGTATGAGATGGGGAAGAAGCAAAGGGCAGCCTGCCTAACCAATTGACCAAGGACTGCCAGGGAGACCACCAACGAAGACTCTACTAAGAAAGGGAATGGCAAACCACCTTTGTTTTTCACTTGCCTTGTAAACCCCTTTCTTGTGTCATCATACATCAGCTGTGACTTGGCAGCATCTTACAAGCACAATATAATAATAGTAATTAAGTGTCATCAAGTTGTAACCAATTTATGGCAATTCCTTATAGCTTTTTCAATGCAAGAGATGAATTGAGGTAGTTTGCCATTGCTTTCCTCTGCATAAGAGCCCCAGTCTTCCTCGATGGCCTCTCATTCAACTACTGAGGACTGATCCTACTTAGTTTCCAAGCTCTGATAGGCTCAAGCTAGTCTGGGCTATTCAGGCTGCTGCTATGATACAGAAGGATCTAGTACACAGGAGTGTTGACAATAAGTATAGTACAAAGTAAAAAAAAATGGATATATGACGATCCCCAGTTAACTGATTCCTGTCAACCATTAGATGTTGAAGTCTGTGTGTGTATGTGTGCATGCACACACGTATGAAACTGCTTATATTATGTCAGACTACCTCAACTGGGTATTGTTTGCTGTTCAAGATGGAGCTCAGGGATGAGATACTTTATGATAAAGATAAAAAACCAGAAGAGTGTTAAGCTATCTGTCTCTTCAGCAACTTTCCCTGCCCAGCTGCTTCTGCTGTTGTATTCCAGACCTGAATTTATAAAGTAAAACACTTCCAAATACAGTTTGGGTTGGGAAAATGTCCAGTGCTGTCCATGTTGGGAAAATGGAACAGGCTTTGACATCAAAAGTATCTATCTGTTTAGCACACAATAAAGACCATAGGCAGGAACCTGCTATTGTTCGAGACCTCTCAGCAATCTTTGGAATGCTATTCATTTGTCAGGAAGGCATTTTAATGGAAATGAAGAACTTTATGAAAATGATGTTTTACTATCTCAAGTGAGCGACAGAAAAATGGCAGTCTAATTTTATGTTTTATTTTTAGCAGCATTTTTCTTAGTCTTAGAATAATAGCTAGTTAACTAATTTAGCTGAGTCCTAGAGCTACATAATAGGGCACATTTAGCAGATATGGAATACAGGAATGTTACATTTGAGTGTGCTTGTGTGCATGTCATCTACTATTGTTTAAAAGCTGTTTTCTCTTTCTAGCCATACTTCTGCAACACACTGTTTAAAAATTGCTGACAGATGTGAAAATGTCTTGGAAACAATGTACAGTGTTTCTTGACAAAAATGTTTTTAAATTAATGTAGGGCTGGTTTACACCCACAGATTTTGGGTATATGCAAGCTATGGGAAAGCTTATTGCTGGACGATGTTTGCATGGAGATGCTGTTGATATGAATGTTGACAGAAGATAGTGTTGACAGAAATAGCAGAAGATAGATCTGCCAAATGGCACCCTATATGCTGCTAAAGAAGAAGAGTTGGATTTATATCCCTCCTTTCTCTCCTGCAAGGAGACTCAAAGCGGCTTACATATTCCTTTCCCTTCCCCCCTCACAACAAACACCCTGTGAGGTAGGTGGGGCTGAGAGAGCTCAGAAGAACTGTGGCTAGCCCAAGGTCACCCACTGGCGTGCGTTGGAGTGTACAAACTAATCTGAATTCCCCAGATAAGCTTCCACAGCTCAGGCAGCAGAGTGGGGAATCAAACCCCGTTCCTCCAGATTAGAGTACACCTGCTATTAACCGCTGTGCCACTACTGCACCGCTGTGCCACTACTGCCACTACTGCACATAAAGGGATTTCATGTGGCCTGCTAGCAAGTTTAAACCAGAAGTGCTTAACAAGATTGGGCACCTTGGTCTGGGCAATCCAAAATGGCTGCTGTAGTTTCATATTAAAACTCTGAGTGAGTTAGGAAGGCGTAGGCATGGTGGATAAATTAGAAGGAAGATTGGAGGGGGACAAATTAAAGCCAGAGTGAACCATGGGTGAAAAAAAAAATATTCCAAAAGAAGGGCTGAAAGGAGGGAAGGAAACAAAAAAGGAGAAGCTGCAAGGAAGGAGGGACTGAAAAGAAAGTGGAAGATGCGGAGTGGGGGAAGGTGAGTAAGAAAGCAGAAAAAGGAATTATTAGGCAAAGGTTGCAAGGGGCATCAGTTTGGAGATCTATTAGGAATGTAGATCTCCAAACTGCCTTTTTAATTTCTGTAGGAAATGGCATGTCTCTGACACCATTCAAAGCTAGATTTACTTCCAGCTTTTGCATATGAAGCAGCCTTAGTTGTCCCTAGAAGTCCTCTCACAACAGCAACACAGGCCATCATTGCGACATGGCTGGAATACAGTAATTCCCTCTAAGCAGGGTTTACAGTCCTGCATCATTGCCAGGTTGCTTCCATCAGCATCAATTTAGGGCTGCCCTAAATTCCCTGGGCTGCCTGCCTAGATGTACAGTGGGGAGGGGGAGGATTTTACACTAATGAACAGACACGTCAGAGCACTGCAATTAGAACAGATTTCCTATGCTTCCCAGACTGCTATCCATAGCTGGTCCTCAATATGTTTGTTAGGGCAGGGTGTCTTGTGTGATAAAGAAGTGGGTCTCAAAGAGTGTGATCCTGCTGTCTTTAATTTATCACTTATCACTGGCTTGTTCATGGCATATATACTTGGACCCCGGTGGTTATTTCATTGGGATTTCTAGCCTACCTCATACCTACAGTTCAGAGTGGCGAACACCATTAAACAGAAAATGAAATGAAATCCCTAAACAAAACACCTATGACAATTATAATCTGCAGTAACAGAACTGCAACTACCCCCTGCCTGTTCATCCTGCCATTAAAACCTAGACCTGGAAAGGCTGTCTTGCAGCATCTCTGGAAAAAGATGGGTCCAGATTTTGACAAGTGTCCAGAAGAAGTTTCCACAGTGGTGGGGGAGTTAATGTGGCATTGAGAAACGATATCCATTCTGCTTTCTTAAAACTACCCCAATTCAATAAGCAAGCCAGCAGCTTCAGCATGTGGACAACAAAATAAAAAATTGTATAGCTAAATAGGTACAAGACTAGTACAAAATTGTATAGCTAAATAGGTACAAGACTAGGCGAGCACATTTTGCGTGCTCTATTAGGTGGAAGGATGTTGATGAACGAGAGCACCTAATAAGATTAAAGGAGATCAAAGGATAGCCCAGGCTACACAGTGAGCTTGTTTTCCAGCCACTGTGCACTGTAGCACCATCATCCACAGATTATTAAGCAGTCACTATAATTATATCGTCTACGAGGTCATACCCCAGTCTCACAGTTGGGCCTCTTCAGATCAGTAAGGTGTTTTAAAAGTAGAACATACTACAATCTTTTGTCGATGCATTTGAATAAGCCTTCTGATTTTTTACTGGATTGCAGTTGTGAATGTCTAGAAGTTCCTTTATTTTAAATCTCAGGATTATATTAGTAGAGATGATTCCTCAAGCCCTATGTGCACATTATTGATGATACGTGCCATACAGAAGTCTTGTGATCACTCATTCATTGTAGCTGAAGCTGCAGTCTTCTTGCCTGCCTTCCACTCATCTTCCTCACTGGTCCAAAAAACAAATCACATGCTTTTAAATATCCTTGGTTTACTGCACATAGTAATAGCATACGCTTGGTAATAGCATGTGTTTAAGTTTCCCTCAAGGAGGCTTCAAAGTTCTACTCTGGCTGAACTGGAAAGCATTAACATGAAGTCATGAGGCCTTGTCCTCAAAAAGTACTGTTGCACAATACCATACACCTCATTTTGCAGAGATGATTTGTCACTGTTCAAAGATCTGTAGTAAAAGCATAATTAAAATTCTAAAGGCTGTTCAACAGTGGAATGCACTACCTTGGAGTGTGGTGGAGTCTCCTTCATGGGAGGTTTTTAAAGAGGCTGGATGACCATCTGTCAGGAGTGCTTTGATTGTATATTCCTGCATTGCAGGGGGTTGGACTTGATGACCCTTGGGGCCTCTTCCAACTCTATGATTCTAAGTGTCAAAATGCAATATAATAAAATGTAACATAATAGTAACAATAAAGCCAACATAGTATATTAAGGCAGGAGGAGAACAATGGGTCAAATTTTGATTCTCAGAAGCTCTAAATGCCCCTCCCCCACAAGTTCCATGGTAAACTTTAAAATTAACTAAGAACATTTCATATGTCAGCTATGCTATCTGTGCATCAACTTTAAATCTTAAATCAAAGGCTTAAAAAGAAGCAGTTTTGGTAACACTTTCTCAGGTAGTTTGTGTATGAGGTTTAGCCAAAAGGTACATTTTCACAAATCATATCCAGGCTACAATTGTTCACTTCATAAAGGTAAAGGGCACTGGGTCATTATTGACCCATGGGGCGCTGTCACATCATGATGTTTATAGTATGGTTTGTCATTGCCTTCCCCAGTCAAAAATGTGATCTGGTAGGTAATGGTAATAATCATACTTAGTATTTGCCTATTTAAAGTATCCAAGTTGCTTCACAGCTATTGTTTGATTGATGTCCTTATAACAGCTTTGTGAGGATGATTGGCTGCTATTAGTATCATTAGGGGATAGTAATAATGAGAGATACTAACTTTCAAAAGGCTAATTGACGGTTTACCAAGGTTTAGACAAGGAATTTTCTGATTCATTGCTCAGTCTCTTCAGCTACTATGCCTCAGCAACTCTCCTCAGGAGCTCTTGCAGTAATACAGCATTGACAGCGAGTATGGTGTAATGGTTAAGGACGTCAAACTAGCATCTAGGAGACCCAGATTCAAATTCCTACTCAAGCCATGGACGTTTGCTGGGTGACCTTGTGCCAGTCACAGTCTCCCTGCATAGCCTACCTCACTGGGTTGCTATGAGGACAAAATGGAAGAGAGGAAAATGCTTTTAACTACTTTGGGTCCTCACTGGGGAGAAAGATGGGGGTACAAGTGAGTTAAACAAATACAGCAGATGCTGAGAATAATTCAATTCTCAAAATGGGTAATGCAGCAAAAAGACTTGGCACAGCTTCATGTGTTTATCAAATGCTATCAAGTCACAGTTGACTCATGGCGGTCCCAGAAGGGGTTTTCAAGGCAAATGGTTAAGCAGAGGTGGTTTGCCATTGGTTTCCTTTGCAGAGTCTTCCTTAGAGGTCTCTCTTTCAAGAACTGACCCAGCTTAGCTTCTGAGATCTGATGAGATTGGACTGTAGCATACCACCTTCCCTCCTGGCACAGCTTTGGTTACAGGGAATCTGTACTATATCACCAATAACTTCTCTACTACAACCCATGACCCAATCTTTTTTGTGGTCTAGGCATATACCTATACCTATCCATCCACCTGTCATTCTGCCAAGTGGTGGAATTCAGGAGGTTTGTACCACTTCGGCAGAACCTGTTGTTAAAAAGGTTCTTGTAAACAACTGGTTGTTAAATTATTTGAATCCCACCACTGCTTCCGTCCCTCCAAGTATTCCTCTGACCAGAATCAATTTCATTTAGTGATCTCATATCCTACTACTATGAGATAAGAATGAATGTTTTCTATCCTATTTTCCATACCTAAAACAATTTTATAAACCTCTGTCATACCCTCCACTTTGGTCATCTTTTTTCTACGTGGGAAACCCTCCTCCCCAACCTTTTGAGCCTTTCCTCATACAGAAGGTTCTCCTACTGCTGGATCATTTTGCTTCCCCTTTTCTGATTCTATACCTTTTCCAACTCCAATACATCCTTGTGAAATAAAACACACTACACATACATGCACCCAACCCTTAGATTTATACAAAGGCATTATGATACTGTAAGCAGTTGAATCCCTCCTCCTGCTAAGGGGTGACACAAAGGCATGGGGGCCAAAGACAAAGGCATGAGGATGCTCTTGGAGGGTTTTGGGATCTATCTTGTGTGTCAAACCTGGGAAGGGAGACGATTGGCCACGGAACTTTTTCCCCTGGTCCCAGAGTGTTCCTGGTTGGACAATGGGGCTAGCTAATCCCCACTACATCACCCTAAGGTGATTGAATCAGAGCTCCAAGCAGACCATTACTTACCATACCTGCACCAATCCCAGCAATCAATCAATATTCAGGAGAATAGCCCTGACATTCTCTTGGGTCATGATGACGCAATCAATTCTCTCCTATCATTTTGTTGGAAAAGCAATCATTTGCCTCTGGCTTTCCTGTCAGCTTACTTCATACCGCCTAAGGATCCATTTTGGGGTATAAATATGGGACCTTTAGCCATTCGTGCGTGTGTGTGTGCGTGCGTGCGTGCGTGCGTGTGTTCTGGAGCCATGCGCACCCCCACCCCCGCTTGCATGTGGACTGTTTCATAAGCCCCTGGAAATGCTGGCTGTATTCCTCTGCTTTCCCTGGGCATCCATTCAAGACCGATAACTATCACCCATCCCTGAAATGCTATTCAACTGCCTCCCTCTTCTCTCAGTCAGCTTTCATATGCTTCGTGTGTGTGTATGCTCATTGCTTAAAATATATTTCTTGTATTACTATTTTTATTCTTTAATAAAATCATATTTTAATTATGCAACTGCCTGCACAATTGAGATTTTTCATCAGGACTATCACAATATATTGATCTCAGTTGCCCCCTCTCACTCTCTGTCTGTCTCCAGCTAATTCCCCCAACTAAAATGGAGACTGCTTACTTAGGGTAACAATACTACCTGTTTTATTTTCAATCCCATTCATGATAAACCCCCAACATGGAATTTGCCTCTTTTTTATCAGTGAGCAAGCAGTTTCATTGGAAATCGATCAAGACCCTAAGATGTCTTTCTGTCTAGTTCAGAGACCTGAACCAGCATACTGAGTTAGGTTGATTTGCCCTAATAGGTACCATTGTACATTACTTACATTAAACTTTCTTTGCCACATTGTTGCCCACTGACTGAGTGTGGAGAAAACCACTTGGAGCTTTTCACAATCCATTCTGAGGGCCAAACTACGTATTCATGAGTTAGGTTTTCTGGAGCAATTCAAGTTCCCCACAGTGACACAATAATTCTAGGGAATGCCTTTAAAATATAAAAGGGCTCTAAATACTGCTGTGAGGTGAGGAAGGATTCTGCCTCCTCCCCAAGCTGTACTGTATTCCCACACCAAAACAGAACAAGAGGGGAGGTTTCCCCATTTTTGCTGCTCTTGTGTGTGTATGTGGCATAGAATACTCCACGTTGAGCAGCAAAACCAGGGAACTAACTCCCCCAAGTCCTGTTTCCATGTGGGAAAATTGCGTAGTGCTTAAGAGCAGGTGCAATATAATCTGGAGAACTGGGCTTGATTTCCCACTTTGCCACTAAAGCTGTGGAAGCTTATCTGGGGAACTAGATTAGCCTGTGCACTCCAACACACACCAGCTGGGTAACCTTGGGCTAGTCACAGCTCTACTGAGCTCTCTCAGCCCCACCCACCTCACAGGGGTTTTGTTGTGAGGGGTGAGGAGGAGATTATAAAACCCTTTGAGTCTCCTTACAGGAGAGAAAGGGGGTATAAATGTAAACTCTTCTTCTTCCAGGAGAATGCAGGTAGCACTCAAAGCTCATTTAGAATCTCCTTTATTTTTAAGAAGCTAACCTGAGTTGAGTTAAAAATGCTGAACGCATAGTTTGTTTCTGATTCATCTGAAAATTGGCCACAGCTTATCCTGATAGATCAGTTATGAAAAATTTCAGTAGCATCACTTATAACTGGACAAGTTTTGCTTCATATCTTCCTACAATCTTACACTTATCCTTCCACTGTCAAGCACAAGTACAAAAACATAACACTGTGGAAGGGCAAAAGAATATGCCTCAGCAAGAGAGATGGAAGCACTGAGGAGGATCAAAAGTCCTAGGGAGATGCTGGTCACTAGGGAAGAGGATAGAAGTCATACACAATGCTTGTGTTTTCAGCATACTTGCATGGTTTACTATTATACAGCACCAAATCTAGACTGAGTCTGACCAGTAAATCATTACAATTCCAAGTCTCTGGAAATATGCATCTGGACCCCAATTTCATCCATATGTACACACTGACAGTATGAGAAACCAATCTTTTAGCACATTATTCACTTTGCTTGTATATACAGTAAACTGATTAAAAACTTGGCAGTATAAGGAAATTGTATGAAGTGGTTATTAAATGACCAGGACTGCATCCACACATCCTCAGATGTTGTGCTACCATTGGACTATATAACAACCACTCACACATGGATTTCCTGTATGGACAATCTAGTTGCTAATGATTTCTATTGTGCAGTAACAGCACAATATCCAAGGATGTGTGGATACAGTCTTCCATTCATCCACTATTTCCTGCTCCAACTTAACCCTACCCAAACCAGTACTGTTCACCTCTCCATCCATTCATCACCTCTCCATCTATTCAACTTGATTTAATTACTAAAATATCTCTATTCTGCTTTTCTCCAGGATGTCAAGATGCAGCTAACAAAATGCCAAAAAACACTGATATGTAAATATTAAACGCAGATACAAAACGCAAAAAACGCAGATATTAAAAACACAGAGCCTATTTCATTTTAAAAGTTTGCACCCTTGGCAGAGCATCTGGAAGTGAGGAGGCATAAGAAGCAGATAATTTATAACATGTGGAGCAACAGGTCCATCTAGTTCTTTGCTAACTACTTTGACTGGCTGAACCTCTTCAGCAGGACAAGTGTTTTCCCAACACCTGCTTCCTGTAATTGGACCTGGATCATTGCTATGCAAACCTCCCCACTTGTGGATGCTATGCCTGCATTGCATAATATGAGTTATGAAAACATTGAGATGGGAGGGGGTATTTTAAGTGTGGCCAAGTATATCTTGTGCAGAATTCTCAGGAGCCAGCTTTCTTGTGAACACATGAAGCTGCCTCATACTGGGTGAAGCTACTGGTCCCCCAAGGTCAGTATTGTCTACTATGACAGGCAACAGCTCTCCAGGGTCTCTGGCAGAGGCCTTGCACATCACTTCCTACCTGACCTTTTTAACTGCAATTTATTTATTAGACTGTTAGTAGACAGGAGAATGATGTAAAGTAGCATGAGCTCCTTGGATAATGGGGAAGGCACAGGTGTGCTAAGTAAATGGCCTGACTGCATTGTATTTCTTCTGCTTATAGCACATGATTGTAGCATATTTGCATGTGCATAAGTAAAATCCTGTGCTACAATGTCTCCATGAGAGGGTGATCTTAGTGATTATGGGGCTCTGGACAAAAGTCCAGAATGGGGTCCCAAAATAACTGCAACCCCACATATGCCCAGCACCCTCTGTGTCCCTCATACTGAGCAAGATGGGCAGCAGCCACCACAACTGCCAGAAGCCAGCAGTTTGAGCCCCAGATGGATAAGCACAAGTGGTGGCAACAGCCTGCTCTTCTTTCCCCCTCCGTTGGAGATAGGGCCATGAGTGCTTGCCCCACCCTCCAAATGTGGGGCCCATGGCAGCTCCCCTGTTGCCCATTGGCTGTTCTTCTGTGCATGAGGTTCAAATAAATTGCTACGTGTAAGCACCTGGCATAAAGGAACTGTGCAATATGTGCAGTGGTCTTTTTGTATTTGGAATTGAGGATTTGGCGATATTCCATTCATTATGTGACCTAATAATGGCAGCCCTATGACCTAAGATCATTTTTGATGAAGATGGTGGGGACTGAAACTAGCATTTCTGGCATGCAAACTATGCAGCATGGGCTACAGCATCTTCCCCATAAATCAGGGAGATGCAGCCAGGCCTGTCTTTGTGACAATGTGCCTGCAGAAAATATCCCTCCAGGCACTGGTGAGTGCTTTGTTCAAGGATGGACAAATGCCCTTAGGTATTACCAAAACACAGAGACGTTCCTTTAATTTTCTCTCACATTTCTTCTTGAGATATGTCCTACTCAAAGAGAAGGAGAGAAGGTTTGCACCATACATAGGGTTGGGAAATTAGGGTGGGAAATTCCTGGAGATTTGGGGTGGAGCGTGGGGAGACCCCACAGAGGATTATAATGCCATAAAGTTCATCCTCCAAAGCAAACATTTTCTCCAGGGAAACTGATCTCAGTAATCTGGAGACAAGTTGTAACTCTGGGAGATCTCCAGGTCCCATCTGGAAGTTGGCAACCCTTTGTCCATAAGATTTGGGAGCTGACACACAGTTTCTGAGGCAGCTTGACAGGGTCCCCTGTATTTCTTAAGGTAGTCCCAGGTAGCGGTGGCTTTACCAAAGACTATGCAAAAACAATGTACCCCACAAAAGTAAGCAAGGCATCTTTGACTGCCACAAATTCTCCCGACACCCAACATGTACTTCAAATGTACCTGCTCAACAATCCTTCCCATATCTCCAGACAATTGCCAGATTATATACAGTGAAGAAAGGGGGTTCTCTCTTGGAAGTGTACAGGCAGAACATTACCCTGATGTTGGAATAATGTCCGGCCAGTTTTATCCGACGTGCAAGTGTGAGAAGTGGGGAGCATAACCACATTTCTGGGAGACTACCAGTTTGTCCATTCCAACCGCTGCTACTGCTGGTTGCTCATGACCCCTTTTGGCTCGAAGGATCAGAGCAGGCCAAACAGAAACGGCAGACAGCGTTTCAATGCAACTCCCCAGGTGAGATGAGGGATATTTAGTTCTCAGAACTCTTTCAGCCCCACCTACCTCACAGGGTGTCTGTTGTGGGGAGAGAAAGAGAAGGACTTTGCAAGCTGCTTTGAGACTCTTCATGGTTGAGAAAAGTGGGATATAAATCACAGCTCTTCTACGACTATGGCATTTTTAGTATAAGCAGTAGCGGCATCTAGTGGTGAAAATTGGGATGTACAGCCAGAGTCTGGGAACTTTTCCAAATGAGGAAAGTCTCATCCAGCATTATTTCTGCTTAAAAACAAATATTTCAGGCTAGCAAGTTAAAAACATACTTAATAAAATCATGTAGACAGTTAAATAAATTAATATAGGCATTAAACCATTGAAACAGTTCAAACCAGAGCTAGAATACATGTAGAAAAACAAACAAAAAATTAAAACATTGGGCAGGAAGAAGGGATCACTGAGGGAATGCCAAACAAAACAAAGAAGTCTTCATCTGCTGGCAGAAAATGGCAACAGAAGGGGACAGGTGTAGCCATGTTGTGTTTCACTTACTTAACTTCTAGCAGCTCTACATAATCCTCTCCTTTAAAAAAATGGGGTGTTGCCTTCTAGATGGTTGGCTTTGACTTTTTGCACAGATACAAACTATGCTATATTACACATCATTGCTAATCATAATGCTAATTGTTGACTCAATGATGCTCCAATAAACATCGAGAAATGAAGCAGCCCAGTGGAATGAGATTGTTACACCTATGCTTGTGACCAAAACATTTGGCGGGTGCTGTATCTGTGCCATATTGCCAGGGTGGTGGCTTGTATCATCCTGGAAATCAAGAACATGAGTCATGCTCTTCCTTCGACCTCTGAGTATACTTCCTGGTAGATCATGATTTTGGAATCTATATGGTCACACTTTCTGTAAAATAACAGCAGGTGGACCATAACTCTAGCCACCCACCCTTCCAAATAACTAGTAAAATGTATTGCTGCTATAGTTGTACTTGGAACAGCATGTTGGTGTACAGACAGTAGCAAGTGATAACATTCATAAGTGTATACCGGGGTCCCCAAACTTTTTAAACAGGGGGCCAGTTCACGCATGGCTAGAGCCCAGCCGGGGGCCGGACCAAGTGCCGCCCGCGGGGGGGGGGCATCCATCCGCCCTCGACCCGTCCCTGACCGTGCCCCCCACCCCCGCAGTCCCCTTCCAATCCAGCCCTGAAGCTTTGCCGCCTTTCTCCTCCTCCCCGCCTTGCCGCATTGGTACGGTCCCCTCCGGCCGCTTGGAATGAGCAGCGAGTTGCGAGCGCTTAATGCTGTTTGTAAACCTGGGGAAAAGGAGATAGAGAAGGGGGAAATCCGCTTCTGCCCAGCGGGCCGGATAAATGTCTTCCGAGGGCCTGATTTGGCCCGCGGGCCTTAGTTTGGGGACCCCTGGTGTATACCATCAAAAGTATCACCTGCTTATTTTTGCACATCAAGCAGCTATTATACACAATGAACAGAGCAAACCAGGCTGATATGTTGTTGTGATGAGCTGACAACCAAACTCAAAAGGGTGTTTGTGAGATGATGAATCACCTTGCCACAATATAACAAAGAGTTAAATGCCCATTAATTTCAGTGCATTTGTGGTGACATTCACGCACAGGCTTTTTCTACCTTGACAAGTGGGGGGGGGGGGTTGAGTCATCATGTAACCACATGCTGTAATAGTCCTTTTCCAGATCATCTCCTGCTTTGCTCAAATTTTTTTGGAAAGGACATGTGTGTTTGCAAAGGTTCTGCTTCCATTGGTGCCATTTTCTTTCCAATAGCCCTTTGCAGCTGCCATTTTCATGCTGTGTTACTTTTGGCTTTTGGCTATTGTTATTGTTTTGGAAAATGGTAGTTACTATACTGCTATAACACTATAACTCGATAACAATTATTGCTATTCTTAAAAGCTGTCTACTGATGTGGTGGGGAATGGGGATGCAAATAAAATGGTGGCTGGTGAATTTAACTGTGAAGAAAATTCCTGTCTAGATGCTCCAGTCCAAATGCCTCTTTGTACTCTCTAGGTTATGTTCCATGATTCTGTGTACCACATCCTGGACATAGCTACAGAAAATGGCATCCAAGGCAAGGAGTAAAATTGCACCCACCCCCACAAAAAAAAACCCTGTGTTTCCTTTAAAATTCAGCTTACTTGGAGAACTCAGGCCAGGGAGAGAGTGTGCCCTCCCTGGCCTTGTCCCCATTCCCAGTCTCTTGCCAGCCTTGGCACCTCTTGGCACCTCTCACCTAGAAGGCAAGTAAGCATAAGCTTTTGGTAGCGGCAGTGGCCAAGGTGCCCCCAGGCATCTGGCACCGGGGGCAAGAGCCCCGCTCCCACTAGAACCTATGGGACCAAGACAGGCATCCTTCTTAGGCTAGACCGTGGCTGGCTCTCCATTCCCACAGAGAAAAAGGCATGGATACCAAATAGGTCACAGCAACAAAACGCTTCATTCAGGACTTTAGAGGTGGAAGGGTTGGTTCCCAGGGCAGTTTTAGCATTCCCTTTCCCAAATGCCTCACGTCCCTTTCCTTACCCATGCACTTGTTCTCGCCTTCCCGCTTTCAGACACATGTGCTACTCACTTCTTGCTTCCCTAGTTTCTCTCTGTACTGCGGCCATCCTTAAATCTAATTTGAGCATTATAAATACAATAAAATTTGAAAAGTGAAAGCTCTAATGAAATATGTAGATTAAACATGTGTATGGAGAAATAGTTCTTTTTATTCATATGAACCTAACTTTTCTCCTCTATAGGAACCTGAAGTGGCTTGCATCATTTTCTTCTCCATTTTATTCTCACAACAATCCTCTGAGGTAGGTTAGATCACCTAGCAATCTTTTATCGCCGAGTGGAGATTTGAATCTGAGTCTCTTAGATCACAGTTCAACACTTTGGCCACTACACCACACTAGCACCAAGATGACCTCAGAAGGGAGTTCAGTGTTAGAACATTTACTGTAAATCGTATACACCCAGCTTCCTTCCCTGATTCTTCCCTGAAATCAGGAAGTATAGTCCTCCAGTTAATTATATCAGTTCTGTTATGTTTATGTAGCCCAGTAGGATACTCCTTTGACTCAGCTGTTTCATATATAGGTCACTGAACTCTTGCCTGTACAGGGTTCCTTGCCATTTACCATTTCCATTCAAGACTCTTGTGTTAACTCGTCTATTTATCTTCCAAAATCTGAAACCCAAGGTGGGTATCAACAAAGAAATGAAAACTATAAAAATAATATGGAAACATGTACCAGAAGCCAGTCACAGAATTCATATAATAGTTTGCTATCTAAACATCCCATAGTGCTGTCCTTTCTGAAGTTTCAAACACCCTTCTAAAGAGTGTAGCTTTACAGCCTCTCTTAAAAGTCATTAGGGAGGATGCCCTTCTCATGTGGATCAGGACCATAAAACAGGGCAGCAATGGAGAACAGCCACAAGCCATGGCAGCCTGTTCTCTGCTATAAGAGGAGACAGCAAAGGGGGTTACAAACTCCTTTCCCCTCCTCTCCCCACCACAGACACCTTGTGAGGTAGGTGGGGCTGAGAGAGTTCTAAACAAAGCTGTTCTCCATCTAAAAATGGAAACATAGTTTCCTCATGGACTAGAGCCGGTTGTTTCAGATGTATGAGATGGAATCTCAATTAATAAACCTATACAAGTGTGTGTGCGTGCGTGCGTGCGTGCGTGCGTGCGTGCGTGCGCTACAACAAAAAATATTTGTAAGCAGCACATGCCAAAAAGTCACAAAAACACAAAACACAGCAGATCCAGGATCTGGCATAATTATGTAAAATTCAAATGCAAAGCATCATGGCATGTTACGGCTGTTGAATATTTGGTCTTTGTTAAGGTCTTGGGAAATACAACCAAATTTCTTAATAAACTAATTCAGCAGTTCTGTACTGAAGTACTGTGATGGAATTGTGCTATAAAGCTAGCAGCATCACACCTACATGTTAAAATGGTCTTTGATCGCCAGATGGGGAGACCAAAAGGCCATGGAAATGTACCCAGGACAGGAAGATGCCCAAATAAGGCACTTCAAAGGCTTTGGGTAACTGCATGGCAAGGAGGGAAGTTTTCTTGGAGACTAAGAACAAAGACCAAGGTGATTCTACCATGGGCTAAGCTGAGAGAAGCATCTCTTGGGCAAGAGGTCCCAACAGAATGTATTCAGCTGAGCAATCTCTGTAACTGCATTTATGTTTTATTTCTTTTATTTCTATTTTTCAATAAATCCTTGAGAACTCAGCTGGTCTGGAGTCATTGGAGGAAAAAGGACCCAGGATTGGGGCAAGATAGCGTGGCTCTCCCAAGCTTGATCTCAGCCTCAATCGTCATAGGTATCCTTTTGAAGTTCTTTTGTTAAGGAATGATGATTTTCAGGTTAGTAACAGAGTGCCCTAGGATACTGATGTGTCCTTCCACTGGTTTCTGAGTGTTGCCATTTTTATGTCAGATTTGGGTCCATTTATTCTTCTGTATACAGACTGACCAGGCCAATCCATGTAAACAGCAACAAGGTATTGTTGACTGAATACCCAGCTTTCATTGTCTGCATATTAAAAAGCTTGAAAGGAGGAAATAGCACAACAAATTTGGCAAAGCCCAGAACACAGGCATTGCACAGATGGATCAAACAAAGACCTGTCTGCTTCTACATCCTCGGTTCTGACATATGGAGGTCCCATGTAGCTGTGATGGTTTGATAGATGTTAGAGTGTAAGAGTTTCAGAATAGGAGTTGAAAGAATAAATCTGATGTAGCTAAATGTAAAAATCTCTCTCAATACATGCATATATTTCTAATGTAGGAAAACTGCTTGACCAAGGAGATGTTTATGTGTGTTTTTGTGTTTCAGGATCACAACAGATGATTTCCATAAAATCCTGACAACAGGTGGGGTAAAAACTGGCTTGGCCTGAATGGTGGAGTCTCCAAAATATTATTTTATATTTGGAGTGTGCCAAGATCTGACACACTTGGGCTTTGAGTCTATTGAGCAAACAGTGGTTGCATGAAGTAAAATTGCCCAAGGCAGTAGCGTGGGCAACGAGAAAACGAACACACCCAGTTGTATTTAAAGTTCAAAGAGTTACGAAGAATGAAAGACGTCTGCCTCTTTGCTTGAGATGCTTCCATCCCTTGCACTTTTGCATCCTCTTTTGGGAAATCTGCCATCCATATACACATTGAGGGCTATTCTCTCTAAGCCACGTGCTGGGCATACTTCCAGAAACCTAGCAGAGAAATGCTGACTAAATATTGGATTTCAATCAGAAAGGTACTTGGCACCACTTGAGCGTTTGAAATGAAAACAAAGGCCTCCCTTTTGAGGCTCACCAAGAATCCCAAGATCAGATTCTCGTGGAACAGAGCAGGCCAAGATAGTGAGGCTGGCCTCAAAGAATGACTGCTTGCAGGCAGCAAAAGTTTCCTTAGGCACCTTTTTATTAACGTAGCTAAAGGGTCCAAATTTAAGTAATTGAGGTATTCATGACTACAGCAGTCTAATTAAAATTATGTACACAGGGGCATCTACCAAGATGGTGTTGGGGTTAGAATGCTTTCCTAGGATTTAGGAGACCCAAGTCCAGGGGCGGAATGAGGGGAAACTGAGCCTGGGACATGTGCATGGCCTGTGCCCCTGCCGCGGTGGTGTTCGCCCCCACCTTGGAACGCCCCCACCACACCCAACTATGGCCCAGCCACACCTCTGCTTCAGCTCTGCCCGGGGAATTGTGCCCCCCCCACCCCATTGGCGCTACACCACTGCCCCGGTCCAAATCCCTACTGTGCTGTGGAAGCTTGCTAGATGACCTTGAGCAAATCATTCATTCTCAACCTGACTTACCTCACAGGATTGTTATCACAAAGTTAAAATAAAGGAGGGAAGAACAATGATGTAAGCCACTTTGTGTCCCCATTCGGGAGAAAAGTGAGGTATAAATATAATGAAATAATACCTTGGGAACAATCTGAGCAGGAGTCACAAAACTGGTCATGTTCATCATGTATGTTGGCAGAGTTTGACTCAGGGAAGAACCAGCCATTGAATTCTACTGATATAGAAGGACAACACTAGACATGTGACTAGGACAGGTATTGCTGACTGGCCAGAATCCATGAGCAGCAGGAATCCATGATTCCAGGAAGATTTCATTATCTGAAAGTAGTTATGAGTTTAGCAGGTCCTCTGAATACCCAGCTTCCATTAAAAATAAAAAAGTGAACCTCTAGTTTGCTTCCTTGTGGAGATATAAGGGGCAAAGCATTTCTCTGCAAGTGAAAAGACTGGAGATTTACTTTTTGTAAAAAAAAATGAAGTTTGAATTCAGAGAATCTGCTACACATTTTACTACAATGGCATATAGATATTTTAATATAAAAGATATTTTTTTTAAAATTGAAGACAAAACCACTTGTCTTCAGGGCAGAGATAGGGAAGGGAATGGTTTCATGATGACAACAGTTCAGTCACTGACAAGTGAGATGGAGATGGGTATTAGTGTGTGGGACAATGAAAACCAACAGAAAAATTACACACAAGGAAAAAGACAAAATTGGTTACCTGAAAAAAGATTAGGGTAAAAGTTGTCTCAAAAGTGGTCTCAAAAAGAAAACTAGGGGGAGGGCACACACTATTTAAGGGAAGCAAAAATTAAAAGCACAAACTTGTGTGGAAATCAAGGGATAAACTGAAGAACCAGGGGGTTAAAACAGACTAAAAAAGCCCATGCAGAGAAGCCCTTAGTCTCCCTTTTGCATCTGGCTTCTAAATAGAAAGGAAAATATTAATATGTTAAATTAACTAGAGATGGGCAGTTGTAATTATTTATCTATGAGATAATTAGGATCACTAATCACCAGTATTCTGCACTATTGGCAGAAAGAATAGTTAAAAAATTAATCGCTACTTAGCACAATATATTTATTCACCCACAGACTAATGTTATGTTCTCAGTATCGAATGGGCAGTTCCATATTCATGGGATTGGAAATTAAGGTGTTCCTTCCTTCCCTAAGAGCTTCCTTCCGTAATCTTTGTATTATTTGTCTTTCTGCAGAAAAACATGAGTCACCTGGATATTTGTGAATGGAACTCCCAGTTTTTGTATTGGTAAAGAGTGGCTGTGGAATGGCAATGATTAGGTCCATAGGAAGGCTTATGTTGCTAAGTTGTATGTTTCCCTAAGTTGGCTATTTAAGTGAGGGAGAAAAGGTATAGGGCAGTGGTGGGATCCAAAAATTTTAATAACAGGTTCCAATGGTGGTGGGATTCAAACAGTGGCGCCGCCGCACACACACACCTCCAGTCCCTATTGGGCAGGGAGGTTGCTTTAGTAACCCCTCCTCGGCACTCAGAAAAAATTAATAACCACTTCTAGAGAAGTGGTGAGAACTGGTTGGATCCCACCCCTAGCTGAATTGGGGCCACAATGTAGGTGGTAATGATAGTTCAGCTCCTATTTATCAACAAACCCATTCCCAGATTTCCCAGAGTCTTGTCTTGTTTGGATTTCTATCAGTGCTGCTGAAGGCCATTACGGGCCCTGCACAAAGATTCCTTTCGAGGGGCCCTCAAGAGAATATGTGCAAGATGTCTTTTTAGCACAATGGAAGTTGACACAAGTGTTCTGGTATGGTGCCTGCCTTCTTAACAGTGGTTTGGAGATAAATACAAGGCTTTATCACTGGCAATAAGCATAACTGAAGGGGGGGCTGTCAGGTACTGATTCCTGTGGACCTCTGTCCGGAGAGGCCAGCAGTATCGTTCCTCAACTCCAGCAATACTACCTTGCTTCGCTGATTTCATGATTTATAAAAACGGGGAGGGAGGAAACACCAACAAAAAAAGGAAAACTTAAAAATAGAAGAAGAGAGAAGTGAAGAGAAGTGTTTGGGAACCAAACAAATGGCAAGCACTGAAGGGGAGGTTTGGTGATCATACAGGATGAGGAAAACAGCCCACCATTTTGGTGGGAAAGAAAGATTGCACTATGGGGGAAGCCAACTCGGAAATGTTTCAGCAAGAAACATTGCTGTAAAAGTGTTTTCTGAAACAATTGAGAAAAAGGCAGCTGGAAATGTTTCCACAACCAAAATGGGGGGGGGGGGGGCAATGTGGAGCTCCACGGAGGAAACCTTTAATTTGTGGACTGGGAATGACATAAATGGTTTGTGTAGAAAAGGCCAATAGGTGCCTGTCAGATAAGAGAAAATTCTCACAAGAAGAGAGGCAATAGAGAAAATAGCTGCAATATGAGAGTTTCAAAAACCAGTCCTCTGTGTAATTATTCCTTTCTGAAACAGACAAGTCATCTCAGGGCCTAAATCTGGCCTTGGAAGTTCAAGGTAATGTAAAGCAAAGAGCTTTAAGGCCTGTTGTTGCACCCTGATAGTAGTTACTCACAACACCGAAACCCAGGCACCCACACAAATAGCACTGAATAGGGCTGAAAAGAAACCTATCTAGGCAACTGGGAGATGGTGAACAAGCAGAATGATTTGGTTGTCTGGAGGAGCTGAAATAGAGGTCCTCTCCCCCTTTCTCCTGCTGGTGATCACTTCCCGGTGCAGCCGCAGGAGAAGGGGGGGGGGTTGCCATCATGGCAATGCAGCAACATCCCTACCAGTTGCATAACAGGAAGTGATGTAACACATTACAGCAACACTCCAGCAATCTCAACCATGTTTATGAACTACCTACTTATGAACTGCCTGCTTTGGGTACTCTCACCTGAGATTAGGTGAGTGACAATTCAGGAGAGGGCCTTCTTGGCCCTGGCACGCAAGCGCTGGGTTTGTCTATCCCCTTCTGTTGCTGTCTTCTGTCCGTGGGTGACCAATTTTTTAATTGTTGTTATTACGTTTTGTATGTATTTTAACCCTGGCCCTTTCCTAAAAAGTTCCTAAAACATTTGTCTTATTTTCGAGGAAACACAGTATGATTTTTTGTAGGAGGATCCATTTCCAAACCAGCATATGATCATGTGGAAAAGGTCTTTATTTCTCCGCCCCACAAAACACCTGCCCCTTATTCGCACACCATATTGTTACCCAACCTCCCCTTCTCCTTCCAGAGGTGTAGCTGGGCCAGAGTGCGCCCAGTGCAAACTCTGCCCCCCCCCCCCCGTGGCAGCGCCCACCACTCCCACTCCCACTTACTTTAGAAAACCGAGCAGGCTGGAGAACAGGCCTCCCTGTTCTGGTGGGAACTACATTTCCCAGGGTCTCCTGGGAAATGTAGTTCCCATCAGAACAGGAAGGCCTGTTCTGCAGCCTGCTCGGTTTCCTAAAGTAAGTGTGGGGAGGCGCTGCAGGGGGACCGCTGTGGGGGGGAATCACGCCACTCCCCCCATGGAGCCCCCCCACAGACCCTGGGAAATGTAGTTCCCACCAGAACAGGAAGGCCTGTTCTCCAGCCTGCTCAGGGGAGGCGCTGCGGGGGGGCGGGGGAAAGGGGGAGGGGCCAGGGGGATTTTGCGTCCCCCCACGTGACCCAAATTCGTGCGCCCGGTGCGTCACGCACCCCTCCGTCCCCTGGGAGCTTTGCCGCTGTCTCCTTCCACTCTTCCATTTTCAAAAATATATTTTTTAAAAATATATCATTGTCATATCAAACCAGCAATGTAACATTGAGGCAAAGTTGTAAAGAAGCAGGGTTGATTAGATCATCTTTGTCAATTTCACATTGAACTAGCGGCGTAACATTAGCAAGAGATTTTTGATATGGGGGGACAATTGTATCAGCAATATAACGCTGAGACTCTGGGGTTATTGAAAAGAATACAAGGAATAATCACTGCAAGCAATCAGGGATTGCTGCGGTAACAATCATGCACCACTGCAGATCAAATCTGGCTGAAAAATATTCTGTGGGGAGGGCGGGCCACATGTTTCTGTTCCTTCAGGTAATGCCGCCTGCTGCAGAAGTTGTATTGGCTTCTATTTTGTTCACAATAGCAGAAATGGAGGCTAAGACATTTTGAATTGCTGCTTCAAAATGTAACCATGAAGCAACACTAGAGCACCTGTGCAAAAGGGAGAAAAAGGGGGAGGGTTGTTCTGTGTTCCAGCACCATCAACAATAATCTGTTTTCAGCAGCAGCGTGTAGAATAAATGTAACTGAAGAGGAGGCAGGAAGGAGGTGTGAAGAATGATTTCACAGAAAACATTTCCAAGACACAAGATTTGGCCACTGGGAAAATCTGTGGTGAGCTGTGCATGTGGAAAAGGCCTGAGTCAAGAACAGGATCCAAATCCTATAGCACATGTGTGAAACTCAAGGCCTGTGGCAGGGGCGTAACGAGGCAGCCCTGGGCAAACTGTAGCCCTGGACAAAACCTGAGTTGGATGCCCCCCCCACCACGACCAAATTTTTTTTGCACCAGGACATTGGTGCCTGCAGGGGGTGCATTTTTAGACATATCAGCACCAAAATGTCAGCATATCATCAGGAGACTGTTCTTATGCTACTCCCCTAGTTTGGTGAGGTTTGGTTAAAGGAGTCCAAAGTTATGGACTCCCAAAGGGGGTGCCCCATCCCCCATTGTTTCCAATGGGAGCTAATAGGAGATGGGGGCTACAGTTTTGAGGGTCCATAACTTTGGCCCCCCTGAACCAAGCTGCACCAAACTTGGGGGGTATCATTAGGGCAGTCTCCTGATGAGACCTGAAAGTTTTGAGACTGTGCCTTCAGAAATGTGCCCCCCCCCCAGCCTGCAACCCCCATGGACAGCAACACAGAAAACTCAATGCAGAACAAAGATTCTTGGGCAAATTTCTGGGGTGTTCCTGCAGGGGGCACATTTTTTGATGTATTGGCACCAAAATTTCAAGGTATCATCTGGAAACTGTCCTGATGGGACGCCCAAAGTTTGGTGCAGTTTGGTTTAGGGGGTCCAAAGTTATGGACCCTCAAAAGGGTAGCCCCCATCTCCTTAGCAAAGAATGTTGGATGGGGTACCCCCTTTGAGGGTCCATAACTTTGGACCCCCTGAACCAAACTGCACCAAACCTTGGGGGTGTCATCATGACAGTCTCCAGATGATACCCTGAAATGTTAGTGCCAATACATCAAAAAATGTGCCCCCTGCAGGAACACCCCAGAAATTTGCCCAAGAATCTTTGTTCTGCATTGAGTTTTCTGTGTTGCTGTCCATGGGGGTTGCAGGCTGGGGGGAGCAACATTTCTGAAGGCACAGTCTCAAAACTTTCAGGGTCTCATCAGGAGACTGCCCTAATGATACCCCCCAAGTTTGGTGCAGTTTGGTTCAGGGGGGCCAAAGTTATGGACCCTCAAAACTGTAGCCCCCATCTCCTATTAGCTCCCATTGGAAACAATGGGGGATAGGGGCACCCCCTTTGTGAGTCCATAACTTTGGACTCCCTGAACCAAACCTCACCAAACTTGGGGGGTAGCATAAGGACAGTCTCCTGATGATACACTGAAAATTTGGTGCCGCTAGCCTAAAAACTGCGCCCCTGCAGGCCAAAAATCCACTAAAATACCCAAATCCACTAAAATACCCAAAAACGAACCCAGCATTTTGATGCCCCCCACAAGGTGATGCCCTGGGCAGCTGCCCACCTTGCCCTATGGGCATTACACCAGTGGCCTGCGGGCCACATCCGACCCGGCATACAATTATATCCGGCCTGCGTAACACACACTTCAAATTCCATTGTCCAGCCCGCCAGCCCGCCTGCAGCCCCGGTCTTTCCCCGCACACCGCACTCCATCCCCCTGAGAAAGGAGCCACTCCTCCCCAGACTGACTGGGACACCAGGAGCCAAGGCAAGCCGGGAGGAGGGCAGCTGTATGGGGCCAAATGGCGTCCAGAGGCAACCCCCCCCCCGGGCGCGTGCCCCATGTGGAGCACTGCTTACTCACGAGTAAGCCCCGCTCCCCAGCCCAGCAGCCAAGACGCCAGTTTCTCTGGCATCTGGGCTGCTGGGTGAGAAGGGGAGCCCACAGCAGCCCCTCTTTCCAGCCCAACAGCTGGGACACCAGTTTTTATTTATTTTGGAATGATATTCTGTGTTCCGATGTACATTAATGTTCAAAAAACATTTAGTTTTAGTCTGTTCAATAAATGTTTATCCTGTTCGGCCCATGACCTAAAGTGTGCTTTGAGTTTTAGCTCCCTGTGCAATTGAGTTTGACACCCCTGTCCCATAGGGTACTAAGGATGGACCTGGTGATGCAGGAGGCTCATGTCAGGGACTAGGCATAGCAACAGGCAAGCCTGTAAGCCTGCTGAAAGCCTACAAGGACAAGAAATAAAGCTTTTACCAGAAGAAGCACCTTGGAGAGGATTTCATATTGAAGGCAATATGTGGACCAAATGTGACAACATTCATTCTGGTTTCACCTCATTCCCTTGCACTATAGTCTTCAGTTGCATGCCACTGTTTGTGGGCACAGTGATATTTTAATTCCAGAGACTGCCTCTTGGACTCTGCATTTCTACCTGGACCTATGGTCAAGTTCCCACAGACTCATCCCCATAGCCAATCAAGCTATATATTAGGATTCACTATCCTTTTCTATAGGTTGCCTTATTATTAACGCTTTCCTAGTTCCAGTCAAAATGGTGTTATGTTATCGCTTGCTCAGTTCTGTACTATCAGTTATGCCAACTATAAATATCTTTACTGAATCAGCAATATACAAATGCTAACAAGGAAAGCATAATCCTTGATCCATGGACACACCCATGTTTGTGATGCCTTCAGTGCCTTTACCTAGCTTCTCAGTTCACAACATGTACATAACATTGCAGAAAATCATTGTCTTACTCACTCTTTTGATTTGGAATGCATATGTGTTCTATCCTTGTGTACTCTACACACTGAATGGGATTTCCCCCGTGGGACTTGATTAAAAACATCATATGCCTGTTCAGGTTTCAGTGACTTACAGCCCTATCGACAGCACTGAGGCAGCCGGGGACAGCGCCACTACTGTACCACCATACCACATCCAGAGAGTTTGCAGGTGATATGGAGAGGCAGCAAAAGCCAAAAACTCCTTGGCACAAGCCATCTATTGCCCAAAATGGGTGGCGTAAGCCCAAAGACTACACTTAGTTGTTCCCAGCTCCAAAGACCAGTGGAAGTAAACTAAAGTCCACTCCACCTCCAAGAATGCCCCCAGCCATGCTGGTGTTTGCCTGGATGCTGACACAGCTCTGGGGACTCAGCTGACTTTCACTGCCGAGATCAGTAGCACCTGCCTACCTCCCAGTTTGCTGTCCCCACTTGGTAAATGCCACCAGTTCCAACAGCCCACACCCCAGCCCCCGTAGGACTGGACTGCCCAATCCTTCTTCATGCCTCCCTTTTTCTTAATCCTGAAAGTAAAGTTTTCAATCTGGATTAGTTCAGAGAAGAACCCCTTATCACCAAAACCTCTTCTTCCATATGAGCTAACCAACCTATGCATTATCAGATAAGATTCTGCTCCATGAACTTTGACTGCTGAAATTGTGGCCATTCCTATATAGTTAATAACTATGAAAATAACAACAGTAGCCTGTCAAATGGGAAAGAGCAAAAAATGCTCTGCAAACTTTCCTTAACAAATCCTTCACAGTAACCATGTCAAAAGCTTTCACCATTATAACAAATTAAGAAGAATGTCATAGAAAACAGTTTCTATGTTTTAAGGGATGTCTAACAACTATGACAACTCTTCAGAACATTATGGATTCCTCCAAACTGAAAAGCATTACATTTCGCATTAAGAGTCAGCATGGCATTATGGTTGAAAGCAGCTGACTCTAATCTGGAGAACCAGGTTTGATTCCCCATTCCTCCACTTGAGCAGCAGACTCTAATCTGATGAACTGGGTTTGTTTCCCCACTCCTCCACACAAAACCGGCTGGGCGACTGTGAGCTAATCATAGTTCTCTCAGAACTCTCTCAGCCCCACTTACCTCACAAGGTGTCTGTTCTGGGGAAGGGAAGATGATTCTAAGCCACTTTGAGACTCCATAAAGGTAGAGAGAAGTGGGGGCATAAAAACTAATTCTTCTTCATCATCCTACGCAGAGTCCATGTAATACAGAGCTATCACTCATTTTTACAAAGCTACTGGAAGCACAAAGCCAAGGATTTTTTTTTCATATGAACTTCCCTCTGTATATGATGCCATTATCAAGTGAATCCCTGCTCTACATATTTTGCATTCTGGATCAGGTCATGGCTGTGAGGTGTCAGGCTCTCTCAGTGGTGGTGATGCTCTTCTGATGGAATTCCCTGCCCAGCAAAGCTTGCCCAGCAACAATTCTTTGTTGAGAATAAAAAAGCTAATAGTTATTTCTGTTTTAGAAGACTTTTGAAACAAAAAATAATATAACATTAACTTACTCCAATGTACAAAATTAATGCTGTGTTGCTATAGCAGTGAGCATCTGCTGTACCTTCCAGAGTCTCCTCTTGGGATCTTAAGAAGCCTCAGACTAAGGGAAAGGAGTTAACAACAGTCTAGGTCTTCCTCCTCTCTTTCCACCATCCTCTCCCTGGAGCCAGTTAGCTAGCAGAAGAACTAGCCTTTCCTCCAATGCCCGAGTCTCTTGCCCTTATGAGGGACACTCCCTGGTGTATGCCTGCCCCTTTCTTTCTACACCCCCCCCCCCAGGTTGCCCCACTTTCCTGAGTTGGTTGGCAGGAGCTAACTTGAGAAAGGATCCACACTGTCTTGACAGACCAAATTTGTTTTCACAATGCCCCAAACTGTTTGTCAATTTCCTGCAATTTCAGAGTAGATCAGAACAGAAACAGCAAATGAGGCCTTATGGGGAGGGAGTACACAGTGCCACTATTCTTCAGCTCTTAGGAATGATGTTTCATTTAATAGAATGTAATTGGCAATGACCTTTTATGTCATGAGATTATACTATTCACCCTTGCACCAAAGCACTCTCTTTATCATATGAACCTGGTCACCTGAAAGAACTGAATAGAGACATATTTGGCTATTTAGCATTCCTTCAGCATTAGAGAACAAATTCCCAAGTTGCCATAACAAAGCCACTCTTTCACTGGGTCAGAGGTCAGATTAAGGCAGCTACAAAATTTGTAATTAAAAAAAGAGTTTAGGTGACAGTTAAATCTAAACACAGTCATATCAGAAACAATGGGGCCATGGAATTTTAAACCAACACGGTTTCATGGCTATCAATACCACAATTTTCAGTGATAGTTGCTAGATTCTCCCCTTCTGTTGCCTACTCAGTGGGTTGTACTTTTACTACTTTAAACAGAAACTCCTCAGGAGTCTCAAGGTACACATTTTAAACAGCACATGTAAAGGTATCAGCAAAATCATTAGTAGCCGGCTTTCCGCTTCCAATTTGCCCATCTGCTCTTCAGGTGTTTCAGGTCCCACACAGATATAATCAGAACTTGGTACAAATGAACCAGAGCACAAGAACCCACCAACATGCCTATTTTGACATGGCAGTCAAAAAGGGTGCAATGAGCTGTTTTCCTCTGTAGATTGTATGGCAATCTGCATCTAACTGTAGGACTGGAAGAGTATGAAAGTCAACTTACCCAGCCATAGGAAAGGATTTCTGTGCTCAGTGGTGTGCTTCCAGCCCCATCCACAAATTTTGCTTAGTGGGATTTCTCACCCCTAAAATTGTGAGCCCTGCATGCGGACAAAATGGAGGTCTGCAGTGGGAGTGGGCAATTCCAGGAAATGACTGCCCCCTCTTCTGTAAAGGTGGGATACAGACCAAGAAGGATTCTTGTGTTCAACATGTCATAATACACCACATTCAGAGAAGCAATGGGAGAGATTAAAAAAAAAGCAAAGAGTGGAATTAACGATATGTGAGAAGCTACATGAGCTGGTGGAATGGAACAGCAGCAGTAGCAGAAGGCCATTGCTTTTGCATCCTGCATGTGAGCTTCCAAAGGCACCTGGTGGGCCACTGTGAGTAGCAGAGTTAAAATTAGATGGACTAGATGGACTCTGGTCTGCTCCAGCTGGCTCATTCTTATGTTCTGATGAGGAGTCTAATTTGGGAAGCATGCTTGATTGCAGCCTCAATTAAAAAAATTGAAATAAGCATCTACATTTTTATGCATCTCCTAGTTTCTTAAATTTTAGAGTTTGGGAGTGGAAGTTAAGCACAAACAACCTTCATGTTAAATTATTAGTGATAGTAAATAAATATTTTATTTATCCAATTTTAATAAAAAAATTTAAAAGCCTGAAAATGTTTCAGACAAGTAGTAAGGAGAATATTTCAAAAATGTTACTTTTTAATTTCCCAGAGCTTTATTTGAAAGAGAAAAACACACACCAACCCCACCCCGCTCCAATCCTTTGGGGATTATCCTATCCATTCTTTCTGAACAGTCATATCTGTGCATCACTGCATTTGTGGGTGTAGTTCTAACGACGCAGGGTCAGCGCAAGAATCCAGACGAGACGCGGATCCCCACCCCCCCCCCCCCCCACCCCCCCCCCCCCCCACCCCCCCCCCCCCCCACCCCCCCCCCCCCCCACCCCCCCCCCCCCCCACCCCCCCCCCCCCCCACCCCCCCCCCCCCCCACCCCCCCCCCCCCCCACCCCCCCCCCCCCCCACCCCCCCCCCCCCCCACCCCCCCCCCCCCCCACCCCCCCCCCCCCCCACCCCCCCCCCCCCCCACCCCCCCCCCCCCCCACCCCCCCCCCCCCCCACCCCCCCCCCCCCCCACCCCCCCCCCCCCCCACCCCCCCCCCCCCCCACCCCCCCCCCCCCCCACCCCCCCCCCCCCCCACCCCCCCCCCCCCCCACCCCCCCCCCCCCCCACCCCCCCCCCCCCCCACCCCCCCCCCCCCCCACCCCCCCCCCCCCCCACCCCCCCCCCCCCCCACCCCCCCCCCCCCCCACCCCCCCCCCCCCCCACCCCCCCCCCCCCCCACCCCCCCCCCCCCCCACCCCCCCCCCCCCCCACCCCCCCCCCCCCCCACCCCCCCCCCCCCCCACCCCCCCCCCCCCCCACCCCCCCCCCCCCCCACCCCCCCCCCCCCCCACCCCCCCCCCCCCCCACCCCCCCCCCCCCCCACCCCCCCCCCCCCCCACCCCCCCCCCCCCCCACCCCCCCCCCCCCCCACCCCCCCCCCCCCCCACCCCCCCCCCCCCCCACCCCCCCCCCCCCCCACCCCCCCCCCCCCCCACCCCCCCCCCCCCCCACCCCCCCCCCCCCCCACCCCCCCCCCCCCCCACCCCCCCCCCCCCCCACCCCCCCCCCCCCCCACCCCCCCCCCCCCCCACCCCCCCCCCCCCCCACCCCCCCCCCCCCCCACCCCCCCCCCCCCCCACCCCCCCCCCCCCCCACCCCCCCCCCCCCCCACCCCCCCCCCCCCCCACCCCCCCCCCCCCCCACCCCCCCCCCCCCCCACCCCCCCCCCCCCCCACCCCCCCCCCCCCCCACCCCCCCCCCCCCCCACCCCCCCCCCCCCCCACCCCCCCCCCCCCCCACCCCCCCCCCCCCCCACCCCCCCCCCCCCCCACCCCCCCCCCCCCCCACCCCCCCCCCCCCCCACCCCCCCCCCCCCCCACCCCCCCCCCCCCCCACCCCCCCCCCCCCCCACCCCCCCCCCCCCCCACCCCCCCCCCCCCCCACCCCCCCCCCCCCCCACCCCCCCCCCCCCCCACCCCCCCCCCCCCCCACCCCCCCCCCCCCCCACCCCCCCCCCCCCCCACCCCCCCCCCCCCCCACCCCCCCCCCCCCCCACCCCCCCCCCCCCCCACCCCCCCCCCCCCCCACCCCCCCCCCCCCCCACCCCCCCCCCCCCCCACCCCCCCCCCCCCCCACCCCCCCCCCCCCCCACCCCCCCCCCCCCCCACCCCCCCCCCCCCCCACCCCCCCCCCCCCCCACCCCCCCCCCCCCCCACCCCCCCCCCCCCCCACCCCCCCCCCCCCCCACCCCCCCCCCCCCCCACCCCCCCCCCCCCCCACCCCCCCCCCCCCCCACCCCCCCCCCCCCCCACCCCCCCCCCCCCCCACCCCCCCCCCCCCCCACCCCCCCCCCCCCCCACCCCCCCCCCCCCCCACCCCCCCCCCCCCCCACCCCCCCCCCCCCCCACCCCCCCCCCCCCCCACCCCCCCCCCCCCCCACCCCCCCCCCCCCCCACCCCCCCCCCCCCCCACCCCCCCCCCCCCCCACCCCCCCCCCCCCCCACCCCCCCCCCCCCCCACCCCCCCCCCCCCCCACCCCCCCCCCCCCCCACCCCCCCCCCCCCCCACCCCCCCCCCCCCCCACCCCCCCCCCCCCCCACCCCCCCCCCCCCCCACCCCCCCCCCCCCCCACCCCCCCCCCCCCCCACCCCCCCCCCCCCCCACCCCCCCCCCCCCCCACCCCCCCCCCCCCCCACCCCCCCCCCCCCCCACCCCCCCCCCCCCCCACCCCCCCCCCCCCCCACCCCCCCCCCCCCCCACCCCCCCCCCCCCCCACCCCCCCCCCCCCCCACCCCCCCCCCCCCCCACCCCCCCCCCCCCCCACCCCCCCCCCCCCCCACCCCCCCCCCCCCCCACCCCCCCCCCCCCCCACCCCCCCCCCCCCCCACCCCCCCCCCCCCCCACCCCCCCCCCCCCCCACCCCCCCCCCCCCCCACCCCCCCCCCCCCCCACCCCCCCCCCCCCCCACCCCCCCCCCCCCCCACCCCCCCCCCCCCCCACCCCCCCCCCCCCCCACCCCCCCCCCCCCCCACCCCCCCCCCCCCCCACCCCCCCCCCCCCCCACCCCCCCCCCCCCCCACCCCCCCCCCCCCCCACCCCCCCCCCCCCCCACCCCCCCCCCCCCCCACCCCCCCCCCCCCCCACCCCCCCCCCCCCCCACCCCCCCCCCCCCCCACCCCCCCCCCCCCCCACCCCCCCCCCCCCCCACCCCCCCCCCCCCCCACCCCCCCCCCCCCCCACCCCCCCCCCCCCCCACCCCCCCCCCCCCCCACCCCCCCCCCCCCCCACCCCCCCCCCCCCCCACCCCCCCCCCCCCCCACCCCCCCCCCCCCCCACCCCCCCCCCCCCCCACCCCCCCCCCCCCCCACCCCCCCCCCCCCCCACCCCCCCCCCCCCCCACCCCCCCCCCCCCCCACCCCCCCCCCCCCCCACCCCCCCCCCCCCCCACCCCCCCCCCCCCCCACCCCCCCCCCCCCCCACCCCCCCCCCCCCCCACCCCCCCCCCCCCCCACCCCCCCCCCCCCCCACCCCCCCCCCCCCCCACCCCCCCCCCCCCCCACCCCCCCCCCCCCCCACCCCCCCCCCCCCCCACCCCCCCCCCCCCCCACCCCCCCCCCCCCCCACCCCCCCCCCCCCCCACCCCCCCCCCCCCCCACCCCCCCCCCCCCCCACCCCCCCCCCCCCCCACCCCCCCCCCCCCCCACCCCCCCCCCCCCCCACCCCCCCCCCCCCCCACCCCCCCCCCCCCCCACCCCCCCCCCCCCCCACCCCCCCCCCCCCCCACCCCCCCCCCCCCCCACCCCCCCCCCCCCCCACCCCCCCCCCCCCCCACCCCCCCCCCCCCCCACCCCCCCCCCCCCCCACCCCCCCCCCCCCCCACCCCCCCCCCCCCCCACCCCCCCCCCCCCCCACCCCCCCCCCCCCCCACCCCCCCCCCCCCCCACCCCCCCCCCCCCCCACCCCCCCCCCCCCCCACCCCCCCCCCCCCCCACCCCCCCCCCCCCCCACCCCCCCCCCCCCCCACCCCCCCCCCCCCCCACCCCCCCCCCCCCCCACCCCCCCCCCCCCCCACCCCCCCCCCCCCCCACCCCCCCCCCCCCCCACCCCCCCCCCCCCCCACCCCCCCCCCCCCCCACCCCCCCCCCCCCCCACCCCCCCCCCCCCCCACCCCCCCCCCCCCCCACCCCCCCCCCCCCCCACCCCCCCCCCCCCCCACCCCCCCCCCCCCCCACCCCCCCCCCCCCCCACCCCCCCCCCCCCCCACCCCCCCCCCCCCCCACCCCCCCCCCCCCCCACCCCCCCCCCCCCCCACCCCCCCCCCCCCCCACCCCCCCCCCCCCCCACCCCCCCCCCCCCCCACCCCCCCCCCCCCCCACCCCCCCCCCCCCCCACCCCCCCCCCCCCCCACCCCCCCCCCCCCCCACCCCCCCCCCCCCCCACCCCCCCCCCCCCCCACCCCCCCCCCCCCCCACCCCCCCCCCCCCCCACCCCCCCCCCCCCCCACCCCCCCCCCCCCCCACCCCCCCCCCCCCCCACCCCCCCCCCCCCCCACCCCCCCCCCCCCCCACCCCCCCCCCCCCCCACCCCCCCCCCCCCCCACCCCCCCCCCCCCCCACCCCCCCCCCCCCCCACCCCCCCCCCCCCCCACCCCCCCCCCCCCCCACCCCCCCCCCCCCCCACCCCCCCCCCCCCCCACCCCCCCCCCCCCCCACCCCCCCCCCCCCCCACCCCCCCCCCCCCCCACCCCCCCCCCCCCCCACCCCCCCCCCCCCCCACCCCCCCCCCCCCCCACCCCCCCCCCCCCCCACCCCCCCCCCCCCCCACCCCCCCCCCCCCCCACCCCCCCCCCCCCCCACCCCCCCCCCCCCCCACCCCCCCCCCCCCCCACCCCCCCCCCCCCCCACCCCCCCCCCCCCCCACCCCCCCCCCCCCCCACCCCCCCCCCCCCCCACCCCCCCCCCCCCCCACCCCCCCCCCCCCCCACCCCCCCCCCCCCCCACCCCCCCCCCCCCCCACCCCCCCCCCCCCCCACCCCCCCCCCCCCCCACCCCCCCCCCCCCCCACCCCCCCCCCCCCCCACCCCCCCCCCCCCCCACCCCCCCCCCCCCCCACCCCCCCCCCCCCCCACCCCCCCCCCCCCCCACCCCCCCCCCCCCCCACCCCCCCCCCCCCCCACCCCCCCCCCCCCCCACCCCCCCCCCCCCCCACCCCCCCCCCCCCCCACCCCCCCCCCCCCCCACCCCCCCCCCCCCCCACCCCCCCCCCCCCCCACCCCCCCCCCCCCCCACCCCCCCCCCCCCCCACCCCCCCCCCCCCCCACCCCCCCCCCCCCCCACCCCCCCCCCCCCCCACCCCCCCCCCCCCCCACCCCCCCCCCCCCCCACCCCCCCCCCCCCCCACCCCCCCCCCCCCCCACCCCCCCCCCCCCCCACCCCCCCCCCCCCCCACCCCCCCCCCCCCCCACCCCCCCCCCCCCCCACCCCCCCCCCCCCCCACCCCCCCCCCCCCCCACCCCCCCCCCCCCCCACCCCCCCCCCCCCCCACCCCCCCCCCCCCCCACCCCCCCCCCCCCCCACCCCCCCCCCCCCCCACCCCCCCCCCCCCCCACCCCCCCCCCCCCCCACCCCCCCCCCCCCCCACCCCCCCCCCCCCCCACCCCCCCCCCCCCCCACCCCCCCCCCCCCCCACCCCCCCCCCCCCCCACCCCCCCCCCCCCCCACCCCCCCCCCCCCCCACCCCCCCCCCCCCCCACCCCCCCCCCCCCCCACCCCCCCCCCCCCCCACCCCCCCCCCCCCCCACCCCCCCCCCCCCCCACCCCCCCCCCCCCCCACCCCCCCCCCCCCCCACCCCCCCCCCCCCCCACCCCCCCCCCCCCCCACCCCCCCCCCCCCCCACCCCCCCCCCCCCCCACCCCCCCCCCCCCCCACCCCCCCCCCCCCCCACCCCCCCCCCCCCCCACCCCCCCCCCCCCCCACCCCCCCCCCCCCCCACCCCCCCCCCCCCCCACCCCCCCCCCCCCCCACCCCCCCCCCCCCCCACCCCCCCCCCCCCCCACCCCCCCCCCCCCCCACCCCCCCCCCCCCCCACCCCCCCCCCCCCCCACCCCCCCCCCCCCCCACCCCCCCCCCCCCCCACCCCCCCCCCCCCCCACCCCCCCCCCCCCCCACCCCCCCCCCCCCCCACCCCCCCCCCCCCCCACCCCCCCCCCCCCCCACCCCCCCCCCCCCCCACCCCCCCCCCCCCCCACCCCCCCCCCCCCCCACCCCCCCCCCCCCCCACCCCCCCCCCCCCCCACCCCCCCCCCCCCCCACCCCCCCCCCCCCCCACCCCCCCCCCCCCCCACCCCCCCCCCCCCCCACCCCCCCCCCCCCCCACCCCCCCCCCCCCCCACCCCCCCCCCCCCCCACCCCCCCCCCCCCCCACCCCCCCCCCCCCCCACCCCCCCCCCCCCCCACCCCCCCCCCCCCCCACCCCCCCCCCCCCCCACCCCCCCCCCCCCCCACCCCCCCCCCCCCCCACCCCCCCCCCCCCCCACCCCCCCCCCCCCCCACCCCCCCCCCCCCCCACCCCCCCCCCCCCCCACCCCCCCCCCCCCCCACCCCCCCCCCCCCCCACCCCCCCCCCCCCCCACCCCCCCCCCCCCCCACCCCCCCCCCCCCCCACCCCCCCCCCCCCCCACCCCCCCCCCCCCCCACCCCCCCCCCCCCCCACCCCCCCCCCCCCCCACCCCCCCCCCCCCCCACCCCCCCCCCCCCCCACCCCCCCCCCCCCCCACCCCCCCCCCCCCCCACCCCCCCCCCCCCCCACCCCCCCCCCCCCCCACCCCCCCCCCCCCCCACCCCCCCCCCCCCCCACCCCCCCCCCCCCCCACCCCCCCCCCCCCCCACCCCCCCCCCCCCCCACCCCCCCCCCCCCCCACCCCCCCCCCCCCCCACCCCCCCCCCCCCCCACCCCCCCCCCCCCCCACCCCCCCCCCCCCCCACCCCCCCCCCCCCCCACCCCCCCCCCCCCCCACCCCCCCCCCCCCCCACCCCCCCCCCCCCCCACCCCCCCCCCCCCCCACCCCCCCCCCCCCCCACCCCCCCCCCCCCCCACCCCCCCCCCCCCCCACCCCCCCCCCCCCCCACCCCCCCCCCCCCCCACCCCCCCCCCCCCCCACCCCCCCCCCCCCCCACCCCCCCCCCCCCCCACCCCCCCCCCCCCCCACCCCCCCCCCCCCCCACCCCCCCCCCCCCCCACCCCCCCCCCCCCCCACCCCCCCCCCCCCCCACCCCCCCCCCCCCCCACCCCCCCCCCCCCCCACCCCCCCCCCCCCCCACCCCCCCCCCCCCCCACCCCCCCCCCCCCCCACCCCCCCCCCCCCCCACCCCCCCCCCCCCCCACCCCCCCCCCCCCCCACCCCCCCCCCCCCCCACCCCCCCCCCCCCCCACCCCCCCCCCCCCCCACCCCCCCCCCCCCCCACCCCCCCCCCCCCCCACCCCCCCCCCCCCCCACCCCCCCCCCCCCCCACCCCCCCCCCCCCCCACCCCCCCCCCCCCCCACCCCCCCCCCCCCCCACCCCCCCCCCCCCCCACCCCCCCCCCCCCCCACCCCCCCCCCCCCCCACCCCCCCCCCCCCCCACCCCCCCCCCCCCCCACCCCCCCCCCCCCCCACCCCCCCCCCCCCCCACCCCCCCCCCCCCCCACCCCCCCCCCCCCCCACCCCCCCCCCCCCCCACCCCCCCCCCCCCCCACCCCCCCCCCCCCCCACCCCCCCCCCCCCCCACCCCCCCCCCCCCCCACCCCCCCCCCCCCCCACCCCCCCCCCCCCCCACCCCCCCCCCCCCCCACCCCCCCCCCCCCCCACCCCCCCCCCCCCCCACCCCCCCCCCCCCCCACCCCCCCCCCCCCCCACCCCCCCCCCCCCCCACCCCCCCCCCCCCCCACCCCCCCCCCCCCCCACCCCCCCCCCCCCCCACCCCCCCCCCCCCCCACCCCCCCCCCCCCCCACCCCCCCCCCCCCCCACCCCCCCCCCCCCCCACCCCCCCCCCCCCCCACCCCCCCCCCCCCCCACCCCCCCCCCCCCCCACCCCCCCCCCCCCCCACCCCCCCCCCCCCCCACCCCCCCCCCCCCCCACCCCCCCCCCCCCCCACCCCCCCCCCCCCCCACCCCCCCCCCCCCCCACCCCCCCCCCCCCCCACCCCCCCCCCCCCCCACCCCCCCCCCCCCCCACCCCCCCCCCCCCCCACCCCCCCCCCCCCCCACCCCCCCCCCCCCCCACCCCCCCCCCCCCCCACCCCCCCCCCCCCCCACCCCCCCCCCCCCCCACCCCCCCCCCCCCCCACCCCCCCCCCCCCCCACCCCCCCCCCCCCCCACCCCCCCCCCCCCCCACCCCCCCCCCCCCCCACCCCCCCCCCCCCCCACCCCCCCCCCCCCCCACCCCCCCCCCCCCCCACCCCCCCCCCCCCCCACCCCCCCCCCCCCCCACCCCCCCCCCCCCCCACCCCCCCCCCCCCCCACCCCCCCCCCCCCCCACCCCCCCCCCCCCCCACCCCCCCCCCCCCCCACCCCCCCCCCCCCCCACCCCCCCCCCCCCCCACCCCCCCCCCCCCCCACCCCCCCCCCCCCCCACCCCCCCCCCCCCCCACCCCCCCCCCCCCCCACCCCCCCCCCCCCCCACCCCCCCCCCCCCCCACCCCCCCCCCCCCCCACCCCCCCCCCCCCCCACCCCCCCCCCCCCCCACCCCCCCCCCCCCCCACCCCCCCCCCCCCCCACCCCCCCCCCCCCCCACCCCCCCCCCCCCCCACCCCCCCCCCCCCCCACCCCCCCCCCCCCCCACCCCCCCCCCCCCCCACCCCCCCCCCCCCCCACCCCCCCCCCCCCCCACCCCCCCCCCCCCCCACCCCCCCCCCCCCCCACCCCCCCCCCCCCCCACCCCCCCCCCCCCCCACCCCCCCCCCCCCCCACCCCCCCCCCCCCCCACCCCCCCCCCCCCCCACCCCCCCCCCCCCCCACCCCCCCCCCCCCCCACCCCCCCCCCCCCCCACCCCCCCCCCCCCCCACCCCCCCCCCCCCCCACCCCCCCCCCCCCCCACCCCCCCCCCCCCCCACCCCCCCCCCCCCCCACCCCCCCCCCCCCCCACCCCCCCCCCCCCCCACCCCCCCCCCCCCCCACCCCCCCCCCCCCCCACCCCCCCCCCCCCCCACCCCCCCCCCCCCCCACCCCCCCCCCCCCCCACCCCCCCCCCCCCCCACCCCCCCCCCCCCCCACCCCCCCCCCCCCCCACCCCCCCCCCCCCCCACCCCCCCCCCCCCCCACCCCCCCCCCCCCCCACCCCCCCCCCCCCCCACCCCCCCCCCCCCCCACCCCCCCCCCCCCCCACCCCCCCCCCCCCCCACCCCCCCCCCCCCCCACCCCCCCCCCCCCCCACCCCCCCCCCCCCCCACCCCCCCCCCCCCCCACCCCCCCCCCCCCCCACCCCCCCCCCCCCCCACCCCCCCCCCCCCCCACCCCCCCCCCCCCCCACCCCCCCCCCCCCCCACCCCCCCCCCCCCCCACCCCCCCCCCCCCCCACCCCCCCCCCCCCCCACCCCCCCCCCCCCCCACCCCCCCCCCCCCCCACCCCCCCCCCCCCCCACCCCCCCCCCCCCCCACCCCCCCCCCCCCCCACCCCCCCCCCCCCCCACCCCCCCCCCCCCCCACCCCCCCCCCCCCCCACCCCCCCCCCCCCCCACCCCCCCCCCCCCCCACCCCCCCCCCCCCCCACCCCCCCCCCCCCCCACCCCCCCCCCCCCCCACCCCCCCCCCCCCCCACCCCCCCCCCCCCCCACCCCCCCCCCCCCCCACCCCCCCCCCCCCCCACCCCCCCCCCCCCCCACCCCCCCCCCCCCCCACCCCCCCCCCCCCCCACCCCCCCCCCCCCCCACCCCCCCCCCCCCCCACCCCCCCCCCCCCCCACCCCCCCCCCCCCCCACCCCCCCCCCCCCCCACCCCCCCCCCCCCCCACCCCCCCCCCCCCCCACCCCCCCCCCCCCCCACCCCCCCCCCCCCCCACCCCCCCCCCCCCCCACCCCCCCCCCCCCCCACCCCCCCCCCCCCCCACCCCCCCCCCCCCCCACCCCCCCCCCCCCCCACCCCCCCCCCCCCCCACCCCCCCCCCCCCCCACCCCCCCCCCCCCCCACCCCCCCCCCCCCCCACCCCCCCCCCCCCCCACCCCCCCCCCCCCCCACCCCCCCCCCCCCCCACCCCCCCCCCCCCCCACCCCCCCCCCCCCCCACCCCCCCCCCCCCCCACCCCCCCCCCCCCCCACCCCCCCCCCCCCCCACCCCCCCCCCCCCCCACCCCCCCCCCCCCCCACCCCCCCCCCCCCCCACCCCCCCCCCCCCCCACCCCCCCCCCCCCCCACCCCCCCCCCCCCCCACCCCCCCCCCCCCCCACCCCCCCCCCCCCCCACCCCCCCCCCCCCCCACCCCCCCCCCCCCCCACCCCCCCCCCCCCCCACCCCCCCCCCCCCCCACCCCCCCCCCCCCCCACCCCCCCCCCCCCCCACCCCCCCCCCCCCCCACCCCCCCCCCCCCCCACCCCCCCCCCCCCCCACCCCCCCCCCCCCCCACCCCCCCCCCCCCCCACCCCCCCCCCCCCCCACCCCCCCCCCCCCCCACCCCCCCCCCCCCCCACCCCCCCCCCCCCCCACCCCCCCCCCCCCCCACCCCCCCCCCCCCCCACCCCCCCCCCCCCCCACCCCCCCCCCCCCCCACCCCCCCCCCCCCCCACCCCCCCCCCCCCCCACCCCCCCCCCCCCCCACCCCCCCCCCCCCCCACCCCCCCCCCCCCCCACCCCCCCCCCCCCCCACCCCCCCCCCCCCCCACCCCCCCCCCCCCCCACCCCCCCCCCCCCCCACCCCCCCCCCCCCCCACCCCCCCCCCCCCCCACCCCCCCCCCCCCCCACCCCCCCCCCCCCCCACCCCCCCCCCCCCCCACCCCCCCCCCCCCCCACCCCCCCCCCCCCCCACCCCCCCCCCCCCCCACCCCCCCCCCCCCCCACCCCCCCCCCCCCCCACCCCCCCCCCCCCCCACCCCCCCCCCCCCCCACCCCCCCCCCCCCCCACCCCCCCCCCCCCCCACCCCCCCCCCCCCCCACCCCCCCCCCCCCCCACCCCCCCCCCCCCCCACCCCCCCCCCCCCCCACCCCCCCCCCCCCCCACCCCCCCCCCCCCCCACCCCCCCCCCCCCCCACCCCCCCCCCCCCCCACCCCCCCCCCCCCCCACCCCCCCCCCCCCCCACCCCCCCCCCCCCCCACCCCCCCCCCCCCCCACCCCCCCCCCCCCCCACCCCCCCCCCCCCCCACCCCCCCCCCCCCCCACCCCCCCCCCCCCCCACCCCCCCCCCCCCCCACCCCCCCCCCCCCCCACCCCCCCCCCCCCCCACCCCCCCCCCCCCCCACCCCCCCCCCCCCCCACCCCCCCCCCCCCCCACCCCCCCCCCCCCCCACCCCCCCCCCCCCCCACCCCCCCCCCCCCCCACCCCCCCCCCCCCCCACCCCCCCCCCCCCCCACCCCCCCCCCCCCCCACCCCCCCCCCCCCCCACCCCCCCCCCCCCCCACCCCCCCCCCCCCCCACCCCCCCCCCCCCCCACCCCCCCCCCCCCCCACCCCCCCCCCCCCCCACCCCCCCCCCCCCCCACCCCCCCCCCCCCCCACCCCCCCCCCCCCCCACCCCCCCCCCCCCCCACCCCCCCCCCCCCCCACCCCCCCCCCCCCCCACCCCCCCCCCCCCCCACCCCCCCCCCCCCCCACCCCCCCCCCCCCCCACCCCCCCCCCCCCCCACCCCCCCCCCCCCCCACCCCCCCCCCCCCCCACCCCCCCCCCCCCCCACCCCCCCCCCCCCCCACCCCCCCCCCCCCCCACCCCCCCCCCCCCCCACCCCCCCCCCCCCCCACCCCCCCCCCCCCCCACCCCCCCCCCCCCCCACCCCCCCCCCCCCCCACCCCCCCCCCCCCCCACCCCCCCCCCCCCCCACCCCCCCCCCCCCCCACCCCCCCCCCCCCCCACCCCCCCCCCCCCCCACCCCCCCCCCCCCCCACCCCCCCCCCCCCCCACCCCCCCCCCCCCCCACCCCCCCCCCCCCCCACCCCCCCCCCCCCCCACCCCCCCCCCCCCCCACCCCCCCCCCCCCCCACCCCCCCCCCCCCCCACCCCCCCCCCCCCCCACCCCCCCCCCCCCCCACCCCCCCCCCCCCCCACCCCCCCCCCCCCCCACCCCCCCCCCCCCCCACCCCCCCCCCCCCCCACCCCCCCCCCCCCCCACCCCCCCCCCCCCCCACCCCCCCCCCCCCCCACCCCCCCCCCCCCCCACCCCCCCCCCCCCCCACCCCCCCCCCCCCCCACCCCCCCCCCCCCCCACCCCCCCCCCCCCCCACCCCCCCCCCCCCCCACCCCCCCCCCCCCCCACCCCCCCCCCCCCCCACCCCCCCCCCCCCCCACCCCCCCCCCCCCCCACCCCCCCCCCCCCCCACCCCCCCCCCCCCCCACCCCCCCCCCCCCCCACCCCCCCCCCCCCCCACCCCCCCCCCCCCCCACCCCCCCCCCCCCCCACCCCCCCCCCCCCCCACCCCCCCCCCCCCCCACCCCCCCCCCCCCCCACCCCCCCCCCCCCCCACCCCCCCCCCCCCCCACCCCCCCCCCCCCCCACCCCCCCCCCCCCCCACCCCCCCCCCCCCCCACCCCCCCCCCCCCCCACCCCCCCCCCCCCCCACCCCCCCCCCCCCCCACCCCCCCCCCCCCCCACCCCCCCCCCCCCCCACCCCCCCCCCCCCCCACCCCCCCCCCCCCCCACCCCCCCCCCCCCCCACCCCCCCCCCCCCCCACCCCCCCCCCCCCCCACCCCCCCCCCCCCCCACCCCCCCCCCCCCCCACCCCCCCCCCCCCCCACCCCCCCCCCCCCCCACCCCCCCCCCCCCCCACCCCCCCCCCCCCCCACCCCCCCCCCCCCCCACCCCCCCCCCCCCCCACCCCCCCCCCCCCCCACCCCCCCCCCCCCCCACCCCCCCCCCCCCCCACCCCCCCCCCCCCCCACCCCCCCCCCCCCCCACCCCCCCCCCCCCCCACCCCCCCCCCCCCCCACCCCCCCCCCCCCCCACCCCCCCCCCCCCCCACCCCCCCCCCCCCCCACCCCCCCCCCCCCCCACCCCCCCCCCCCCCCACCCCCCCCCCCCCCCACCCCCCCCCCCCCCCACCCCCCCCCCCCCCCACCCCCCCCCCCCCCCACCCCCCCCCCCCCCCACCCCCCCCCCCCCCCACCCCCCCCCCCCCCCACCCCCCCCCCCCCCCACCCCCCCCCCCCCCCACCCCCCCCCCCCCCCACCCCCCCCCCCCCCCACCCCCCCCCCCCCCCACCCCCCCCCCCCCCCACCCCCCCCCCCCCCCACCCCCCCCCCCCCCCACCCCCCCCCCCCCCCACCCCCCCCCCCCCCCACCCCCCCCCCCCCCCACCCCCCCCCCCCCCCACCCCCCCCCCCCCCCACCCCCCCCCCCCCCCACCCCCCCCCCCCCCCACCCCCCCCCCCCCCCACCCCCCCCCCCCCCCACCCCCCCCCCCCCCCACCCCCCCCCCCCCCCACCCCCCCCCCCCCCCACCCCCCCCCCCCCCCACCCCCCCCCCCCCCCACCCCCCCCCCCCCCCACCCCCCCCCCCCCCCACCCCCCCCCCCCCCCACCCCCCCCCCCCCCCACCCCCCCCCCCCCCCACCCCCCCCCCCCCCCACCCCCCCCCCCCCCCACCCCCCCCCCCCCCCACCCCCCCCCCCCCCCACCCCCCCCCCCCCCCACCCCCCCCCCCCCCCACCCCCCCCCCCCCCCACCCCCCCCCCCCCCCACCCCCCCCCCCCCCCACCCCCCCCCCCCCCCACCCCCCCCCCCCCCCACCCCCCCCCCCCCCCACCCCCCCCCCCCCCCACCCCCCCCCCCCCCCACCCCCCCCCCCCCCCACCCCCCCCCCCCCCCACCCCCCCCCCCCCCCACCCCCCCCCCCCCCCACCCCCCCCCCCCCCCACCCCCCCCCCCCCCCACCCCCCCCCCCCCCCACCCCCCCCCCCCCCCACCCCCCCCCCCCCCCACCCCCCCCCCCCCCCACCCCCCCCCCCCCCCACCCCCCCCCCCCCCCACCCCCCCCCCCCCCCACCCCCCCCCCCCCCCACCCCCCCCCCCCCCCACCCCCCCCCCCCCCCACCCCCCCCCCCCCCCACCCCCCCCCCCCCCCACCCCCCCCCCCCCCCACCCCCCCCCCCCCCCACCCCCCCCCCCCCCCACCCCCCCCCCCCCCCACCCCCCCCCCCCCCCACCCCCCCCCCCCCCCACCCCCCCCCCCCCCCACCCCCCCCCCCCCCCACCCCCCCCCCCCCCCACCCCCCCCCCCCCCCACCCCCCCCCCCCCCCACCCCCCCCCCCCCCCACCCCCCCCCCCCCCCACCCCCCCCCCCCCCCACCCCCCCCCCCCCCCACCCCCCCCCCCCCCCACCCCCCCCCCCCCCCACCCCCCCCCCCCCCCACCCCCCCCCCCCCCCACCCCCCCCCCCCCCCACCCCCCCCCCCCCCCACCCCCCCCCCCCCCCACCCCCCCCCCCCCCCACCCCCCCCCCCCCCCACCCCCCCCCCCCCCCACCCCCCCCCCCCCCCACCCCCCCCCCCCCCCACCCCCCCCCCCCCCCACCCCCCCCCCCCCCCACCCCCCCCCCCCCCCACCCCCCCCCCCCCCCACCCCCCCCCCCCCCCACCCCCCCCCCCCCCCACCCCCCCCCCCCCCCACCCCCCCCCCCCCCCACCCCCCCCCCCCCCCACCCCCCCCCCCCCCCACCCCCCCCCCCCCCCACCCCCCCCCCCCCCCACCCCCCCCCCCCCCCACCCCCCCCCCCCCCCACCCCCCCCCCCCCCCACCCCCCCCCCCCCCCACCCCCCCCCCCCCCCACCCCCCCCCCCCCCCACCCCCCCCCCCCCCCACCCCCCCCCCCCCCCACCCCCCCCCCCCCCCACCCCCCCCCCCCCCCACCCCCCCCCCCCCCCACCCCCCCCCCCCCCCACCCCCCCCCCCCCCCACCCCCCCCCCCCCCCACCCCCCCCCCCCCCCACCCCCCCCCCCCCCCACCCCCCCCCCCCCCCACCCCCCCCCCCCCCCACCCCCCCCCCCCCCCACCCCCCCCCCCCCCCACCCCCCCCCCCCCCCACCCCCCCCCCCCCCCACCCCCCCCCCCCCCCACCCCCCCCCCCCCCCACCCCCCCCCCCCCCCACCCCCCCCCCCCCCCACCCCCCCCCCCCCCCACCCCCCCCCCCCCCCACCCCCCCCCCCCCCCACCCCCCCCCCCCCCCACCCCCCCCCCCCCCCACCCCCCCCCCCCCCCACCCCCCCCCCCCCCCACCCCCCCCCCCCCCCACCCCCCCCCCCCCCCACCCCCCCCCCCCCCCACCCCCCCCCCCCCCCACCCCCCCCCCCCCCCACCCCCCCCCCCCCCCACCCCCCCCCCCCCCCACCCCCCCCCCCCCCCACCCCCCCCCCCCCCCACCCCCCCCCCCCCCCACCCCCCCCCCCCCCCACCCCCCCCCCCCCCCACCCCCCCCCCCCCCCACCCCCCCCCCCCCCCACCCCCCCCCCCCCCCACCCCCCCCCCCCCCCACCCCCCCCCCCCCCCACCCCCCCCCCCCCCCACCCCCCCCCCCCCCCACCCCCCCCCCCCCCCACCCCCCCCCCCCCCCACCCCCCCCCCCCCCCACCCCCCCCCCCCCCCACCCCCCCCCCCCCCCACCCCCCCCCCCCCCCACCCCCCCCCCCCCCCACCCCCCCCCCCCCCCACCCCCCCCCCCCCCCACCCCCCCCCCCCCCCACCCCCCCCCCCCCCCACCCCCCCCCCCCCCCACCCCCCCCCCCCCCCACCCCCCCCCCCCCCCACCCCCCCCCCCCCCCACCCCCCCCCCCCCCCACCCCCCCCCCCCCCCACCCCCCCCCCCCCCCACCCCCCCCCCCCCCCACCCCCCCCCCCCCCCACCCCCCCCCCCCCCCACCCCCCCCCCCCCCCACCCCCCCCCCCCCCCACCCCCCCCCCCCCCCACCCCCCCCCCCCCCCACCCCCCCCCCCCCCCACCCCCCCCCCCCCCCACCCCCCCCCCCCCCCACCCCCCCCCCCCCCCACCCCCCCCCCCCCCCACCCCCCCCCCCCCCCACCCCCCCCCCCCCCCACCCCCCCCCCCCCCCACCCCCCCCCCCCCCCACCCCCCCCCCCCCCCACCCCCCCCCCCCCCCACCCCCCCCCCCCCCCACCCCCCCCCCCCCCCACCCCCCCCCCCCCCCACCCCCCCCCCCCCCCACCCCCCCCCCCCCCCACCCCCCCCCCCCCCCACCCCCCCCCCCCCCCACCCCCCCCCCCCCCCACCCCCCCCCCCCCCCACCCCCCCCCCCCCCCACCCCCCCCCCCCCCCACCCCCCCCCCCCCCCACCCCCCCCCCCCCCCACCCCCCCCCCCCCCCACCCCCCCCCCCCCCCACCCCCCCCCCCCCCCACCCCCCCCCCCCCCCACCCCCCCCCCCCCCCACCCCCCCCCCCCCCCACCCCCCCCCCCCCCCACCCCCCCCCCCCCCCACCCCCCCCCCCCCCCACCCCCCCCCCCCCCCACCCCCCCCCCCCCCCACCCCCCCCCCCCCCCACCCCCCCCCCCCCCCACCCCCCCCCCCCCCCACCCCCCCCCCCCCCCACCCCCCCCCCCCCCCACCCCCCCCCCCCCCCACCCCCCCCCCCCCCCACCCCCCCCCCCCCCCACCCCCCCCCCCCCCCACCCCCCCCCCCCCCCACCCCCCCCCCCCCCCACCCCCCCCCCCCCCCACCCCCCCCCCCCCCCACCCCCCCCCCCCCCCACCCCCCCCCCCCCCCACCCCCCCCCCCCCCCACCCCCCCCCCCCCCCACCCCCCCCCCCCCCCACCCCCCCCCCCCCCCACCCCCCCCCCCCCCCACCCCCCCCCCCCCCCACCCCCCCCCCCCCCCACCCCCCCCCCCCCCCACCCCCCCCCCCCCCCACCCCCCCCCCCCCCCACCCCCCCCCCCCCCCACCCCCCCCCCCCCCCACCCCCCCCCCCCCCCACCCCCCCCCCCCCCCACCCCCCCCCCCCCCCACCCCCCCCCCCCCCCACCCCCCCCCCCCCCCACCCCCCCCCCCCCCCACCCCCCCCCCCCCCCACCCCCCCCCCCCCCCACCCCCCCCCCCCCCCACCCCCCCCCCCCCCCACCCCCCCCCCCCCCCACCCCCCCCCCCCCCCACCCCCCCCCCCCCCCACCCCCCCCCCCCCCCACCCCCCCCCCCCCCCACCCCCCCCCCCCCCCACCCCCCCCCCCCCCCACCCCCCCCCCCCCCCACCCCCCCCCCCCCCCACCCCCCCCCCCCCCCACCCCCCCCCCCCCCCACCCCCCCCCCCCCCCACCCCCCCCCCCCCCCACCCCCCCCCCCCCCCACCCCCCCCCCCCCCCACCCCCCCCCCCCCCCACCCCCCCCCCCCCCCACCCCCCCCCCCCCCCACCCCCCCCCCCCCCCACCCCCCCCCCCCCCCACCCCCCCCCCCCCCCACCCCCCCCCCCCCCCACCCCCCCCCCCCCCCACCCCCCCCCCCCCCCACCCCCCCCCCCCCCCACCCCCCCCCCCCCCCACCCCCCCCCCCCCCCACCCCCCCCCCCCCCCACCCCCCCCCCCCCCCACCCCCCCCCCCCCCCACCCCCCCCCCCCCCCACCCCCCCCCCCCCCCACCCCCCCCCCCCCCCACCCCCCCCCCCCCCCACCCCCCCCCCCCCCCACCCCCCCCCCCCCCCACCCCCCCCCCCCCCCACCCCCCCCCCCCCCCACCCCCCCCCCCCCCCACCCCCCCCCCCCCCCACCCCCCCCCCCCCCCACCCCCCCCCCCCCCCACCCCCCCCCCCCCCCACCCCCCCCCCCCCCCACCCCCCCCCCCCCCCACCCCCCCCCCCCCCCACCCCCCCCCCCCCCCACCCCCCCCCCCCCCCACCCCCCCCCCCCCCCACCCCCCCCCCCCCCCACCCCCCCCCCCCCCCACCCCCCCCCCCCCCCACCCCCCCCCCCCCCCACCCCCCCCCCCCCCCACCCCCCCCCCCCCCCACCCCCCCCCCCCCCCACCCCCCCCCCCCCCCACCCCCCCCCCCCCCCACCCCCCCCCCCCCCCACCCCCCCCCCCCCCCACCCCCCCCCCCCCCCACCCCCCCCCCCCCCCACCCCCCCCCCCCCCCACCCCCCCCCCCCCCCACCCCCCCCCCCCCCCACCCCCCCCCCCCCCCACCCCCCCCCCCCCCCACCCCCCCCCCCCCCCACCCCCCCCCCCCCCCACCCCCCCCCCCCCCCACCCCCCCCCCCCCCCACCCCCCCCCCCCCCCACCCCCCCCCCCCCCCACCCCCCCCCCCCCCCACCCCCCCCCCCCCCCACCCCCCCCCCCCCCCACCCCCCCCCCCCCCCACCCCCCCCCCCCCCCACCCCCCCCCCCCCCCACCCCCCCCCCCCCCCACCCCCCCCCCCCCCCACCCCCCCCCCCCCCCACCCCCCCCCCCCCCCACCCCCCCCCCCCCCCACCCCCCCCCCCCCCCACCCCCCCCCCCCCCCACCCCCCCCCCCCCCCACCCCCCCCCCCCCCCACCCCCCCCCCCCCCCACCCCCCCCCCCCCCCACCCCCCCCCCCCCCCACCCCCCCCCCCCCCCACCCCCCCCCCCCCCCACCCCCCCCCCCCCCCACCCCCCCCCCCCCCCACCCCCCCCCCCCCCCACCCCCCCCCCCCCCCACCCCCCCCCCCCCCCACCCCCCCCCCCCCCCACCCCCCCCCCCCCCCACCCCCCCCCCCCCCCACCCCCCCCCCCCCCCACCCCCCCCCCCCCCCACCCCCCCCCCCCCCCACCCCCCCCCCCCCCCACCCCCCCCCCCCCCCACCCCCCCCCCCCCCCACCCCCCCCCCCCCCCACCCCCCCCCCCCCCCACCCCCCCCCCCCCCCACCCCCCCCCCCCCCCACCCCCCCCCCCCCCCACCCCCCCCCCCCCCCACCCCCCCCCCCCCCCACCCCCCCCCCCCCCCACCCCCCCCCCCCCCCACCCCCCCCCCCCCCCACCCCCCCCCCCCCCCACCCCCCCCCCCCCCCACCCCCCCCCCCCCCCACCCCCCCCCCCCCCCACCCCCCCCCCCCCCCACCCCCCCCCCCCCCCACCCCCCCCCCCCCCCACCCCCCCCCCCCCCCACCCCCCCCCCCCCCCACCCCCCCCCCCCCCCACCCCCCCCCCCCCCCACCCCCCCCCCCCCCCACCCCCCCCCCCCCCCACCCCCCCCCCCCCCCACCCCCCCCCCCCCCCACCCCCCCCCCCCCCCACCCCCCCCCCCCCCCACCCCCCCCCCCCCCCACCCCCCCCCCCCCCCACCCCCCCCCCCCCCCACCCCCCCCCCCCCCCACCCCCCCCCCCCCCCACCCCCCCCCCCCCCCACCCCCCCCCCCCCCCACCCCCCCCCCCCCCCACCCCCCCCCCCCCCCACCCCCCCCCCCCCCCACCCCCCCCCCCCCCCACCCCCCCCCCCCCCCACCCCCCCCCCCCCCCACCCCCCCCCCCCCCCACCCCCCCCCCCCCCCACCCCCCCCCCCCCCCACCCCCCCCCCCCCCCACCCCCCCCCCCCCCCACCCCCCCCCCCCCCCACCCCCCCCCCCCCCCACCCCCCCCCCCCCCCACCCCCCCCCCCCCCCACCCCCCCCCCCCCCCACCCCCCCCCCCCCCCACCCCCCCCCCCCCCCACCCCCCCCCCCCCCCACCCCCCCCCCCCCCCACCCCCCCCCCCCCCCACCCCCCCCCCCCCCCACCCCCCCCCCCCCCCACCCCCCCCCCCCCCCACCCCCCCCCCCCCCCACCCCCCCCCCCCCCCACCCCCCCCCCCCCCCACCCCCCCCCCCCCCCACCCCCCCCCCCCCCCACCCCCCCCCCCCCCCACCCCCCCCCCCCCCCACCCCCCCCCCCCCCCACCCCCCCCCCCCCCCACCCCCCCCCCCCCCCACCCCCCCCCCCCCCCACCCCCCCCCCCCCCCACCCCCCCCCCCCCCCACCCCCCCCCCCCCCCACCCCCCCCCCCCCCCACCCCCCCCCCCCCCCACCCCCCCCCCCCCCCACCCCCCCCCCCCCCCACCCCCCCCCCCCCCCACCCCCCCCCCCCCCCACCCCCCCCCCCCCCCACCCCCCCCCCCCCCCACCCCCCCCCCCCCCCACCCCCCCCCCCCCCCACCCCCCCCCCCCCCCACCCCCCCCCCCCCCCACCCCCCCCCCCCCCCACCCCCCCCCCCCCCCACCCCCCCCCCCCCCCACCCCCCCCCCCCCCCACCCCCCCCCCCCCCCACCCCCCCCCCCCCCCACCCCCCCCCCCCCCCACCCCCCCCCCCCCCCACCCCCCCCCCCCCCCACCCCCCCCCCCCCCCACCCCCCCCCCCCCCCACCCCCCCCCCCCCCCACCCCCCCCCCCCCCCACCCCCCCCCCCCCCCACCCCCCCCCCCCCCCACCCCCCCCCCCCCCCACCCCCCCCCCCCCCCACCCCCCCCCCCCCCCACCCCCCCCCCCCCCCACCCCCCCCCCCCCCCACCCCCCCCCCCCCCCACCCCCCCCCCCCCCCACCCCCCCCCCCCCCCACCCCCCCCCCCCCCCACCCCCCCCCCCCCCCACCCCCCCCCCCCCCCACCCCCCCCCCCCCCCACCCCCCCCCCCCCCCACCCCCCCCCCACAGTCCTAGGCTACCATTGCAGCTTGTTGTTAGAACGGGCTGATTGCAGCAGTCTCAGTTAAAAACACAGAGGCTCTGTTTGCTTCAAGGTTAAAACTTCTTATTAATTCCAGCTGAGAATAGCGGTTGCCAAACTAAAACAATAAAGATAGCAGGTATCGGAGCTGAATGACACTGCGTTTAAAAACTAATTAAAAGGCTTAAAAGGCTAAAAGTAGCGAGCATAGACGTGATTTACTACCTCCTTCAAGGCACACCGGACACATTAGAACCAGTGGTGGAATCCAAAAATTTTAATAATAGGTTCCGATGGTGGTGGGATTCAAACAATGGCGTCGCCGTACACACGCACCTCCAGTCCCTATTGGGCAGGGAGGTTGCTTTAGTAACCCCTTCTCGGCACTCAGAAAAAATTAGTTACCACTTCTAGAGAAGTGGTGAGAACTGGTTGGATCCCACCTCTGATTAGAACCCTTCTGCCAGATGTCTGGTTTTCTAGGTGCAAAGATATAGATATATTTGTGTAGGGGAAGATTCCATCACGTGAGCATTCATTTAAAATCCAGGAGGAGAACTAGATTTATTTGTGGAAAACAAATCTTTGCTTTCGGGCAAAAAGAACATTGCTTACTTGTCTCTCCAAAGTATAATTTATCAGCTAGTGAAGTGTTTTCATGAAGCAGAGTATCATAAAATCATCCCTGGTTCTGTGCAGATGCCTGATTTCTCAGGTAACTTCTTGGTCTTATCTGTGACTTGTTAAGGAGCAAAATACATTCACAACTAAGCCCAAGTAGATATAATGCTGCATAAAGGTTCCCTATAAGTGACTTATGAGTCTATAATTACTGAGATTATCCTTGGGACCAGTTTTTGGGTCAACCCAATACACAAAAAATTGACCACTTTTCTCCTCCCTTTTAGAAATAATGGGGTTAAGAAAAGTTAGTTTAGTGATTAATGGCTGTATAAAGGATATTGATTTCCAAGGATCATTGGTTAAAACCCACAGTGTGTGTTCTCCTTTACTATTTAACTTAGCTCCAGTAACCCCACATCAATATACATGGTCCCTATGTAACCGTTCCAAGATATCACCAGGAGTTTATGCTGGCTCGATTTAATGTACCACCATCTGTGCTCCTTTTGAGAAGACAAAAAGCATTCCATTCAATTGTATATTTTGTCCTTGCTTTTATTACTTGATTGAGACATTGGTTTGTGTGTTTTTCCACTTTATAGGCACACTTAGATTTACTGGAACCTCTGATGGCCAATAAGAAAATGTTCTCTGAGCAGAAAACTCTACAACCTTATTGGCAGGGGCTGACCAAAGAATTACTGTTTCCGTGGCAAAGTTTCTGTGTTCTGCAATGAAAATACAAGTTAACATTCAGTGAACAGTTTAGTCAGATTCTAACCTTTTAACAGCAGGTATCTTAAGACAAGGGATATATAGAGAGGTTTTACATAATTAATTTTACATTAGTGTTTTTATTCTGTTTTGCTCAGCTTCTGAATGGGCTGTGGACCGTCATAAAAACTGGACGGAACTGAACACTCACTATAAAGTCCAATAGCCTAGTCGTATCAGAAGCAATTATTCTAGGTTGAAGAGGGAAAGGACCAATGAGTCTTAGTTGGGAAGGTCGCTTCTGCGCAGCAAAATTATACCTGTGTACCACCGGGTTTTTTAACCTGGGTCTATTTTATCCTAAGGTGTCCATTAACATGGCTGCCTATTTTTTGAAGGAATCTAGTGAAGACCGGGAGGAAATACTCCAGTTTGTTTTGCCCAAGCCCAGGACTTTTGTATTTACATTGCATGCATATCTGAGCATGCCTGGTGTCCCACATTCTGATTGGCTGTTGTTTTTGAGTGGCAGCTTGAATGAACACCAGGCGGGTAGATCAGGCAGCTAGGCAGGAAAAATAAACTGGTCCTGTTCCCAATTGGTGTTCACACTATAGCAGGCTCTAGCAGGCTCACCCCGGGATTTTTTTAAAAGAACCTCCAATTTGGCGGTTTTTGAATACCCTGGGATGAGGGAAATATTGTGGGGCAAACCCACTTAAGGACCGTGCAGAATTGTTGTATGGAATGGGGCATTTCTCTTGCTCAACTTAGGATAGTTTGACCATGCGGAAACGGCCGAAGTCTCAGGAAAGAGCTGTCCTGTCCCTCACTACAGCATACTGAGGAGTGTAACAACAGAGAAAGAACATTTCATAGGACAGGCCTGGTAAATGTTCAGAGAGCTTCTGCACTTCTTTATAACATGCTGTAGATATACTTCCCTGTAATCATATCCTCAATTAAAACTATAGGATGACAAACATGATCTACAGATTTCTTCTGATAAACAGAGTTCCCTGGAATGAGTGGTGAATAAGAGGATGTCGCAGATGGATCCCCTGGGAAGCACAGCGGGGGTTCCCAACCACCAGGTGGTGACTGGAGATCTCCCTCCATTACAACTGATCTCAGGGCTACAGAGATCAGCTCACCTGGAGAAAATAGTCACTTTGGAAAGTTGCCTCTCCACACCAATAAAGTCCCTCCCTTCCCAAAGCTGGCAAACTTCAGCACCGCTCAAGCCAGAAGTTTAAGCACTAGAGTGAAACCCAAATACCAGATTCCAATGTGAGTGCTGTAGAACGCTACGTGCTTGCTTCATAGCGGTGGCTAACAAATTGATCATTACTCACCACAATTAGTCAATTTGCTAGTTGGCCTCAAGCAAGCTACTTTATCATTAAAAGGAGTTGACATCATCCAATGTTACAGACTTATTTTAAAGACTGTAGCGTGCAAGACAATGCAGTTGAAGAGCTTTTCCTATCTGAGACCCAAGAAAGAGGGGGCGGTTTCAAGAGAGGTGGCTGATGAGGAGAAAGAAACAAATGGCCTCTTTGTATTTGTGTGCTGATCAAGGAACATTTTCGAGGTTCTTTAAAGAGTCTGGAGAGGGTGTGTTAAGGCTGAAGGCAATCATCATGTAGTTTCTTTCATCCTTTCTCATGCAAAGTTGATGTGGAAGTGAAAACAAATCCTCAGCAAGCCTGGCTTTCTGCATGTTTGTGTGCTCATCTGTGCCTGTATGCATGCGCCTACTATTCCTGGGTGAAACTGTCCCCTGAAAATCCATAGACTGCAAGTCCAGGATGGAATTAGTCTGAGACCGGGTGAAAGAACACATGACTCTTGAGCAATAATTTCTCTCTAGCAGGAGCTCCAGCAGATGACCTCATCAGTCAAGATACGAAAAAAAAAAATCTCTGCATGGCAGTCCTGTGCTTCCCTACACACCCCTGAATACTCATAAAAAGATCAATACTCCAGTCCTATGTCTGCTGGTGCTTTATGTTAACAAAGTACTGGAGCAGCAGTAGTGCTGTGTGAGTTTTATTGAACACCATTTTCTGGCTTTATACTCTTCATTCACAGAAATTGTGTGCCCTGAAAGACCTGCTAATGTACAGAGAGAAACAAATTAATAAAATTATTGAAATAATCTAAACAGACACAAAGTGCCTTCGCATAGAGGAGGCTGCCCATTGTATCTCAGCATGAATTACTACTTTTGCAGTACTTCCTTCTAATCAGCCTCTGCTGCGGGTCATTCTTACACATCACTGGAGTGGGTATTAATTCTTCAATCATTGCCCAATTTAGAGATGTAGCAAAACACCTGTGAGTACTAGCCAGGGTCACCGCTTTTTCCTATTGCCAGTCTCCACCATTACTCAAAAATCTGAACAAAGGTAATGGAGGCTGCCTGTTGTATTTCTGCATGAGTCACTGCTCTGGTCTTGCCTCCTTTCAATTAGATCAGCAACTCAAACAGAGACACTGAAACTGGGCTGCTCTGAGAGTAGGTAAACTTTTTTCAGGAGTAAGTGAAATGTGCTTATGATTTGAACTCAGGAAAAAAAAAACCCTATCAGTCATCAAAAGTTTGTGAAAAACTGATCTGTGCTTGCAGGTTTCAAGCTTCCACCAACTAGAGTACAATCCAATCTGTATTTCTTAAAGCAAACACAGCTGCCAGCCTTTTGAACCAAACCAGGAAGTACAGTCAAAAATCATGTGACTGCAAGTTATGAGAATTCTGAAACATTTGCCACCACAAACTTCCCTTTTATTACTAGAACTTTAGTTATAGCATATAATGAATGGAAAGGTTTTGATTTTGGCACTTCATTGTCATGTTAGATTGTGCACTCACCCTGTCCAGGGATCAGGCCAGACATTCTCAACTGTAGCCTCTGCTTCCATTAAGGAGCAGTTTTGTTATTAAAGTAAGAGGGAAAGGTGTGTGTATTTGTGTGTGTAAGTGAGCCTAGCAGGGAGGAAAGGCAGAGGAAATGCACCATTAATAATAGAACTATGATTTAAACAGTATTTCCCTTAGTAGACTTTTCTTAATGTTAAAAAAGACAAGTAATGCATAAAAAGAAAATCCACCTAAAGAACAGGAAATACCAAAGACTAGCCCTAAAGAATCATATACAGCAATTAAAGTGTTATGACAAAAATAGCCTAAGATCAACACACCCAGTGAAATGTTTGAATTGGAAGCATAATCCAGACTGGCAGGCAGGTGAAGTGAAGGGCTTGACCACTTGAGTGGGAAAGTCCAGCATTCACTGTAAGTGAAACAGCTGAAACTACCAGCACTCCATCAGACCATTGGTCCACATACTGTCTTTTCAGAGTTTCAGAAATAGTGTCTTTTCAGAGTTTTTTTTTAAATGCATGAAGTTTTATTATGAAAGATGCCAAATTTAGGGCTGCAGCCCTGTTTCTGGAGATAAAATCTGTCAAAGTCCAAAACATACCTTGTTACTCATAGAGTTTAGAAATACACCATTCCTGTTCTTGGCAATTACATCACTTGAAAAACATGCAACAGAAAAATCAATAAAACAACCTACAATTGGGCACAGAATCACTTCAACACCTTTTAAAACACACACAGACCATTGCACAACAACATTCTGTCTTAAAACAGCCTGATGGTTGTACAGAATTGAACACCTGACAGGGGAAAGAATTAGCTAATGATTATTTTGCTAAAACAAGAGTCAACAGGGAAATGCACCTGGAACTCAGGAGGCAATCTGAGTCCTATTTAACTATTTTCCATTAATGAGTAATATCAATTACTCCACCGGGCCTTTGGGGAGGCCGGCCGTGGATCTACTGCCCCCTACTGAAACTGAAATTGTATTCAAAACCGAAAGTGAGACTGCCATTTCCATCCTGTTATGGCCGGGCCTTACTTATTTATTGATCCCATCACAGGTCCCTGGGCTCTTTACTTCTCCCTCCTCCTCCTTTCCTTTGGCCTCTCGACAATGCTCTGTTTAATCAACTTTGCCCCATAAATCGGGCTGTTTAATTTTATAGCTTTTATTGTTGTAAACTGCTGCTTAGGTTTTAAATGATTCTTAATGTTTATGTGTCTATTTGCTGGGTTTCGGATTTTGAACAGCCATGTTGTGAGCTGCCTCTGAGTTCCTTCGGGATAAGGCGGCCTATAAGTTTAATAAAATAAAATAAAAATAAAATTACATATCAGGAAAAGAACGGAAATGGAAGGACTTAAATCCATACCTGTGAGACAATACAGCATAAAGTGATGGGACAGATAACATACAGCCAAGGGCATACTATGGCACTGTCTGTCACCTTTAGAGTTCAGGCCACATCCAGGATGACTGCAAACTGTTTGCAACATGCAGCTTTAGTAAGCCACACATAATTCTTCTAGATTATTTATAATCAGATATCAAATTAGTTTCCTTCACTCATACACACTTTAGTTAAGAGCTACAGGAAGGGTATCCAAGAGTGATGCTTACCCCCAGTACTGAACCTTAGTCAGCTCACTGGCAGGAAGTGAAGCCCAGACCTTATATTTCCAGATAAGAAAATGAAAGAGTTCAAAGGCACACAACACAACTGAGACAGTAACAGATCTGAAAGAGATGTTCAGAAAGACTGGTGTGGGTCTTTTCAGAGTTTCGAGCAGAGCTCTGCTACCTGAGACATCCTTTTCCTGAGGGAAGTATAGACTGATTCTTTACACATGCAAAGTCTGTGTTCTACTGTCGAGTTCTGGCCTGTCTCCTTTATGGAAACCATCTCTTGGGAATGATGTCTTAGTTGTACAGCTTGTATAGTATATTTATACAGACATGTTTCTAGGCATTGCTCAGAAATGAATGGTTCTGGTCTTTGCCACATATTTTTCCATCAAGCCAATTAATACTTGAGAGAGATTTAGATTTATCATCAGCATTGGTATAACTACATCAGAGCAACCACCATCATTGATCTTGCAGCTTCTGTTGCCATAAGAATGTTAAACACTTCCAGCCACATCCATCTCAGGGATTCAAGTGACAGTAGCTACCAGCCAGTCTCGTCTTAGATGCATGTGGTTTTGAAATTGAACACCATTTGTTCAATACAAGCAGAATTATTGAAGCACAGCATGGCACTTTCTATAGAACAGTAAATAGTCAAGGCTGCATTCCGTGGGCAGAGGGCAGTGGCAGCAGGAGATGGGGAAGGCTTAAATGACCTGAAGAGATGGCTTGTTCTGCAGCGCACATGCCCCGTTCCCTGATTAGGCTGCTGCTGGGAGGTGGGGGAGGCTCAATTGCCCAGTAGAGATGGCTCATCCTGCAGCACGTTTTCCCTGTTCTCTGGATTAGGCTGCTACTAGGAGTTGGGGAGGCTCATTCAGAGACGTAGCTAGGGGAAATGGAGCCTGGTGCAAAATCTGAGTTTTGTGGCCCCCCTCCCCCTGGGCAGCCGCTGTGATGCTGGAATCCACCCCCAAACAGCATCACTTTCAATGGTGTTTCAACTAGGGGGCCCAGATTCTCCTTTTAAATCCACCTTAAAGGCAGAATCTGGGGTACCCAGTTAAAACAACATTGAAAGTGATGCTGCTTTGGGGTGAATTATTCCCCACCCTGAAACAGCATCACTTTCAATGTTTAAACTGGGGACCTCAGATTATCCCTTTCAGTCCATGCCAAAGGGGGTGGATTTAAAAGGAGAATCTGGGGAAACTTGGGGGGGTGCCTGCTGTCAGGGATGCAATTGTTAAGCTAGCAGCACCAAAATTTTGGGGTATCTTTAGGAGACTCTCCAGATGATACCACCTAGGTTTGGTGAAGTTTGATTCAGGGGGTCCAAAGTTAGGGACCCTCAAAGGTGTAGCCCCCATCTCCTATTAGCTCCCATTGGAAACAATAGGGATGGGGCACCCCCTTTGGGAGTCCATAACTTTGGACTCCCTGAATCAAACCTCACCTAACATGGGTGGTATCCTCAGGAGAGTCTCCTGAAAAATACCTGAAATTTTGGTGCTGCTAATCTAAATAGTGCGCCTCCTGCAGGCCAAAAACTGAAAAAACACTAAAAATACAAAAAACACAAACCTGCAATTCTTGCGCGCCCCCCCCCACCCCACAAGGGGCGTTCAGTGCAACGTGCAGCCCCTGCCCCTGGTAGCTTCACTTCTGGACTCATTTGCATAGAATAGATGGTTCGTTCTGCAATGCCCATGCCCAATTCTCTTGTCTCCCTGCCAATTAGGCTGCTACTAGGAGTGGGGAGGGAGATCCTGGATCTCAGAGGGATGTTGCAACCCTTGGTGAGACAGAAGTTACTGCAGACCACCGAGACTAGGGCAAGCAAATAGGAGGGCATAATCTAAAGGTTCATGAGGAGAAGTTCAAAGATGTCAGGCTTTCCAGTTTTTCAGTCTCAGTGAGAAAGGCAGACTATAAATGAAGCTTATAATAATTTGCCTCATGGTGTTGTTGGAAGGATAAGAAAGGGAAAACCTATAAAATATATGAAACATTAAAGGTGAGAGAAAATGTTATAGACTGATGGACGTTCTAGAAGAAAGTAAATGGGGTAGTGTGGGATGTTGGCACTTTGCCACAGGTATGTAAATGTCTGAGACTGATGCAGTGCATAATTGGGTACAAACCTAAAATGTCTATTATCGAAAGGAAAATCTTTCATTTATCATCACCTTAAAAACTGGCCTGCCTTCTCTTTTTGGCACACACATCTTCTGAAAAGTTTGTCTACGGGCCACAATGCAGATCAAAATCTACATGTTAATAAAAGTGTTAATTTTACCCTGTAATTTCTACCTCCTTTCCTCATGTTACGGTGTTCCCACTTCCGTTGGAAGTAGTTGGCTGTGACTGTTAACCAACTATTGATAGATAGGAAAAGTAGGATTACTGACTACCTTTTTGATATGACCTTGTTTTAAACTGATCTATCCATGTAACAGCTTTCCCTGATGTCCTGTTGGTTGAAGGCTTTAGTTTTTAATGTATCTACCTGATGGGTGGAATTCTGATGAAGTGACTCAGGAAAATTTATGCTAGAATCAATTTTGTTAATGTGCCACTGCACTCCTATTTCATTTTGCTAACAAATATAAATAACACCAAACTAATAACAAGAGTACAGCACAGATATAACACTACCTTGCTAAAAACAATTCAATTAATCGATATACCATTTTAAAGGGCAAAAAAAGCTGATTTCCGGTATTTTAAGAACATAAGAGCCCCTGCTTCTGACTCACAGATTTCGGAAAGCAGGTGCTCTTGTACAGCAAAGAGGGCATAGAATCAAAGAAGAATTAACTCCCCAACAAAAGGGCATGGGTGAAAAAGTCACTGGGTACTGGGCGGGTTACTTTAAAAGTGGAGGTATATGCTGATTGCCCCTTGGAGGCTTTTCTCTCAAAAGTCATTGCGATGATCTCAAACAAAACCCTGCTGCAAAAGTCTCTTTGCTGCCGCCGCTTTAGATTTAGATTTTTCCCCTCACTTCTCTTTACTGATTTTGCTAGAAAACAGGAAGTTGGGCAGATACACAACAGCAGATTTGGCAAAGCTGTTTACATTTTTAAGGTGTAACAAAACCTCCTTCCTATAAATTGAACTTTCAGAGAGTCCTGGAAACACAGTTTAAGGGGCATCAAACATTTTTTAAAAGTCATTATTATATACAGATGCCACCAAGAGGTTGCCTTTCCTTAATTTTCTAAGATGCCACTTTTTCATACTTTCATGAATTGTTATATTCGGAAACTCTGTCCATTAGAAATAGCAAAGAGAGGCAATGCACTGCCTGCCTTACTTTGCTTAATTTTAATCAGTCCCACCATGCATTTCAAAAATGTGAATGAATGGTTTTACAGGCTAGTTTGAACCACACCAAACACAATTTTGAAAACATTAAGAAACATATAGTTTTGTGCAGAAATATGATTCATAAAATAGGACTAGATAATGGATAAACAGACAAGCAGAGTTTTAAGCTAGGTAAAAGACAAATCCAGAGATCGTAAATCAGCGTGGGCGCAGGGTGCATGATAACGCCGGCGCAGTGCTCCTGTGGGAATGTGGCATATGCGTTCTGGCTGCGTGCGGGAAGTGGAGAGGACGCACCAGTGCACTGGCTGATTTCCCCTCATGCTATGCCTCTGGACAAATCTGATGTGATGGTGAGTTTTGTGCCTTTGAGAACTGGGGGAATTATCTATTTGCTACTTTGAGTGCTGTTGGGTCCATCACGGTGCTTGTCTGGTCAGGTGATATCAGATGCCAGGTGGTTTGGAAATTTCAGCCCATCTAATCCAGCCCCCAGCACAGACGTCTCTGGTTGTGGAAAATGCTGTCAAGGTACAGCTGACTTATATGCAACTCCTTGTGTTTTCAAGGCAAGAGTTGAACAGAAATAGTTTGAAATTGCCTGCCTCTGCTTAGAAACCTTGGACTTCATTGGTGGTCTCCCATTCAAGTACTAACTAGAGTGGATCCTGCTAAGCTGGCAAGATTGGACTAGCCAAGTCAAGGAAATCAGGCAAACCACACTAAATATTCTGTTAAGTGATCCTAAATATCCATTGCAAAAACTACAATTTTTTGTAAGATAACAAGAACCTAACAGGGTGTTGCGTATTAGTGAACTGTTTTAAAACTTTTTTTAAAAAAGTGACTGTGACCCCACAATTACACCGTGGGCAAAATACGTCTTTAGTGGCCCCTGATTTGTCCCATTGGTCATGCAAATAGCTTGATTGTCCATAATTCACCAAATTAAAATGCAATAAACCTTATTATCTCCAGAAAATTAAAGCCAGACTGCTAATATAGAATTGTTGACCCCTGTTCTGAAAAAAAAGCAAAAACAAAACAAAACCTCATGGTGGGGGCAGCTAAGGAAGCTTTCACAAGTAGTGAAGATATCATAAAGGACAGCAATGTGTGCTGTTGCTGTAGCCTCACTTTTTACAGTGGCAGTTGGGAAGGAAATGCCTAACTATGCTTTACAGTCTGCTGGCTCCATGAAAGGTCAATGGTCACTATTTTTAGTTAAGAAGCAAACTCTATGAGAATGGAAATGCACACAGCACACCTGTTAATATAAAATAGACTACTACTATAGCAAAAAGATATTGAGCAAATATCCAGTTACCCTGCTGTGCCCTTAGAACCCTGATGCAGAAATACCGTGTTTCTCCGAAAATAAGAGTGTCTTATGTTAATTTTTGCTCCCAAAGATGTGCTATGTCTTATTTTCAGGGGATGTCTCATTTTTTCCGCTCCACAGCTGCATGCTCTGGTGTTCTGTTCAACGGGCATGCTTCCAAACAAAAACTTTGCTATGTCTTACTTTCGGGCAGAGGTGGAATCCAGCAGGTTCTCACAGGTTCCCGAGAGTAGGTTACTAATTATTTGTGTGTACCGAGAGTGGGTTACTAATTGGTGATTTTGCCACGTGATTTTTGCCTTAGTTACGCCCCTCCTCTCAGCAGTAGTACACAGAACTTGAAGCAGTCTAGCAGGAGGTACACCGGCGTTCGTGGCAGCCTGCGCCTGCGGGCATTCATTTCCCGCCCAAGGACCGGTGCAGGGGCTGCCACAGCCCCACCCAGGAATGCCCCTCCCCTGGAATGCCCGTGCCCCGCCCAGCCCCATTGGCGCTATGCCACAATTTGAATCCCACCACCATGGGAACCTGTTACTAAAATTTTTGGATCCTACCACTGCTTTTGGGGGATGTTTTATATTTAGTACTTTAGCAAAACCTCTAGTATGTCTTATTCTCAGGGGATGTCTTATTTTCGGAGAAACAGGGTAGATGTCCTTTTCTATTAGTTTTCCATCATGGGGAGATCACTTCCCTATTTAAGATTCCTTCCTTTCTCTTAAGCTGCATTTAGTTATTTTTTGTCTTGCGTTGTCCATGTTAGAATCCAATTTCTTCACTTACAAGTCATATCTACAATTAAGATAGTTGTTGCAGAGCTTTTGTAGCTGCAACAGAAAAGAGGTGCCACAGCTCAAACACAGAATCGAAGCGAAGGGTTTTCCCCCCCAACTGCTTTAAATGGTTTTTATTTGAGAATTGCAACAGAAGATTATTGCACAAGAAAGAAGCATACTCATTTAGTGAGGTTTGGCATTTGCCAAGTTCATTAAGTTGAAGTGCAAGCTGTAAATCAAACACATGTATGTAGATTACCTACTGTCCTTCGATTTGAATGGATTAGCTGTGACATTTCAATGTCCAAGAAGCTATTCACTCTTAGGCAATGTATTGCAGCATTTATTTAATTTATTTAAACCTACATTCTGCTTAATTTATTTAAACCTACTTTACATGTTGCATACTTATTTGAGTATACATTTGTTTGGCACTCTGTTTGCTTTAAACATAATCAGTTCACTGTAATTTCAAAAACTGCTCTGAGAAAGAGAGGGAGAAAACTTCTTGATAGTCAAGAGCCAGCCAATCAGCACTGAGAACATCACCTTAATCTCCAAAGGGATTGGAGTAAAAATTGTGCTTCCACAGTGATGCTAAAATACATACATCTGCACGTAAAATAAGCTGATTTATTTGGGGGGCAGAGACAAACATATGAGAGAAAATGCTCCCTGTGGTAACTATAAATGTTTTATAAAACATCTATTAATTAAAATCTTACAAATGGGAAACTTGGTGGGGGGGGCAAACCACACTATCATTGACGTGGTTTCATTTTAAATATTTTGGTGGTCATGCTTTGATTTTAATTTTAATTTAAGTTGAAATTATTTTATTGCTTTTGTATATTACTAATTGGAGCTTTGTCATTGTTTCTGTGGCTGCTGTTGTGGTCAGACATTCTGTGCCCTATATTTATTGTTCTTAAATCTGCAAACTGCCCTGATACCTCTGTAAAAAGGCAGGGTAGAAAAAAGTAGTGAATAAATAATGACTAAATAAATAATGCTGGAAGAACTGCAGGTCGTCCCCCCCCCCCAACTCTCCCAGATGAAGTAGTTGTTAATTTGATCAGAAACAAAACATGGCAGGTAGGAGCATTTAAGCCTTTCTCTCATTTTCACCCTGTTAGTTTATTATTAATTCAAATATTTTCCCCAAAGCTCAACTACCCCCACTCAAGCTGCTATTTTCTTGGGGTGAGGTGAGAGGCAAGGGATACAGTGTACAGAACCTGTATTTTGTTTCCCATGAAACAAACAGCATTTGAAGAAGAAATTTTAGACCTAGAAAATGGTAGTTGGTAAAGACCTAAATGCCCCAATTCCCTTGCCAATTAAAAAAATCTAATTAGCAATTCAGGGTTTTTTAAAGTAATAAATTGAGAGATCAGTCATGGAATTCCTGGTGGTATAGTTTGTCCCAGAGGTCAGCCAAGGTTTTATCATTTTCAGGTGTTTCCTCTAGCTGTAATTATAGGCAGCCATAGCTGCTAGAATGAAAAGAAAAAGACATTCCCATAAAGGAACACAGCTTATTCCAGGCAATGAGGAAGCCCATCTTTCATTAATGAATAGCCAGGTTGTTTAACTCTAAACATGCAATCCCTTGTTAAAGAGCTGAAATTGGAAGGAGTGGGATTATGAAGGTCTGATTGGATTCTAGACTGAAGGGTAAACTAGATTTCCTATTTCAGAGGAAATCTGTGTATTGTTGTTTTAATAATGTTTCAAAAACATTTGAAGAACCAAATAAACTTGAGGGATCAGATACTTTTGAAAGAGCAATAGCTTAATTTCATAAATAATTATGAAGTTATTGATTTGAAAAGATACACACAGACACAAAGATGCATTTGACAGTTCTTGCCCACAACACACAAAAAGACATACCGTCTTAATTCTTCACATCCAGGAGTATGCAGGATTATTGAAGTGCTGCCTATCCATACAATGCAATTTACAATACAATTATCAAACCATAGGTAACTGGAATTATCAGGTGATTTGCTGAAGTTGTGGCAAAATAGGTGATAAATTCTAGAGAGATAGCTGTATCCAACTGCTTCAGTCAGAATACAAAGGACCTTTAAGACAAACACATTTGTTATGACAAAACCTTTATGGAATGTAGCCCACATTGTCAGATACATAAAATATTATATTAAATTGGAAGATTCTATGCAATGGAGAGAAATCTTATTTGACTCTAGAAGCTACTTCAAAAATTTAGGACCTGGGTATTTTTCAGCCTCTGGGGTTTTGTATTTTAATAACCATATTGCAAATTATTGCTAGAGATGTAGAATTCCACGAATTTTGAAACCATGAAAGAAAAGGTATTTTCCCCATTTTTTTCCTGGAAAAAAAAGGAACAGAAATATTGTGGGAAACTTTCCAATCAAACCTAAATGTATTTTACCACTTTAAGAGCATGTAACTTTTTTTTACCACTTTAAGAGTATGTAAGAGCAACCAGCAGGAGACACGTGGTGCCATCAGGGTGATAGTGTTATATCACTTCTGGTGAAAACCTGAAAATGGTGTCATGCCACTCTAGGAATTGTTGGAAACTCTATGGCAAAACCATAGTGTTTCAGGCTATTCCCAGAGCAAGATGATATCACTTCTTGGAAATTGAAATTTTTATTTAAAATATATTTTTCACTCCCCAGTCAATAGAGCAAGAGATCTGGCAAATATATGCTCACCCTTCCATCATGGAAAAGCCCCACTTCTGAGTCCAGTTTTGCTCCTCTGCTTGAGCCATCCTACGCAATATTGACAAAGGTTGACACAGACTTATGAGATGAAATGCTAAACTGGACATGCAGCCTACCTTTAGACCTTGTACCTGCATACTCGGCAACTACCAGTACCTGGGAGTAGACAGAGAAACTATAATTTGGTTTGAAAGGTCACATTATTCCTCTAGTTCCATTGAACTGTTTCTGCTGTTCTAAGTGTATTGTTTCTCCACTTGCTCACTCAACACCATTAGCATACTGAAAGATTCAGGGGCTTTCCAGATAATCTATTTTTAGCATATGGGCTAGGCGACTGGAGTCACCCACTCCTTGTGGGCAAACAAAACATCTCGCTTTGAAGCTAGTAAGCTACACTTCTACTGTGGAGACATCACATATTCTGAGCATGCAAACAGCAATATTTGATAAGGCAAATACAGCTTTTGCAGATAGATTTTTAAAATAGGTCACTTTAAACCTATAGGGTTATGCCATACACTCACATAAGCAAGACACAATTGTGTCAGACATGTCTGATGCATGCTTCTGACATAAATCTGGTGACTTGCCTGCAAAAATACAGGCTTTAACAACATAATGTATTGCAAGGTGACTAGTACCATTCTTTAAAAAAATAAAGAAAAATGAAATAAATGTTATTAATATTTAAGGCTAGTGCATTGTGGTATTGAAGAATTGTGGGCCAGGATATACAGATAGTTATTACCTTAGCTTTGATCTCAATAGACAAGCACCTGTCTCTCAGTTTCAGTGTCCTCCTCCAATCTGCTTCATGGGGATGATAATAATAATAATTAGCTATTTTACAGGACTGTCCAGATTATCCAGATAATGAGGTGGATCCAGCTATTCTCCAAGGAGCCTTCTGCAACAGAGAGGAGCTGTTTCAGTGGTAGGAAGTCATCACATTTCCAAATAGTGGGAAGATAGGATGTAGGCTTCACCTCAATATATGTGAAATATTGCTGAATACTGTGACGGACAGTGAGTGAACAGGCAGGCTGAGCAAGTGGAGCCTGGTGGGTAACAGTGTAGGAGGGGTTACCAAATGCACCCCCCCAAATAACCCTCACAAGTGGTGCCTGCTGTGTCGGCCCCCTCTATTTCCCCCTAGGCACACCACTGGTTTAGCTCTATCTCTATTGCTCTTATTACATTTATATCCCACCCTCCCTGACCGGTGTTGGGCTCAGGGCAGCATATGGACGTTTTAAAACAATTTTACAAATACATAAAATTCACTATACCTAAAACACACTAAAATACAAGATGGCAAACGAACAAATGTGGTCCAGCTCAGGAATAAACTCCCCTTAAAAACTATCTGAGCATGGCCCAAGTTAAGAGGTGTCAATGCTAAGTAACCATGTGTTGATTGTTATTGGAGGCTGGCTGATGCTATCAAGATACATGAGTGGCCTCAACCCAAGGCCTAGTGGAACATCTCCATCTTACTGGCCCTGAGGAACTGTTTAAGATCCCACAGGGGCCTGATGTTAGCTGACAGAGAGTTCCACCAGGCTGGAGCCAGGGTAAAAAAAGCCCTGGCTCTGGTCAAGGCCAATTTCACATCCCTGGGGCCAGGGATTACCAGAAGGTTCTTATCAGAGGACCAGAGTGTCCTCTGTGGGCAATATGGGTGATGTGATTCCGCAGATATGATGGTCCCAGATTGGTCAGGGCCTTAAAGGTTATAACAAGCACCTTGAACCTGATTCAGAATTCCACTGGTAGCCAGTGCGGCTGTCAAAGTATAGGTGTTAAGATGCTTTCTCACCATTGTACCGTTGAGGACTCTAGCAGCTGTGTTCTGGACCAGTGCTAGTTTCCAAGTCAGTCTGAAAGACAAGCCTGCATAGAGTGAGTTACAGTAGTCTAGCCTGGAGCTGACTGTCACATGGATCACTGTGGCTAAGCCAGGGCAGGATAAGTATGGGATCAGCTGCCTAGCCTGTTGAAGATGGTAAAAGGCAATCCTTGCCATATTGGGTACCTGGGCCTCCATGGAAAGGTCGGACTTCAATGTCACCCTCAGGCTTTTAATTGATGCAGCTGGATGTAATGCCACATCTCTAAATCTCGACAGCTGGAAACCCTTTACCAACCATCCTGACCCAGCCACAGGTCCTCCATCTTTGATGGATTTAGCCTCAGTCTGCTCTTTTCCAACCAATGAGTCACAGCCACCAGACACTGTGCCAAGACATCCAGGGCGGTGGCCAGCTAGCCATCCATCAGCAGAACAAGCTGAACGTCATCACCATATTGGTGACAACTGAGCCCAAAGCTCCGAACAAATTGTGCCAGGGGCAACAACTAGATATCAAACAACACTGGAGAGAGGATAGCCCTTTGCAGCACACCACAAATAAGTGGATGCCTCCGGGAGGTCTACCCACCATGTGTCACCTCCTGTTCCCAGTCCTGGAGAAACAAGGCCAACCATTTTAAGGGTGTTCCCCAGATCCCAGAATCAACAAGGCAGTGGGCCAAAATATCATAGTCAACTCTGGAAATAGGAGGAGAATCACTGTAGTACAATACCCCCGAACCCCATTCACTGGAGTCAGTTCAGCAAGATACCATGGTCCATGGTATTGAAAGCCGTTGAGAGATCCAGGAGAATCAACAGAGTGGCATTCCTCCTGTCATCTCAACTAAATTTACCTCACAGCAGCAAACCCAGAATCTATACACTCAGTACCTGTAAAACACCTGGAAACTGAGGGAAAGCTTTGTAGTTTGAAATAAACTCAGATTCCAAAACATTTAGGACAGTGGTGGCGAACCTTTGGCACTCCAGATGTCATGGACTACAATTCCCATCAGCCCCTGCCAGCATGGCCAATTGACCATGCTGGCAGGGGCTGATGGGAATTGTAGTCCATAACATCTGGAGTGCCAAAGGTTCGCCATCACTGATTTAGGAGGTTGTGTGCATCCCCTCAGTAGGAAAAAAAAGGCTTGTCACAAATACCCTAAAACTGCAATCCTAAGAACACTTTCTTGGCAATAAGCCCCACTTAATAAAATGGAACTCATTTCTGAGTACACCTACCTAGGTGTTACTTCCCCATGTAGTACAGTACAGTGGCTAAGAGAATGAGCTGCGATCTGAGTGTTCTGATATAATTTTACTAGTTCTCTAGAATTAATGAGGCTGTCCTAGGCAAGCCACTCTGCCTCAGCCTCATCTACAATATGAGGAAAACGATACTGACCTACCTTTTAGGGCAGTTGTAAAGATCCCAGTTCAATTTGATTCTGATGTCATGTGATTGTCCAAATGTGGGCCACTCCACCAACAATTATTATGTAAGATTCACCAAACCAGGATTTCAAGCCATGTTCTGAAGTTGGTTTATTAATTACAGGTTGCCGGAGCTATGGTTTCATTGGATGTACAAATCCAGACTCCCTGGCTTAATCCCCAGTACAATGCAGATGTGGTAAAGTTGTGGAAAATATACTGTACTTTTGAGAAATAGAGAAGTGGTACACATTTTTTTGCTTTATCAACCTACCATTAATTACCAAAGAGGCACCTAAATCCAAGCAGTGGAGGCAACTACAGATTTGGACTCTAAAGAAATGGTGCAGGTGTGTTCAGAGGAAGAACCATCTTTTTTACCACAATGTTGATCAAGCAATTGAATGCTATCAAAAATTCCAAGGTTTATTGCATACCTTAAACTGGCACAAGAACTGCTACATCACTTAGAAAGATGGACTTTGCTCAGGCCAATTTTCCTGCTTCAGGCTTCATGTCTTACCAGACTATGGTAGGAACTACTAGACTAATCTGACAATTTCTACTTATTCCCCCTGCTCACTGCAGCCTTTCCTCATGTCATCCCCTATCCTCCAGGATCAGCACTCCTGATGAAAATAGCATTTTGGGGCAAGGTCTTGGAGATGGCGGCTCAACTGCAGATGTAGTTGGAGAAAACTGATTTTTTTTGTCAGGTGTGGTCATGGTGTGGAAATGGCCTTGGTTGCCCTGATGGATGACCTATCCCAGGAGAGAGACAGGGGGAATGCCACCCTGTTGATTCTCCGGGATCTCTCAGTGGTTTCAATACCATGGATCATGGTATCTTCCTGAACTGACTCCAGGGAATGGAGTTGGGGGGTATTGTACTGCAGCAAATCTCCTATTTCCGGGGCTGGTTCCAGAAGATAGCATTGGGAGACAGGTTCCTGTAGTCCTGGGAGCTCCCTTGTGGGGTTCCCCAGGACTCAGTCCTGTCCCTGATGCTGTTTAACATCTATTTGAAGCTGTTGGGTAAAATCATAAGGGAATTTGAAGTTAGGAGTCACCAATATGTGGATGACACTCAGCTCTATGTCTCTATTTCATCAGAGTCAAAAGGCGCTTCATTGCCTGAAATGCTATGATACTGCTGTTGGGGGAGGGTCAGGGTTGGGATTTTAACTTTTGTATATTGTAGTGGTTTTAAGAGATGGTTTTATGTATGGGGATGTTTTAATGATGTAGCCACCTAGAGATCTTGCATATAGACAGGCTATAATTTTTAAAAATAAAAATAAATAAATAAATAAATAGATCAAAGAAAGCTAAACTTTGGTTTCACAAACTTGTAGTGAAACCAGGGTTTTGTCAACTGAGCCAGTGTAAGTGAAACTCTTTGAATAAAGAATTATATAAATTCTAAACATCCTACGGTGTCACAGTATCCTACTGACCAAAAAGAATCAGGTTGGTCTATTTGTAAAAGAATATCAAATCAAAACAAGTGTAGTAATAAAAGTGAGGAACTGAGTAGGCACTGCTCCTATGTCAAAATAAAGGGGTTTGTCAGCACGTCACTGATGGAAGAAGATTTTGTTGGGTTCCCCTTTCCCACTGCAATCACCTCAGGTGGCAAACTGCCTGGAGACAAAAGTGTCTCTTTAATGGAGGTTTAATGGGCTGTCATTTATTTATTCTGATTTGTTCACAGCCCTCCCCTGGAAGGACAAGGGTGGTTTACAACTATCAAAATCAACACATAAATTAACAATAGTTTAAAACCTCATAATATTGTTTCAATCTGAAATATATCACAGAGCACTCTCATAGGGTCTCATGTTCATTAACACCTGGGTTCCATATTATCCAGTTTAACATATATGCAACCCCAACAGAGAGGGAAAAAATTACCAAGTGATTTTATTTACCTGCATGCCATGAAGTTTCAACTGCTCATTTTTACACATTAAGGGGACAGAACATTTTTCTCCAGACCCATTGGCAACCCTACGTCTTTTTGTTCATGTGCATTACATAGCTTCTTGTATCTGTTTTTGGAGCTAGCCTTGCCAGTCCCTGGCTTCCAATCCTGGGGAGCACAATGGGGAAAGAGACTTCAAAAATCAGTGTCAACCATGCTGTGACATCACTTCCCATTTTGGAACCAAAATGGCATCATGGAGTCACAGACCATTTTTGCACCCCATTTGGCTCTTTCTGCTCCACAGACCTTTGGGGGGGGGCAGGAAGGTAGCCCATCACAACAGGCAACCTTGCCGTCCTATTTGGAGACTCAGGGTCTAGGGTAGGAGGAAAAATGGGAAACAACCACAGTACAAACATTTTTGTTCTTTTAGGACCTAAACCTAAAAGAATTCTGTTAAGTCAGCTGACCTGCACAGGTGCAGTCCCCAATATGGAGCTGCACTGTAGGTGAACTCTTTGTATCCACTGGCTGTTGTGGGTTTTTCAGGCCATGAGGCCTTCACCTGGTAGTGCCACAGAGAGAAATACATCTTACAATGAAAGTAATGTGGGTAAAACATTAGGAGCTAAAACTACCAGACTATGGCCATGTAGTCTGAAAAACCTAAAACAATCAGTTAATTCTGGCCATGAAAGCCTTCAACAGTATATCTTGCTATCCACTTTCTCTACTCCATGCATAAATTGGATGACAGACCTCCCAGTAATACTAAGGCCAAAACAGGGAAACAGGCAATGGCAAACTACCTGCAAACATCTCTTGCCTGAAAACCCTATGAAGTTGCCATAAGTCAGCTGTAACTTCACAGTAAAAAATAAAATTAACCATGCAATCACAATGGTATTGTAAGCTCATATTATATTTTGCCTGTGATAATTCACCACCCTTCCTCCACTAGCATTTGGCGACTTCACTTGAGTGCTATAGTGGCAATGTGATCATTTACTATATTTCTCCAATACAGATGAACCAGTGTTACCTAAGCCTATATCTTGCGCTCTGTACAGAAAAGCCAGCCATTTAGTTTTTAGAAACACTACGCATATTTTGCACATGAGAAGTCCCAAATTTAATCCCTGGTATCTCCATTTAAAGAGCTCCCCAGTAACAGGGCCTGGGAAAGACCCTGCTTGAGACCCCAGGAAACATACTGCAAGGGGCACACAGGGAAGGAATGGGAGCCTGCTCCCCCCCCCCTCCAATAAAGGAAGAAACACCTAATGTGCTGTTCACCCAATCTGGTATCACTTTCCCACGCGTGGAGGGTTCAGCTGGGCATCACCTTCCCCAAGCTGCACCGGGCTTGGTTGGGTTGGGCCCCATCTTTCCTGTCATCAGCTCACCAGGAGAGATCCTAATGGCCAGTCTGCCCTTGGCCTGCTAGTCCGTTCACAGCTGAATAGATGAATGATCTGACTTCACCTGAAAAAGCGTCATATGATGCATCTCTCCTCACAGTTGATGTGTTCCCCTTCAGAGAGAGTGAACAGGTCTCTTCTCTTTCATTTCTTCACAGGATGTGATCTGATAATATCACTGCACCTAGAATGCAGACAAGGTCACTCCACTGGTTGCTTAAGTTCACACTTGTAAGAGACAGCAGTCTTCAGTTCAATGGTTTGGAATATTGACAAATAACACAATCCTATTAATAGTGCAGCCACACAAACCTGGCTCAAGCTCCTGTCTGTGGTTTTGGCTGCAGAGTCATCTGGCTGGAAACTAGATAGTCACCGGCAGTCGGCTGTTTGTTTTGTTTTGTTTCATTAGCCACTATCACCATTTTCTTACTTTTTGTCCATATTATGCAATTAACAAGAGGAGGAATTAGTTCAAATTATTGGGATATAACATTTTTACTGGATTTATTATATTAAGATATCAAACTTGCATTTTAGTGGACATATTGCAGCGTTTAGGCATTGCTTTGGCAATGTTTTTTTTTAAAACTTACCTTACCATTAGAATTGCAATTCTTTTCTATTTAGTTCACAAGAATGTAACATCTGATTTGACAAAGGCCATACTCAAATAATTTGGGATGGCCTTGTGCCTGCACAGGACATGCCCCTGACGTAACATAAACTGAAAATAAACTTCAATTCTTTCATTTCATTTCACATTTAATTTATATCCCGCCCTCCCCCAAAGGGCTCAGGGTCATACAGTCACATGATGATACAACACCCCCCCTAATTTAGATTGCCCCCAAAGAATTCCAAATGTATATCCACATGGGCTTTAAATTTAAGTTTTTTCCAACACATTCTGCATACTTTAAACCAGGGGTATCCAACCTTTTGGGGCCTGCAAGCACATTTGGAATTGACACAGCATGGTGGATGCAGCAACAAAATGGCTGCCACGGTAGGTACAGCAAATCACAAAATGACTGCCATGGCTTAACTTTAATGACACTGTGCAAATCCTTTCACTGTGGTGGCAGCTGTTGCCAAAGCAACACTTTAAAACATTTGCACCACCAATGAAACCTCCACTAGTAAATCAGAAGCTTTGCTGGGCAAAAGCTCAACCTGGCCTCACCCACTTTCTGAAAATGCTTGACCAGTGCCAGAAAAGGTGTCAGTGGGTACCATGGCACCCATGGTCACCGGAGAACCCCTACCTTAAACCTTTATAGGAAGTGAGGGGGTTTTTTGTCTAAGAAACGTGTAGTACTTTTGGGATAGGGATTAGCCCATAGAACTTAAAGTGGATAAGGTATAGTTTGCAGATTCTTTGTGGAATTACACTTTTAGGGAGCTTACTAAATTGCCCAGTGGTGGAGGTTTGAGATTGTTATAAAAATGTATTGTAGGCAGACGCTTGCTAGTGGAACTTCTTTCATATTCAGTGGTGTTTGGCTCTGTAGGAAAAATGTACATTGCATTACATGCAGATTTGTCATGTACTCAGTTACTTATTGTCCAAAGGCGATGCTTCTTGTATACGGCCAGTAAGGAAAGATCGTGTTTATCACATAACCAGTCTCTTAATTTCAGTGAGAATTTTAGTTGCAATGTTTTGGAAGCAAAATAATCTACCTATGACAGATGTTTGGAACACAGTATTAAATGAAACTGCTGAGAGCTGGTCTAAAGAATAATCTTAACCCAAAATCTGTGATACTTTTTTATAAGGACTAACCAAAACACAAAATTGCACAAAATTTGGTTCTCTAGAATTCTTTTATCAAGGTGGATGATATAAAGGGGGGTAAGGAAGGTGCTTCAGACCCTGATCTTGAAGCCTTTCCATCCTTTCCCCCTCAAATACCCAGCCTGCTGGAGTTCTAGAGAATTCAAAAGGTTGCATGCTATTCCATATTATTTTGGACTTTTAATATTAATAAGCAAACTTGTCTGGTACACCATTCTAATACTACGCTATCTTTGTTTTGATTTCAAGGGGGGTCCATTATTTTGTAACAAGCTATATTTGTAAATTTTCAGTTATGTGTTATTAACATTTATTAAGACAGTTATAGTAAGTCTTTTCTGTGCATTTGGTAACATTTGTGTCACATTCCAGTGTTTTGCGCATCCATCTTATAAGTATTATTTCACAGTTACCTGCACTTTCAAGTCTCATTCTCTAGAATGAGGAACTGTTATTAATAAACCAAACTCAAATGTGCACCCTGCAGCATGTAGCGCTAGCTGAGCAGTTGTTTCAATCCTAGTCCCAAAAGAGATTGAGATTGTTTTGAGATTGTTCAGTTGTTCTGCGTAAGAGAAAGATAACTGTAGCCTCTTTTCCCATGACCAGTTCTACTTTCAGCATCTCTTTCAAAGTTTAAAATAGTGGGAAAATGTGTTGCAGAATCCACAGCAGTAGTCCTGTTAGCCTTCTGCAGGAAAAAAGCCCAGACTTTTGGAACCTTACAGACCAATAGGTTTATTATGACATATATCACACATGCTAGAGCCCATTTAATCTAATATGCTGTGGTCACCAACATAGTACATGTAGGTACCACTGCTCACACCAAGTGTTTTTAGAAAATATGCATGGCCAGATGGAGTCTGGCCACTGTAGATGTGATGGGCTGTGCAGATTTTTTTTTAATTGTTTTGGAAATTGCTGCCACTTCAGCACAAATCATTGCATGACTGAAGGTTACATTTTATTATGAAGAAACTATTTTAAAATGCTATACTCATTTTAAAAGGCATCATGTTAAGCAGTTTCAGCCTGAAATATTGAAGAGTTACTATTAGAGTTATGTCTAATTTCACCCCTTGACATTTTGCAGTTGGCTCCACCTTCTGGGACAGCAGTACTAAGATCTTTGTAGGTTCAAAAGAGGTAGGAGACCCCTGAGACACATGGTATATCCTCAAACAGGGCCAAAATAGATTCACACCCAAGAGGAGTAATAAATTATTGTGACAAAGGTGTATGCGAAGACTGTATTTCTGGCGTTTCACTGCTTTGTGACCTCACTGTTTATAACTTTTTCTATGTCCAGCTACGTACATCTGCCAATCACAGACATATTTCATTCATTTAATGAAATAATGAAATGAAATATACTACAAAACATCTACAAAAGCTTATTCCACAATAAATGCATCAAGACTTCAGGGTGTTCTAAGATTCCTTTTTGTTCTTGCTACAAAACCCCCATCATTCTACTTTAGCCTATGTTCAAAACTGCCACAGTTAACATCAGTGAATACATCTACATTAGAAAGAAGTGCACCATGCAGACTACTTGAGCAGATGCTTAGCTGCAAGTGCTTAATTCTATACACAGGCAGGCATTATACACAATCAACTGAAGCATGTCACAGCACATCAAGGCAGGATCAAGTCCTTTGTCAACTATCTATATGTAGCTAAATGTGACGCACAAGGCTAGGTTACAGTACATTTGTCAGACTTAACTTCTACTGCTATTTTGTGTCCTAAAAGGAAGCCTTTGAGTAAGAAGGAACAAGCATCCTACCAACTTGGGCAATATATCCTTCAGAGATTGGGCAGGATATAAATCCAATAAATAAATATAGTTACCTTTTCAGCAACTTGACCTGCCCACACTGCTCCTATAAACATTAGCCTAAGGAAGATATTAGCCATCTTGAGCCACTCTTTCAATCATAATACACAGGCAGTAAAGAACGAGATGCCCTAGCTTAGGTTGTCTTGATAATTCTAACCCCCTATGTGGTCCATTTTTGGCAGTCTTGCTTAACGTTGTGAGGAACAGTGTGGCAGAAGAGCTGTTCACATTCCCCCTCCCCCAGTCTCCTAGAACATTCACTTTTATTTCGCTCAGCAAAACTGAGCTGCAACATCTTTTATTTCATAATGCCCTTTGTGCAACTTGGCATTTTTTCCCGAATCACAACAGAAGAGCCAGAACTAGCTCTGCAGCCAGGTGCAAGATGTTGTTTTTCCTTTGAATAAGCTGTAAGAAAACTTTACTTGCAAAATCAGCCCAATGCTTAACCCCACAAATATTTGCACAAGTTACTTCATTTCCTAAGTTATCCATCCCTTATAACTTTCTAAGGATTTATAATACAAACTAGTTTATTATCATCAAATTAACATTTGAAGCTGCCTTGTACCTAGCCATGCCAGTAGTCCGTCTACCATCATCTTCTAACTGAAGATGTTAGCAAGTGAATTTGGGACCTTGTGTATGCAAAGCAAGTGCTCTTCCACTGAGCTTCAAACTCTATCAGTGGGCACAGAGCAAGACAGACAGCACAGTCTACCACTGGTGGGGCTGACCTGTTATTCAGGGCAGTGAGCAAGTCATATGAGCAAGTCATAAACTGTACACAGAGTCCCTTATTCAGCTGTAAGTGTATACTGAAGCTGCTTCCAGATGTACAGTCCACTACATGGACTGAATAAGCTGCCCAGAAATCTGATGGTTAAATGTTACCTGAATCTCATCCAATGTTAAATGTTACTGTTACTCAAAACTCATCCAACACTATTTTGTCAACCAATTATGCTACACCCAGCTCCCAGTTATCTGAATGCTTAAGTGCTTTATTTATTTATTTATTTATTTATTGTTGCATTTTTATACCGCCCTCCCCCGGAGGGCTCAGGGCGGTGTACAACACTAACCAACAAACAATAAAACAAGATAAAAATAAATTAAGATTTAAAATGCAGCATTCCATATCAAACCTTATTTAAATTTTAAAATAGATGGCATCCGACTATTTAAAACCTCCTCTTAAGAGAGGGACAGTGGGTCTAGGATGTTTCTCAGCATGTTTGTTTCGGGCACCCACATCAGCGGCTGGTCTTCCCAAAGGCCCGGTGGAAAAGCTCAGTCTTACAGGCCCTGCGGAACTCATTGAGGTCCCGCAGGGCCCGGACAGCTGGAGGGAGAGCATTCCACCAGGCAGAGGCCAGGGCCGTAAAAGCCCTGGCCCTGGTGGAGGCCAGCCGCATCATAGAGGGGGCGGGGATCACCAGCAGATTGGCCTCCGCAGAACGCAGAGACAGACTTGGGACATATGGGGCCAGATGGTCTCATAGGTACGAGGGTCCCAAGCCGCACAAGACCTTAAAGGTTAAAACCAATACCTTGAAGACGATCCGGAATTCAACTGGGAGCCAGTGCAGGCGACGCAACACGGGCATGATGTGGTCTCTAAAGGCACCGCCCGTGAGCAGACGTGCCGCCGCATGCTGGACCAATTTTAATTTCCGGATCAGCCGCAAGGGGAGGCCCGCGTAGAGCGAGTTGCAATAGTCTAATCTGGAGGTGACCGTTGCATGGACCACTGTGGCCAGGTCCGCTTGGGAGAGGAAGGGGGCCAGTCGCCGGGCCTGGCGAAGATGGAAAAACGCAACCCGGGTTGTATGGACCACCTGGGTCTCCATTGAAAGAGACGAATCCAGGTGGACCCCCAGGCTGCGAACTGAGGGGGTCGGTGCCAATGAGACCCCCTCCCACACCGGCGGCTGAAAGTCCCCCGCCCCACCCCCTCGGCCTAGCCAAAGGATCTCCGTCTTTGTTGGATTCAGCTTTAGCCTGCTCTGCTTCAACCAACCAGCAACCGCCTCCAAACAGTGCTGCAGAGCTGCAGGGGCGGTGACGGCTCCCCCCTCCATCGACAGAATGAGCTGGGTGTCATCAGCATACTGGTGACAGACCAGCCCAAAGCTCCGTACCAGCTGAGCAAGGGGTCGTATATAGATGTTAAATAACAGCGGGGACAGCAGCGCTCCCTGAGGTACACCACAATAAAGCGGGCACCCTTGGGAGGCCTTGTCCCCGCACCACACTTGCTGACTCCGGTCCCGGAGAAACGAGGCAATCCATTGAAGGACAGTGCCCCGCACCCCGGAAGCGGCCAGGCGGTGGGTCAAAAGATCGTGATCGACCACATCAAACGCTGCGGTAAGATCCAATAATACCAGCAGCGCCGATCCGCCTCGGTCAAGCTGCATACGGAGCGTATCTGTGACGGCGACGAGAACAGTCTCCGTCCCATGCCCAGCACGGAAGCCGGACTGGAAGGGATCGAAGGCCGATGTGTCCTCCAGAAAACCCTGAAGCTGCTCCAACACCACTCTCTCAATTACCTTCCCCAGAAACGAAAGATTCGAAACTGGGCGGTAATTGGCCGGATCACTAGGATCTAATGACGGTCTTTTTAAGAGTGGGCGGACCACTGCCTCCTTCAACCCACCAGGAAAGACTCCTTGCTCAAGGGAGCTATTGATAATATTCAACAGGTGGGGTCGTAACTCCTCTCGGCATGTTTTAATAAGCCAAGAGGGGCACGGATCCAGAGGACAGGTAGTTGGTCTAACAGCAGCCAAGGCTCTGTCAACAGCGGCTTCGGAGAGCAGGGAAAACTGGGCCAAGCAAGGGCCAGAAGACGGCAAGGGAGCCTCCAGTTCGCAAATTGTCTCCAAAGTGGCAGGAAGGTCCTGGCGGAGCAACGCAACTTTATCTGCGAAATAGCTCATAAATGCCTCACAGCTAATAGCCAATTGATCATTTTTTGAACCCTCCGATAATGAGGTAAGCGACCGAATAGTTCGAAACAATTGTGCTGGGCGGGAGCTAGCAGATGCGAGAGAGGAGGAGAAGAATACTCTCTTCGCCTCCTTCATCGCCATCTCATAGGCCTTCATAAACGTCCTATAAGATGTTCGCGCAGCCTCGTCACGAGACTTCCTCCACACTCGCTCTAGCCGTCTAAGCTCCCGTTTCAAACAGCGTAGCTCCTCGGTATACCAAGGAGCCAGCCGAGACCGGGGTCGTAGAGGGCGCCGGGGAGCAACAGCCTCGATGGCATTAAAGAGGCGGGTGTTCCAGTCCGCCACTAGTCCATCGAGGGTGCTGGTGGGTTCAGGATCCCGTAGAGCATTCAGGAATCCAACAGGATCCATAAGTCTCCGCGGGCGAGCAAAAATCCGCTCGTCGCCTAGACGGGGGTGTTGTGGCATGTTCAGCCGAACCTTCAGGGCATAGTGATCAGACCATGGCACTCTATCACAAGAGGATATGACCACATTTACACCCGACCCAAAGATCAAATCCAGAGTGTGACCGGCCTCATGAGTGGGGCCAGAATTTACCAAGGAGAGACCCAGCGTCGCCATGGATGACACCAGGTCCGCGGCTACCGCACATGAGGCGGCGTCGACATGGACGTTGAAGTCCCCCAAGACGATAAGTTTGGGGAACCGCAGCGCCCAGTCCGCCACCACCTCCAGCAGCCGCGGCAGGCCGTCCCCTGGGGCGCTAAGCGACCGGTACACCAGAAGGACAGCCAACCACTCCAGGCCAACACACTCCATACCAGTGATCTCCGGGACCGGGATAGCCCTAAAAGGGATGGAATCACGGATGAACATCGCCACGCCTCCCCCCCCGGCCCTGTGTTCGTGATCGGTGGAGACACGCGAAACCCGGTGGCGCGACCTCGCCCAAGGAGACGGTCTCGCCTTCTCGCACCCAGGTTTCGGTGACACATGCCAGGTCCATCTGCTGAACTCCGAGAAAATCTCGGAGGACTGCGGTCTTATTATTTATGGACCTGGCATTTATCAACACCAAGGACGAAGCAGAGTGTCTCTGAACCCAACCACCATCGTCCCTCGGGATAGGACGGAGGTCAGAAGGTGAACGAGCATAGCCGTATCTCACCCACCTTCTCTCATATGGCCGCCGCCTACCGTCATACATGCCCCGTCCCATCAATACTGGTATCCCCAGCCCCAAAGGGGGTGCCCCCATGTCCCACTGTCCCCTCTAACTCAACCCCGGCAAAACTCTCCACTGTAGGTGGACTCGGCTCGCCACTAACTAACTCTAGAACTATTTCACCAAATCATTAAGGGAGAAAAAAGGTATTCCAACTTTTATGTTTTATATAGCCATATTTATTTCATTCTCAGTCTTGAGTTTATGCAAAGAAACACAGCAGCATCACTAGCTTAACAGAAATCCCATTGTCACTGGTAAGATGTAGGCAGACAGACATGCCAATTACATCTTCCTAAAAGTTGTTTCAAACAGAACCCATATAATGCAAGAGGACATACCTCTCTAGCTACCACAAGGCATATGAGTTTCGAGACTACAGTTCAAGAACACATAAATACACATACAGTAAGAGGTAAAAAAACCAGGCTCACAAATTTATAAGACATGGAAGTGTTCTTCACACAAGCATTTTAATGACACAAACCAAAGATCACACAGAGGAATCAAAGCTCTTGTTATAAAGTAAGGCTGTATTTGGCTTACAAAAAAACCCCCCTCAAGAATGTTCTCATCTCAGGCACACAAAGCATGAGTACCTTCCAGTCCACCAAAAGGTGGTGCAATGGTGCGAGTAAGAACCAAATATAGAAGGTTTATTGAAATATTCAATTATTCTTCTGTAAACATAAAAGCCAGAGTCCCAGAAGGCTACACTGATGCTGTTAAGAAATTAAAGCAGTATATTTAAATATTGTAGTTAATACCTTAAATATTAATACTTTCTTCACAAGAAACTTAAACATCACAGGGGCACGGGGAAGAGTTGCAGTGTGAAGATGATTTCCTCCCCGCAAAAGAGAAGTCAAAGTGCATTCTATTCAGAAACAGATTCCCATTAACCCAGAGGAGTCCATGCCAGTGCTGTCACTGATGGCTTGATCTTAAGAACAGTTGAATCACAACTTCATTTGTATACATCAGGAGCTGGGGAGGGAGACTAAAAACAGAAACAAGGAAAATTCTTATAGCAGAAACCAGGGACATTCTTGACCACTACTTCCTGGGTTGTAAAATGATTAAAACATTTTTAAGCACTCCATTTTGCAAAGGTCTCATCCTTTGGCTAGTTTCCAAGCACTTGGTAATGCAAGAAGTAGCCAGCCCATTGAATTATTTCGTAAGTAACCAGTGAATACAAACATGTGCTCTGCAGTCTGTTTTCACAGTGAAACACGTAACGTGTAAGGAGATTACATACATTTGGCTATGAATTCACTGCAACACATCTCAGACAGCTACACTGCCATTTTTACTGTGAACATCCAGCAAAATAAATGTGCACAGCTATCTTGCACTTTGCAGCAGCTCACTACAAATACACATGCTGAGCACACAGTGTTCACAATTTGAGAATTTAGGGGAAAGCATGAACTTGTGTAATAGTTTGGAATACGGCGTTGCAATATTTTCACATGTAATCAAGTACAACTGATAATCAAGTACAAGATCAATCCACAGCTGGAAATGTTTAAAGAATTCAGTTTTGTTCCAAAGAATGTACCAAATCACCTGTTTCCAAAATCTTGTCTGCAAAAGCAAAAAATGAATGTTAAACAAGCTGTTGCATAATTTGTTGTAAAAATCAGATTTGTACCTGATACATCTTTAGTTGCTATTCTCCCTTAATATATGAGAGTCAAAGTTTGTGCTTTGGAAAGAGATGCAGCAGGGTTGTTGTTTAAAAGAGCTACTTGTTAGGAAGCTGTTACCAAAAAATATACCATTTAGCCAAAATCAAGCATTAAGTATGCTACAGCAAAGGTAGAGTTAAAACACAAGTGTCTTGATCTGGAAGTCATATCATAGTCTAAGACTGTGGGAGATGTTGCAACCTTCCAAAAAAATGGCAGCCAGCCAATTCTTGAAGCACAGAAGAGACCAGAAGCTTTAGCTATAAGACCTAAAATCTGCATTATATTGGCTTTTGCTACCAGTCAATATTTGCAGTGAAACAGCTATGCCAGTGCTGTAACCATGTCAACACATGGAAACTTTGAGAACTATTTTGCAGCATGCACCCAGTTGCACAAGAAACCGACAAAATGGTTATTGCATACTTAAAGTAATGAGTGAGACACAAACTGAGATTATTAACAGGTGACATGTATAACCAAAGGAACAGAAGGCATTGCTAAATGTACTTGATCATTTTTACAAGTACAGTTTTATAATAATTTGTAGCGCATCAAGCGTGGCATAGTTCTTCCCTCCCCCACAACAAAGCTTGACCTCAACATTACTGAGCAGTAGGGGGTGAGGTGAAGACCCCCACTTAAAAAATTCCAATCAAAAGAAGTGCAAATTAGTGACTTTTTAAATAATTGAGTGAACAAAATTTAACTTCTACCATCAAATCATGCATCAGAGGCAAAAAAAACCCCTACACCTATATACTGCAAAAATGTTGAAAGTACTGTAGCAAATAAGAGTAAGGCCCAAAAATGTCTTCATTCCCCTTGCAGTACCTACTACTATAGTGATCTTCTGCTTATTTGAATAATGGTTCTGTGGACCAAGATAAATTCTGCCAATTCTACAATGCCTTACAGTAAGGAATCTCAAAATGCCTTAGAACTAATTAGCATTACTGTCTTTGTGCCGGAGGAATTATCCCTATTTTTATAAGAACAGAATAAATGAGGTGAGGGAAAATGCTGGCTGTGTGATCCAAGAATCTTTCAGATAGTACTGTTTGCACCCAGCACCTGATTCATCCATAGAGAATTAATGTGACTTACATATTTTTACTTTATGAAGCTTGTGGATTGTATTCAAGCCACTTACTTAAATTCACAGCAACAATTAACTGGCAAAAGCCATTTCTCTCACTTGCCAAAAAGTCTCCATCTTTAGGTCTTGAAGACCTAGTAGAAGCCCAGGCGTTCACTAGATAAAAGTTGTCGTGGGTAAAATTCGTTGCTATTTCAGAGGCATATACCCTGTGTTTTGCTACAATGAAGTATATCAATGGCATATTAACTTTAGTTTACTGGACAGAGAGGAACAACTTGTAAAGAAATACTAGTTTTTAAATTTGCTCTGCTTAGTTCTATCTACTACATTTAGTTGCTATCTGAGGTTTTTAAAAAGAATAGGGGGTTACTTTTTTAAAACCCCAGAAAACAATGTAATCCAGTTTGCAACAGACCCATTTCAGCAAACCACAGATGACTCTAGTAAAACAGAGACCAGCTCTGGATCTCTAATTCCAGCATAACTTCATTTAAGTTTACAAAAGTTCTATTACATTCTAAAACCTACACAAACTTAATGAAGTTTTTTTTTTCCTTTGAATAAAACAACATATGAGAAACCGGAGGCGGAAAGGGGCGGGGGGGGGGGGGCACAGACAAGCCCCTAAAAGGATATATTTAAATTCAGTCTGAATAATTAACCTTGTGCTGCATGGGATACTCAAAATAAACCCAACCAGTTACCTTTTTTATTGCTGTTTTGTTTTTTGGTAACAACTAAATTTCAGGAGAGCCAATCTTGTTACCCAACTGGCTCAGTACCGAAAGGGAAGTTTCTTCATACAAGCACTGGATATGCTTTAAGATGCAACAACTGATATGTGCAGTAGGCCTGTGTATGATAATGTTCACTTTCTCATTTAATAGAACAAAAGATCTAAGATTCCCTAAGTTCTATTTTTTTCTACAAAAGCTATATAGTTTTGCCTTTGGTTTCTTCTCCTCAAGGTTTGTAAAATATACACATAAAAATTATGGGTTGGACCTGTTCCACTGATGGCAGAACTTTCACCCGGGAATCTTCCATTGGGGAGAAGTGTGTCTCCATTAGAAGAACAGATCCATAGGCCCAACCAAATAAGCAGCCCAACACAAATTCCACTTTTTAGGACTGGTATGTATCTGTGCACATTTTAATGTTAACTGAACAAAATGCATCCTGAAGTGTTGAAATTGGTTTTCCAGAATCATTGCAGTATTATGGAATTTTTGTGCTAGTCATCTAAAAATGAACATGAACACACTATGTCAGGACGGCACCATGATGTTCTTTCAAATAGGCAGCCTAGATTTAAGCATTATGACAAGAACAGGGACTTCAGCAATTACATTACTTTGCAACTCGTCTTTTCAACAACAGTCTCACTTCTCACAATCAACCTGTGGTTGAACCCAGATTTCACTCCATACAATTTTATAAGTTACAAAGAGGATTCAAATTGTTTGTTAGGGTCAGGCTCTGCCTCTAACTTTACAGAAGGTATACACTCAGATTTAGTCCTCCGGGTTTTGTGGTGTGGAGAGTCAATTACTATTTCAGAGCAAGAAATACTAATAGCAGGAGATTTATCTGTCTTCTTTTGAGCAGGTTTTTCTGCAGCCCCACAACACTGCTTCAGAGCACACTGGGTTCTGCAAGGAAGTTCACATTTGCCTACACCCACTTCAGAGCCAACAATGGCAAATTCAGGCTGAACAGTTGTTGCGTGTATCCCTTCATCATGAAAGATTTCCTTAATTTGCTTCGCTACTTTCATGTACGATTCTGGATCCAGACATTTGATATGAGCAGTGCCGATGATCCTGCTTCCAGCCAGTTGCCAAACATGCAATTCATGCACAGCTTCAACTCCATCAAGTTTACGGAGTTTCTCATTTAAAGAGCGAATATCAATTTGCTTAGGAACAGTTTGCAAAAGGATAAGGGCTGATTCTTTAAGCAATGGGTATGTTGTATAAAGCAAAATGCAAACCATTATCAGACACAGTGAGGGATCCAAATATAGAACCCAGCAGGGCCCAGCTTCATAAACTGTCTCTAAATCAGTTGCATTCATATTCATTCTGCTAGAAAGCTGAGTAATGTTTTCTGAACAATGGTCATGAATACATGGGTTAACACAAGGCTCATCTTTGGGGCATGGACTCCAGTAAGCATAAAATACTAAGGCGTTCACCACAACAATAACAGATCCCAAGGCATCTCCAAGAACATGCAGAAACACTCCACGCATGTTTAGCTGGGCACTGTGGTCTACTTCAACATCCATGTCTAAAGAGCGCTGACTAATATGCCCATTTGGGTGAAGTTCCACTTGACTTTCTTTCGCCATATCACCTGCAATGAGAAGAGCAACAGTTACAGTCCTTCAAATATCTTGACATAATTGTATGTGTCAGCTTTTCAACTAGGTCAGCACACTGAGAGGACAAAACCAGCATTTGAAAGAGATCAGTTAGGGATAGAAGTGCAGAACTATGGAATCACTAGATAGAAACTACACAAGCATCACAGACTAATTATTTCTTATATCACCTGTGTAACTCCCAAAGATTGGCATGAAAATTCTTAGCACGTACAGCAGAAACACTTTGCATTTTACACCAGCAATCTGCACCTTCTGGCTCCCAATGCCCATCTAATAGCAACCTGCAACATGGGATGCATTTGGCCCCTCCCCCCATCTTACTTCAGCAACACACACCAATTGTAGAACTGCTGTTAGTGCGTCTTAATTTTGGTTAAGTTAGTGCAACCCACTTTGTGATTCCTGATATACCTGTGATGTGCAGTGCTTGAAAATTCTTGGCATTCTTTACTACAAACCTGTATACTAGACCATTAAGATCTTTGTATTGCAGTTGGTGAGGCTGAAAAAATGACTTCGCAAAAGTGAGTTTGTAATGGGAATATTTGAACTTGGGACTTCCTGGTTCACAGCTAGCCTTAAACATCATGTGATACCAGTGGTCTGCATTCTTTTCAGTATTGTAATGAGTTTACTAATGCAATTATAGTTATAACTAGAGGTAACTGAAAGGAATATATCCAGCTTATGTGATTTTGAAGTAGGGAAAGAACTGGGACATTTCTGCAAAGGTTTAAATATTTACAATAGATAGATCTGCTGTGCACAAGTAATTATCAAAATATGTCCCTGTATGGATCTTGACAAAAAACAAATGCCCACATTTCTCAGTGATATGGCAGAGAAGCAGTGTCGATGTCTATGAATAGAAAAGTAAGATATGCACCTCAGCAATGTATGAAGTTAAGTGCAACTACCAGTCTTTGTTTTACCAGTATTAATCTCAGTTGGTTAGTATTCCACCACTGCATTTTATTAAACATATGTTTGCTACAGACTCTAGTGCTTTGATTGTGTGTTCCTGCATGGCAGTGGGTTGGACTTGATGGCCTTTGTGGCCTCTTCCAACTTTATGATTCTTTTACAAGTGAAACCAATTTTGATCTAGAAGTGTGACCTCTCCAGGTATTGAGGATTTTCATGCTAACTTTGAGATGAGCAATCATTCTTATACGGAAATACTGTTCAAAAATTTATCCTCCTACCTCAAGACAGACTTCATTAAACTACAAAATGGTTTGCTGATATTTTAGTGCAAGTATCCACACTGAGGGATATGTTACCTGCCCAGTAGTTTTACCAATATAACCGGTGGAACTTGAAGCCATCATGACTCCTACACTTGTTTCACCAAGTTAAACTCCACCTATGTAATGAATATAACAAGTCTCAGTGGTAGAATTTTCAAAGTCTATAACTCTGCAATAGAGACTAAAAGCTAAGCTTATTTTGTTGTGTGTTTTTTAAAGTTTGTTTTTCATTTTAAAAACCAGCATGTCAAGGATTTTGAGGGCACTTAATGCATAATAGCTTTGAATACAAAGCTTTTATGTCTTGGGAACCAGTACAATAATTCTAGGAAATACCCCTTTTCTTCTCCTACGAAGAAATGAATGGACAGTAAATGAGGGCTTGAGTAACTATGCTGCTGGCAACAACCAGTCTCAATAGTTATCAGTACCAACTACTGTCAAGACAACCCTGTGCCTCCCTTATACTCTGCAGAACAGAAATTAAAGTAATCAACGTTAATTAAGAAAACGCAATCATTTTAACAAGCATTCCCAAAGACAGCCTAATGTGTTTGGGGGTGCTATTTGATAAAAAAAATCATGTATTGAAACATTAGGGGTTGATTCTTAGTACCCTTGTATCCATGAATCCTTACCACACATGTTGTGTTTAGAATTCTCTAAAATCTGTTTTTGGTTTGGTTTTATCAGATCAGGCCTGTACACTTAAACTACTTGAGAGCTCTTTAAAGAAACAGAAGCTCAGCATGTGAAAACCTGAAGTCAAGGCCTAGATTCCTTTAATGCTAAGGGGAAATATAGCCCCCTAGGCTGCTGGCAGCTAGTGATTATTTTATTGCACAGATTAGCAAGTGGAAGCCTTAGGGCTAAACATGGCTCTTGACAACCAACAATTTGCTAGCCAGTTGCCAACAGGGAAACCAAACCATGGGAGGAAAATCTAGAGGCTCTCTAGCACTGGAGTGTGCTGTCAGTTTGGGGAAGACGAATCAATTAACCATCTGGCATCCTGTCTACATGCAATGCTATAATACAGCTAACCCAACTAAGAGTTCCATTCGCTGTCATAACAGGACTTCTCATCGTAACCTGAACTTTATCCTCTGTTAACATTAATCCCTTCTTAAACATTAAAAATACAAGCCTACTGACACAAATTTAAATACAGAATATTGTTCACATGTTCTTGGAGTGGACAGCAAATTGTTCACCCAAGTTCTCAAAGAGTCAATTATGCTATGTAGCAGTGGGCTGAAATCTAGATGGTTGCACAAGTAACTTTGCCCTTTACAAGACACTTGCTGATAAGAGTTCTAATGACAATGTAGTCAAGCAAGGACGCAGAATGAAGCAATGCAGGCAAACTGAGAAGCAACAATCTTGATATTTATACCATCCAACTACTATTTCAATATGATTTAGAGGTCCTTAAGTTTACCCAAATGTGGTGATGTACAAATGTGGTGATGGGAAAAAGGGTCATCAAATCACAACTGACTGATGGTGACCCCATAGGGTTTTCTAGGCAAGAGACATTTGGAGGTGGTTTGTCACTGACTGCCTCACATAGGCAGAGAGAATTCTGAGAGAATTGTGACTGGCTCACCCAGCAACCTTCAGGCAGAGAAGTGGGAATTCAACACTGGTTCTCCACATTAGAATCTACTGCTCTTAACCAGTATGCCACTTTAACTCTTGATATACAAATGGCTCCCCAATATTTTAAAGTCTTTAGAAAAAGAGTCCCTCCACTAATTCAGTGGAGGGAAATGACAGTAGTATACACAGCCAAGAAGACAAAAGGAAGCCAAAGTTGCTGTTCCATAATGTACTATATATCAGATATAACTTTGTAACAGTTTTGTCCTATGGCTGCTATTACAACTGGTTTCCACTAGTAGCGCTATCAAGTCCAACCCCTACCATGCAGGTATACACAATCAAAGCACTTCTGACAGATGGCCATACAGCCTCACACTCCAAGGAAGCATATTCCACTCTCAAACAGCCCTTACCATAAGGAAGTTCTTCCTAATGTTTAGGTGGAATCTCTTTTCCTGCACCTTGAACCCATTACCCCTTGTCCTAGTCTCTGGAGAAGCAGAAAACAAGCTTGTTCCCTCTTCAACATGACATCCCTTCAAATATTTAAACATGGCTATCATGTCACTCCTTAACCTTCTCTTCTCCAGACTACACATACCTAGCTCCCTTAGCTGCTCCTCATAGGGCATGGAATCCAAACCTTTAACCACTTTGGTCTCCCTGCTCTGGACCCGCTCCAGCTTGTCAATATCCTTCTTCCTTGCTTTACTGAGCTACACAGAACTGTTCTACACTGAGCTACACAGAATACCACGCTCAAGGATTGACGCTACCTGTTTCACAAAGAACTATCAACTTCACATAGAAATCTGTACTAAGGAAAGTGCACTGAGGAAGACTTCTTTACAGAGATCATTCTGCTGTAAGATCTAGGACACAGAAAGCTCACACTGGCCAGGCCTACTGGGTGTGTTGATTGCCTCACTTGAACTGGAAATGCAACCTACAAGCATATCCTACAATCCTTTACTGTGTGTTACGAAGGGGAGAAGAATGAGAAGTGAGCTGTTTTTTCTGGCAAGTTGTTTTTGCCTACTCATACTGATCTTGTCACCAAAGAACCCCAACACACCTTTGAAGAACACTAGAGCTACCTGCAACATAGGCTGACAACTTGCACACTACTGCAAGTTTTCTTCACAACCTGGGGAAAGAACTTTTAGAAAGCTTGTAATTCCTTTTAGAAAGCTTACATTCATTGGGAAATAGACAAATGCTATGTAATGCTACATAAAAAGCACATCATACTAATGGATAGGGTGCTAATTCCCTGGAGACCCGCCAGAGAGATTTTGAAGAACTGAAGCTAGAGCAAACAAAAAACAAGACAGTTTTTTGATCCTCTGAAGATGACAGTTTGACAGTTTAGATCCTCTGAAGATGCCAGCCACAGACGCAGGCGAAACGTCAGGAGAGAATGCTGCTAGAACACGGCCATACAGCCCGGAAACCACACAGCACCCAAGTGATTCCGGCCGTGAAAGCCTTCGACAAGACAGTAACATTCAGTCACCATAAAGATGGATAGTGAGGAAAGAAAATGATGGGCTAGAGAGGAAAAATCCAGGTCAAAGTTTAAAAAAAAAACATGGTCAACAGAAGTTGTCCAAGGTCAAATAATTGTCAAGAACCAACATAGCATGCAGAAAACCTGACATAATATTCCAGCACAGTTGTTGTTTTTACAAGGGTGTGCTGCTGTAGATTGGTTCAATTTCCATTCCTCCCTGAAACTCTGGGCTCTCACTATCAGCCTAATCTACCTCACAAGGTTGTCTTGAGAGTGAACTGGCACCGGGGATCCACATACATGGCTCTGAGCTCCTTAGAGAAAGGGTGGAATAGGGATGTTCGTGTAGTAGGTAAACAGGTGCACTTTCCAGCATCTGGGCTGAGTTCCCCTCTGGACAACATGACATGAGAGATACCAGCACCATCCCCCTCAACAGCACAAAACCACAAGACATGCAACCCCCTTTCCAACTGTCACTTGGCCTTGCAAAGGAGCGCTCACAAGTTGTCTTCCTGAGAGAGATCCACGTCGGCTGAAAGGTCAGCTCCTGCTCTCCTTCACCACCACCACCCCCCGCAGGAGCTCACCTAGTTTCTCCAGGCTGAGTCCATTGGAGCTGCCGCAGTTCTCCACCAGCGTGTTGGTCTCCTCTTTGAGCGGGTCTCCCGGCTCCGCCTTGACCCGGCGGCTCCCTCCGCTGCCCCCGTGCGAGTGTCCGTGGCCGGACCCGTGCTGGTGGAAGAGGCAAAGCCCCAGGAGGTTGACCAGCAGCCCCGCGACCCCGACGCCGATGACCACTAAGGGCTGCTGGATCTCGTGGGGCTCGGTGAAGCGCTCGATGGCCTCCAGCAGGATGGTGAAGCAGAGCGCGGTGAGGAAGACGGCGTTGACCAGGGCGCCCATCACCTCGGCCCGCACCCACCCGAAGGTGTTCTTCTTGGTGGCCCGGGTGCGCTGGGCGAAGCGCACGGCCACCAGAGCTACCACCAGCGCCATCACGTCCGACAGCATGTGGAAGGAGTCCGACAGCATGGCCAGCGAGGCCGTCAAGCGGCTCACCACCACCTCCACCACGAAGAAGAAGGCGGTCAGCGCCAGCATGCACAGCAGCCGCGCCCGCCGGCAGCCGCGGCGACGGCGGGCCGGAGCCGGCGGCTCCCCCGGTGCCTCCACGCCCATCCTGGCGAGGGGCGCTCTGCACCGGCAGCGAAGGCAGCGAGAGGCGGCCGGCGACGACAAGGAGGATCCACTGAGGTAGCGCTGCGGCTCCGGCTCCTCGCTGCCCAGTTGTCTCTGCTCCGCGATCCAACCCCCAGCAGCAGCACCGCCGCTCTTTGCAGACGGTTTGAAACTAAACTTTGCACCCGAACCCCCCTCGCGCTCCTTTCCACACGGAACCCCGAGCGACCCGCCCACTCGCACGCGACTCGCCCACCATGCCCTTCCTCATTGGCTGCAGCCCCAGCAACCGGGAGGCTTTCCCTCACACCTCCCCGCTTTATTGGTCCCCGAGGACCCTTACGACATCGGCCCCGCCTACAAACGGTTTTCCTTATTGGCCCGGCTTCCTCCGGCTTCTGGGAGGCGGGGCCTAAGAGGCGTGTCGGAGATAGCCGTTGGAGGAAGGCGCGTCACGAGGTGACAGTTGCCCCTCCTTGCTGAAGCCCCGCCTTCGATTGAGCCATATTTTTGCGAGACTGGTGCAAAAGGTGGTTGCATCGCACTGAAGCAACTGAAAAAAAGGCTTCTTCTTTTCTTCCCCTCCCCCCCCTTTTCCCGGCTTTTCCACACGGCCCCGCAATGGAAGCGGCGTCTTGCTCATAGCGATACTTTTACACCCGACCCGAGTTTCCTCTTTCTCCTCAGTGACACTTACAGGCTCTCCTGCCGTGCCCTGACAGTGGGGAAGGGCTATGGGCACGTACAAACTTGTCAGCCCACACGAAACTGCTTCCTTCCCCGCGTTGTTACCGTTGGGGACGTATGTGTCAACCATATGTGGAAAATAAATTCATTTTTCTTTTGTGCCCAAATGTATTCTGAGTTACTCAATTGTAACATACACACAAATCATTTTAAAATAGGGCCGGGGCTGTTTTAAACATTTGTAACCCATCTCGTACTCAAGAAAGCTAACAAAATAAAAGCCAGTTGCAAAATGTCAAGAAAACAAAGCAACACGCACAGGATCCATGAATGATGTTATCCCAGAATGATAACTATTCAAAAGGACAAGGTTGAGTTAACCCATCTCATGCTGAGTCTTCCTTTTTTTCTGCTGCCTTCAACTTTTCCTAATGTTTTTTTCCAGTGACTCTAGTGTTCCAAACTTCACACACACGCTACAAGGGTCAGTGCTATCAGTCACAGACCAGGAAAGGGATTTGGGCATCTTGGTTGATAGTTCCATGGGAATGTCTACTCAATGCATGGCAGCTGTGAAAAAGTCTATGCTGGGGATCATTAGGAAAGGAGTTGATAATAAAACTGCAAAGATTGTCATGCCCTTATATAAAGCCGTGGTGTGACTGCACTTGGAGTACTGTGTTCAGTTCTGGTCGCCACATCTCAAAAAGGATATTAAAGAGATAGAAAAAGTGCAGAGAAGGGCAACGAGGATGATTGAAGGATTGGAGCACCTTCCTTATGAGGAGAGGCTGCAGCGTTTGGGACTCTTTAGTTTGGAGAGGAGATGTCTGATTGGGGATATGATTGAAGTCTATAAAATTATGCATGGGGTAGAAAATGTTGACAGAGATAAATTTCTCTATCTTTCTCACAATACTAGAACCATTCATTGAAAATGCTGGGGGGGAAGAATTAGGACTAATAAAAGGAAACACTTCTTCACGCAACGTGTGATTGGTGTTTGGAATATGCTGCCACAGCAGGTGGTGATGGCCACTAACCTGGATAGCTTTAAAAAGGGCTTGGACAGATTTATGGAGGAGAAGTCGATCTATGGCTACCAATCTTGATCCTCCTTGATCTCTTAGCAGACCAGGTGCTCAGGAGCAGCAGCAGCAGCAGAAGGCCATTGCTTTCGCATCCTGCATGTGAGCTCCCAAAGGCACCTGGTGGGCCACTGCGAGTAGCAGAGTGCTGGACTAGATGGACTCTGGTCTGATCCAGCAGGCTAGTTCTTATGTTCTCATGTCCTCATGTCACACCAAAGTACGATAGCCTACATTTGGTAATTTTAGCTTCTGGAGAGAGGTCAGACTTGCTTTGATCTAGAACCCACTTTTTGGCAGCCCATAGTATCTGTTCCACTCTCCTCCAACACCATATTTCAAATGAATCAACTTCCTATCAGCATTTGTCCTTGACCAGCTTTCACATCCATACAATACTACAGTATGAATTAGTTTGATCTTGGTTACAATATATCCTTACACAAAATTCAGAATGTTTTATTGCAGCACCAGGAACACTCCATGTAACCTAAAAATCTGACTTACAGGCCATTCAGACAAACAATGTAGATTCATCAATTAAAATAGAAGGTAAAAATTATTTTAAACCATTTTACAGACTATAAGAATGCCATACCCAGATAAACTAAAAATGAGCTTGAAGTTTCCCTAGTTATTTTTCATACTTGATATCTGGAGAGCTTTACACATTAATTTGCAAAACTTTGCAACTTGTCCAATAACTGTGAAGAGAACATCTGAAAAAACCATGTTCAAGGGTTTCCACCTTCCCAGACTTATATGGACAGGCTCCCTCTGCCCAAGGAATTTTTTACAATTTTCCCTCTAGTACTGCTGAGGGCAAGGCAAAAACACCTGACTGGTGTATAAGCACTTCTGTGGCTGGGGGGAAGGGCAATTTTCTGCCTCCACCAGCGCACACCTGGTGCAGGATCCACCCCGTCCCCTTATAGCTACACTCTGCTCTAAGGAACTCGGATTTAACTAGTTCTAGTGGTGCAAAGCAAGAAGTTGGTGGTCCAACATGCATTCCATATAGCATTTGAGCTAGGGATCTTGCCATAAATAATGTTAAGAATTATATTGTATTGTCAAAGGTTTTCATGGATGGAATCAACTGGCTGTTGCGGTAGCAGGTAGTTTTTGTTCCTAAAAATTTCCCACATCTATGGCTGGTATCTTCAGGGGTATGTCACAATGAGATGTCATATCATGGAGAGAAACACATCTCATCATATCTTGCCTCTGACGATGCCAGCCATAAGTACAGGCAAAATGTTAAGTGCAAAAAATATCAGACCATGGTTACACAGCCGAAAACCCCTACATCTCAATTATGTTGAGTGCTGATCTTTTTCCCAAGCAAGCAGCATGGTTACTATGGGTGACTTTGGAACCTGAGGCATGAAGAACAATTCTCATGTGCCTAAAATTATGAACCTGCTCAAGCCTTTGACCATTTATACTCCAAACCTTGAATTTTGGTTTACATCCTTACACTTAAGAATCCTTTCTAGCTCCTTCCAAGTCTATAGCCCAATCCAGAGGGGACGGGGAGAGCTCCATGGTGGTCAGAAGTGTAAGTCTGGCTGGGGAGGGGTGCTGATTAAAGTTTGCTTCACTCCAGGAACACCCTTAGCCCATCCCCCCTTAACTTCAGCCAACCTCTTCTGAGTTTGGCTGCTGTGGAGCTGTGCAGTGCCCACTGGGATCTTTGCTCTCTATGTTGGTGTAAATGCCTCTTACGCCAGCAGGGTGGGTAAACATGTCAGCGTAAGCCTGTGTTACTCCCAAGACACTTCCCCCCTCCCTGGATTGGGCTGTATGGTTGATAACAGAGCCAAGGAATAGAAAATCTTGGCAAAGCATGTATTTAAATTGGGATCTTCCAGATACTAATCCAACATTTGAACTACTACAGTATAGTGATGTATTTCCACCTCACTCAAAAATAATTTTCTGTTAAGGAGTGAGTAGGCAACAGTTTCCATGAGCAGGTAGCAGTGTCAGTAATGGCAATCAGGATAAGTAAGACACAGGAACTTAAGCTTGTTCACTTCACAGCACAGTCTAGGTATTTGCTACATAGTTTGGCTTTTAACACACACAGCCTTGATATGTTTCCCAATAGCTTAAAGCTGGCATGCCCTAGGACACGATGCATATAATGTATGCAGTTATCATTTATGGGTATATTTGCAATATTGACTACTCCATGCCCTGCAGCATCTTTCATGTTCAGGTGGTACAGTTTGTTCTGAAGCTCGCCTGTGACAGGAGAAGCCTCAGCACACCCACCCAGAGCAGTTCAGGCAAGCCACTGAGAATGGGGCTGGCAGGGGGAAGAGAGAAAGAGAGAGTTGAGGTAGGGGGAGAAAGAGAGAAAAAGCTGGAGTAGGGTGATAGAAAGAGAGAGAAGAAAGAGTTGTGGTGGAGGGGAGGGAGAGCTCAAATAGGTGGACAGATAGAGAACTGGAGGAAGAAAAAGAGTTGGGTAGCAGGAAAGAAAGAAAGAAAGAAAGAAAGAAAGAAAGAAAGAAAGAAAGAAAGAAAGAAAGAAAGAAAGAAAGAAAGAAAGAAAGAAAGAAAGAAAGAAAGAAAGAAAGAAAGAAAGAAAGAAAGAAAGAAAGAAAGAAAGAAAGAAAGAAAGAAAGAAAGAAAGAAAGAAAGAAAGAAAGAAAGAAAGAAAGAACTGGATAGCAGGGCAGAAAAAGAGTCCAGGAAGGGGTGGCAGGATGGAGAGTAAGAGACAGAGAACAGGAAGAACAGAAGAAAAAAAGGTGGGGGTGATGTCCTCTCTCCACAAGTTTCTTGTGGGGTCCCCATTTGTATTATCACTATTTCTAATAATCAACGGGCTGAATCCTGTGCAAAAGAAATAAAGCCACACAATGGACCCACCCACCAAAAAGATAGACACCTGAATTTTGCAGAAAATATGGTTTAGTAAATTCACCAAAAAAAGGAACAAATATCAAAATGATCTAATGAGGTTTAAGTCTATTCCAGAAAAGATGGTATGTTTAGAGCAAAAAGGAAATAGGGAAGAGAAGAAATCAGCCTGCCAAAACAACTGAAAGGAAATCTGAGGGAGGGAGATTTTGTGGAGTAGGAAGAAATTACCCAAATGTTTTCTTTCTGATACTTCACCTGTGTGTATAATAACAATTCAAAACACTTTATATGCATTGTCTAAGAAATTTATACAACACCTCTGTGACTTGTCCAGTATTATTAAACTTCATATTGTGTTTGGGTAGCAGAAGCTGAGAGAATACCGATCTGGTTAAAATTCTCAAGTGAATTTGTTGGACAGATAAAAGACTTGTCCAAACAACAATTCGTCTCATAAAGCAGGCTTTTATTGCAATAACAGCGGGGACACCCAAATAAAAAGGGTGTATCCCAAGAGAATGAACAAAGGCATTCCTTTAGACATTCTTTCTACCATCTAGAAAGCTGAGATTAAAACTGATTGATTGCTCCATATAAGACAAAATAAGTTTCTAACTAGGCAGATGATTGGTCTAATTAGACAAAGAACACAGACCTATTCAAAAGTACAACTTATCTATTACTGCTTGATAAACACCAGACTTCTGTTGCGTATACTCTGCAACAGCAGCATTTTTCAGCTGCCAACCCTGGCCTTTGACTCCTGGCTGTTCTGTCTTACAATCTAAAACAGACCTTGTTATTTCTTTTATCCAAAACAAGCACTACAATTTGTCCCACAAATTCATGGCTATGGTGATATTTGAACAGGAAATTTCCCAGTTCACAGCCCCACCCCTCTCTCACTCCTGGTACCAGTTCCATAACAAAGTATCAAAAATTCTGATTTCAGTGTAATCACTTTCTTTCTTTTTATTTATTTATTATTTTATTACAGATTTACAATACGCCTTATACATTTACCAAATCTATAAATACATTTAAATGGAAAACACAGTAATTTAATATAAATGAATAGCCTAGATATAAGTGTTGGAATAAGCGACTTCTGCATGCCTGGACACTGGGGCGTGCTGTATATCATTCTAACTGTGATGTTGCCTCTCTTGTTTGCCCTCCTTGTCTGGGCCAGGAGACCGCCCACTAACTTCCTTTCTTCCCCATGCTAGCTTCACTTCTGCTCTAGCCTTTGACCCGAGCGCATGGTCAATGGCAGCCTGCTCAGTGGGGCCTTTCCCACTGCAGCATCCACTCACTTCCACACACGTGATGGCGCGTTAGTTGTGCCCACTTGTCATAGGGAAAGTAATCTCTTTAGATAGGGTTCTTTCTATTTACCTTTTCTTGGAACAAAGTTGTGAACTGAAGATGATTGAATGAATGTAAGTTTTACCTTTTACATTTATGTCTCTGGAGAAGTTTCTAGAAACTGCATTCACACACACTACTGGGCAAATCCATGACTCTAAACGAAATCTAACAATAAGCACCTTCAACTGAACTCACTCTTATCCAAACTAGTCTAATTTTCTCAGTTTGGAGAGAGAAGAAAGTTCAAAGGGATGTGATGCCATAGATCATCCCCTCAAACTGCCATTTTATTCAGGGGAACTGATTTGGAGATCAGTGGTAATTTTGGAAGAACACTCGGCCCAACCTGGAGGTTTACAACCCTAACATCAGTGCATATAAACCAATTCTGATTGGAGCAGCCATGTGTGTTGAAAGGGGGCTTAAGCCTTTATTCCAGTGATGGTGAACCTTTTTGAGACCGAGTGCCCAAATTGCAACCCAAACCCCACTTATTTATCGCAAAGTGCCAATCCGGCAATTTAACCTGAATGCTGAGGTTTTTGTTTAGAAAAAAAACGGTTGGCTCCCTCTTCCTCCACCCCACCCGCTCGAGCAGGGGCCACCCTGCTCTAGCTTCCAGCAAGTCCCTTGTGCACCGCTCTGTGCTCTCTGGCATAGGTTGACCAGATGTCCCGCTTTTGGCGAGACGGTCACGCCTTTAAACAATTTTTCCCATGTCCCGCGGGTTCTGCAAATTGTCCCGATTTTTGGGAGGCTGCCGCACTGCCTTCTAGGGCGCAAGGCAGTGCGACAGCCTCCCGCGCGCCCGGCCACAGGAGCGCCCGGCCTTCTGGGGCTTGCCGTTTGCTGCTCTGTGACAGAGCGGCAAACGGCAAGCCCCAGAAGGCCAGGTGCTCCTGCGGCCATGTGCACTGCCTTCTGGGGCTTGCCATTTGCCGCCCTGTCACAGGGTGGCAAACGGCAAGCCCCAGAAGGCAATGTGCTTCTGTGGCTGCGCGCGTGGCCGCTTCCCCATCCCGGATCACCTTACTCTAGCATCTCTGCCTCCTCTGCGCCCTCCCCCTCGGGCAGCAGTCACCCGGAGCACAGGCACCAGGCCCACCAGCCGAGTTCTCCCTGCTCACCGCGGTGCGCGCACGTCGTGCTCAGTGGCCCAGACCAGCCTAGGTGTGTGTGTGGGGGGGGGATTTTCCACCCCCCACATGACGAACTCTGTGTGCGTTTGCCTGTGCCATAGGTTTGCCATCACTGCTTTATTCAAACACTATTTTCCTGACCTGAAATGGACAGAGCAAGCTGCTGTTTTTACCATTGGGAAACTTCCATGTACTGATGAACTATGATTCCACTCATGAGCAACATATAATTTTCTCCAACAGAGCCAATAGCAGCTTCCCAGGGCAACTTCAGACAAGGAAAAATGGCTTGTCAGATAACTAAATTAATGTTCTAGTTACATGCAGTAATTGAAGCATGGTGAAATTTTTGAGATGGCTTGTAAGAAAGTTGGACAGTGCGTACCAGACCCATCTTCCTTTCCTGTTACTAGCAGATTTCTCCTCATTTCTTTTGTATCTTCCATATCTCATTTCACAGGCTTTCTTAGTTCACTGTGTAGGGCTGCCGGCTTTAGGTTGGGGAATTCCTAGAAATTTTGTGGGGGAGGGGGAGCCTGAGGAAGGTGGAGTTTGTGAAGAGGAAGGACCTCAACAAGACATGATACTACAGTGCCCACCTTACAAAACAGCCATTTTCTCTAGGGGAACTGATCTTTGTAGCCTGGAGATGTCAGAATTCCAGGAGATGTCGGAATTCCACCTCTGGCCTCTGCCTGCTACTGCATTGCCCTTTCCCCACAAATCTTCATAGAGTCTGCTTCCTTCCTTGTTCCTGTCCTCTTCTTCTTTTCTGTATTTCCCAGTTACTCTTGACCCATCTTCCTTGATCTTACCTTCTCTATGTGCTTTCTCCAGCCACCTGGTTTTTCTTTCTCTTAGCCCCTTTGCTCGTGCTGCTTTATGTATTCTCTTCCTCCAGACCTCTAACACCTCCCTTCTTCTGCCCCCTAAACTGATCTTGCACCTATCTGTTTTTTAAACATTCTGTTTCTTAGGCTTCCCATTTCCAAATTCCCTCTACATAGTTGCTTCTGTCTATTGTACCATTTGTCTTGTTAGGCCCCTGCTTGTTTCCCCTTTTCACTTCCATCTCAGTCAGTGATAGTCCAAGCATACTGCATATCCACCATCAAGGCAGGACTCAGGGTGATTTACAATATTAAAAAAAATTAAGAAGTGACTTTTAGGTTGATTTTTAAAAGGCATTTAAACAAATACACATACCCACCCACAACTTGCCTGTGGTCTCCCTCACTATAGTTGAGAGGAGGCAAGGTCTGACCCAGACAAAGAAGGAGCCAACTGGTGGGCCTGGCATAGGTGAAAAAATGCCAACCATGCTACTATGGACACTTGTTTGTCCAATGATAGTGTTATCAGGATTGACTGAGAATAATATGGGGAACCAGGGTGTCATTTCACTAATACACACCCAAAGAGTTGTGAAAAGTGTTTTTTTTAATTCATGATCATGCAAAAAGACCATCTGTATCAGTGGGCTTAAGACACAGAAGGCAGGGTCTGTACACAGGCAGCTCTGTTTTATGCTGGAACATTTACATGAGCCCCTGGGTTGCTCCCGGGACAGTGCAACTTAAACTTTTGAACATAACTTAATTATCAGCCTACTTTGTAATGTAGCCAGTACGTAGTTAAATCACAATTCCTAGCTATAGCACTTGTATGTGCTGTACAATGGACGATGGCTACTTTTTCTGACAGCCTGGTAGCTTCTAGCAGGGCTGCTATTTTTTCCCCATATTTCACTGGCTCCCCTGTTGAGATAAGACAACTTTATTTGCCCACAATTGTCCCAGTGAATAAAGCACCCCAAATGCATATTTGGAATTTGTTTAAATGTTACACATTAAAATCAGTGGTAGGATTCAAATAATTTAACAACTGTTTGTTTACAAGCACCAGTTTAATAACAGGTTCTGTCGAAGTGGTGTGAACCTGCTGAATCCCACCACTGATTAAACCCATGCCTGAGTGTAGAGCCCAACTAAGTGTGATAATTTCTGCCAGTTGGGCTGAAGTTCTCGGAGGCAGGGGTTTTGTTTTTAGGACCTCAATTTCTGTCACTACTGTATACCCTGTTCTTCACTGCCCATCTAAAACAAAACTGCTACCATCTGTGAATAATTAAATGTCTGTATTCATTATAGGGAGATCAGGCAAATGTCCCTGGGGCATGGTAAGTTCATTTAACACTTGTGTGCAATTGTGCTCCAGTTCCCCTTCAATTGTTAATAATGTTACCAAGTTTAACACATTATTAGGTTTGCATTCCACGCAGTGGTGCCCAACAAAACAGCTTGATCTCAAGATTGCTAGGATCATATGGGGAACCCACAAAACCAATCCAGTCCTTAAAATTAGCTTAGTGACCTCTTTGAAGAGGAGTGTTGCTGCAGAGTCCATCTAAGAGTCCATCTATAAGATATCAAGCAACCTTGAGAAGCCCCAGTCCATGTCAGCATTGCACTGGCCACCCCCACCCCTCTCTTTGCTCATGTACATGGTTTGTGTGGCTCAGGAAGATCCAGTGTTGATACTAAGTAAAAAGGGCAGCCTCCAAAGTTTGCATGATTCAGCAGTGTTCCCCAGTCAGTTCTAAAACTTAGAATCATATAACCATAAAGTTGGAAGAAACCACAAGGGCCATCAAGTCCAATCTCCTGCCATGCAGGAGCACACAATCAAACCACTCCTGACAAATGGCCATCCAGCCTCTGTTTAAAAACCACCAAAGAGAGAGTCTCCCCCATACTCCAAGGCAGTGTATTCCACTGTCAAACAGCCTTTACTGTTAGGAAGTTCTTCCAAATGTTTAGGTAGAATCTCTTTTACTGTACCTTGAATCCATGACTCCTTGTCCTAATCTCTGGAGCAGCAGAAAACAAGCTTGCTTCCTCTTCTACATGACATCCCTTCAAATATTTAAACATGGCTATCATGTCACCCCTTAACCTTCTCTTTGCCAAACTAAACATACACAACTCCCTAAGTCTTTCCTTGTACAGCATGGCTTCCAGATCTTTTACCATTTTGGTCGCCTTCCTCTGGACCCATTCCAGCTTGTCAATATTCTTCTTGAATTGCGGTACCCAGAATTGGACACAGTATGCCAGATGAGGTCTAACAAATGCAAAATAGAGAGGTACCATTACATCCCTTGATCTAGACACTATACTCCTATCGATGCAATCCAGAACTGCATTGGCTTTCTTAGCTAAGGCATCACACTCCTGACTCATGTTCAGCTTGTGATCTACTAAGACTCCTAGATCCCTTTCACATATACTGTTGTCAAGCCAGGTGTCATCCATCCTATTTCTGTGCATATCATTTTTCTGCCTAAGTGTAGTATCTTATATTTATCTCCACTGAAATTCATTTTGGCTCAGTTCTCTAAGCTGTCCAGGTCATTTTGAATTCTGACCCTGCCCTCTGGGATAGTGGCTGTGCCTCCCAATTTAATGTCATCTGCAAACTTGATTAGCATGCCCTCTATTCCATCATCCAAGTCATTTATAAATACTGAATCAAACGGGACCCAGAATAGAACCCTGTGACACCCCACTAGTCACTTCTCTCCAGGATGAAGATCATTGGTGAGCACCCTTTGAGTTTGATCAGTCAACCAATTATAAATCCATCTATCAGTAGCCTTGTCCAGCCCACATTTTACTAGCTTGCTTGCAACAATATCATGGGGGACCTTGTCAAAGGCCTTACTAAAATCAAAATATACTACATCCACAGCATTCCCTTCATCTGCCAAGTTTGTTACTCTATCAAAAAAAGAGAGATAAGATTAGTCTGGCATGGCTTGTTTTTGAGAAATCCATGTAGACTTTAAGTGATAACAGTATTTCCTTCTAAGTGCTTAGAGACTGTCTGTTTAATGATCTGCTCTAGAATCTTTCCTGGTATTGCTGTCAGGCTGACTGGGCAATAATTCTTTGGGCCTTCTTTTTTCTCTTTTTGAAGATGGGGACAACATTAGCCCTCGTCCAGTCTGCTGTATGGATTTGCAATCCATGTCTTATCTACCCCCAGAACAGAAGTTATTTTTCTGCACATGCTCGGACCCCTGTTTTCAACAAAATTCTGGCCAGCAGGACAATCTGGGCATTTTGCCTTCCATTATCCCACTAGCCCAAACCTAGGGAGCTATAGCATTTATGCCCCTTTGCCCTTATCAACATGGTTAAATCCAGAGGTGGGATCCAGAAGGTTCTCACAGGTTCCCAAGAGTAGGTTACTAATTATTTGTGTGTGCAGAGAGGGGGTTACTAATTGGTGATTTTGCCACATGATTTTTGCCTTAGTTACGCCCCTCCTCTCAGCAGTAGTATGCAGAACTTGAAGCAGTCTAGCAGGAGGTGCACCGGCATGCGAGGCAGCCTGTGCCTGCGTGCATTCGTTTCCCACCCAAGGACCGGCACAGGGGCTGCGTCCTTGCCACAGCCCCGCCCAGGAATGCCCCGCCCCCAGAATGCCCAGCCACACCCCCGTCGTGCTACGCCCAGCCCCATTGGCGCTATGCCACAGTTTGAATCCCACCACCATGGGAACCTGTTACTAAAATTTTTGGATCCCACCACTGGTTAAATCTCTAACAGATCTCTAACAGTTTTTTTCTATATCCTGAACTTCCTATCTTCTGGATTTCTTAAAGCATCATCATTAAAGTCTGCTCCTGTTCTAACATTTCAAAAGATTGCTAGAATTTCATCCTTCCGTTGTTTAATGATATACAGTTCTGCCATATGTATTTTCTTTGGCAACTCTTTTTGAGCCTGGTTGGGGCTATCTGCCAGCCACACCTGTACTAATATGGACTCTGCCAGGCATAACTCTGACCAGCCACCACCAAATTGTGTTCTTCTCTGGTTAGCAAACCCATGGCTAACTATTGCCTATCTATGGAGGTACCATTAGAGGTCCCTCAAAAAGTTTCCATCAGAGAATGGAGTGTATTGAAGTTTCCATATCAGCCTGGGGTTGCTGTGTGAGGTACGACCTAGTTTCTTAGGGGACACTGTTTTACCACTTCCTCCACTTGAATGGGTTCCCAAGGTATAGTAAACTAACCTCTGTGGCCCCAACCCTGCTGATAGGCAATGTCCCCAGACCACCACAGAGTCATTTACTTCAGAAGGCTGAACTCTGGTTTACCACTTGCACCTGCCTCATTACAGGACAGTGTAGTGGGGAAATAGGTGATTTATTTGAAGGTGGCAAAACCAGCAAAACTCTTTGGTTTTACCCCATCATCTGCCCCCTTAAGAGACATACACCAATATCTATACATCTCCATTTCCATTTTTCCCATTTGTCAGTTTGTTGTAAAAAAAGAAGCAGCAATTATAAGACAAGAGCATCATAATTAAAACAACCAAACTCTGACCATGTGTGATATAATGGCTGTATGTATGAACAAGATCTTGGGGTAACAACCGAGCGGGAGCCGAAGACCTATCATGGAGGAGGGATGCTTTCTCCCAGGGCATGGAGGGGTTGGGAGCAGCTGTGGCAGCAGCTGCCAGGCACCTGGAGTGGCATACAAGTGGCATACAACCAAGTATGCACTGGGAAGGGATGTACTAAAATAAGTGACAGGATTGCTAGCTGAGTACAATAGGAGATACTGGAATGCCCACTGGATTTTCTGGGAGCCGGGAATGGCAGAAATTCTTCTGCAATTACTGTGAGTGCAGAATGGATTTAGAATGGTCTCTGGGCACAGACAGATTGCTTTGGGACTAGAATTACTGTGCAGAGTGGAAGGATGGCCATTTCAGCCCAAGAGTACTTCTGTTCCATTGAAGAGGCTACTGTGGGATCTGCTGGCAGTGTTGCATGCCCCCACATCTGAGTCCACCTCAGTGGCCCCCTCTCCTAGTCCACTGCTGGCTGTGGTGGCCAGGGTGTAGCCCAGGGTGCCCAGCAAGGGAGTGGCAGAGATCCTTGTCTGGATGCGCTCTTCTTGTCATGTCTCCATGCTCATTTCTGGATAATTGAAGCCTTCACATCATAATGGCCATAGAAATTGTTGGCATCGCTGCCTGTAAGAGAATGCTAAGGCCTTTGCCAACTCTGCCAGCTGCCCAGTTACTGCTAACCGGGATTCAGTTCTTAAGGGGGTAGAAGTGCTGCAAATACAGTGTCTCGATCTACAGTGAACCCTTTCCCACCCTTCAGCTGTGGGTCCCCATACCTGCATATGGCTGGGTCACCATACCTGCAGACTAATGACTGGTTCTGTCCGCTCTGTCCATTACAGCCCTGCTGTAGCTCCTTATGGCTTGTATGGGACACAATATCTTGGTTGCAGTGGACACAGACATGGTTTTGGCCTCTGTGACCTTGCTTCTTGGATTATTACCTGCCTCCCAGTCTCTCTCTGCTGGAACTCTTTAGGAAATGACCGACAGAGCTGCAGTGGTGCAGGGAACCCTTAGAACTGCAGTGCTTGTCATGCCTGCCTACCTGTGGAAACTGGCACAGCCCCAGAGTATGGAACACCTCACACAAACAGCACTAGTGTTTACATGGAATCTGAAAACTCTCTCAAAGCCTGTCAGTTCAATTGCTACAGGAAAATTGCAGTGGATGTATAGAACAATAGTAAAGATTATCCTGCTTTGCAAGAACATTATTTATATATTTATCATCTTAAAATCCTGTATTTGTTCTCATTAACACTAGTAGTTACTTTTATGTATTTGATTTTAAAAAATATTTTTTGGAAATATCCCTGAGTGTTTTAATATAGATTGGGGGGGGGGGGGGCATACATCTTATAAATAAATCTGTTAATTATGCATGTTTAAGATTTTTTCATATTCCACCTATCTGCTCTGGTTTGGACATATTATGAGGTTATATTCCCTGGTAATTATTTGGCTCTTTTAATAAGAGAATGAATAGAATATCTCCACTGGCCTAATGAATAGCTGGGATGGTGGCAACTAAATAAAGTGTTGGCACTCTTGTTAGATCAGGGAGCTGTGTTGTAGGAAGTAGGGCAGAGGTTTGGCTAGAAGAAATTCTGTACATTTTTTTATCACTTTTGTCCTTGGGGGCAGGCACATGTTTTGATAACACATGTTCTGAAAACTGATAGCACTTCCCTCTGTGATTCACCTCTGAAGATGCCAGCCACAGATGCAAGCGAAATGTTAGGAACAAGATCCACCAGACCACGGCCACACAGCCTGGAAAACCCACCACAACCTATCTAAAGGTTATTTGTTACCATGCCACTATTATTGGGCACCATTGCTTTTTGTTGTTATTTCCATCTATGGATACATTATTCCTAGTTATGTTTTATTTTATTGGGCTGAATGCTATGAACTAAGAGTGGATGACACTCATAATTCTTTCCATAGTAATCTCCTAATACCCAGAAAAACTGATAGAGCAGTCACATGAGGTTGTGGACAAAATTCTGTATGGCATGAGAGGCTGCAATGGGTGTGGGGAGGACTTGTAAATAAGGAAATTGTAAATAAGACAAACGTATAATAAATTCTGATAGATAAAACATTGATAACAGAATATGATGCAACAGAAATGTCAAATTCTGAATTAAAAGTGCATCATACCGGTAGTATACTATTCACAGTAGAAGAAAAATGACTTTGGGTATCATCAAAAGCAGACTTATTTTTGTATTTCCACATAATCATCTGACTATGGAAAGCAAGTGATAATGATTCAGCAACATCGACAACTGACTTGAGAATTTAATAATTTTCATTGAATCATTGATTAGGAAACATTCTAATATAAACAAAACCCGTAAATTCTTTGGAGAGATGAAAGGTCAGCTAATTTCGCTATCACTTTAGAATAGAGTCATAGAAATGAAATCTTTATTGGCCAAGTGTGATTGGACACACAAGGAATTTGTCTCCGGTGCATATGCTCTCAGTGTACATAAAAGAAAAAATACATTTGTCAAGAATCATAAGGTAGCTATACCTTAATGACGCTCACATAGGTCTTAGTACAACCGCAGTCCACAGTAATAAAACATAAAATGTAAATCATAACATAAATGAAATGTCAGCAATTGTGCCATAGTCATACAGCCTAAATTGGGAGGAGATGGGTAATAGGGAATGATGAAAAAGTAGTGCAGTACTATATAATAAATATATATAATAAATAGTTTGACATTATCGAGGGAATTATTTGGTTTAACAGAAGTGGATACATTCTGGGAAAACCCGTTCTTATGTCTAGTTGGTTCTGGTGTGCAGTGCCTGTAGCCACGCTTAGAGGGTAAGAGGCTGAAACAGTTTATGTCCAGGGATGCTAGGGTCAGTAAATATTTTCATTGTGCCCTTTTTTTTGACCCGCAGTATAAGCAGGTCCTCAAAATGGAAGGCAGCAGGTTAGTTACTGTTTCTTTTTTCTGCAGTTCTGATTTATTCTCTAAAGCCTTGTGTCGATCTTGTTAAGCTTGCAGAACCAAACCACCCAGTGATAGAGGTGCAGCTGACAGACTCAACGATTCCTCTGTGGAACTGTATCAGCAGCCCTTGGGCAGTTTGAGCTTCCTGAGTTGGCGAGAAAGAACATTCTTTGTTGTGCGCTTTTTTAATGGACATTTTGGATATTAAAGTCCATTTTAGCCCATGAGATATGATGGAGCCTGCAGAAATTCTAAAGGTCTCTACTGTTGATATCACTGTGTTGTCTAGTATTGTGAGGAGGTAGGATGGAGAGGCTCTCCTGAAATCTACCACCATTTCTAATGCAGGTTTTAAGTGTGTTCAGTTCTAGATTGTTCCAGTGGCACCACGAGTGCTAGTTGTTCAACCTCCTCAGCTCATGTATGCCTCATCACCAGAACCAAATGTAGACCAATCGCAGTCACTGTTGTATCATCTCGGGTAATAAAATTTCTTTGAAGTATTCTCTTAAATTAGCCTGATGGATCATTTGGAGATGCAGTCATTGGTATACAGAGAGAAGCAGTAAGTGGTGAAAGCACACACAGCCTTGGGGGGCCCCCTCTGTGCCCATTTCCTTACAAGGTGGTGTGTCTGATGTAATTTTTCCTAGCTTCAAATTCGCTGTTTCCTAACTGCTAGAGGTCAGCTTAGATCAACTTCTTCATTGTGCCCTTTTTTTTGACCCGCAGCATAAGCAGGTCCCCAAAATGGAAGGCAGTAGGTTAGCAGCAATTGCTTTTTTCTGCAGTTCTGATTTATTCTCTGAAGTCTTGTGTCGATCTTGTTGGGCTAAAAGAACCAAACCACATTAAAGAGATAGAGGTGCAGATGACAGACTCAATGATTCCTCTGTAGAACTGTATCAGCAGCTCCTTGGGCAGTTTGAGCTTCCTGAGTTGGCGAGAAAGAACATTCTTTGTTGTGCGCTTTTTTAATGGACATTTTGGATATTAGGTGTCCATTTTAGGTCATGAGATATGATGGAGCCTGCAGAAACTCTAAAGGTCTCTACCGTTGATAGCTTGTGTTGTTCAGTATTGTGAGGAGGTAGGATGGAGTGGCTTTCCTGAAATCTACCACCATTTCTAATGCAGGTTTTAAGTGTGTTCAGTTCTAGATTGTTCCAGTGGCACCACGAGTGTTAGCTGTTCAACCTCCTCAGCTCATGTATGCTTCATCGCCAGTCTTCTAATGTAGACCAATCGACTGTTGTATCATCTCGGGCAAATTTCTTTGAAGTATTCTCTTAACAGATGGACTACTTGGAGATGCAGCCATTGGTATACAGAGAGAAGCAGGAAGTGGCAAAGCACACACAGCCTTGGGGGGCCCCCTCTGTGCTCATTTCCTTAGAAGGTGGTGTGTCTGATGCACTTTTTTCCTAGCTTCAAATTCGCTGTTTCCTATCTGTTAGGAAGCTTAGATCCACTTCTACAAATATGCTCAGGTACTGCCAGCTGATTTAGTTTTTTGCTAGAAGAAATGTCCGGGTCTGATAGTATTGAATATGCTCAGGTACTGACACCTGATTTAGTTTTTTGAAAAAGGACCCCATAGAATGTCCTAAGTCTGATTCAGTAATGGAATGCTGAACCTAAAGTCAACAAAGAGGACCCTTTAGATAGGTCTTTTGATGCATTCAAGATGCTGTAGGATATAGTGCAAAGCCATATTAACAGCATCATCTGTCGATCTATTTGCTCGGTATGCAAATTGTAGATGTAGCACCTAGAACTTAGAAGGGAATGCTTAGTATGAACAGAAACACCCTGATTGTTCCCTCTCACTTGTAAAATCAGAGCAGGTACAAAAGGGATACCCTTTCCCTCCATGGAGCAAGAAGCAAAAAAAGGAAGCTCTGCTGGTTACTAGAAGAAGAAAAAGAGTTGCATTTTATACCTCACTTTACTGCAAGAAATTTCAGAAAGGCTTACAATTGCCTTCCCCGCTCAGCAGGCATCTTGTGAGGTAGGTGAGAAAGTTTTGAGAGAACTGTGACTGGCCCAGATCACCTACCAGACTTCATGTGAAGGAATGGGAAATTGAACCTGGTTCTCCAGATTAGAGTCCTCCACTATTAACCACTGTACCATGCTGGATGGATGGCTATCCAGCCCAGCGAAAATTTGTGGGCCACTCTTATAAATTCAAAGTTCTGGTTATTCAGAACCAAATTAATACCACATTAAAAGAAGTCTGCATGTTGATATATGTTGGTCACTGTTTGTTTTGTTTATTTAAAAATATGTATTTTCCCCCTGCCTTTCCTCTTGGCTCAAGACAGTTCTAGTCTGCTCTGTAGTCTTGTTGGCATTTTTTGTTTCTGTTCATCCATGCACTTTCTTCCACTTGAACATGAGAATGCATGCCTTTTAACCCACTGCCTACTCTGCACCTTTTCCTACAAAACTGGAAACATATGCAAGCCTTAAAAACCAGCAGCATGCTGCTGGGTTGACAGACTCTTAATATGACAAAAGTAAGCAAATGTGTGTTAGTTTGCATTAAAACTTTATTTTTGCTGTCAGCCTTTATTGGTATTCCTTGGAGGTCTCCCATCCAAAAACTTGCCAGGATCGAGTCTGAGAGTGTGTGACTGGCCCAAGATCACCCAGCAAGTTTCCATGGCAGAGTGGTTACTAATCCTACACCTTAACCACTATACCACACTGGCTGTCATTAGAGGCTATACCACCTGACAGCACAGATTCTAGAAGTCTATCTGTGGATGGGCATTTTATTCTTCAACTAATTTTCCAGCAGCATGGCACCTTGGTGGTAAAAAAACAAAAACAAAAGATTTATTCAGCTCTCCCCTCCAAAAATGTCCAGATTTCTCAAATTCTTTGTTATTCCTTATATCCAGAAGTCCCTCCCAAAACACTAGAATGAGACTACTTCTTCCTTTTTTTTGGTCTCTCTCACATGGTGCTCCTTGTAGAAGGATGGCTGCTCTCCCCAAGAAGCTCCAGTCCCCTCTATATATAATCCTCCCACCCCAGGAGCTTCCCTGCTCCATATCTGAGTGGGGTTCTCCTCAGAGAAAACTACTAAGCCACCAGTGTGATTAATCAGTGTTACCGTGTTATGGTTAACTCTAGGCACCTTGGCACAGATTCCTCACTTAAATCTGTCCTTCCTGGACCTCAATCAGAGTAGCACTGCTCACTTCGAACTGGCTCTCAGTTACCAGAAAACAGAGCTACCACAGGACAACCGTTCATTCTAGTTCTCAATTCAGTTCTCCCTCAGAACTTCCTGTCCTCTGGCTATAGAACACTGTCCAGTTTCCTCCTATTAATAAAATATGACTAAACCAAATAATAGTCTAAGTCCAACAATGGGACATACATTGGTTGTGCTAGTGGTCACTGTGACTCAGCAACGGTGATTCGGGTGCACTATGCCATATTGTCTGGCTTTAGGAGCTTGCCCTCCTCAGCATGATGCCTGTGGTACTCCTAATTCAGGTCACTAATTTTCAGGTTCCTACTTTGGGCATCTCCGTACATCTCCTTGACCTTCTGCAAGGCTGATCAGAGGCAAACATGAACAGCACTCCTAGGTAGTTGAAAGTTGTTACAGGATAGAGACTTTCAGCAACTAAAGATGTTCTCATCCTATTACAACAAGCTGCGCCTTCTAAAACTGTGGATTTTGTTGATTATTCTATGTTCATCTTTAGTAATCTGCAATTAGTAGAGAGTACATGAACAACAGAATGGAAAAAAAGATTGCTTCCAGATGGACAAATTATCAAATGTCAACCAGACTAAAATTTTTATACAAACTGTGGTCAGTAAGCAGTAAAGTGAGTTGTGTAAGAATGCAAAATGGCAGGGCACATACTAATTTTTTTCTTTTTTAAAAATATCATTGGTTAATCAGTTTGTCAGATGCCAAAATATTGCTTTTAGATTTCTTACAGAACATAGAACACTATTATTATTGCAGCGTTTTAAAACTAATCTGTAGCATCCGGATCTTATACGTTGTTACTAGCAACAAGCTGTCTCTGTAAATGCTGTGTGCAAAATGGATCTCCCCTTTTTATAAATAGAACAGCTTACATCCTCATTCCACACCTGGCATCTGTTCTTCCATTCAGATTTTATGCATCAGTCTTCTGATTCATTTGCATCCAGTATGTTGTCTCTTTTTTCCCTTCATTATTCTTAATGTTCACTAACACGTTTGGACTAGTTAGCTAACCAATTTAGCCAGAAGACATTTCTACACTTTAAGTATGTGGGTGCTAGTAAAATACTACAATGTTTTTACCATTAAGGCCTCTATTCTCATAATTGTTTATTCCTGCATAAATAAGCCTCTCTTTCATCTCTGTCCTGATAGTTTTGATTAACTTTGCAGTGCTATTCCATTGATTTTAGTGGTTATGTTAACTCAGCACAGCCCATTTTAAATGCAGTTATGTATTTGGGACTAGTGCTGTTACTTCCTTGTTTACTCTGGCCTTTACATAGGCCCTTTTTGAGATACTTGCACCCTAGATCAACACCATCTTGTTCCTCTTTTTTTTAAAAAAAATGCTTATAATTTTTTAAAAAGACATCTGTGGAGAAAGGCTTAATTTCTAACAATCCATTGAAGTCTGTGGAACCTGCTGATTGCATGATGGGAGAAATTTTTAAAAGAATGAACATTCCGTCAGCAGCAGTTAAGGCAGTTAAGCTGAGCCCTCAGACTAAGCAGGTGGAAAGAGAAGTCTCTCTATATACTTGCATGTATTTAGTTCAGTGGGGGTTGTTCACTGTTTAGCCAGAACTTGAATGTGAAACAAATGAACTGAAAGTAAAAGAGTTACTTAGTTTAATGTACATTGTAACCAACATAAGCTTCAGATACAGTATTTTTATTTTTATTGTTTCTTGAGGAATATTTTACCTCACAATAAATGATTTTTTAAAAAATTGGCTCTGAGTGCTTTACATTAACCAAATCAGAATCCATGCAGAAGCAGAGAGTTCCTCTTGCTCTACAACATCTCTCTGATTTCACACTTTAATGTCTAAAAAAGTAGAAGACAAAACAAAACAAAACATGCATTTGCATTTACTAGCAAAGTATACCACTCATTTTGCAAATAGTTTGGTGGCTTTGAGATGGGACTGGGAGGTAGGACTGGGAGGTAGGCAATTTGGCTACATTGTCTATCAGGAATGTGAGCTCAGTGTTCAGACAAGCTGTCAGCCAAATTATTGGTCTGACTGCTACACTACACCTTGATTAAATTTGCACAACAGTCAGGACAAGAATGGCAGATCCATGCATGGCAGTCAATGGAACAAAGGGTTGCCAACTTCCAGAAGGAGCCTGGAGATCCCCTGGAATTACAGCTGATCTTCAGACTACAGAGGTCAGTTGCCCTGGAGAAAATGCCAGAGTGGACTATGGTATTAAACCCAGTTGATGTCTCTCTGACCTCATCCCAAATCCTGTAATCCTAGACTCCACTCCCCAAATCTCCATGAATTTAATTACCTAAAAGTGGAAATCCTATTAAATATTCAAAATACTCTGGCTCTGGTATTATTGTGTTGGAAGGAAAAAGTGGCTAGGCCAGGTTTGATGCCCAAGGCAATTACTCTTGTTGCCAGACTCCTTCCATTCTAGAAGCATTCATAGAGGCATTGTCACCTTCACTCAGTACAGAATGAACACTGATTGCCTTCTGATCACAAGTTCTAATACTAACAGGCTGAAGATACCTTTGGCCATGTATGGTTTCCAACCTCCTGCTGATCCCTGCAGTTCTCTCAGAATTACAAATGTGCCACAGACTACACAGATCAGTTCACGCAGAGAAAACTGCAGCTTTGGAGGGTACTTTATAACATCAGGTTCCTGCTGAGCCCCCTCTCCTCTCCAAATTCCATTCTCCCCAGGCTTTGCCCCTCCACATCTCTAGGAATTTTCCAGCAGAGAATTAGCAACTTTACATGAGCAAGACTGCAGCCTGTATAGACATTCCAAGTCTACTTAAAACTTCTGTAAGCAAAGTTACAATCTTCAGGTGGTAGAGAAATATATAAAAAATACACCATGTAAAATAAACCTGGGTTCCTGCCTTAGAACCAGTTTCCAAAGTGCCCTGCGGAGAGTGAATATATTAAGCCAGTTTAAGACTGTAAGGCAAAAAAAACTTCAATAGATTAAAAAAAAGAGAGATGAGGATTGTCACTTTAAATATTACCCGTATGTCATTCAACAGCTACAGCAGAGGCATGACTTCAAAGTGAGTTCCACAGTCACATGGTAAGTTCCCAGGGTTTCATTGTTGCTGATTGAACTGCAATTCAGTGCAATGCCAACAGGGTTTCCACGTGATGGATTTCCTTGCATTTTCCCTGACCCAGGCCCACCACAATGCCTATTTGAAAGAATGGGGAGAAACACAAGATATAGATAAAGCTAATTAATTTATAGCAAATTTGTCAAGTTATTTGAAGTGCAATTGTAACATTGCATCCTTTTTATTTGGAAACAAATTACTTCATCATGCCTGCTAATAGTTGATCCTGAGGTCACAAGATCACTAAATGGATTACCTGTTCCAGTTGCACCTTAGAAGACTAATAGGAATCTTTCTGTTCACCACTTGTTAACCACCTTCTCATAAGCATGAAGACTAATTAAAGTACATTAAGGGATAACCGTTCATATAATTGTTACTGCTGCTGCTCGGGGACTTGACTACATGCTGGTGCCGAAACCCGGGAATCTCCAACCTCCGCCCACTTACTGTCACCTGGAATAGGCCCCCTCGGTGCACCGTCATCCGCTGGATCTGCTCATTATCCTTCGACTCCGCCTGCTCTAGGACCTCTCTCTCGTCCCACGAACCACCAGTAAAGTATGGGAGCTTTTGCCAAAGCACTGTCGTTATGCATAAGTAATGGCTCCACGAAGCTGAAAACGCTTTTGATCTAAAAGCACCAGAGTCCCAGTAAAGAAAAGGGATCTGCGCAAATTGGTTGGGGAGATTGATAGGCAATGTCCATGGTACCCAGAAAGGGGGACATTGAATCTTAAGGACTGGGAAAGCATCGGGCGCACTCTGCACGAGGAGCCTCGTGCGCCGATGCCACTGCTACTGACGTGGAGGCAATGCTATGTCGCCATCAGTCTGCAGGTCTGTGGTCTCTCTGCCATAGATGTCCCTCCTTTTGACCCTTCACCTACAATTTCACCCCCGGAATACTCACTCTCTACTAAGCCTGATGCCTGTCCTCCTCTTGTTTCGCTTGCTACCTTGCCTCATTCAAACTCTCCCGCTCGCACTCTCGCAGCCCGGCCGCCTCCTCCTCTTGCTCCGCCTTCTGCTCCGCTTCCCCCTTCCACTTCTGAAGCCACCGTGCCTCCGTCAGCGCCACGTAATGGCGTGAGTTTCAAAAGTCTAGCAGAGCGCATTAACCACGATCTGCTGAGGAAGGAAACACTGACGGAAGACGATGCCGACCTCCTCGCTCTGTGCCCCGTCCACTTCACTGATCATGTTGATGGCGATGGCAACATCCAGTGGGTTGTCGAGTATCGCCCCATAGGCTATAATGTTCTCACCAAACTCCGTAAAGCAATACGGGACGTGGGGATTACGAGCCTCTACGTGAGAGGCATGCTGGAAGCGGTCATGCGGAATCACCTAATGGTTCCAGAGGATTGGAAAACAACCTTCCACATGCTCTTGAACCCTGCGCAATATGTAGTCTGGGAAAGTCAGTTCCACCAGCAGTGCATAAGCAAGGGAGCAGCCGAAGCCTGCATCGCAAACACCCCGACCCTCTAATGGTATCTCTCTCACTTGCACCCAACCCCGTTCTCTCAGATTCCCCCACTAAATCCTCGTCACTCCAACTCAGTACAGCGACCCCATCCCCTCAGAAGCCGTTGGATTGGTCTTGCCTAAGGCCTCCGCCGCTGAGCAGGGGTTGTTTGTTATTCCAGGGGTCATTGACTCCACACACCAGGGAGCCATTCACATCCAGGTGTGGACAAACATCCCAAAGGAACTGCCCAGCGGAATCAGCTGCGCACAGCTGATCCTCTTGCCCCACGCACTGCCTGCTGCCGACTCAATAAAGGCCACGAGCCCAGGTAACCATCACAGCGCAGCCGGCACCACTGCAGTTTAGCTACTGTGGAGACGCTTCTATCGGTAGCTCCTGGCCCATATCTGGAGAGCTCACCATAGAAGGGATGTCCATTCAAGGGGCTAGTGGGACACAGGGCGCTCGTAAGCGTAACCATCATCAGAGCAGCCGAAAGTGGCCTGATCAGTGGCCAACCAAGCTTGCCCAAGAGACTCCTCTGGGATGGGGGAAAGCAGACCGCGGAGACGAAGCATCCGGCCCGCCACGGGTCAGCAGCGCCCAGGACTTGAGTGGCAGCTCACAGTCCGCCCCATTATCTTGGATATCCACGTTAACTTGTGGGGAAGGGATCTTATGAGCCAGGTCAAAACGACCTTAGTTTGGGATGGATAAGCCCACTCCCACCGCCCTTCCTCTCACATGGATCACCGAGACCCCCGTTTGGGTGGAACAATGGCCGCTGCCCAGAGAAAAGCTGGCTGCCATGCACCAGCTTGTAGGAGAACAGCTAGCAGCTGGCCACATTGAGATCTCCACCTCTGTCTTGGAGCTCTTGCTCCAAGATCCTCTTCTCTTTCCTCCTTCTTTCTCCTCCTAATGTTCAACCAGCAAAGGCGGGTGGGCCAGCTGGCTGGCTAGCCCTCCCTGGATTAAAATCTGGGCCCGTCTTGGTACCGCAGCACTTCCAAGACAGGCCCCAGGTTAAAAAGGGGCTGCTGCCATTATGCCCCTAATAACCAAACCTGTTTGGGTTATGGCTGCCCAGTGCATGGCAACTGTACCAGTACCATGTCTGAGGCCAGGCGCTTAGCCGAAACCACCCCTTAAGGAGTGGTTTCTGCGGGCGGCATTTCCCCAAGATGCTCAACTGCGATTCCAACATCTGAGCACCACCTTCAGGTCAGCCTCTGCAGTCACGGTAAGTACACCTGCCCTACGACGAAACTTCTTCCTGCCTTTTGTTCTAAGTACTGACCCCCATCTATGTAATTGCCTTCCCTAACAAATGCGTTTCCTACTGTACAAATGCCTCCAAAGTTCATTGTTCCGCAGAAATTAAGTATGCATACCCACAACCCCTTGAGGGCCCGCCTGCCCTCCCCGGGGGCTCGGACCATTGCCCTGGCGCGTCTTTATGACGTTCCTGAAGCCAACTCTCCATAGGAGTTGATTGCCCTTCGCCCTTCCTGTTCTTCAACTCTAGTGCTCTCAATAAATCAGCCAAAATCAAGCTAAGCGTTTATCGTTGAACGAGCCAACCGCGACCTTCAAGCAGAAATCCTAGTTTCAAAACAAACTAAAGAAAGGGGAGTAGGTGGCCCCCCCAACTTAGGTCTCCATCCAGCAGACCATAATCCAAAGTAATTATTCCACTATCAATCATTTAAACTTCGTTTCTCGCCTCTACCCTTCTGGCAAGGCAACAGGTCACCCCTGCGTGGAGAGGCACTTCAGGCAATCAGTAGCCTTCCCCATCACGCCTAGTGTCTATTGCCACCGCCTAGCTCCCAGACAGAGGCCTGGAAGGGCCCGCCCACCTCATAACCTGGGAAGGGGGTATGTTTCAGTCCTTCTCCCCTACAGGTCCCCTGTGGATTCCCAGCTCATCATAACCGCCAGCCTCCAAGGAGTGGCATCAGAAGGAAACCAACCTCCTATCCCTGAGATAGAGCGGATCTGCCTGGAGTGGACTCCTGCCCTGGCTGCCTCGGGACGGAATCTAAGCTGCCAGCGTACCAGAACGGGTCCGAGGACCCGGATGACCTTGGGGACGCTAAGGCAATGACCAGCCAGGCTCGGGAGTTGCTGTATCAGCTGGGCATGCCCCGAGACACCCGAGGATCTCATGCCATCTTGTGGTTATTACTTCGCAAAATTCCACAGTCACAATCATCTGCTTGCTTTTGCTGCTCTCCTTCTGCCGGTGACAATCGGTCACCCCTTCTACTGGATCTTTAATTCAAGCCAACATCTGGGGAGCGGTTCGCTGCAGCTGCCAACGCCTCGGCCCCTTCTGCTTGGGCCAGTATCTGGGGGTAGGAAGTTTGCTGAGTTCCTGCCTGCTTCCTGTCTGCAAAGCCCCCCTGGAGACTTCTAGAGGAGTCTTCGGCTCCTGGAGCTCCCTTCATGAATGCCTTCATCCATCAGGTATTCTATGCAGCTGCTGACTGGGGACCCGTTGTCTGACTCCCTCGCAGGCGCTCTCTCCCTCATCACCAAGCACTGTTGCCAACCACAGAAGTCCACCACTTTGTGCCCGCATCATCGACGCTTTTGGCGCGGAAAGAACAATTGCCGCCCGAGCCCCCTCTCACCGCTCGGCCAATTGAAACTGCACACACACGGAGGACATTCCCCTGCGTGTATGGGGAACATCCTGCTCCCCTAAAGGTTGGTTCTGGACTTGCGTAGGAAAGAACCTTCACAACTACATAACCCCTGCTTATCTTTCTGCCAGACTCTTTGCTGTCTTTAGCCTCTACCATCGCTCTTCTACCTCAGGCTCCACCTCCGAGCCTAAGCAAGAGCCACTCCTCTCGAATTCAAGCTTGCCGATGAGCGACTGCTGCCCTCTCCAAAGCAGAGTATCGCCTCCCTCGCTGACTTCCCTTGTGGGAGTCCCCTGACTTGCTTCCTACAACGCTAAGAGACTATCGGCCGCTTGGCCTACCTTTTAAGTCCATTAATTCCACCTCAGTTGCTCTGGATGCTCTAGCCTCCGAGCAGCAGGAACTCCGTCAAGCGACCTTAGATAATCGTGCCGCTATAGATTACTTGTTGTTATTATATCACCAAGGTTGTGAGAATGTAAATAATATGTGCTGTTTTAATCTTTCTGATAATTCCCATTTGATTCATATCAAAGTGCATGAGTTGCAAGATATTGTATCTAATCTGAAATATGATGTGTTGCCCCATTGGTGGTCAGCCCTTTGGAGCTGGCTGCCAGGGGGATGGTTAAGTACTATTGTACAATTCTTCATTGGTTTTGTTGTATGCCTTATTGTTGGATCTTGCTTTGTTCAATGTATATCTACCTTTGCTTGTAATGTGTGCAAGAAACCCTTTGACCTCCCCCTGCGTAGAAACCAGGTTCTTATGTTGCATAAACAGCTCAACCAGATTTAGCGAGTTCCTGAGGAGGTAAACACTCCCCTATATTGCCCCAGCTAATTCGGTCCCCGCTCTAAAACGTTAGAAATGGGGAGATGTAGGGGTGAGCCCCGCGAACCCAGCAGAACTCCTTGTAGAAAGGAGCTGCATGGAATGCCTCCCGGTGCCGGCATCTGTGTCCTTCTGGGCTTAGCACACTCCCCCCATCCTCCCAGTGACTCCCCACAAGGCAAGTGAGCTCAAGGCAGGTCATGAACTAGCCTGGACTCCACAGTCACCAGGTGTCCCAGACAAAGGGACAAAGGGGCTCTTGCCCCCAGGTATGGGATTAGACTCCAGGACGCTGAAGCGTTTCCTCCCAAAGCACGTAGGGCAACCCCATGATGTCATGTATCATAATGATATTCTCCCCACTCTCCCGCCTTCTCTCTCCCCGGCTCACACTGCCCCCCCCCTGGCTTTATTGTAAACCCTAATAAAAGGTGCCAGGGCCCAGCGCACGGCAGAGTTGCTGGATCCAAGGACCGCGCTTCCTGCTGCTGGCTCTCTCCACCGGATGATATCACCGCATCTCGCCTCTTCCTTGCGACCCCTGCGGGCCGACTTCACAGGTAACATTAAGTGATCTCAGCCTGTGGTGCCCAGTATGGCCGTGTTCTTCGAAAACAGAATATCTTTGTTCAAAAGTGGTTGCTACAACTCAGGCAGGGGATTGTGCTGCCGTAGCCGAGCACAGCACCTTTTATACATGAACATCAAAAGAGGGCACGGGGGCAGGTAAGGGGGCAGGTGAGGTGGTAGGCCCTTTACCTTGCAACAATAAAGAAACATCAACACATAAAAGAAAGGTACAGTTACAACTTTGTGAATCGAACCATGAGATCTCGCGATCAAGCGTCTTCCCACGAGACTTTACAAGAGCACAGAAACAGGGAGCGGAGAGTGTCCATTCATAAAACTGGGTGAGGCTGTTAACGCACCCAGGAATCTGGTTATCAGATGCGTGGCTTCCCTGGGTTATGCCTTGAGGCTCCCGCGCTTCAGTCCTACAACAAAAGAAAGTTCAAATGGTCCAATGATGGTCGTGGCACGTTCTTCAACGGCTGGGACATCTGGGGTGCTGTCATCAGACTCAATTTGTAATTCCAAAAGGGTCTTTGTTTTTGCTAGAGAGATTTACCAGGTGTTGGTCCAAACCGAAGTTCAGGACTAACTTCCTTGAGTCTTAATATCAGCTGCTACAAGCTATTGCTTTTACTAACAGATACAAATATCTAAAGTAACATTTCTAATTTAAACATTAGATGCAATCCTAAAGAACTTACAACATAATAAAGAGCACCCAGGAAGAAAACCATGTGAAAAATTGGCACAATCACATATACATGTCCTTTCCAGACCCTGTGGAGACTTCCGAGTAACACTGGTCTCTGCTCTGGTGCTTAGCCAGTGCAGTCTAGCGATAGGCTTAGGAAAATATTTTTATATTTTGCTGGCAGTAACATAATGAAACATTAATTATCACAAATACTCAACATAATCCATTGAGCTGTATGGTGTCTCACTAGAGCCAAATAAATTCCTGTTGGGGTGCTCCCTAGAGTTGCAAGAATAAAGGGTTTTTCAAGCTACAATACATTGCTGGAGGGCTGAGGGCTCCATTTTTTTTTGATGAGTCAAAAGTTGTACACACTTGATTTAGATAGCACCAGTCATTTATTCCTTCTCATTTAAGAGTGTATGGGTGTTCTCTCAAGTCTCAGTCCCACAAATCAACCCATGGAAGGTATAGAACTAATTATATGATACAAAATGGAAAATGTCAGGTTCAGAGCTCAGGAAATCAGAGCCCATAGAACTTTGCTTGAAGTGATTGAGGCAGTTCTTCACAACTCCGATTGTATTTTATTGATGTACAAATTATATTTTCCCTTTTCATGACCCCCATAGCCAGAAATTTTATAGTGAAGGGCCACAAGTACACAGGGTGTGGGAAAATTAATGTTGCCAGAACATCCAAAATCTAGAGACTCGTTGGGCAGGGCATAAGAATGGCATGGGCCCTTTTCGCACGGGCGGAATATGGCGGCCAGGGAACGCCAAAAATGCCGTCCCCAGGCCGCCATTCATACAGGGGGCACAGCTGCTGCGCAGCCGCGCTGCCCTCGCGCCGCCCGACCGGTGCGAAGCCGGCGTTTCCAAACCACGCTTCCCCAGCGTGGTTTTCTGGAAACGCCGGCTTGGAGCCGCTGCCGTGCGAACGGGGCCTGTCACCCCGTTCGCAGTCGTGCAGGGCAGGGGAGGCGTGTCCCCAGGCCCCAGCGACGCACCGGATGGCCACAGGAACGGTAAGTCGACTGGGCGACGGCCCCCAGCGGTGCCATCTTCCCAGTTCTTTCTGGGACCGTTCATGCAAACGGTCCCAGTGGCATCGGGTCGGCGTGGACTACGCCGACCCGGCCACTTCCGCCTCCATGCGGAAGCGGCCATGGTGTGGGAACTAATGACTTCAAATTTAAGTGTTGTATTATTACTAATACTTCTATATAAATCTACAAATAAACCACCAAGCATCTATCTGTAGGTATAGAACTAATTACTCATGGGCATGCAGTGGGCATAGATGCATGTAAAGTGCTGTCAAGTCACAGCTGACTTAGAGCAACTCCTGATGGGGATTTCAATGCAAATCATTAAGCAGAAGTGGTTTGCCATTGCCTTCCTCTGCAGAGTCTTCCTTGGAAGTTTTCCATCTGAGTACTTACCTGGCTTAACTTCCAAGATCTGATTAGATTGGGCAATAGCATTTCATATCCACAGAAGACATATACTGCTCTTAACTATATGATGTATTTCTGTACATAGAAGGATATCTGATCTGAGGGCAGAATACAGAGCTTGCATTGCTTTTTACCTAACTCATCTCTTGTGGTCGACGTTTTCACTTCTCCTACAAACCACTATGGCACATATACCTACAAACTAGGTATCCAGTGGCTTATTGCCCTATGTTGCTGCAGGAGAAAAAAGAACAGAAAGGGGTGAAGCAGAAACTGTGCAAATGGTTCAGAGGAAAACTCTGAGAGTTTCATTTAGAACTGAGCCCACTCTAACCAGTACCTAAAGAAAGAAGACAGCAGGATCTAGCTGGAACTATATTTAATTGGGCAGATATTATTGACCCTTTGTGTGACCCTTTTTTCTGACCAAAGAATATATTTTATGTTATTTAGCACAAAGTTTGTATTTTCTTCTAAGTCCTATCATTTTTGCTTTTCAGATAGCAAAAATTATGGTATGCTGGCTAAAGTAGAATCGGGTGGTTTTCTCTTAAGCACTAGGTATATTTGAATTTTTCTAAATATATTTCTAAATATTTGAATTTAGAAAACAGGGAGCCCATCCATGGAGCAGGGGGTAGTTTCTCCACAGTGTACCTCTGCTGCCCCCAAAGAGGTTCCCAGCATCACACACTGGAAGAAAACAGGGGGAAATGGAGGAAATCCCTCAACTGGACTGTAAGACCACTATGCAGCACTATGGACTGTGCCTCACTTTTAGCTGGCGTAAATCACCATAAGCACGAGGGGGCATTCCTGGGCTGAAAACCCTCAGGAAGTTGGCTTCACTCTGGAAACATCCTGGGACTACTTCCATTAGTGCTGGTGCAGCCTCCTGTGGCAGAGGAGCTCTGATGCACCAGCAGCATTTGTGCGTGGAGTTGTCCAGTACCCCAGCACTGATGTTAGTGTCCGTCTTGCTGTTGTAGGTGTCACTTACACTGTCTGGACTGGCAATGACACTGGGCCAGGGTCAAACTGATTCCACAGTCCTTTTGTCCCACCTTCCACAGATTGCACTGTTAAACATTTATAACTCTTAAATTGCATAAATATTTCAATTTTATATGCTAAGTAAGTTATAATGATGCCTTTTCTGCTGTTAAAGCAGTAAAAGAATAAAACCACATTAAGGGTCAAAATATTCAATTATGAAAAATATATAAATAATAAAAATTATACTGTAGAATATATTTTAGCTTTAAACATAACATCTTTTCTTTCATAAACTGTAATTGAAACCTACAATATATGAATAGGTCCTGCTGTTATTTATGATTAATCTGGCAGTTAAGTTGTTCGTTGTAATTTGAAAAAGTCTTTTCTGCATATTTAATTCATATATATTCTTATTTTTGAAAGTCAATCCATAATAGTCATAAAACAGTCTGGAACTTAAACATGCTTAGTTTTTGATCACTGAGGAAGGCCATTTGGTCGAAATGCACTTGTTCAGGGTTGAAAACTGTATGTTCATTTGTGTTCTATTTGTGTGGAAATGTGAGAATTCAGCCATAGTGTCCACCCTTCAGAACAGCCATTTGTGTAGAGCAGGGGTCCTCAAACTTTTTAAACAGGGGGCTAGTTCACTGTCCCTCAGACCGTTGGAGGGCCGGACTATAGTTTTAAAAAAACTATTAACAAATTCCTATACACACTGCACATATCTTATTTTGAAGTAAAAAAACAAAACGGGAACAAATACAATATTTAAAACAAAGAACAAGTAAAAATGTTTCTATGCATGTTTCAATGCATGTTTTTGCATAGGATCAGACTGTATTCTTTTCTAAGTGATCATGCATAAGATCACATAATATTGGCAACTTTCCATCAACAAACAACTTTCCATCAACAAACACTACAACCTTTCCTGTGAATAAGATTATTTCTTTAAAAATGAATTCTATGAACTATCAGTGAAAATACATATAATAGTATACAAGGACCACCCCCACCCACCCCAGTCCTGCCTACTCTCTAAATGCATTTGGGGGGTCCCAGAAAAGGTATCATGAGTATTATGGTATCTGTGGGGACCCCCTGCCATAGGCAAAGCCGTTCTCATTTGCAGGGTCTTACTTTGAAAGCACAAGCCATTCCAGACCCAGAACACTGAGGTCCCTTCCGCACACGCAAAATAATGCGTTTTCAAACCACTTTCACAACTGTTTGCAAGTGGATTTTGCCATTCCGCACAGCTTCAAAGAGCACTGAAAGCAGTTTGAAAGTGCATTATTCTGCATGTGCGGAATGAGCCAGATACTAAGGCCACAGTCTCTTGTTTCCCTTTGCGGGCTGGCATTGCAAACCCCCAGCAGTTGAGCTGACTGGTCCCAGAGGCCACCATTCCACACTGGGGGCTGTCACGCCAGGCAAAAAACAGGTTTCTCCAAATTTGTTCTGCATTTTCTTTTGTGTGCTGTAATGTCTTCAATGAAGCCCATGCAAGTCTACTGGCATTCCTGGGTTCCATTGCATCCAATGGGAATCTCTGTTGTTCGTTTTAACACATCTTTCCCGTGCCAGCTTGCCCCCCCTTTGCGCCCATGTGAGCTTTCAAGGGGCTTCCTCTCGAGCAAGCGCGTGCACTTGCAGCCTTGGAGACCTCGGTGCATGCAAATCTTTGTAAGGATCCTCTCAACTGCGAGCCCCACTGGAGGCGAGAGGTCTCTGTTCCTGGGGGGCTGCAATGCCCAGCACGCAGGAGGCAGCCCCCTGACATGGCAACTCCTGCAACCAGGTGCCTTGAAGGCGGCAGGCGGGTACACCCACCAGGTGATCCTCGCCAACCATAGCTGCAGCCATGACTACTGACCCTGCTCACTGTCGTCGTGTGCCGCTCCCAGCCTCAGTCATCCTGTCTGGCTTCAGTGTCCTCATTTGCCGCCTGCCAGTACCCAAAGCAGGGAGCAAAGGCCCCTGCCACCGGCCTCTCCCCGTCTCGCTCGCTCGCTCGGCTTGGACTGCGAACGTGCAACCCCTGTACGAGCGGTACAACTCATGCAAGCAGTCCAAGCCAAGCAAGCCCTTGCCTTAACCCTAACCCTAACTTATTATTTTTATTTAATTTATTCAGTCACAAATTGTTCCCAAAATTGTAACAAAAAACCAAAACATAAAACTGACCATAGCACTATTCTCGGACTGTGCCCTAGAACTCAACGTAACACTAAGGCAAGCTTGAGCCCCTGCCCTTTCCTTAACCCTAACCCTAACCAATTTTTTTAAATTTAATTTCTTTTTTGTTCCAATTTTGGGAACAATTTATGACTGAATAAATTAAATAAAAATAATAAGTTCAGGTTAGGTTTAAGACAAGGGCAGGGGCTCTGGCTTGCTTTAGTGTTATATTGAGTTCTAGGGCGCACTCCGAGAATAGGGTTATGGTCAGTTTCAGGGTTTTGCCGTAACCCTTGCCCGTGCTGGAAGCCCAACCCTAACTTATTATTTTTATTTAATTTATTCAGCCAAAAATTGTTCCCAAAATTAGAACAACAACCCTAAACCTAAAACTGACCATAGCACTATTCTCGGACTGCGCCCCTGAACTCAATGTAACACAAAGGCAAGCCTGAGCCCCTGCCCTTGTCTTAACCCTAATCCTAATTTATTATTTTTATTTAATTTATTCAGTCAAAAATTGTTCCACAAAAAAAGGAAAGAACCCAAAACCTAAAACTGACCATCGCGCTAATATTGGACTCCATCCTAGAACTCAACATAACACTAAGGCAAGACTGAGTCGCTCCCCTTGCCTTAACACCAACCCTTATAATGGCGTTACAACGGCGTTGTCACAGCATTGTCACAGCGTTGTAACAGCATTGTAATGGCGTTGTAACGGCATTTTAGCGGCATTATAACGGCGTTACAAAAACCCGAAACATAAAACTGACCATAGCCCTACCTTGCCTTAACCCTAACCCTTATAATGGCGTTGCAACGGCGTTGCCACGTCGTTACAACGGCGTTGCAACGGCGTTACAAAAACACAAAACATAAAACTGACCATAGCCCTATTCTCGTACAATGCCGCAGAACTCAACGTAACACTAAGGCAATCCTGAACCGCTGCCCTTGCCTTAACCCTAACTAATTATTTTTATTTAATTTATTCAGTCATAAATTGTTCCCAAAATTGTAACAAATCCCTGAAACGTGAAACTGGCCATAGCACTATTCTCGGACAGTGCCCTAGAACTCCAGGTGCCTTAACCCTAACTTTTATAACGGCGTTACAACGGCATTACAAAATCCTGTATTTTTATTTAATTCATTCAGTCAAAAATTGTTCCACAAAAAAAGGAAAGAACCCGAAACCTAAAACAGACCATCGCGCTAATATTGGACTCCGCCTTAGAACTCAACGTAACACTAAGGCAAGCCTGAGCCGCTCCCCTTGCCTTAACCCTAACCCTTATAACGGCGTTGTAACGGCATTGTAACAGTGTTGTAATGGCGTTGTAACAGCGTTGTAACGACTTTACAATTGGCATTATAATGGCGTTGCAACAGCGGTACAAAAACCCGAAACATAAAACTGACCATAGCCCTATTCTCGGACAATGCCGTAGAACTCAACGTAACACTAATGCAATCCTGAACCGCTGCCCTTGCCTTAACCATAACCCTAACTCATTATTTTTATTAATTTATTCAGTCATAAATTCTTCCCAAAAGTGTAACAAATCCCTGAAACGTGAAACTGACCATAGCCCTATTCTCAGACTGCGCCCTAGAACTCCAGGTACAACAAAGAATGAGCACCTGCCCTTGCCTTAACCCTAACTCTTATACCGGCCTTAACCCTAACTTTTATACCGGCGTTACAACAGTGCTGTAACGGAGTTGTAACGATGTTACAATGGGGTTGAAACAATGTTACAACAACGTTACAAAATCCCGAAACCTAAAACTAACAATAGCCCCATTCTCGGACTGCACCCTAGAACTATACGTAACACTAAGGCAATAGTGACCCGCTGCCCTTGCCTTAACCCTAACCCTAACTGATTATTTTTATTTAATTTATTCAGTCATAAATTGTTCCCAAAATTGTAACAAAACCCTGAAATGTGAAACTGACCATAGCCCCATTCTCGGACTGCGCCCTAGAACTATACGTAACACTAAGGCAATACTGACCCGCTGCCCTTGCCTTAACCCTAACCCTAACTTATTATTTTTATTTAATTTATTCAGTCACAAATTGTTCCCAAAATTGTAATTAAATCCCGAAACAAGAAACTGACCATAGCCCTATTCTCTGATTGCGCCCTAGAACTTCACATAACACTAAGGTAAGCCTGAGCCCATGCCCTTGCCTTAACCCTAACCCTAACCAATTTTTTATTTAATTTCTTTTTGTTCCAATTTTGGGAACAATTTATGACTGAATAAATTAAATAAAAATAATAAGTTCAGGTTAGGTTTAAGACAAGGACAGGGGATCTAGCTTGCTTTAGTGTTATATTGAGTTCTAGGGCGCACTCCAAGAATAGGGTTATGGTCAGTTTCAGGGTTTTGTCATAACCCTTGACCTTGCTTGAAGCCCAACCCTAACTTATTATTTTTATTTAATTTATTCAGCCAAAAATTGTTCCCAAAATTAGAACAACAACCCTAAACCTAAAACTGACCATAGCACTATTCTCGGACTGCGCCCCTGAACTCAATGTAACACAAAGGCAAGCCTGAGCCCCTGCCCTTGTCTTAACCCTAATCCTAATTTATTATTTTTATTTAATTTATTCAGTCAAAAATTGTTCCACAAAAAAAGGAAAGAACCCAAAACCTAAAACTGACCATCGCGCTAATATTGGACTCCATCCTAGAACTCAACATAACACTAAGGCAAGACTGAGTCGCTCCCCTTGCCTTAACACCAACCCTTATAATGGCGTTACAACGGCGTTGTCACAGCATTGTCACAGCGTTGTAACAGCATTGTAATGGCGTTGTAATGGCATTTTAGCGGCATTATAACGGCGTTACAAAAACCCGAAACATAAAACTGACCATAGCCCTATTCTCGAACTGCGCCCTAGAACTCAACGTAACACTAAGGAAAGCCTGAGCCTCTCCTCATGCCTTAACCCTAACTTTTATAATGCCGTTGTAACGCCGTTACAATGCCGTTACAACACCATTAAACACCATTACAATGCCGTTACAACGCTGTTTCAACGCCATTACAACGGTGTTGCAACGTCGTTACAAAAACCCGAAACATAAAACTAACCCTGATTACTTTTTATTTAATTTATTCAGTCATAAATTGTTCCCAAAATTGTAACCAAAACCCAAAACATGAAACTGACCACAGCCCTATTCTCGGACTGCGCCCTAGAACTCCACGTAACACTAAGGCAAGCCTGAGCCCCTGCCCTTGCCTTAACCCTAACCCTAACTTATTTATTTTTTAAAATTTATTCAGTCAAAAATTGTTCCCCAAAAAAGGAATGAACCTGAAACCTAAAACTGACCATCACGCTAATATTGGACTCTGCCCTAGTGTGCAACATAACACTAGTGTGCAACATAACACCATCGTATCTTCGAGACCGCATCACCCCGTACGTCCCTACGCGGCCTCTCCGATCGGCGGAGGCCAATTTACTGGTGGTCCCTGGCCCCTTGGCGATGCAGCTGGCCTCCACACGGGCCAGGACCTTTACGGCCTTGGCCCCGGCCTGGTGGAATGCTCTTCCTCCAGCTGTCCGGGCCCTGCGGGACCTTGGAGAGTTCTGCAGGGCCTGTAAGACGGAGCTGTTCCGCCGGGCCTTTGGAGGAACCAGCCGCTAATGGTGCCCCTTCCTTGGCCCTTAACATCTGGGCCGCTAATCACCTAATGAGACTCGCCATGCCTCCCTTTACCGTGGGGAGGGAGGGATTTTATATTATTGGAATGCTGGACGCCACCTTATATCTTGAATTTAAATTTAAATTTAAGCCTTGAGTTATATATTTGGTAAACGCATTGGGAAATTTTATCGCTGCTTTTAAATGTTTATTTAACTATATTGTATTTTAAATGTTGTACACCACCCAGAGCCCTTCGGGGATGGGGCAGTATAATAATAATAATAATAATAATAATAATAATAATAATAATAATAATGAAAGCCTGAGCCGCTCGCCTTGCCTTAACCCTAACCCTTATAACTACGTTACAGCGGCATTACAACGGCGTTACAAAAACCCGAAACATAAAACTGACCATAGTCCTATTCTCGGACTGCGCCCTAGAACTCAATGTAACACTAAGGAAATCCTGAATCGCTGCCCTTGCCTTAACCCTAACCCAGTTTATTATTTTTATTTAATTAATTCAGTCATAAAATGTTCCCAAAATTGTAACAAAAACCCGAAATGTGAAACTGACCATACCCCATTCTTGGACTCTGTCCTAGAACTCTACGTAACACTGTAGGGGAATGGATATTTCTAGTCTGGAGATCAGTTTCATTTCCAAGAGAACTCCAGCCCCCACCTGGAGGTTGACAAACCTACATTGATCCCTGTTAGAAAAGCCAGCTTGCTTCTTACTGATGACTATGCTTAACAGGAATTTATCCCAATGACACATTTCTAAAAAATCAAAGACCTGACAATACCACTTAGGTCACTCTGGCTGAAGTCATGCAACTCTGGCCCAACCATCATTTAGCCTGGGTGTGGGACACAGGGCAGAAACTGAGATCAGGGCTGGGACAGGGTTTAGCTTCTTGACTAAGTCCAATACTATGGCAGAGTTACTTTTGTATTGGACTGTCCATCTTCCCTATTTTGGTAAATTGCATAATGGTTCCACAATGTTTTCACTACACTTTGAAAGTGGAGTTGCCAAAAAATTGTCAGCAGAAAGGGCTGGGTACTAAGTCAGTAAGCTGGCTAGGAAGTAATTTCTGAAAAAGAATCATTTAGTGTGAAACGCAGAGGGAGGGCTGTATGGGTGTTAAGTCCTAATCCTAATGGCCAAGGCAGACATGGTGGTTGTTGCCAGGAGTTAGCTGAGAGAGTGTTACACAGAAGGACTTTAAATAAATCTGAGGAGATCCTGTGCTAAGCTGTTTGTTTATTTTTGCTGCAAAAAGGGGCTTACTAACGATTTAGCAGCTGCAATTCCCTGGAGGTCCTTCTTTAAAAATTGTATAATAAAGTGAAAACTTAGCACGGATAAATTTGGATTAAAGCTCTAGAAGGGAGAGTAGCTCATTAGAAATATATCCTACATTTCCCAAAAAGCTTTGCAGTTTGACTTAATAAAGTCACACTGAAAGTCACCTTTGATTTCTGCTGAGTCATGTTGCTGATCAAGGCTGGCAGGAGACTAGAAAAGGGCCCCTAAGGCAGATGCAAATACCACATCCTACCATTTTAACATACCAGCCAACATGGATCTGCACTTTTCCTCCATATCTCTTTTGTCATTACTAGCAGCAAAGCCCATTGCGGGGGAGGTGCAATGGACCCTAGCAAAGACTGGGGGAGAAAGTATTTCCCTCTGCAGTGGACTTTAGTGGGACCATAGCAGCCACCAGCACCACCCCTCTCCCAGCACACCACCTGCCACCTACCTTGTGTTGGGTCTGTGGCTTGGAGGTGGGAGAGGTTGGAAAGGTGTGGGTTGGGGCAGTGGCGTAGCTAGGGAAAATGGAGCCCGGGGCAAATCTGAGTTTTGCGCTCCCCATATGGGGCAGCGTCCCTCCCGCATCACGACCAAACAACATTTTTTGCACCAGGTCATCTCAAAGTCACCATCACATTATAGAACATGCCCCAACACACAAATCTGAACACACCCAGGGCTCCCTAGTTTAAACAACATTGAAAGTGATGCTGTTTTGGGGTAGATTCCCCACCCACCCGCCAAACAGCATCATTTTCAATGTTGGTTATTGTGGGTTTTCTGGGCTGCATGGCTGTGGTCTGGTAGATCTTGTTCCTAATGTTTCACCTGCATCTGTGGCTGGTATCTTCAGAGGTGTATCACAGAGAGAAATCTGTTATACACTGTGTCCAGACTTCTCTTATAACAGACTTTTCTCTGTGATACACCTCTGAAGATGCCAGCCACAGATGCAGGTGAAATGTTAGGAACAAGATCTACCAGACCACAGCCACACAGCCTGTAAAACACACAACAACCAGTTGAATCTGATTGTGAAAGTCTTCAACAATACTTTCAGGGTTTTTTTAATCTAGGGAGCCCAGATTCTCCCTTTAAATCCACTCCAAAGGGGGTGGATTTAAAGAAAGAACCTGGGGAAAATTTGAGGGTGCCTGTCAGGGGAGCGATGTTTAAGCTAACAGTACCAAAATTTTAGGCTATCTTCAGGAGACTCTCCTGATGAAACCACCCAGGTTTAGTGAGGTTTGGTTCAGGGGGTCCAAAGTTATGGACCCTCAAAAGGATAGCCCCATAACTTTGGACCCCCTGAACCAACCTTCACCAAACCTGGGTGATATCAGCAGGAGACTACCCTGATGATACCACCTAGTTTTAGTGAAGTTTGATTCAGAGGGTCCAAAGTTGTGGACCCTCAAAATGGTAGCCCCATCTTCTATTAGCTCCCATTGGAAACAATAGAGGATGGGGTCACCCCCTTTGGAGGTCCCCAACTTTGGACCCCCTGAACCAAACTTCACCAAACTTGGCTGGTATCATCAGGAGAGTCACCTGATGATTCCCTGAAATTTTGATGCTGCTAGCCTAAAAAATGCACCCCCTGCAGACAGGCCAAAAATGAAAAAAAAACACTAAAAATAGAAAAACCCACAAATGAACCTGCAATTTTTGCACCCACCACAAGGTGGCGCCCGGGCACTTGTCCCCGGATGTCCCCATAGTAGCTACACCTCTGGGTTGGGGTAAGTGGGGATGGTCAGGATTGGGGGAGGACGGAAAGGAGCACTTTGGGGTTGGGGAGGGAGGAAAGGTGAGGCTTGGGATGCAGGAGGGTGTGGACAAATGAGGCTTGTGGTGAGGAAGGGTGGAAAGGTGAGGTCAGAGGTGGGACCCAACTAGTTCTCACCACTTCTCTAGAAGTGGTAACTATTTTTTTCTGAGTGCTGAGAAGGGGTTACTAAAGCAACCTCCCTACCCAATAGGGACTGGAGGTGCGTGTGGGCGGCGGCGCCACTGTTTGAATCCCACCACCATCGGAACCTGTTATTAAAATTTTTGGATCCCACCACTGGGTGAGGCTTAGGGTTGGAAGGTGGGACTTGGGGTGGGTAGAAGGGGAAAAGAGGAGGCTTGAAGTGGGGAATGTAGTGGAAAGGTGATGGTTGGGTGGGGGAGTATGAATTGGGGAAGGTTGGGGTGGAGGGAGGGTTGAAAGGGTGACTTGGGGTATGGGGAGGGTTGGAAAGTAATGATTGGGCTCGGGGAGAGTTGGAAGGTAAGTATTGGGGTGGGGGAGTATGGAAAGGTGAGATTTGGGGTGGGAGAGGGTAGAATAGGGATGCTTGTGTTTGGGGATGCGGGGTAGGAGAGGTGGTTGTCTTAACTCTGCCCATTAACTCACTCTTAAAGGCACACATCTCATCATACCCAGTACTCACAAGATCACTAGCTTTCTTAAAACCCTTTAAACTGCTGTTGTATCAATACTGCTGTTATTGCTGTTATATCTATATTGTAGCCCATTTCCAAAACTAATGTGCTCAAAATAAAAAAGGCAAAGCAGTTCCCTGGGCCATACTCTGTTGAAGAAGGGGAACCTGTCCTAGAACTGATATTCTTTCTCCCCATCCCCCCACGCCCCCCCCCACATATACTGCTGCTGCCGCGGGAGGAGAGACAGACTTGTTATTGCAATATTCCTGCATCAGATCTATCATTATTTCAATATATCTAATATGGCACAAATGCTTGAAGTTGAAATAAAGTTTTTAAAAGCCCTCCCAATCATTGGGGAGGGTGCAAGTACAGCTGGGGAGGTGGGATGGAGTAAAAAAAAGCCTGAAACAAATAATAACTCAGGGCCATTTGTTTCCTCTTCCCTGTAAAGCAGGGGAGAAGGTTGCTTTTTGCCCACTCTCACAAACAGCAGAGATTATGTGATCTGCTCCACAGTGAATGTGAGGGGTGGGGGAGGTGTCCGTTGCTGAAGCTCTGCCCTACGAAGAATCTTCCTTCATTGTGGGGCAGAGCACCCGTGTATAATCGACCTGAGATTTGGAGCATCACTGCTCTAATCCTGGGCCTCAAGGACCAAAGGTCTGATTCACCTTCATATTGCATAATATTTGTCTGCCACAAATGTGAGCTCTTCCCCTGTTATAACTTCAACTACCTCCAATAAAAACAGTACAGGGCCAGCTCTTCACAGACTTGTGATTCTTGAGGGTCCGGGATGACTTATCCTTGTCCCAGCAGCCCTAACATGGACATATAATAGTGCCCGTAAAGTCTTGCAGCCTGGCTAAGTAAAATCTAAATTATAAAATTATAACCAGTAATACCCCGTTTGCAATAAGATCCTGAATAACTGAACACCATCTTTAATCTAATTTTTTCAGAATTGATACAAGTCCCTCTGTATCACTTGCCAGTATAAGTATCCCTGTTTGTCTTTTATGCAAGAAGAACTGCTAGCCATTTATTAACCTGGAAATACCAATAATATCAGCAGAGCCTTTTGTTTGGCAAAGAGCTTAAATTGCTATTCTCTGAAGCAACCCTTGTCCCTGATTTTTTCATGCAGTAACAGGCAGGATGCACTATAGTTGTGTTTGGAGGTGGAAATAGTTGTGAACATTGTAATTTCTACAACTTTTAAGAAATATACATAGTGCTTTGTTCATTTTGCCCATCTTCAAAACAAGACGGAGTTTTTAACTACTACTGTTTTAAAGATTCTTTGACCTGGCCTAATATAATCAGATCTCAGAAGTTAAGCAGGGTCATCCCTGGTTAGTGTTTGTATAAGAGACCACAGAGGAATACCAAGGTTATTATGCAGAGTCAGGCAGGGACAAACCACCTCTTAATGTCTCTTGCCTTGAGAACCGTACAAGGATTGCCATAAGACCGCTGCAACATAACGACAAAAAAAAATTACTGATCGAGAACTGAGTAGGAGAGAAAGTGGGATGCTGCACAATGCCTTGAAGCCTTACATCCAGGTAAAGGTAAACACTCAAACCACAGTATAACTCAGAGTTCAGTCAATTGATTTCATTGAACTTAAACATGCCTAACTGTTGGACTGTTGCCACAAACTGCTGGATCACATGGTTTCTCTCATGCTATATAATAGGCAAGAATTGTGGTCAGTTGCTTTTCATTAAATTTATTTAAAACTGAACAAACTGTTTACAGCATCACTCAATAGCTCCAGATTTATACTTACAAGTTTTAATTGATCAAATAATGGACCACAGAATTTCAATTGTGAGGTCCCACTTATTTATTTTGCATTTGTTTTGTTATATTTATACCTTTCTTTTTCAAAAGCAACACTCAGAAAGTCTAACGAATACGAAGGTAAAATCAGGCTAATGGAAACAGACTTGTTCATTCTGTCTTTCAATGCATAATGACCGGACATAGTCTAAAAGAGTCAGCACATGTGCCTAATCAAAAGCTACCCAATACCATGTGATATCAGACAAGGCAAACCAGTGGCTGTTGTGTGGACTGTGATATTGGAGCAGATGAGCCATTTTCTACCAGATAGCATAGCCAGCGGACTGTCAACATACCAGTACTGTTGAAGCATCACTTAGTGCCAACATAAAATTTTCTGCTGTAATCAGGAAATGTGTTGGTGTTGGACAACCTATCCTGCAGCATGAGTATATCTAATTCTCAACATGACCTCATTTGTGGACACTTAAATCCAGAGATTGAATCCATTAACAGTCAACAAAGACCTTTCAATTGTGGTTGCAAAGTGGATTGTATCTGACCTTGGCTGCACACCATTGTTGTCTCCAGACCTGACTGACAACAGACCAGCTTTTGACCTTGATTCTTGGATTCTCCTGGTTGCTGTAGGCATTCCTGGCATTTGACTCCTGGCCTGATTGACTTCTCTTTGGACTCTCCCACGGACTTGGTAACCTTGGACTTTATTCTTTGCTAAACTGCCAGCAGCCCAGGCCCACTCTGAGCATCCTCAGTACTGCTTGTTGCTGTAGCAGCATACCAGACCTGCCTAGCCTGCACAATGACTCAGATGGCAGGGGAAAAGATACATCTTTTAATGTTTTAATGAAAGAGTACATTATATTCTGATTATCATAACCTTTAGAGATATCTTATTTTCTTTTCCTTCTTTTAGATAGTCTAATGGTCAGTGGAAAAGAAAAGTAGCACTGCTTTTTGTTCTTTATTGTCATATTATTGAGCAAGGGCTCACACAGTGCATCACAGTTTTGCTTTATTTAATTATTCCTGAGGTTTACCTGTAGTTATACCTATCAACCCTTTGAAAAAAATCTATATCGAATGAGGGAAACATAATGGGAGATTGGAGGGTAGGGATGGGAGGAAGAAGGGGAAGATAAGAAGAGGAGGGACCAGATGGGGAGGAGTTTTGAAGCAGGAGAACAGAGACTGAGAGGGAACTTCAGTGAGTGAGAGAGAAACGAGGAGAGCAGAGGAGCTCGAGGCTCCAGAGGGGGAGGAGATTAAAGTGGGGATGTGCAGGGATGTGCAGACGAACAGGGCAAGGGATGTGCAGAAGAACAGGTGAGGAGGGAACCCAGGGCTGGCGTTAGCCCTCTCCCCAGTGGCTAGCCTGTGTCTGCTTCCGGCTGCTAGGCTGCCTTGTCAGCAACTCCGCTCTAGCGGGAAGATGCTGACTCATCCTGTGGCTTCGGAGTCTCTCTGGTATAAGCAGCCCCCAAGAGAGCCGGCCGAGGATGAGAGGAACAGCAATTGTGAAGGGGTAAGAGGGTCGGCACAAGAACCCCCTGGAAAGGGAGTGGAGGAGGTGTGGCACCACAGTTGTAGAATCCTTCCTACATATGAAATATCAGTTTTCTTGAGTAGACCAGGCTTCATGCTGCAAACACAAGCAGAACATTGGAAGACTAAATTGTGAGGGTGAGGACTATTCTGGGGAGGGGGGTGGTAAGAAAGAGACAAGGAAGAGGAGCCCTGGTGTGGAGGGGAGATGCCCAGAACTTTCTTCAGCTAAAAAGGAATTCTCTCTATTACTGAGTGACCTCACCTCATTAGTCTGCTGCTCCTCTTGCCATACATGCAAAGCGTGTCTTAACAGCAGAACCTTCTCTCAAAAATAATAGTGGAGGAGGTCAAACAGGGACTCCACATGCCAGCTGAGGATTATGATACCAGCATGGAAGACTATTGTCCTACATCATACATGGCCATAACCTTTTTATTTTCACCTGATGTGTGTGGCAATAATTACCCAGAAGCCACAACAAGTGTTTCATAAAGGAGTTTCAGTATGCTCTTACTGGATACCATAATTCATGACTATTGTCACCTCAGTATTTTTCTCTTCCACTACTATTTTTGATTGCAGCATAACATATTTGCCAAACTAATTATCCAGGTATCCCTTTCATGTATTTGTATTTCATCACTCAGAAAGTCCTTGTCTGTAATCATCTACCATTCTCTGGTAATGATTTACTGTCTTTCTTATGGATTTGACTATATTAACATCAGAATCTCTTTCAATAGTAATTAGCTCTCATGTTTGCAAATTTTCCAGATGTTCAGGGATGTTATTAAAGTATTTAGGTTACCACTTAACACAAATGGTCAGGAGAATGCCAATGTATGCTACACTTAGCCATCAGTCTAGTTCATTTCCTCATGCTTCAGCTTATGTTGTTAAAATGCCACATTTGTTGATTCAGGAAACATTAGGGGAGATATAGTACAAAACCTTTCTGGGGATTGCTAGGAGAGGTTTCTTTGAGACATTACAAAGCAATAGCCAATCAACACAGTGTAGAAGCAGGCTACGTCATCCAACTAGCAGAATTACTTTCCATGGTTTGATTTTAAAGAAACATTATGTTTGGATTCCAAAGTGACTCCACTGCTCTAAGAATGTTACATTTGTCTTCACATGAAGGCAATTAGGTTTCATACATCATGAATGAGAGATTAGAGGGTTGAGACTCTGACCTCCTTAACAGTATTCAAAATATCTTTGTTACATATTTGGTATTACATCATTTAGGATTGCCAAATCTGGGTTAGGACACTCCTGGAGATTTGAGGTTGAGACTAGGGACAGTGGAGTGAGGAAGGGAGGGACCTCGGTAGAATATAATAACACAGAAGCCACCCTCTACAGTGGGCATTTTCTCCAGGGGAATTGATATCTAGCATCTGGAGACCAGGATGTAGGTAAGGGGGGTTCTTGGGTTCAACCCCCCCATTCATGTCTGAAGCTCCGCCCCCCTGTTTGTGGGTTTTAAAAACATTTTAGTGTTTTTTTGGTTTGTGGCCTGCAGGGGGCGCATTGTTTAGGCTAGCAGGGATTGTTTGGGGGACTCTCCTGATGATATTACCCAGGTTTGGTGAGGTTTGGTTCAGGGGGTCCAAAGTTATGGACTCCCAAAGAGGATGCCCCATCCTCCATTGTTTCCAATGGGAGCTAATAGAAGATGGGGGTTACACCTTTGAGGGTCCATAACTTTGGACACCCTGACCCAAACTTCACCAAACATGGCAGGTATCATCAGGAGAGTCTCTTATTGATACCACCCAGGTTTTGTGAAGTTTGGTCCAGGGGGTCCAAAGCTAGGAACTCCCAAAGGGGGTGACCCATCCTCCATTGTTTCCAATGGGAGCTAATAGGAGATGGGGGCTACGCTTATGAGGGTCCATAACTTTGGACACCTTGAACTAAATTTCACCAAACCTGGTAGGTATAATCAGGAGAGTCTCTTACTGATACCACCCAGGTTTTGTGAAGTTTGGTCCAGGGGGTCCAAATCTATGGACTTCCAAAGGGGGTGCCCCATCCCCCATTGTTTCCAATGGGAGGTAATAGGAGATGGGGTCCTTTGAGGGACTCCCTGAACCAAACTTCACCAAACCTGGGTGGTATCATTAGGAGAGTCTCCTAAAGATACCCTGAAAGTTTGGTGCTGCTATTTTAACAATTGCACCCCTGACAGCAGGCACCCCCAAATTTCCCCAGATTCTCCTTTTAAATCCACCCCCTTCGGCATGGATTTAAAGGGAGAATATGAGGTCCTCAGTTTAGAAGAAGAAGAAGAGTTGGGATTTATAACCTCCCTTTCTCTCCTGTAGGAGACTCAAAGAAGCTTACAATCTCCTTGACCTTCCCCCCTCACAAGAAACACCCTGTGAGGTGGGGCGGGCTGAGAGAGCTCCGAAAAGCTGTGACTAGCTCAAGGTCACCCAGCTGGCCTGTGTGGGAGTGCACAGGCTAATCTGAATTCGCTCTACGTGGGCCTTCCCTTGCGTCTGATCCGGAAATTAAAACTGGTCCAGAATACGGCGGCTCGTCTGCTCACAGGGGGTGCCGCCAGAGACCACATCTTACCTGTGCTGCGCCATCTGCATTGGCTACCAGTTGAATTCCGAATCATTTTCAAGGTGCTGGTGTTAACCTTTAAGGCTCCAGCAGCTCTGGGGCTCCTCCTGCATCAAGTGCTGGACCTGCTCTGCCCCATATGTCCCTAACAATCGGCCTCTGCGCTCAGCGGAGGCCAATTTACTCGGTGATCCCTGGCTCCTCAATGATGCGGCTGGCCTCCACCCTGGCTAGAGCTTTTACAGCCCTGGCCTCCTGCCTGAAGTGGAACGGCCTCCTCCAGTTGTGCTGGGTCCCCAAGGGGATCTTAATGAGTTCCACAGGGCCTGCAAGATTGAGCTGTTCAACCGGGCCTTTGAGGAGGCCGGCCACTGACGCCCCCCCCCATAACATCGATGGATCCTGCAGCCCCTCCCTTCCCTCTCTTAGGGGATTTTATAGTAGTTCGCCATCTGTTGTACTCGGACGCTGCATTTTAATGGGGTTTGGTTTTAATGTGTATAGAGCCATATTTATTTATTTATTTAATTCTGGTATTTATTGATTTTATTTTGTGCTCTATTTGTATATCTTGTTGTTCACTGCCCTGAGCTGTATACAAGTATAATGAATGAATGAATGAATGAATGAATGAATGAATGAATGAATGAATGAATGAATGAATGAATGAATGAATGAATGAATGAATGAATGAATGAATTCCCCAGATAAGCCTCCACAGCTCAAGCGACAGAGCAGGGAATCAAACCCGGTTCCTCCAGATTAGAATGCACCTGCTCTTAACCACTACGCCACATTGAAAGTGATGCTGTTTCACAGTGGGGGATAATCCACCCCAAAACAGTATCACTTTCAATGTTGTTTAACTGGGGACCCCAGATTCTCCCTTTAAGGTGGATTTAAATGGAGAATTTGGGCTCTCTAGTTTAAACACCACTGAAAGTGATGCTGTTTGGGGGTGGATTCCAGCATCACAGCGGCTGCCCGGGGGGGGAGGGGCGCAAAACCCAGATTTTGCACTGGGCTCCATTTTATTTATTTTATTTTATTTATTTATTTTTTAGGCTTATATACCGCCCAACCCCCAAAGGGCTCTCTATGCCTCTGCCCAGAGTGGAGGGCAGAAGGAACTGCCAGCTGCTGGCTGGGAGCCCAGCTGGTGGGAGGCAGGGGAGGGCAGGGCTTGGGGAGTCTGCCGTCCCCGGCCTTGGAGAGCTGCTTTTATAAGCGCTAGGTTGGGGCAGGGCTTGAGAAGGCGTGGCCATGCCCTAGGGGCGGGTGGGGGTGTGGGGCCCCCAACCCCCCCCAAAATATATATACCTACGTCCCTGTCTGGAGATCAATTATAATTCCAGATTATTTCCTACCCTCAACTGTAACCTGGCAACCCTACTCTTTTAGGCAACCTACACACAATCTGGATGCTCTGTGGGATGTTGCATTGTGAAATTCAGATTCTGTGGACGATCCAGACTTAAAACTGAACCTTGGGGCATGGAAAATTGGTTTCCTTTAGCTATCCAGAGAAGCTACATTTGCTAGTCAGAAGTGGTAATCAGTTCTGAAGATACATACCAGAGACAAAGTTCCACACATAACTGTTGGATTTTACAGCACAGAGAAGTGGCTAACACTCCAACTAAAAGGGTAAAATGTAAATGTTTATTAGAAACTACATTTAGGATAGGAAAGAGGGAAAGATGCCATGCTGCTATCTTGCTAGCTAGCTAGGAAGAGTCTCTGCTACTAAGGAGCAAATAACTGCTCTGGAGGGTGAATTTGATGGCATTGTACCCCACTGAGGTTCTTCCCCTTCCCAAACCCCAGATTCCTCAGGCTCTACTGATAAAATTGGAAGGTATTTTCCTATTCAGAGCTGGCAACCCTATTAGAAACAGAGTGTCTAATACATGGAAATGTTCACTGATTTCTGAATATTGTGATTTTTGTATGTGTAAGGGTCATTATGAGTCAGAAGTGTGTTGATGGTACTTAACACCCTCATATGTATCAGATGTGTCTATTCTTATGTATAGCAAATGATCTGTTTTGTCTTAACTTCATTTATCATCTGCCTTTCTTGCTGAGACTCAATGTATATTATACAATTCAAAACTATTCATTAAGAATAGTATAATATACACAGTAAACAATACAGTAAAATAAATGTAAAATTTGAGAAAAATATACTGAAACACTGTAGTACATACACTAATACAGAATGTGAGGACTGGAGAACAGTACAGTAAAACTATAATATATACAGTAAACAATGCAATGAAGTTAGATTACAAAATTAGAGATCAATGCAATAATACAATATAATATATACTGTGAATAATGCTGTGCAAAAATTGCCTAAAATTTAATTTGATCACGCCCTCCTCCCAAATTAATGCAAAATGAGAATCCACTCACGCCATCAGAAGATGCTGTTTTGTGGCTCTAGTCTACAAAATCCCATTGAAGAAAGTTTTGTTAGTCTTTAAGTTGCCAGAAGATTGCAGTTTGTTTTTAATGGCGATATAGGTGTGGTTGAGAAGGAAAGACAGGATAAACCACTTAAATTGATGCTGTAGCGCATTTCTAAAATGGTGGCTGCAATGTCACAGGAGTAACATAATTATTTCACATTGAGGCTACCCTGTTTCTCTGAAAATACGACATCCCCTGAGAATAAGACGTAGTAGAGGTTTTGCTGAAGTGCTAAATATAAAACATCCCCCAAAAGTAAAATGTAGCAAAGTTTTTGTTTGGAATCATGCCCGTTGAACAGAACACCAGAGCATGCAGCTGTGGAGCAGAAAAATAAGACATCCCCTGAAAATAAGACATAGCGCATCTTTGGGAGCAAAAATTAATATAAGACTCTGTCTTATTTTCGGAGAAACACAGTATCTTACCTACAACAGTACTCACAGGGTAAATGTACCCTCATTCCACCCCTGCAAAAAATCAGGGCAATTCTCCTTTAGTGCAGTGGTTCTCAGACTGTGAGTAGGCCCAGGATTTTGCAAGCCTAGGAGGAACAGGAGAATTTGGGAGAGGAGGTTCTTTGGGTTTAAAAGCAAGGAGAGGGGAAATAAAGTGGAATTGCATTGAAAGTATGTTTTTCATCCAGCTGTGAAGGACCAGATCTATTGTACTTGTGTAGCCTTGTTCAGCAGAGGCGTAGTAAGGGGAGAAAGCACCCAGTGCACTGATGCATCCTCCACTCCCGTCACACCCTGGAACACCCCCACCATGTCCCGAAACGCGTCCTCGTCACACCCCCACAGGGGGGCACGCCCGGTGCGTCGCACACACCCTGCCCCCCTTGGAGCTATGCCTCTGTTGTTCAGCAACAAGGATCTTTGAGTTGTCCCCTCCCTTGGTATGGTTTGCTATGCCATGGTTGGTCTTGGGTTTTTTTAGTAGTTGCCCCATCACTGTCTGCCAGATTATGCTCCTACAAAACTGTAGAGAGATGTTGAGGGCACCTGGGGGTTAATGTTTGTCTACAACAGATGACTCTTGCCATTCTATGCATTAATGTAATTTTAGCTTTTGAGGGGCTGGGAGGTAACTAGGTGCTTTAATTCCATATTGGAGAAAAGATGGGATAAAAGTTTTTAAATAAACAAATATAAACTTTCAGCAGCCAAAATATTTAGGCCACTGCCACACTTTTAGAAAGTGGCTGTTCTGCTGGCTTACCAATGTTGTCGAGTCTTTACAGAGTCTGGCTCAAGTCCAGCTTCTGTGTCCCAGTCAAATTCTAACAGCTCCCAAGAGAGTAAAAAGAAAGATATCCAATGTTTATTTCTCAAGAGACAGGAGTCATTACATTGGGTTTTCTTCCCTTCCTGATTTTCTGTTAACTTGAAATCCTGTAAATGCAAAACCAAACAAAAAAGGGGGGAAATGCCTCTTCTTGGTAATCCCTCAGGCAGGTGATTAACTCTAGTGATTTTGCTGAAAGATATGACACAACACAGGGATGGAAGGAGGAACAGGGAGTGGGCAAAATGCGCAAAGATTTCTTTTTTTCAAAACCATCTAAAAGTGGATGAATAGTGTATGTATTTGTCAGTGTTGTGGAGGGAATTAAGATTTAATATATGCAGGGTTTTGATGAGGAATTTTATTTACTTTCTGTTTAGGATCATAACATCTTCCATGCATTGGAAAGACAAATGCTGATGTGTGTTCAGCTGTTCCTCCTTTCTTTTCCTATAGAAAAAAAAGCAGATTTTTTAAAAAGTTACATTTTTAGGGAAATTCTAGAATTCCAATATTTGGCCTTGGGCTGTTCTTTTGGGGGCAGGGAGTATTTGCTAATAAAAATTCTCAGATCTTCTCCAATTTGGATTTCAGTTTATCTATGACTCAGTCGTGCATGGGAGGCATCAGAAGCACAATCTTGGTCTTTTTTGCATAGATAGATTCACTTTGGTTTTCCTGATCAATGTTGATAGTATTTTCCTGTGGACTGTGAACGCTATTTACCATTCTGGGGTAGTTTGTCCCATCTGTCTGTTGAAATCATGCAAGAATTGGTCAGGGTCCCACTGATGAAGATCAAAAGCATTAGCATATCTTAAAGACCAACAACATTTTTATCCAGCTTCGCTTTTTCTGGATTTGCTTTTTCTGGATTCGAGCCCTCATTTCAGGTGAAATGAGATTAGCTGAGAGTTTTTCCCCCTCAGTCTTTGAAGGAAGCTGTGATAATATCATTATTTTAAAAGTCCTCTCTTAAACACATTTAGATCACTTTCTAATCTACCATTTTTATGCAAGGCTGTTGAGAGGGTTGCTCCAGGATTTCCAGTGTAATGTTTCTGGGTCCCAAATTGGGTTCCAAATTTTTAAGTTCAGATTTTTCTGCAGACCGAAGGGGTACCCTAGAAAAAGGGGTGCCCAACAGAAAAACCTGTTCGGGATTTGTGTTTCCCTATCCTCAGATTTAAGTATCTGCAGGAAGGAGACGCACTTCAGAATTAGACATAGAGAACATCCAAAAAGTACAAATTCTGTCACAACATCCTGGATGACACATCTGGTTTCAGGCCTGATTTGGGGACAGCCCTGATAGCGTTGGTGGATGGAATTACTGGACCTCTCAGATATACTTGATCAGTCACAATTGTTGAAATATCTGGTATGGAGGGTGGAAATGGCTTTAGGCATTTCTGTCACACCTTCCTCAGAAAGTGGTTGTGGGAAAATGATCAGTCTGCTTAATGGTACAACTTATACTCTGTATGCGGAAGATCTCAGGTTCAGTCCCTGGCTTCAGTGAAAAGGGGTCTCCCATAATAGAACTGCAAGTTGTCTTGGACTGCTACTCTTATCCTGTAGGGCTCTAAAAAGATGGGGGGCAATGGCATAGCACCAATGGGACAGGGGAGCACGTTGCCCTGGGTGGAGCTGTGGCGGAGGTGTGACCGGCCAATGGAGGGTGTGGAGGGGGCATTCCAGGGCGGGAGCCGCAGGGACACAGGGTGTGCATGCGCCCTGGGTGCAGTTTCCCCTCGCTCCACCTCTGGGCACATACCTCATGTTTCAACAAGCTGAAATCAGTAGGACTGAAACATGCTTCACTATTGCTGGATTATGCCCATAGTTTTAAAAAAATAAATTGCAGGTTAATGCCCTAAAAAGCCACAAAAGCTGTGCACACATTAATCAGATCACTTTCTTCCTGCCTAAGTCTCACAGTAAACAATCAGGAGACATTGAGGGAGCAGAAAATCCTGAGTTTCTATAGCCAGGAGTAGACCAACAGATAATGATATCAGAAGGGACAGTGACTGAAAGCAATTTAAACATACAGCAGTCTTTAACCCTAGTTCTGGAACCAGCAAAGGTCATGTGAAGTATTAATTCCATAAAATACTATGAAGTGCCATTTCCATAAGATGGTTGCATATAAGGGATTGTCTTTGGGTTGCCAGCTCCAGGCAGGGAAATTCCTGAATATTTGGGGGCAGAGCCTGGGGCGCTTGGGGCAGAGTTTGAGGAGAAGAAGGAGCTCAGTATGGATGTGATATCCTTGAGTCCATCCTCTGAAGCAGCCATTTTCTCCAGGGTAGTTGGTCTCTGTAGAATGGAAATCAGTTGCAATTCTGGGAGAACTGCAGCCCCCACCTAGAGATTGGCAATTCTAAAAGGTCTGGAAACTGTAAATTCTATCACTGTGCTCCCAACCAGTATTTAAAGATTACTGAGAGAATAAATGAAGCAGATAGACAGAAAATTAGGTTAAGTTACCCCTTCAGGGAGATTGAATGAGTGGACAATTAGATCAACTATTTGGGGTCATGTAGCCCTTCAGCAATCAAAATTAATTTCCACCAAACAATGCTGATGTTAGAAATCTCAGGTTCCTGCTTGCAAAAGACTATAGGGCTGCAAATTAATTTGCATGCTCATCATCTCATGCTTATGAACAACAAGCAACCCAGGAAAACAACTGGAACCCACAAAACACTTCCATTTACTATCATATGCAAAAGGCAAAAAGATGCTTGGTGTACATTTGGGCTGCTTGGTAAAACAGCCTGCACAAAAAGCCACACTAAGTTCTTCTTCACTTCATTATGATCTGAATGCTAGCCTGAATTGCCAGGAATTGTGATGAGCGTCACAGAAATTCTCAAGAGTGCCCTTTAGCCTTTAGTACTCTGTTGTGCCAGATAATGCAAAATCTTGGCTAGTTATCTCAGAAACTTTTCAGCCTTGCTTGGGTGGTTGAAAAGACAATTACATGAAAACCAGTGGAAACAATAAATGGCATGAAAATTAACCTATCAGGTATTCTGTGGTTATAAAAATTAATAATTAATATATGGCAGGATTTTAACATGACCTGAACCAACCTTGATGAGATTCAATTAAATAGGGTCCAGTTTAACTGCTACATGTTGTTAGGGTTAAGGGTTGTGTTAACAGTGTCTTGTTGGGTGGGAGGCTTTCCATCCACAGAGTGCAACTTTCTCACCCCCTTCCCATCACAGCCCAAAGGACATGGGGGAGGGGTACATTTTGTACTGCAATGGGAGAGGAAAGGTGAGAATGTTATACTCTGCAACTTTCCACTCAAGGAAATGTTTTGCTTATATTTCCCACTAGACCAAAATTCCACCTGGGGCCAAGTCCCACACTTTTAATGCTGAGCTGTGCAGGAATTATGATGGCTATAAAATTAAGGAGTCCATCTGTCATGATCCCCTCCAACCAACTCAGTGGTTTCCACAGAGTCCTCAGCAAAGAGTCCAAGGAGCCAAGGATGGTGGCTGAATATGGTCAGAGGGTCCAGGAAGTGCCCAGCACTGCAAAGGCCTCCGCTTACAATGAGCTACCCATACCAGAGGCCACCTTGCCAGAGTCTATAAGAGAAACCTTGCCATTGGCCTCTGAGGCAGTCACCAAGGTTCTGCTGTTCAGGACTCGAACCCATGCCTGTACTCCCAGAGAGCCAGCCTGGGGTAGTGGTTAACAGCAAGGGGACTCTAATCTGGAGAACTGGGTTGGATTCCCCACTCCTCCATATGAGCAGCATCTTATCCGATGAACTGAATTTGTTTCCTTGCTCCTCCACATGCAGCCTGCTGGGTGACCTTGGGCTAGTCACAGTTCTCTTTGAACTCCTAGGCCTCACCTACCTCACAAAGTGTCTGTTGTGGGGAGAGGAAGGGAAAGGAATTTGTAGGCCACTTAGAGTCTTCTTACAGAAGAGAAAGGCAGGGTATAAATCCAAACTCTCTTTTCCCCCAAGGATCCCCTCCCACCAGTGGTGTTCCTGCCTAGGGACAGGAGGTACCCTATGTCCCCGGGCGCCCCCATTTGGTCACGTGGGGGGGGGCGCCAACATTTCAGGGTCGTTTGTGTATTTTTAAAATTTTAAAGTGTTTTTTCACGTTCCGGCCTGCAGGGGGCGCAATTTTAAGGCTAGCGGCACGAAAATTTCAGGGTATCATCTAGAGACTGTCCTGATGATACCACCCAAATTTGGTGATGTTTGGTTCAAAGGCAACAAAGTTATGGACCCCCAAAGGGGGTGCCCCCATCCCCATTGTTTTCAATGGGAGCTAACTGAGATGGGGGCTACCCATTTGAGGGACCATAACTTTGGTCCCCCTAAACATAACTTCACCAAACTTGGGTGGCGTCATAAGAATAGTTACCAGATGATACCCTGAAAATCTGGTGTCACTAGCTTTAAAAATACACCCCTTCCAGGCACCCCAAGAAATTTGCCCAAGATTCTTTGTTTTGCAGTGACTTTGCGCCATTGTAGCTAATGGGGAATTTCTGAGTGTGTAGGCAGGCTGCACATTTTTGAAGATAGAGGCACCAGACTTTCAGGGTGGCTCCAGGAGGGCCTCCTGGTAATAGCATCCAGGTTTGGAGACCTTTGCTTCTGGGGGTTCAATTTTATGGGCCCCCAAAAGGCTTATTTTGTTTCCCCACTCCTGCACATGAAAGCCTGTGGGCTGAGTTCTCTCAGAACTTTCTCAACTCCTCCCCCCACTCCAGAAGCAAAGCTCACCAAGCTTGGATGCTATTACTCAATGCCTCTTGGAGCCACCTTGAAAGTCTGGCGCCTCTATCTTCAAAAATGTGCAGCCAGCGCTTACACACTCAGACATTCCCCAGAATCTGCCAGGCTCTTCAGCAAGTTCTGTGGTGGGAAAAATTACTTTTCCCACCATAGACTTCAATGGGGCTTTCTGTTATGCCCAGATGGCTCTGTGGTAGAGGTTTCAACAGGAGGCACTGTGGTAGGGTTGGGATCTTGCTCTGGGTGGGGGCATTTCCTGTAGCTGCTGGTGTGAGTCTCCTGAAAGGAACCAGCCAAATTTGCTAAAATGTGTGTGGAAGAGGAAAATGCTGTGGGCACCGAGTTGAAGGTGAACCTGATGCCCACAGCATTCGGCCATCACAGGCAAACTTTAGCAAAGTTGGCTGGTTCCTTTCAGGAGACTCACACCAGCAGCCCTGCAGGAAATAAGTGCCCCCGCCCAGAGAAAGACCACTACCACAGTGCCTCCTGTTGAAACCTCTACCACAGACCTGGGCATAACAGAAAGCCCCATTGAAGTCTATGGTGGGAAAAATAATTTTTCCCACCACAGAACTTGCTGAAAAGCCTGGCAGATTCTGGGGAATGTCTGAGTGTGTAAGCAGTGACCACACATTTTTGAAGATAGAGGCACCAGACTTTCAAGGTGGCTCCAAGAGACCTTGAGTAATAGCATCCAAGCTTGGTGAGCTTTGCTTTTGGGGGTGGGTGGGGGCACTGAGAAGTTCTCTCAGAACTTTTCAGTGCCCCCACCCACCCCCAAAAGCAAAGCTTCATGTGCAGGAGCAGGGAAACAAAATAAGCCTTTTGGGGGCCCATAAAATTGGACCCTCAGAAGCAAAGGTCTCTAAACCTGGATGCTATTACCAGGAGGGCTTCCTGGAGCCACCTTGAATGTCTGGTGCCTCTATCTTCAAAAATGTGCAGCCTGCCTCAGAAATTCCTCATTAGCTACAATGGAGCAATCACTGCAAAACAAAGAATCTTGGGCAAATTTCTTGGGGTGCCTGGAAGGGGTGTATTTTTAAAGCTAGTGACACCACATTTTCAGGGTATCATCTGGTAACTATTCTTATGATTCCACCCAAGTTTGGTGAAGTTATGTTTAGGGGGACCAAAGTTATGGTCCCTCAAGGGTAGCCCCCATCTCAGTTAGCTCCCATTGAAAACAATGGGGATGGGGGCATTCCATTTGGGCGTCCATAACTTTGCTGCTCCTGAACCAAACATCGCCAAACTCAGGTGTTATCATCAGGGCAATCTCTAGATGATGCCCTGAAATCATGGTGCCACTAGCTTTAAAAATGTGCTCCCTGCAGGTTGAAAAAACACCAAAAATACCCCCCAAAAACCCAAATACATTGCATTCACATTTGTTCATATTTGGGCAGGACATAATCGGACAATTTTTGTCCGAATGTGCCCAAATTTGCCCAGATTCCAGCCAAATCTGCTATTTGTTTCATCTGAATCTCCAACCCTCAAAAGTGATGCTGTTTCAGGGTGGGGGAGGAATTCACCCCAAACAGCATCACTTTCCAGATTTTGTGTTTAACCGTGGTCAGACCTCTCAGATTCTCCTCTTTAAGGTAGATTTAAAGAGAAGCGAATCTGAGCTCCCTAGTTTTAAACACCATTGAAAGTGATGCTGTTTCTTGAGGGATGGATTCCACTGGAGGTGTTTTTTGTGAGGAGATGATGCTGACATTTGTTTTTTGGTAAATGTTTTGCTGGGGGGTGATTTGTGAGAGGATTTACATGGCTTTACTTGCACTGGTTTCTTGGAGTTGTTTCTCAGGCTAACAACCTACCTCATAGGGTTGTTGTGATTAGGAAATTAGGAAAAGAGTTGGTGGGGAGAGAGTAGGAGGTGTGAGCTGGTGCAGAAAATCATTGTTTGGTCATGGTGGGGGAGGGTGGCCGCCCATACGCCAGACAGCGGGGGGGGAAGGCGCAAAACTCAGGTTTTGTCCCCGGGCGCCAGTTTGCCTAGGTACGCCCCTGCCTCCCACTCCACAAAAACAGTGGCAGCAGAAGGCCTGGGCTGAAGAGGTATAGAAGAGGCAAAGTGCCAGACTAGCTGCATACAATCCAGCTGTTGAGCTAGAACAGTGCTCTGGTGGCGATAGTTCCTTGCAGGATGCTGGCTGGCCAGAGCATAGCACACTCAGAAACTCCAGCACCTGCATGCCATGTGGTCAGTTGTCTCTCAGCTTATTTAGGATGAGGCCTGAGAAGACAGTCTTGCTGGATCACAAGGTAGAAGCTCCATTTTCCAAGCTCCAGCCCCAAACATCTGTTCCAAGCCTCAGGGCTTGTTGGCTTCAAGCCCAAGAGTAAGGTACGACTTCTGGGGAAACTTGACTGGGCAAGGTTCCCCAGAGAGTAGGACAACATCAGAGAGATAACCCAACAGAGTTTAGTCATGATAAATGCTAGAATTAGGGTCGCCGACTCCAGGCTGAAAACATTCGGAAGATTTGGGGGCAGAGAATGGGGTTTGTGGAGGGACTTCAGTGGGATATAGTACTATAGAGACCATTCTCCAAAGCTGATCTCTGTAATCTGAAGACCTCCTGTAATTCTGAGAGATTTCTGGGCCCCATCTGGGGCTCCCAGAATTCAATGCGTATTTGCCTGGAAGCAGAGTAGGGTTCATTCCCAAATAACTGTGCATAATATGAGTGCAAATCAAAGGAACAGGATGGGTCAGGCAGTTCACTTTATGCACATTTACTCTGAAGTAAGCATTGCAAAAGGCAATGGAACATTTCCAAGGAGGATTATAGCCACAACTAATTGTTTCTAGATCATGCTTCTAAGCAGCACAAGATTTCATAAGGAAAAACAGGTGGTTGCGACATGTTTGTGTCACAACTCCTGTCCTGAGGATACCCCTCGGGGAGGTGGGGGGCTCCTTGTAGTGGGTGATTTGATCATTAGGAATGTAGAGAGTTGGGTTTGTGAGAGGCGTGATGACCGCATGGTGACTTGCCTGCCTGAGATGCGAAAGGTTCTGCTGCGATGTCACGCTTAGTCTAAGATGGAGGCTTTTAGACAGTGCTGGGGGGGTGGAGTGTCAGCAGTTGCAGTGGTCCCATATTGGCACCAACACCGACATTGGGAAATGTAGCCGGGAGGTTCACTAGGAAGCTAAATTTAGGCTGCTAGGAAACAGGTTGAAGTCCAAGGACCTCAAGGCGTGGCATTCTCAGAAATGCTACCCGTTCCACGCGAGAGGCTGAGCTAGGCAAAGCGAGGAGATACAGGGAGTCTCAATAAGTGGATGAGAAAGGTGGTGTGTAAGACAGAGGGTTTCAGATTTGTCGAGAGACACTGTAGGGGAACCTTTGTTGGGACAAGGCGAGGCCACCTGGTAACAAGCGGAGGACGGAGCTTCATCTTAACCAAAGAGGAACCAGGCTGCTGGCGCTCAACATATAAAAAAGGTGGCAAGAACAGCTTTTAAAACTGATCACTGGGGAAAGCTCGACCCAGGAGCTACAGAGGTGACTTCGGTTGAATACAGTATCTATGGGGATACGGCAGGCAGAGAGGGAGGTTTTTTTCTAAATCAACCACATACAAGCGAGGAACATAGCAATGTGCATGTGACAAGGGATAGTAGTCTGCAAAAAGAAAGACTCTGAGGGTAAAAGCACATAAATCCCAGGTTAAGGACAGAGACAGAGGTATACAGGTGTCTCTATGCTAATAGTAGGAAACATTCGAAAGCCTAAAATGGGGGGAGCTAGGAAAGTACAAGAGTTTTTGAAGGAGGACTTCTTGATAAGTGAGTGGGCATTACAGAGACATGGTGGAATGAGGAGAACCAGTGGGATGCCATACCAGGTTACAGGCTCTATAGAAAGGAATAGGACAGGGCGCATTGGGGGGGTGGAGTTTTGCCCTTTACATCAAAGAGAGCATAGTGCTTATCACATAAAATAGACAATGCAAGGGGAGCTGGTTCCCCTACAAGAATCACTGTGGATATCAATACCAGGGGTGTTGAAAGGGACAGTTTAATATTAGGGAATATATTATCAGTCCCCCAGACCAAAGTGCACAGAGGAAGGATTCTGAGATGGAAAAAAGAAATTAGAGAGGCCAACAAAACAAAAATGTGAAGTGGTAATGGGTGATTTTAACTGTATCCCCATATAAACTGGAAAAAATGCATGTTCAAGGTCCATAGGTAATGTGAGAGAGCATTCCTGGATATGCTAAATGACTGTAACTAGAGCAGATGGTTGTGGAACCAACCAGGGAGAGTAGGAGTGATCCTCTAGATCTAATTCTATAGCTGGGACCCAGGACCTGAGTGCAGGGAGAGTCAGTGTTATTTGAGCCGATAGAGAACAGCGACCCTACAATGCTGTCAGATTCAGTATCTCAGCATGCTAACAAGTGGCAACTACTTTCTATGTAGTTACATCTATCCTTCAGAAAGGGAAATTTCTCTCAAAGAGATGAGGGATAGGTGCACAGGAAACTGAAAGGGAGGAAAATCAAAGAGAGAGTCAAACCAAACTGTCCAGGATGCTTGGAGGTTATTTAAAAACACAGTAATAAAAGCTCAGCTGGAATGTGTTCCACAGAGTTAGAAAAGAGCAGCACCCAGTCAAAGAAAGCCACCTCATGGTTAACACCAAGAGAGGTTTATGAGAATTATCCAGAGAAAAAAAAAAAAATGTACTTTTAGAAAAATGGAAGTCCAGTTTGACTAGTATGAAGAGAATATGAGAGGGAACACAAATGGTGGCAAAAGAGAAGCAAGTTAGCTGTAAGGGGAGGCAAAAAAAAAGGATTACTTGAGGAACGCATGGCTGCACGAACATCAAGACCAGCAAACAAACAGTTCTTCTTCAAGTACATCAAAAGCAGGGAAGCCAGCAAAGGAAGCGGTGAGCCCGTTAGATGACAAAAGGAAACAAAGGGTGTGCTAAAAGATGGCAGGAAACTGGGTTGCAGAGAAGCTGAATGAATCTCTTTGCATCTGTCTTCACCCAAGAGGGAGGTGAGGAATTTCATTCCTGCACCTGAACCAAGCTTCTTAGGAGGCCCGAGATCCGAGGAATCTAAGCCCGAAGATGATGGTGAGACAAAGGAAGAAGTTCTGGCAGCCATTGATAAACTAAATGTTACCAAATCCCCTAGGCCCAGATTGCATTCACCCAAGAGTTCTTAAAGAGATGCCTCAGAAAAAGCATGAAATTGCTGATCTTCTCACTTTAATATGCAACTTATCCCTGAAATCAGGCTCCATCCCTGAAGACTGGAAGATGGCCAATGTCACACCAATCTTTAAGAAAGGATCTAGGGGGACCCGGGAAATTACAGGCCAATCAGTTTGACATCTGTTCCTGGTAAATTAGTAGAATCTATCATTAAAGATAAAATTATAAAACATGTCGAAAAGCAAGACCTGCTGAGAAAGAGTCAGCATGGCTTTTGCAGAGGCAAATCCTGTCTTACAAACTTACTAGAGTTCTTTGAGGGTGTAAACAGGCATGTGGACAGGGGTGAACCGGTGGACATTGTCTACTTGGATTTCCAAAAGGCTTTTGGCAAAGTTCCTCACCAGAGACTGTTGAGAAAACTCAGCAATGAAGGAATAAGAGGGGAAGTCCTCCTATGGATTAAAAACTGGTTGAGAAACAGGAAACAAAGAGTGGGTGTAAATGGGAAGTTCTCACAATGGAGAGATGTCTGGAGTGGTGTCCCCAAGGATCCGTTTTGGGACCAGTGCTCTTTAACCTATTCATAAATGACCTGGAAGTAGGGGTGGGTAGCATGGTGGCCAAGTTTGCAGATGATACCAAATTATGTAGGGTGGTGAGAACCGCAAAGGATTGCGAAGAGCTCCAAGCGGACCTTGATAAATTAGGTGAGTGGGCCCAGAAATGGCAAATGCAGTTCAATGTAGCAAAATGTAAAGTGATGCACATAGGGGCAAAAAATCCAAACTTCACATACACGCTACAGGGGTCAGTGCTATCAGTCACAGACCAGGAAAGGGATTTAGGCGTCTTAGTTGATAGTTCCATGGGAATGTCAACTCAATGCATGGCAGCTGTAAAAGGCAAACTCTATGCTGGTGATCATTAGGAAAGGAATTGAGAATAAAACTGCAAAGATTGTCATGCCCTTATATAAAGCAGTGGTGCGACCGCGCTTGGAGTACTGTGTCCAGTTCTGGTCGCCGCATCTCAAAAAGGATATTGAGGAGATAGAAAAAGTGCAGAGAAGGGCAACAAGGATGATTGAGGGACTGGAGCACCTTCCCTATGAGGAGAGGCTGCAGCGTTTGGGACTCTTTAGTTTGGAGAGGAGGCGGCTGAGGGGGGATATGATTGAAGTCTATAAAATTATGCATGGGGTAGAAAATGTTGACAGAGAGAAATTTTTCTCTTTCTCACAATACTAGAACCAGGGGGCATTCATTGAAAATGCTGGGAAGAATTAGGACTAATAAAGGAAACACTTCTTCACGCAACGTGTGATTGGTGTTTGGAATATGCTGCCACAGGAGGTGGTGATGGCCACTAACCTGGATAGCTTTAAAAGGGGCTTGGACAGATTTATGGAGGAGAAGTCGATTTATGGCTACCAATCTTGATCCTCCTTGATCTGAGATTGCAAATGCCTTAACAGACCAGGTGATCGGGAGCTACAGCCGCAGAAGGCCATTGCGTTCACATCCTACATGTGAGCTCCCAAAGGCACCTGGTGGGCCACTGCGAGTAGCAGAGAGCTGGACTAGATGGACTTTGGTCTGATCCAGCTGGCTTGTTCTTATGTCCTTAGACTTCACTTTGCTCTTCACGATTTGGGCTTGTAAACAGGTGTGCCAAATGCTAAAGGTGCAAACTCGAAGGCATGCCATAATCCAACAAAAATGATGCCTTTTGAGGCCTGGGTCTACTGGGTTGTACCATTTCTGAACATAATTGAGGGATTTTAGGATGGAATGTTCTGAACTCTTCTCTCTACACTCACATGCAGAAGCAATTTTAATGACACGATTCAGTTTTCTTAAAAAGCAGTACTGGTATTTATGGTCTGATCCTGACCTGGATGGCTGGCCCAGGCTATGCAGTCTCATCAGATATTTGAAGTGAAGCAGGGCCTTCCCTGATTAGTACTTGGCTGAGAGACTGTCAAGATTGTCCAGGGTCGCCATTCACAGGCAAGCAATAGCTAATTTCCTCTGAATGTCTCTTGCCTTGAAAATCCTAGTGTCATCTTAAACTGCTTGTGACTTGACAGCACTTTTCACCAACACTTTTATGGTCTGCTTGTATCCTAAGAACTGTTTTATGAACATCATTGCAAGCTACCAAGTATTGGTTTGTGCTATTTTTATGTCCTGGCTTATCTGTATGCTGTTGATTATGATTTTTATTGTACAGTATTGGTTTTTAACCTTATCAACTGCATTGAGATGGTCTCTGGAGAGATGGTCTAAATAAATAATCATGTGTGTTTACTCAAATTTGTCTCAGATTTGAATTGTCTAGTAAATGTAGTTAGAGCTGCAGCCTAAATCTCTCGGTAGCAGGTGCAACTTAATGTAGGGTCTACGCATTCACCCAGATGCAAAACAGTGTACTGTTTAATATATTGTCGAAGGCTTTCACGGCCAGAATCACTGGGGTGCTGCGTGGTTTCCGGGCTGTATGGCCGTGTTCTAGCAGAATTCTCTCCTGATGTTTCGCCTACATCTGTGGCTGGCATCTTCAGAGGATCTGTTTGCTCACAACTATTCCGTGACATCTTCATCTGCTGATTTACTCTGCAAGATTCAATTCTGCTGTTTCTTTCCATACACAAATTACCCTCTATCCCAACCAGTAGATGTTAGTGAATATGTTGGGAGTTGCAACATTTCTATAACAAGTTAAATTTGACTCATTCCATTAATTCATATATTTAACAAAAACACCTGTGGTAAATTTACTTACATAGTTTGCAGGGTAAGTGAATACACTGGCTGATCAAATAGTGATACATCAGAGCAATCCTTGCCATGGGTATAGAAGTTACAAAGTACAAAGAGTCCCTCTTTGTCCAATACTAGAGTTTACATGGAAAGTCTGCTATAACATGACAAGATTTTTTTGGATGTGTCATTAACTCATGATTTTCATAATTTGTATGTATATTAACCCATGTGTTCATATGTCGTTTCATAACCTATGTAAAGTTCAATCGCTGGCCAAGCATAGTACCAAAAGTTCAGGACTGACTTTTCACAAGACAATGTAGCTGATGAAATAACATTTATTTAATTATGAACACTTCTATTATTAGCTCTACAAACTTTGAGAGTTTTAATGCAAATTATCAAGATAAACCCTAGCTTACTTTACTTGATAACCTTTAAATAATTCATATGTTGCAATTGATAAGTCACCTGTTAGATTTAGTTTTTGTTCCTGCCACCTTTTCTGTAAAAAATGCCATAAAAGGGCCCAGTCAGGCATTCTTTCTTTTCATGGATTCTAGTCAAAGGAGACCTTATATTGCTAAATTCATCTTGCATACTGGGCTTCCTATTTTACATAGCTTGACATTTAATTTGTCTTCATCTTAGAGAAACAAGACATAATCATTATGTTTTTCAAAAATGATAAATCTGATTTTTATCGCATGATTTTTTTCTGGGCTCATGATGTTAATTGCACCTATTTTAGATAAGTTTTTGCCTAATAAAAGAGGTATGCTTTATTTTAAATAAAACCATTAACTTAAAGTTCTGTGTTCTGCTGGCAAAAGAACTGTCCTCTGACTGATAGTTCATTGTGCTGCAAAGGTTATATCAGTGGACCTAATTGGGGTACATGGCATTGTATTCAGCCTAATAAACAGAATTCAATGTAGATCTTCTAAACTGGTCAAGAATAAAACAGTTCATCTCAAATGGTGCATCTGATCATTGTAAACCACTGTCTCATCATTAAGGCAGAGTGCTTCCCTCTGAAATCTTCAGGTGCAGGACAAACCATGCAAGCCCTTTAAAAAAAATTGTTACATACCAGAAAGTCAGATCCAGAATAGTGCCCCAATGCTACTTCTTGCTTGATCTTTTTAACATAAAGCAGCTATTCTTCAAATGCAAAGAATATAGCATGTTGCTAGGTTAAAAATAAAATATATGGGATTTTTAATAAGTAGAAAAGGTATTTTGAATGGTGGGGGGGTTTGCTATGTCACTACTCTGGATTAGATATTGCCTCTGTGGAACTGACAGCCAAGGGGAGTGTTTAAGACAGAGCTTTTGTTAACCATTGCACCATAAGCCTCTTTTGAGCCAGGGTTTCCTCTTTTTATTAAAATGTAAGGCTGACTTTCCCAAACAGTTCATAAACAATGTGTGACGCAGTTTGGGATTAAGATGTGAATCAGACAGCACAAAGCATGAACCTTAAGAAGGTCCTCAGACAAAGGCTGTGATCCTATTGTGAAATATTCCACATACTTAGGGCCAGGCAGCAAGAAACTTAAAAGCCGCCGAGGTTTACTTCAAGAGACCTGGCAAAGCCAAAGAGCAAGACAAACTTTAATTCATGTGTTTGGTTTTCTTTAGGAACCCGGTGAGAAGAACAAGGATCAACACTAACTGGGATTGAGGAACAAGTCAGTTTGAATACAGGTGCCCTTTACCTACTGCCAGGTGACAGAAAAGGTGCACCACCTACAGGTCATTAGAAAACAGCAGCCTTACAAACCATTTCAACAATTCTAGATTTACTAAAAAATAAAACTCAAAGGCATACCCCCCCTCCAAACTCCCCCCCCCCCCCCAGTCATACAAATACATTCACATTTCTGCTTTCTGTGCTTTGTTACCATCCCCAGAGATTTGTGTCTGGCACTCTCTGAAATCTTCACAAATTTTCATAGGGGAGATTGTCAAAGTAGGTGGTCGCCAAACAAATAGTTCTTCCTTATTTTGTTTCTAAAGCCAGTTAATTTATGCAGAAAGATTTCTGAATGAGCTGCCTTTTAACAATAAATTGCTGATAAATTGTTGGCTGAATGTTTATGCTGTTCAATTTTGACTTCCATTCAGCCCCACCTTATCATCAACTGATAGGGTGAGTGAAGAACAGTACTTATATAGCAACAGTTAGATACACGAAACCCTAGCTTTTTTCTGAACAGGGTTTTCCCATTATGCAGTGTGTTGCTAGTTCAGAGAACTCTATCATGGCAGTAATCCAGAACTTTGTAACAGGGAAGAGATAGATATTGTGCACACTGCAGTATTATGCTGATAAAGCACTTAGAGAAGATACGCAATGAGTTTAAACAAGCAGAACACACACATTTCAGAGCTGAAGAACAAATATTTGGCATTCTGTGCATTACTCCAACTGACAGAATCAGTTTATCACACATTCTTGCTCCACACTCATAGCAAAAATCACATCACAATCACAACATTTAGGCTGCTCCCAACTCCTCTTTGCATATTTAATGTTGGGACTAAATAGCTCTGTTCATGCAATACCAGGAAGCAGAGGACCAAAGACTGCAAGCTGACATGTAAACAAGACAGACGACACTCTGATTTTTACAGTTAAAACATTTTAACAAACTTTTCTAAAATCAACTTACACAGGTTTTCCAGAGACATACTTAAAATACCATTACAATATCACAATTTTGTACAATGACGCAAGACACCGTTTCAACGCATCCCAAGGAGCTGCCGGCTTTTCAGCTGATAATGTTTCTCCAGTTCACCCAGAGCTTGGGCTCGCAGGTTGGCAGCATAGAGACGCTTCTTGAGATTAGGTAATTTGTTTTGTGAGGAACAGAAATGTTCCAGGCTGTCATTCGACTGAGCATTTTCTTTACTTTCCTCACCAAACTGCACCTTCTTTTTTCTTGTAGGGAAATTTGGCAACACATCATAATTGTCATCTTAAAAGACAGAAGAAAAATGCTTATCAGTACTGAAAAAATAACTTCCCAACCTCTGGTTTACTCTGTCCCCCTTGAAGTGGAAAACTTTTAAAATTAACTACAGAGGAATGTCCTGCTGCTGGTGATGGGATATTCCCAGTGTTACATCAGGCAATTTAAATGTGCGATCCCCGCTCTTTCTTTTAAATGCTCTGTGCATCAGGATACATGTACAAGAATCAAAGAAAAGGAAGTATTTCTGTAAAGGTTCATTGAAGATGCTGTGCCTTATTTCTAGCATTAAATATGTCAAAAGACTCATTAATCTCATAAGGCTGAGAAAAAGCCTCATTAAAAAGAAACCTACATCACCATTTTAGTTTTAACTGCTCCAAGAGAATGACAGTTAATGCTTTCTCAGTTTGTAAAGTTAAACTTGTGTTTCTGTTACTGTCCTGGACAAGAATGTGCTGCAGTTAGTACTGCATGCTATGGTTAAAAAAAGTTACCAAAGATCATTTCAATAAGTGGCAATTGTGAAATCAGTGGTTAACCATAGTATTTTGCAACGGAAATTAGGGTTCCATCCCAAATCCTTTCATATTCCTGGGATGCCTGTGTGTATATATATATGCAAATATTATAATGCCTTTCTCCACAATATGTAAACTCTCAGTCGGTTACAGTAATGGGATTGTATCTAGATCTTGGACACTGGTTCACTTAGAGATCACAACTACTATTCCACAGAGGAGGTGATTATAGAGCTTGTTTTCTAAAGAACCAAAACACAAGGAATTGTTTGCTGTTAGCTCTACTCGCCCAAGGGCTGTTAGCTTTACTGTTAGCTTTACTCGCCCAAGGGCTGCTCTGTGGTATAGAAAGGCAAGCTGTAGTACTGCAATCAATGAGTTGATCATGACCTGGGTTTGATCCTGACAGAAGTCGGTTTCAAGTAACTGGCTCAAGGTTGACTCAGCCTTCCATCCTTCTGAGGTAAGTAAAACAAGTACCTAGCTTCCTGGGCAAAATGTAGATGACTGGGGAAGACCATGGCAAACCACCCTGTAAACATAGTCTGCCTAGTAAACGTCATGATGTGACATCACCCCACGTGATGTCACATCACCCCATCAGTAATGTCTTGGTGCTTGCAGAGGGGGCTACCTTTATAGCTAAAGCAACATTACTTCATTATTTTATTTTGATTGTATGAAGAGGCTTAAGCAATGGAGCTAAAAAGGATGAGAAACAGAAACATGAATGTTCTGATGATCTTTGCAACAGCATCTCAAACTCCAGGTTGTTGCAACCACCCAAATAAGTGTGGAGATTTTGCTTCAATTGATTCGAGTAGGTGATTTTATAGTAGTATTTAGAGAACTGTTTTAGCCTACAAGTAGCAGGAGCCTTGCAGCCCTTTAAAAACCAACAAAGTGTTTATTGTAGAATAAGCTTTTATTGACTACGGGCCACTTCAGATGCTAGTGGCAGATGCTCATGGTGTGACCTACTATCAATCCTCAGACACTCACCTACATGTTCATTGTCCAAGACAACAGGTAGCAATTGCTATCACTCTGTGTGTAATTCACAAAAACTCATTTTGAATAAAATGGCCTTAGTCTTTAAGATGCCACTGAACTTTGGTTTTATTTACCATCTGTGAAAAACACCCTTCTTTTCTGTTCATAAATCAAAAGAACAAAGGGCTCCAATCTTACAAATGTGGTAAATCTGTAGATGCCAATGGGAGAATGTGTCCCTTTCCTAGCAGTGTTGCCAGCCTAAAATCAGTCTCTATCAAAAGAATTTAAGGAAGGTACAGCCTTCGGAAGTATCAGTCAGGAAATGTAGCCTCATATTCCAATCCCTGGACTTGCATTACAGGTTTATTGCAGCACAAACTTTTCAGAGCTATAATAGAATCAGTTGATCTAAGGTACCATAAGACTTTTTGGACACAGCTGATTAATACAACTGTCGCACAGGAATGTTTCACTACAGCTTTTGTGCAATTAATCAAAGCTAGGAAGCTTTCAGTTACAGTCCAGTGTTACAATGTCCCATGCTGTAAATAGGGTGCTATTGCAAAAAAGAAGAAGAACTAATGTGGTATAGTGTTTAGAATGTTGCACTAGGATTTAGATCCCCACTCTGATCTTGGGCCAGTCACACACTCTACACCTAACTTACCTTTTCAGGGCTGTTGTAAGGACAGAATTGAGGAGATAAAAATGTCCTTGCCAGCTGTTTTGGATCCCCATTGGTGATAAAGCATGGTATAAAGATATACATACAATGGTACAGAAATGAAACTTTTCTATAGCATGAAATGCAGGATTTTTGAACTAAAATAGCCAATACAGCTGCTCTATGTTGTCAAAGAGGTGGTTTGCCATTGCCTGCCTATCTCTGCATAGTCTGAGAGAGTTCTGAGAAAACTGACTGGCCCAAGATCACCCAGCAGGCTTCATGTGAAGGAGTAGCGAACCCAGTTCTTCAATTCTGAGTCTGCCGCTCTTAACCACTGTACGACACTGGCCCTTCTGCCATCACTATTGATGTCGATTTACCTGATGAAACAGCAAGAGTGCAACAACACTGGGATTCATAGTCAGGTTCAGTTTCATGTTACAAGGACTTATTTTATCCAAACTGATTTATAGAAGGTAGCACACCATGTGACTTCCATCAGTGAACAGATTGCCTGCTCTATCTACGTATGACTTATAGAGCTCAAATTCCAGAGAGTTACACTAGTCAGCAGAATCATTTTAGCAATGTCTTTCCTTATTTTTATTTATTTTATTTATATTTTAGATTTATAGGCCGCCTCTTCCCCGGAGGGCAATAGTAGCACAGTACAAACTAGTAAGGAGAGCCAGCATGGTATAGGGAGTCAAACTGGGACTGGGAAACCCAGGTTCAAATCCTCACTTCTCACTGAAGCTTGGCCCAGACACGTACTCAGCCCTGAGCCAGTATTTGGGTATGGAGGAGGCAATGGCAAACAACCTCCAGACATCTTTTGCCTTGAAAACCACACCTTGATCACCACCAGACAGATGTGACTTGACAGCAAAACAGAAAAAACTGGCAAAAGTACAGCAAATCCCATGCAGGTGCAAGAAGAACCATACTACTAATATGGCACTTTTAAGGAGGTTTTGGACTCCTGTTTCTTGAGCACCAACAATGTTGCATGAAAAGCTGCTCTTCAGTGACAGGTTTGCTACAAGGATCTTGCTTCAAATAAGGACAAAAGTCCACCCCGCTAGTTGGATCCCAGCTTACAAAGCAGGTAAACAGTCAAGTTGCAATGCTTTAAAGTAAACTGTGTAATACCATTAAAGACTAGCTACAGTCAAGGTAGATTATTGCCAATTTGTTTCTCATTCAATATTCCAGCATTGTTACGTTTGGCTGCAAACAGAATTTCTATCTGAAATGGCCTCCAAAACAGACAATATAGACATTGTCTAGTTCACAGAAGTCTTTTGGTTTATGCAGCCATTTGTGAGCTAAGTGGTAAATAAAACATAGTTTATTAAGGACTATCATCAAAGGTCAAATTACAGTCTACTCCAAAGGTAAAATACAAACAGTAACATACACAGGTCTAAGGTTAGAAGGGACTAGTCGATCAACAAGCTAATGTCAATGCATGACATTAGGTCTTCTGCTAAAACTTCAATACAAGTGTAATTACAACTGGACTTGGCAGCCAACAATACAGGCAAATATAAGCCAAGTTTGATGGTGTAGGATGTTCAGGTTTTTGTTTGCCAGAATCTTGATCAAGGTCACAAGATTATATTCACAGAATATGTTTTGTTTTATATGTTGTAAACATCAGAGGCCTCCTTAGTCGCTTGGCTCAGTCTACTACACAGACAGAGAGGCTTTTTACCACCCTGAAGTGACCACCACTCACTACTGGTGAAGGACCATTACCCAAACAAAGCAGGTGTTCTACCCCCTTTGTATAAGCTCTATATTAATCCCATGCTGGGCTGCTGCTAGTCTGGAATAAAAGTGGCATGGAGAGATGATAAATTCAGGAAGGCCATAAGGATATCCACAATAGGGGCAATATTACTGCGGTCAGAATTTATATGAAAGCTGAAAGATTCTGCATTCTTGGTTTAGTAGTGCTGCAGTCTCCTCCAATTTCTTCTCCTACCTGGACTATTTGTTGGAAGCCAAAGTTGATGGTCTTTCAACAGGTTGTAATTCTTCATCAAGTTTTCAGCCCTGTTTAGAATAGAGTTGATCAGTGACAGCAAAACTTCTATAACAATAGGACACTTAATTTTTAAGAACATACCTAGAAAGTTTATCTTCTGCAAGTCTCTCCCGAACACACAGCTCCCGCTCTCTCTCTGGAAGATGGAGACAAGAAACTTCAGATTGATGTTAGCATCTAGCAAGCTTTCTCCTTGATCAAAATAGACTAACAGGTATTGGGTTGAGTGGGTAGCACAGCACTGTTACGGGTGGAACTAAACACTTTCCCAAGGAAAATGCAACATATATTTCTTGTATTTTGAGAAGTCCTAAGATGCCAGGAAATAGCACTCACACAAGCCCAACCTTATTATACAATAGGCTGGAGAAATATGTCTTTTCCAGGTGACACATACAGGCATGTCATGTATGTGTGGTATTTGTGCTTAGCCACAATGGCTAAATGGGAGATGATTCAACTTAATATTTAGGTATCTGTACTGTGAAATTCCAAGGAAAATTGATACCGTTCATTCTTTGTTTTCATTAATTTATTATTCTGATAATTCAAGCTAGGTTACCAAGAAATGTACCACTTTTCCTGGGTCTGTTTAAACTCATGACACTAAAGGGATTCACAAGATACAGCCTGTCTCTGGACCCAGAACCCTCCCATGCATCCTGTTGCAAGATTAGTCCTCTTACGTTCCAATCTGTGCTCTCTCTCTTTTATTGCTCTCTCCTTCTCTTGCAGCTGTTCCTCCTTCAGTTTCAGCTCACTTAATGGAGTTCCCGAATGGTGCAGTTTTTCTACCCTTTCTTGCTCTCCTGATCTTCGCCCTCGTCTCTCCAAGTTTTTCCCTTGCTCCTCTGACACCAAGTCTGCTATCACAGGGTTCTGCAGAATTTCTTCAATTGAAGGCCGACAGTAATCCTTGAAGCAAGAAATGTTCATGATATGCAATGCTCAACTTTCACATTTAAAGGGCAGAATAGAGGATGCAAATTCTGGGATCCAAGAAATTTCACACATCCATCCATCCATCCCCTGGGCTTTAGTATGCACTAGAACTACCTGCATGGTTAAGAGCAGGTGAACTCTAATCTGGAGAACCGGGTTTGATTCCCTACTCCTCTGCATGAGTGGCAGACTCTTATCTGATTTGTTTCCTGGCTCCTACATATGAAGCATGCTGGGCGACCTTAGGCTAATCACAGTTCTCTCAGAACTCTCTCAGCCCCACCTATCTCACAAGGTGTTTGTGGTGGGAAGAGGACTTTGTAAGCCACCTTGGGTCTCCTTATAGGAGAGAAAGGCAGGGTATAAATCCAAACATTTCTCCTGTTCCAACTGCAGCCACTTGTGGCATGAAACATTGCTCTGGAAGGCCCTCAAGGTTCTCAAATAATGCATATGGAATTACAGGGGGACCTTCGAGTACAAAAATTCTGCATATCAACTAAAAGTGAAGAAGTGTGTTTGGAAGTGTATATTCTATGTGCATCTTCTTAACTTGGCCCTTCATACTTCTGAGAAGTCAGCTTTACCTTTAAGTTGAGCATCTTTGTGAGGAGATCATTCAGATGATCCGAATAACGGTATGGAATTCGTCTGAACTTTCCTTCCCTTATTTTTTCTGCCAGCTCTTTTTGGCTGAAGGCTGTAAATGGAGGCCTGGACAAAGTGAAAAGTGTTATTCAATTTAACATCAAGGAACCACTTGAAAGAGACACTGCTCAGTTCTGGAACATTATGGTACCCGACTTTTATTTCGAGAGCTTGACTGTACCAAAAAGTAGCCATCTTCAAGTACCTATCTACAGAATTGTACTTACGACAGTGCACACAACTCATATAGCAAACATCCTAGAGACCAGATGTCAGATTTCTCATTGTAGGACATGTGATTTATTTGTTCCTAAAAAAAACACACAAAAAAATCAATTTAGAATCTTAAGAGTAAATGCATAGTAATATACAAGTTAGACAGCACACCCACCATAGTAACTGGTAGTATGAAATCATGACCGCATTTTATATAGAAGCAGTTCTTCAAAAGCGCTTGTAAGTTCAAACATTCAAAAGTCATACATTTGTCAATGCAGTTAGATTTTTTTGTTAACTGCCTGCCTCTGAAGCATTGCTGCTTCTTGTTTTGCCATCAGTAGTGCTAAAGAGAAAATCTACTGTAACTGTAAGCATAGCAGCCCCAAGACAAAGGGTGAATCCCCACTGAGAAATTAAAGGTGGATGCATCCAGGTTTCAAAAGAAACAGTACCTTTTCATGACACATTCTCCCTCTCCACTCCACTGAAGACCTTGATGTCTATCAAGGATTCAACCAATTGGCTATTGGGTCGCCCCTGATTGAAAATTCATATTCTTATTTTTGTTTTTATAGTGCTATGTAGGCACATATGAACAATATTTACAAATCACTGTCTGGTAGCAACGTTATTCCGTTATTCAAGGATTCAACCAATTGGCTATTGGGTCACCCCTGATTGAAAATTCATATTCTTATTTTTGTTTTTATAGTGCTATGTAGGCACATATGAACAATATTTATACATCACTGTCTGGTAGCAACGTTATTCTGTTGCTACATAGTCACGCCCAGCACACAGCAAAAAAAAAAAGGCTGTGCATGCTCACCACACAGCCCACTGTGCTCTGATTGGTTGGAAGGCTCCAAGGGCAGGAACAATAAGATGTGTCTGTCCCATTTCTCCCCACCGAACTTGCTTCGGTGCTTGATTGGCTAAAAGGTGCACTTCAATGCAGGTTCTGAAAAAACGCGTGATGAGAGTGGAGAATGTGCACCAGAATCTTGATGAAGCCGTGTTTGGCACTTGAGCGGTGGGGAGTTCTGATTAAAAGTGTATTTATCATGTGAGTATCACACAATTAATCACCCATGGGGAATCGCCCATGAGTTAAGATTTGCTAGATTTGAGTCCAGTAGCATCTTAGAAACTGCAAGTTTTTCGGATTATGAGCTTTCAAGAGTCAAAGCTCTCTTTATCAGATACCGGAACACAGGGACGTAGGTATAGATTTCTTATGGGGTGGGTTCAGGGGGAGAGGCCACGCCCCCACCCACCCCTGGGGTCATGGCCATGTCTCCCCAAGCCCCACCCCCATCCTCAGTGCTTATAAAAGCAGCTCTCCGAGGCCAGGGATGGCAGACTCCCCCCACCCACCCCATTGGCTGGACTCCCAGCCAGCAGTCCCTTCTGCCCTCTCCTCCAGGCAGAGGTGCACCTAGGGAAAATGGAGCCCGGTGCAAAATCTGAGTTTTGCGCCTCCCCCCCACCCACCCCCCACCATAGGCAGCTGCTGTGATGCTGGAATCCACTCCCAAACAGCATCATTTTCAACAGTGTTTAAACTAGGGAGCCCAGATTCTCCTTTTAAATCCACCCTAAAGGGAGAATCTGGGGTCCCCAGTTAAAACAACATTGAAAGTGATGCTGTTTTCGCATGGATTATCCCCCACCTTGAAACAGTATCACTTTCAATGTTTAAACTGGGGAACTCAGATTCTCCCTTTAAATCCATGCCGAAGAGGGTGGATTTAAAAGGAGAATCTAGGGAAATTTGGGGGGTGCCTGCAGTCAGAGGTGCAACTGTTAAGCTAGCAGCACCAAAATTTCAGGGTATCTTTAGGAGACTCTCCTGGTGATACCATCCAGGTTTGGTGAAGTTTGGTTCAGGGGGTCCAAAGTTATGGACCGTCAAAGGTATAGCCCCCATCTCCTATTAGCTACAATGGGGGATGGAGCACCCCCTTTGGGAGTCCATAACTTTGGACCCCCTAAACCAAACCTCACCAAACTTGTGTGGTATCATCAGGAGAGTTCCCCCAAAAATCCCTGAAATTTTGGTGCTGCTAGCTTAAAACCTGTGCTCCCTGCAGGCCAAAAACTGAAAAAACACTTTAAAATACCAAAAACCCACAAATGGGGAGCAGAGCATTGGACTTGTAATGGGCGGGGTTTAAACCCAGGAAACCCCCCCCCCCCCTTACCAGAACAGGTTGAGATTTGTTTCCCTTGGAAGGGGAAAGAGAAACTGACTCTTGGTCAAATTTAAGAAACACTGCCAATGCTTAAAAACATACCAATAGCTTAATAAAACAGCAATAGAGCCGGTATGGTATAATTAATAGAGATTGGGATTAGGAAGAACCATTTAGAAATATCCTTTTGCCATGAAGCTCATTGAGTGACCTTGGACAAATATCAGCTTCAGCTACCTCACAGGACTGTTGAAAGGATAATGCAGAAACCACCATGTTTGCCACCCCTACTAATTTGAAAGAATGATGATGGAATAAAACGCAACTGAGACAGATACTTACTGGAGACATGTAGTAGGGTGTACCAACAAATGTTTTTGCAAAACTGGTGTCATGGTTTAATATTCTGGCTAGTCCAAAGTCTCCAAGTTTCACATTTTTCTTGTGATCAAGGAAAATATTAGCTGGTTTTAGGTCCCGATGTAGAATAGTACGACCACTGTTACTCCGCCTGTGACATTCCTTCAAAGCTAAGGCCAATTGCATGAGAACTCGAAGAACAAAGTTTTCATCTAAATAATGTCTTTGAAAAGAGAATTGAGTGGATTAATTTCAGTACTTGAAGCCAAAGTCTATTCTACGGAACTCAAACTATTTTCCAAATTCCCATTATTCTAGCGACATCACGAAACAGAACTGAGTATGGGGCTATGCACAGCGAAACAGGCTCAACCTTCTACTACTGGGTATACCAAGGCTAAAGAGAAGTTTTTATTAAGAAAAATGTATGCTGCTTCTCCAGAAATCTGCCTGAGTCAGCTTAGGAAAGAAAAATAATAAACAAAATATTCAAGATATTAAAATCCAGAATTCAAAACCCAGCCCAGAATAAAAACATAGACCATTAAGACAGACACTCCATAGTTTTAAATAATAGTTTTTAGACTAAAATAGGGCTTCAAACAAGTCAATCCCTTGACTGTCTTAGATAACAGAATTGTTTTGATGTTGTGCTTGTAAGAAAGCAATGTAGGTACTAGGCGAGCCTCTAGGGAACAGTCAGCAATACATCAGCATGGTGCCACTACTGGAAAAGACTCTCCTCTGGTTGCTATGTACCTTGTCTGTGAAGACAGGGACATAAACAGCAGGACTTGTGAGGCCAATTTGGAATTGCAGAGTTGGAAGGGACCATATAGGCCATCTAATCCAACCCCCTGCTCAATGTAGGATCCACCTAAGCATCCTGGACAAGTATTCACCCAACTACTGCTTGAACACTGCCAGTGAGGGGGACAACATACTGGTGTCCAAATATACCCTTTCAATATTCTTCTATGAAGAGAATGGTCGTTGTTCATTCTTAGGGAGTAAAGCAAAACACTGTGCTCAAAAAAAATTTTTTCTGTGAAGCCAAACTTGCTCTCACCTCTCAATACTAAGCCTGGCAAGAATCCTGCTGGAATAGCCAGCATGAAGGTCTACTGGCAGATTGCAGAGAGCTGCACTTTACCCTCTAGGTGCAGCTACAGTATTCAAGCACTCCATCAGCACATGCCTATAGACTTTTTTCTAGTTAAAAACATAGCACTAGTAGTTTAATTGCATTCTAGCATCTTTGATCCTTAATCGGGAAATCTCCCCAAGCTTGAGGCCTACATATTTTTAATAAACGGAATATGCAATATCAAAACAAAGGAATTCTTACTTAACAAGATATCATTAATAAATGGAATATGTAATACTAAAACAGAATTGCTGCTTAACTATTTTGTTTCATATAAAGATGTTAGTTCAGTCAGTTGGGATACAGAAGTGAGAAAATTGTATGCTTCTGAATTTGAATATAGTCCGAAACAAATATGATAATGATCATTCATTTTTATGCACCATCTTTGTCAAAAGCATTATTGAACATAGTATTTTGATACAAGAGCATTTATGCCAAAATGTATTTTACTTTCAAATGGATGGGGAAAGCAGGACTAAGTAGGCACTAGGATCCAGGCAGAGCAGTCTACAACAAAGAAGGTCTGGCAGCTTTGTGCTATGATGGAGGAATATGCAGTCTACTAAAATCTTTATGTGAAATACAGTATGAATATAAAGAAATAAAGTGCTGAGAGCTACAGCATTTTGACCATTTAACAATTCTAAATTGAGAGGCCTACTATCAGAATATCAAAGGTGAACAATAAGCAATATTACTAAGGCAGAGTAAATGCTATTGGAGTCAAAGATGCAATGCAAGGACATTCCTTGTTCGGTTTTGTGCTTTTAATATTCACATTTAACAGTAATGCATATACCATGCTGTTAACAGCCCCTTGTCTCATTGGCCTTTTTGGCTATCAAATGCAGATAAAGGCACAGCACTGGCAAGTGTCAAGGTGAAGACCTGCTGCATTTCCTCATGCTGTTTTGCTGCAATAGTTAACAATACATGGATATTGTCAGCCTGAAGAAGACAGGATATAAAAATGTATAGCTATTTACAAAGGTTGGTTCTACACTAAGCACATGTAGTAGTTATGGTATGTACAATGAAGGCAACCAGAAGCTCCAGTCCAGACAAAGTTGGCATCAGTATACTGTTCTCTAATCCTTTCCCTGCTTTGGTTCAGGTTTTTTTCCCAGGACCTGATTTTTTTCTTGAGTTTTGGGTAAGATGTACAATCACTACGTTGTGCTACTGTTCTGCCATGTTCTCAGAACAATGTGCATTTGGACAGACTGACAGAAAGACCTCAGTTGTTAGCCTCTGAACGGCTCACTGCAGGCACCATTTTCTCCTAAGTTTTGTTGGTGCTATCATACCACTGAGAACTGCCTGCACTTCTCCTACTATCATTAGGCAGTATTTTTGGTGTCATGATGTAGCAGCAAACGAGTTGGCTCAAATGAGGAAAAAAATGGAGGTTAGCTTCAACAATATCTGTGAACAAAACAAGAAGCAGATTCATGACCTTAATGCAACAGAACCTCTGTGTGGGCAGGAAAATCTGAGAGGTAAATTATTTTGGTATCTACTTATGTGGATCTTCCACTGTAATTCTATATGATGCCAACACTGGAATAGCAATAACTTGTTTGCTGGGAACTACCCCAGTGTGAAATCACGTGAAGTTGAACTTGCCAGAATGTGTATACCTGGTGAAAATCTGTAGGTACTAAAGTAGTAGTAAATACCGTTAATATAATAATGTAAAACAGCCTTATTTTTTCACTCTTAATATTTCATTGCTCATTGGATGAATTATATTTTCTGTAGTTCAGCATTATAGATCTGTTAAATCCAGTTTATGAAATGTTTCACTGTTTCACTGGTCTTTATATTGTGTAAGCCAGTTTTACTGCATTATCCATAAGCACAAAACTGTTTTTAGAATTCTAACCAAATCTTAATGAGAAAAGGAAACAAAATAAAGTAAATAACAAGTTATAAATTAATCACTAAGAATGCTAAGAAGAGATTTAGCTTAGACCGTTTGGCAAATAATGGCAAAATAATTCAAAGAGGTTTTACATGCCTTTCTTTGGTACACTTAGCTATCAGTGTAGCCAAGTCTCCTCCTTCACAGTATTCCATTACTATATAAAGAGTTGTGTTTGTTCTGTCAATTATGCGATCATAATAGCGGACAATGTTTGGGTGTTTAAGCTCACGCAGTAAGTTCACTTCAGAAACAAGCATTTGTTTCTCCGATTCTGTCATAGACCCATAGTCAAGTTCTTTCCAAACTAACACCTGAAAAAAGTAAAATAAGCCATCTCAATTTGGTAGATGTATTAAGAACTTTTGTGTAATTGCACAGTAACTTCCCCTAACACACACTTCCAGAATTAATCTCAAACAAGACAATTTCTAAATCAGAAATTCTGCACTGTATAGCTCCAGAACCTCTAAGAGTAAATTAATCTGGGTTTCACGCACCTCCTAGAATATAAGAAGAAGAGTTGGATTTATACCCCCCTTTCTCTCCTGCAAGGAGACTCAAAGGGGCTTACACACTCCTTTCCCTTCCCCCCTCACAACAAACACCCTGTGAGGTGGGTGGGGCTGAGAGAGCTCAGAAGAACTGTGACTAGCCCAAGGTCATCCAGCTGGCGTGTGTTGGAGTGCACAGGCTAACCTGAATTCCCCAGATAAACCTCCACAGCTCAGGCGGCAGAGCAGGGAATCAAACCCAGTACCTCCATCTTAGAGTACACCTGCTCTTAACCACTACGCCACTGCTGCAAGGTGTTGCAGACTCTACAGTTGCTGGTACAGAATCCAACACAGCGAAGACACTGGAACATTTGTTACCTCCTCACAATATCTGAGAGAGCAACTCTGTCTCATCGTGCAGAGGGTGAGAAGAAAAGTAGAAATAGGACCAACAGTAACAACTGATAAGCATGGGAGGAGGGAACACAAACAGCCTTTTGAACAGTATCTCATTTGAGTTGTTTTTATCCTCCAAGGATAACATATTCTTTAACTGCCAGTGGTCTGTTAGAATAAGAGATATTAAGACAGAAGCCAAGACTCATATGCTTTGTGTTTAAAAAGTTTCCCATTCAAACAAGCAGAAGATTGGCTTATCCAAAGGAGAATAAAAGAAAAGCAGGTGTGAGGTACACTCAGCTTGTGTTCAAAGACCAGTCTCTGGTAATGAAGACAGACTCTGGAGCCAAATTAAATCCCATGTAGTTCAGAAGTTAGGGCCAAATTCACACATATACCTTTAACTACCATAAGCTCTCCTGAGTCAAAGCTCAGTGCACCAAATGCCTAAAACGCCCATCCATAGAGTAGAAGCTGATGCACGTTGCTTGACCTATATAGGATAGCTGCTTTGGAGGGACACTTTGTGTGTATGGGGAACTTAGAATGAAAGCGTATACTAAAAAAAAAACATGTTAAGCCTTTAAGGTGCCAATGGACACCCGTTTAGTTTTGTTACAACAGACAAATGTAATGAAACCTCTGAAACAGTTCAGCCAGGAAACTCCAGTGTGCATATATTGCATGTCTGAATGGAGTGGTGGCCACTAGTTGGCCACGCAGAACTCGGTTTCGAGATCTCGCACACGTGGTCCATGCATCCCTGATGCCCTGGGGGCCACCAAACATACTTCTACGCCACTTACCCTGCCGTCCGCCTTCCGACGCACTTTCTGACATCGACCGTAAGAACCAGTGCCTATGGCGAAGAGCACCTCGTAATCCTCGGGGCGACTCGGCATCCCCAGTCCTCAACAACAAAGCCCCCCTAGTGAAGTAAACACAGAACGCCCCTTCCATCCGCCGCACAAACGTTTAAATGAGCCGCGCCTGCAGCTGATTCGCTGGTCATCGAGGCCACGCCGTTGCACGCCTTTGCGCTTTCTGATTGGTCCTTCTAGACATCTGCCGACAGCGCCCCCTTCAAGGCGTGATGCTTCCTTGCACGCGCCGTACTCAGGAGCCAGGGGCGACGGTTAACGATCAACGGCTGTTTCGGCCCGCCGCTAGGCAACCGTCGATCCTGGCTCCTGAGGGCAGCGCGTGCGAGGGAGCGCCACGCCCTGAAGGGGACGCTGACAGCATATGTTTGTCAAAAGTGTGTCGTAGTGGGAAGTCAGGCAATATACGCCTGTAGGGTCTCCATTCTGCGGCATGGGTGTCCTCGGCATCCGTGTAGCCAGCTTCCAATTGAGCTACCCCGGCATGTTTAGACGGTTCCTTTCTGCTTGATCCCTGCTGACCGTGATATTGTTGAAATAGTTCTCTGGGGTTGTTTTCAAACAGCGACAAGAACGTTACTGGGTACTGGCGGGTGGAACGAATCCGTGCCCAGGGTCAGTGTTCACGACACAAAAGAGAGCATCTCTGACACAGACCTTGCTTTTAGTGGGGAAAACAACCGTGTGACGAAATAGCCTCTAAACCCGCGTTCCCCACTTATGCTTTATTTTCTGTTTAATTCCATTACTTTTGCCCTGCCCACGGTGGCCGACCAACGGAACCCAACGTCTTTTTAAAATCCCACCGAGGCTCTGGCTCTGTGGCGGAGACAGCGAAAACGTCTTATTTACTTGACGCTGTGGTTGACTCCCCCTGTTGACGGGGAGGTCTCAGTCTTGACTGGGGATGCTCGTGGCTGAGTGCAGGATGCTGGCGGGCTCCTTTCGGTATTCGGGGCCAGCCTCCCTAACCTCTCCCTCCGGCATTTTGCAGATTAAAACAGAAACAGTTCTCTGCAACTTCGGGCTTCACGATCTGAGCCCTATAACTCCTGCCTGTATACTCCCCACCACCCGAAAAGCTTGTCTCTGCACAGGCTTCTGATGAAGGTGTGACTAATCTTGTTTAACAGATCGTTGAATTTCATAATGGGCACGATTGGAATTATTAAACTGCTGCAAATCACGGGCTGGATCAGTGGGTGTGGGAAGCTGGAGAAAAAAAGAGCCCATAGGTGCATGCTAGTCGCCCTGAGCCTGACTCAGGGGAAACTTGCACGGGGCATAGTCAGTCAAAAGTCACAATTATGCCCCTATTCAGATATTTAATGTCTAAAATCCAGGGCGAACAGGCTGAAAGCTGAAGAAATCTGCACTTTTCATTTTTTTAGAAAGCTTCCACAATCTCACTCACCCCAGCTTTATTACCCGAACAGTAACTGCCCCTATAAACTAGGGAGCTGTAATGCCAGCATTACTAATGTTGGTATGTGGAATGGTCTGGTTGTCTCAGATACTAAGCAGAGCACTACTTTTTTGAGACACCACCAAGGAAGACTCTGCAGAGGAAAGAATTGGCTAACCACCTCTGCTTCGCTTGCCCCTTGCTGTGGTTGTTGTAAGTCAGTTGCCACTTGATGGCATATACCAGTATACATATATTCCTGCTTTATTGCACTCTTTGTCCTATGTATTAGACTGTTTTTATTGCACAGCTGTCCAGTTGTATACCATAATCCTGTTTTATTTGTTTGTTGTACTACACTATCATTTTTGAATTCTTTTCAAGTTGTTTTAACTACTGTACGTGTTGTACTGTCTTTATTACATTGCATTTTAATTCTGTAATCCACGTGAAGTCTCAGTGACAAAACTGGATTATAAATGAAGGAAGGAAAGAAATACAACCCTGAAGTGTGAAGGATTAAACAACACATCATGCTGCAGTTTCCTGATTAGAACTCCAGATGTGGCGGAAGGTTATCCAGACTGAAGCCACTAGGAAAGGTGGACATTCTTGCTGCTTTCCATCCCGGGGGCGGGGAGTGGGAGTAACTTCTTCCCCAATGCATGCCATCTGTAAAGACTGGTTAATTTTCGGGGTAGTAGCCACCACCCAAAAAGAAACCAAAAAGTAGATTCTGAAAGGATCAGCACTGTGTTAATAGAATTCCCCTCACTCAATATTTTTCTATTTCACCCTTGTCTCAAACAGGGAAATCCAGATATCATTATGTTTTGGATTGCATGTCGTAAATTATCTTACAACTTAATCTTAAGTATTACTATTAGAAAGCAAACAAAAATTAAAGGTGGTATTGGTCCCTGAAAAGAAGTTCCCACATAACAATAATGCTTTTTTGTTGAGACAAAATAGGTGGATGACATGATAAAGGACTGTCTCACCTCTTATTCCCTTTGATCTTAACGGTGGCTACCGTTTCCACCTGGAATGCTGGTTTCCCTGCTCTGGAAATTCCGCAGCCCTGGCCTAGTAAGGAAAACTGGCTGTGGTCCAGTGGGGGAGGGAAAAGTGAACCAGTGATGCAGTAGGACTGGGAGACCTCGATTCACCCTTGGCCCTGAAGCTTTCTGGGTGGCCTTGTGCCTGCCACTCTCTTTCAGCCTCACCTTTCTCACGTTGTTGTGAGGATACAGTTATGGAGAGAGAGGCTGCTCCCACATAAACTGCAGCTGAGCTGTTGGGGAGCATCCATGCTACATTGCCCCCTATACATCCACTTTCCATATTTTCCCCCATTTTGCCTCAGCATTTTCCAGACTTGATTTGGTATGATCTTTTTGAAAAGATCACAGTAAAAGCATGAGTGTATGCCATGTGGACAAGAAGGTACACATTTGATATAGTACTTTCACGGTTTAAAGTGCTTCACATACTTTCATTCATTCATTCATTCATTTTTAGATTTATACCCTGCTTATCCCCATAGGGCTCAGGGTGGCAAACAACATAATATAACAGTATACATTAAATAGAATACAAACTTGTAAAATAACATACACAAAACTAAAATAAAAAAGTTTCAGATGGCGACTTAACACATCAAACCTAGCATTAGTCAGTTACAACAACAGCAGTACTATATCAATACATTAACAATTCAATACATTAGCAATATATCAACAATACAGCAACAATAAATCAATATCTCAGCACAGTATATGAATATATGCAGTTGTGAATCTTAGCTTTCTAGGAAGTAGGAGTGAAACAAACAAATATTTTTTAAAATTCATTTTTGAGTTTTGGCGCCCCCTGCAGGCGTGCGTCCGGTGTGACGCACACCCGCCATCCCCTGGTGGCTATGCCACTGGTAGGAATTGAACGGTAGAGACAATGCTGGAATGCAGTAGTCTGTCAACAACATCATTGGGATTACCTGTTTAAAGTGAGTGAATAAGTAGGGCTGCCAAGAGCTTGGAGAAAAAAAATATCCTAGTCCTTTAAAGATGCTTAATGTGAATGTCTGGAAATGGTATAGAAGTAAATAACATCCCATTAAGCTTCTATTAAAAGGACAGGGCATTCTTTTATGCAAGCAGGTGGCAACCCTATGGACGATTGATCTATATTCTAGATCTGTGTGGAAGCAACCATACCCTCCATCAGCCCCCAGTCTCTAATCTCACATAGAGCAGGAAATGTACTGAATATATGAGTGATCTGAAATGTGAACCTTTTCAACAAGAGAGGCTTCCCACATAGTGGGCCAAATTCTGTTGACGTGTGCTATTCCTGTTACATCCCAAAGCCCTTCAGGGTCAATCCTGCTCAAGCTTGACAGGAGTGAACACTTTGTTGCTCTATATGCAATTGCCAAGCCTCTTTCAGCCCTAATAGCTTAGGATTTTCCCCTTCATTGTGTATGATTATTGGTCTTGGAATCCATTAAAGCTGCTCCAGCCCCATTTTCACCCCCATCATCCCATTGGCTTTAAGTCCTTTTCCATCTATTAGCCTTCTACATAAATCCTCAGAGCAGGAATTGTTTTATTTCCTTTCTTTAAATAACTATGTTTAAATTACAAAATATTTTGAAAGCCCTGTGGAAGTCTTATTCATGTTGGAGGAAGAAAACATGGATTGGATGATAATTTTCTGCAGTGATCCTGTTTACTATAATTTTACTCTAATCCATGACAGAAAATGAAGATCAGAATTCATTGGTTCCTTTCAAGAGATCAGAGAAATTTACTGAGCTTTCCTATAGCTGTTTCAAAGCATTCAACAAGAATAAACCTTGTCAAGTAAGAAGATGTGAAGTGAATGTTAGATTTTTGCAATGGTCTTATAGTGATTTTATTCAGAATTTCTAAAATGGAATGGTTTGGGAGATTACAAAATTAGTACATCAAATATAAATTAAAAGTGTTTTGTCTGAATGAAAACTTGTTTGGAGACCAACTATATAAATAAAAGAATACTAACTGGACTACAATGATCTTATTTATTTCTTTTTTTAGGTTGTGTAACAATGATAGTTCTGGATATTGTCTACAATTGTAATCCCATAGGAATTTTAAAGAATATTTTGAAGGGGGGGACGACATTATGGTCTGCCAAGACATTTTGTACTGCCATTTGGAAACAGTCCCTAAAGATCAATCAGTGAATTCCAATTATTCTGAAGGAATCAATGGATTCCATTAGTCATTCTTGGCCACTCACACTCGTGTTCATCTGAATAGTTAAATAGTTCCATCCCACTGGCTTCAACAAAACCAAAGTGATTTAAACCGTAGTTCCATAGATTGATTTGTAGATTTGATTATCTGACATTTTACTAGCTATGAAAATTAAGTTGGTTGCAATGATATAAAATGACCACTGGGTGGCACTTTGTCTCCATTTCTAGGATTAAATTAGGCAAGGACAGCCAGCTCTTGCAGCACTTTCAGTACTGAAACATTTAATGGGGCATAAACTCTCATATATCAGATGCCTGAAGCTGGTAGATATATGTGTATGTTTAAAGAAGTGCAGAGAAAATAACAGTTTGGTATCAAAACCGTAAACAAAAGTGCACTGATTGATTCACGCATCTTCCTTGAATCTGAAGAGAAAAGTTGGGAAAGAAATGTTTTGCATAAATAAATTCGGATTAGTCAGATTAGTGGAACCCATTACAACAGCAATCATGAGTGATACTGATAAAACTCTTTCTAGCCATCCTACGATAACACTATGCTGGTCATTAATAAATAATGAACTAGACAGGAAATTGACAACTGGACAGGGGAAAAGTAACCTGCCCTTTTATTAGAGATTTACTGAATGGAAATAGTTTCCATGGCATGAAGGTAAATAGCATTTTCTGGTAAGTGCTTGCAAATTAAACTTACATTAAAGGGATCTTTTTGGGGACCAGTTTAAAAATTGGCAATTCTATAAGGACAAAAAAGGAAGAATTGTGTAGCTCACAGTTTGTTATTCTCCTGTCACACTGTAGTTGTTTTTTTAATTACTTTTTAACATTTTGTAGGCATATAAGTGGTCCAAACTGAAATACTGATGATGATTAGTGGTTTTTTAAATGTATTTTTCAAAACATAAATGTTCTATCATGTTTGCTGTTAATTCCATTTTCAATGTAACAGTTTGGAGAGTGTAGGGAGAGTGAAATTAGCAAAAAAAAGAGCAGCTGCATATAATTGCCAACCTCAAGGTGGGGTCTGGATTTCTCCCAGGATTACAATTTATCTCCAGAATCAGTTTCCCTGGAGGAAATGGCAGCTTGGAAGGTGAACTGTGTGGCATCACATCCCCACCACTCCTTCCCTCCCCAGACTCCATCCTTCCCAGGCACCAAATACTTCCAAATCTCCAGAAATTTCCCAAGGTGGAGATGGCAAGCCTGGCTCTATGTGCCATTCTAGACAAGGGTTGTCACCTCATATCAACAAGTTTTTCAGAAAATGTGGAAGTATTTCCAAATTGTAGCCTTGAACTCATCACTCAGAAAATTGTGCATATTCTGGTCTAGAACATCTTGGATTCATCTGCTCTTCTAGACAACTCCCCTTTCCACGTGGCCCTTACTACTGTTGGTGGAAAGTACTGCCAAGTGACAACTGATGTATGGTGACCCAACAGGATTTTCAAGCCAAGAGACATTCAGAGGTGGTTTACCATTGCCTGCCCTTAACACAAGCCAGGATTTACCAGAATGTCTGAATTAGCAAAAGTGCTTGTTCTCCAGCCCTGAATCAGAAACCATGTTGATTTCAAGAAGCTGAACTCCATAATAAGCATCTTTTACATTGCAGTTTGGTTTATGTTAAAAGATATGGAACTGGGATTTTGTTATTTTATTTTAGAAGACCTGCTATGATTAAATAAAAACCCACCTTCAATCTTATTTGGGAAAGCTCTGTTGAATACACTTGGATGTTCTGAGAAAACTTGTGCAGGATTGTGCTATATTTATATCTAAATCCATTACCTACTAGTGTGATCCAAGTGTGGCCTGGAAGCCAAGTTTTGCCAGATTAAGGCATTTGTGGATCAGTTATGATAAAGTTATGTGTCCATTTTGAGTCAACTTTAAAAAACCCATTAACATTAACATGTGAGGCTTGACATTGTAATTCCTTTGCTCATTATTTTTTCTGTCAGACCAGAGGTCACATATGTAAGTTTGCCACCTGAACAGAAGAAAAGTGTCTTGTCACTTTTTTTAATGAGAAGAAATAGATAGTGGAAGATTTTCATGACATGGAGGTAAATAAGCCCTTCAGGGATAGGGCAGTCTGTTATATGACGACAATGATGATGATGATGATGATGATGTCACATGATAACTGTTTATAGATTAAAGTAAGATTAAAAGGTCAGCTAAATGAACCAGTTAGCAACACTAAACATACATGGGCAGAAATCCTAAATACTCTGTCTTGGGCGGGCAGGACAGGAGATATTGACTTCCAGAAACTCTTTATGTTGAAACACTATTGCATGATCACAACAATCTGTTCTGGACTTTCTAAACATAGCCTCTTTTAAAATTCACAAAGGGCAACACAACATTCATATTATCTTTGCAGCTGTTACAAGTGACTGAATGATAAAGCAAAGAATGGCTCTTTTGGTGCAGCTTAATGAGAGAGAAAGCTGAATGACTCATCAGCAATTCTGGTTATAATGACCTTACAGTAAGGATCCTTTTACATTATTAGGTGCACGAATAGGTAATGATGAAGACAATACTTAAAATATCTTGGTTTCAAACTTCTCCTATGCAGCACAGTCCTAAAACTAATGGGTAGCCCAATCCAGAGCCTTGGGATGACCAAGGATGGTGCTGCTGCAGTTCCACCATGCTGCCTTCACTTTTGGGCAGTGTGGGGAAGCAAAAAACAAACAACCCCCCTCCCCCTGCACCCTCTGCAGAAAGCACATCATTGGACTCCATGGACTTCCACTCCCAAAGGGATGGTGTAAGTCACAGGCCCAGGCCACGGTGTACCTGGAGGGAAAACCAAGGTGAAAGCCAATTAAAATTTGCTCTGTCCCTGGCCACATCTCCAGAATGCCCCTGCTATGCTGTTTGGGTCTCTGGCAATGCAGGAATACTGACTTAGCACTTTATGCCATTTCCAGGTGTTTCAGAGGGCTGCAGTGGCTGGCCACTGGCAGATTTTCTCCTCTGCCAGGGTAGGTGCCCAGGAAGGGCAAATCTGCTAGTACAGCCCTATACCTCCTCCATATTGGGCCATAAGTATAACGGAACTCTGCCAACTGACTTTATGCCTAGTAATTGTGCTTAGTTAGGATTGTCACTTTTGACTTATAAAAAGGTGACAGAATGTCACTAAGTCCTCCAAGTTGTTTACCTCCATTTTTATTTAAATCTGGTTACTGAAATGTCAGCTTTAAAAACTAGTCATTATTAAAGTGTAAGTTTTAAACTTATTTTCTCAGGATGAAGTCATGTGCTTGGCAGGACTGCCAGTTTTTCAAACCACCAAAAGCTACCCTTTTGGACAACAGATGAATATATAAATGTTAGTGAGCAGTGATGTTTAGCACCATGCTTTGAAAAGCATCATGTGCTGATGTTCTTCATGCTGCAGTTAAATGTATAAGAGCAGGATTAGCTGTTTTCCCCTCCTCCTGGCAACCCTAATGTTACACAATATACCTATTGGAGTAAAGTACATACAGAGCAATATATGCACATGCAATTAAACAATGTCACCCACAATTCCTGCTTAGAAGGGTTGTTTGATATAGGGATTTCTTTATGCATTAAGCCAACAGGAGTGTGTTGTGTGTTGGGGTGGAAGTCTAATAGGGGAGGATAATTTTTTTAAAGTTTATATTCAAAGCAGTCTAATTTTCAGCTCTTTGAAGCCTATCAAAACCTATAATTCATAAAGAAGGAAGGAAGGAAGAGTTATGGATATACTATACTGAAAAGGCTCAAAAACAGCTTTTAGAAATAACATAATAAAATGGTTATGAACAGGCCCAGAAAGGCAAACAAGGCAGCCATTTTTCTAACAATCAGTATGCCAGTATTATATGCTTATTCACTGGCCCGTTTTGTTCCTTCTCACCCTCTTTATTGTTTCAAGGTACAATCATCTGACCCTGCTCAAAGGTTCCCAAGCAACACATGCAGTAAAATAATCCTATGTAAACTAGTGGAGTCAGTTTAAATAAAAAAAGGTTTTGCAACCAGATACTTGTTTAGAAACAACAGTAGGTTAACAATAACATCTGCTTCCTTAGATGTGCAGTCCCTGCTACCTCCAGCCTCAGTCTGTTGATTTGAAGGTCAGAACAGAAGCTATATACATGCAACTCTGCTTGTGCAGGGTGGGTTCCTAGTTTCTCAGAAACTCTGTGTGCATACAGCTCTTATTCTGACTTCCTGTTGAACACGAGGAAATCAGGATCCCAAGCAGCACATGGAATCAATGTTGATGTGACTGTCTGTGAAATAAGCATATGAAGTTCAGACCACTGATCCAGATAGCTCAGTACTCTTGACACAGACTGGCGATTGCCCTGTAGTATTTCCAGCAGAAAAAACAGTCTTTTCCAGCTAAAGTTACCATCTACAGGTGGGACTGGAGAGCTCCTGGAATCAATCTACTCTCCAGACCACACATCAGTAAGAACACTCCTAAGTATCGCTGCTAGTAGAGGAATGCAAGTTTAACACCTTGTTGTAAAGGCTGCATTCTTGCATGGAGAACAAGAGAAGGACAACTACATGGAGCAGCCTCCTGGTTTCAGTCAGAAAAGCGAAGAGAGGCTTGTATGTTTCTTTTTAAATTCATACCATCAATATTTATTACAGTCATAGACCAAAAGGTATCAAATATAAAATATAAGATCCACAACATACATTTCCAGACCAAATATACAAAATAAAATTGAGGTGATCAATTACCAGAAACTGATTGTTTAAACCCTAATGTAAGCTCAGATTAAAAACTAGAAAATATTTAAACAAGGTATAAGTTAGAAATCTAGTCTACATACCCTTATTGCCCTACTTGTCCACACCTTTTAATAACATATGCGCTGAATTTTGCCACCACTCCGGTAATATTAGGATTAGCATCTTCTAGTAGTCTTTTCATGGCGCATTCCTCAGGGCCAAGAAAAATTGTTGTTGGAGAGGCTTGTATGCAAACTACAGATTAGTATCTATGGGCTCAAACAATCAGCTAAAGCTTGGAACACAAAACTGAATGAGACGTTATTTCAAGCAACCTTCTAAGAAGCAAACACAATCCTTGATTATACACCAAACACAAAAATGGCAACTGGAATAATATACTTGCTTATGTTGATGACCTGATTGTAGCATATGAAAATCTAGATTACAAGAAATAGTGAATCATCTGAACAAAAATTGAAATCAAGCAACTATATGACAACACACATTACCTAGACATCCAAGTACAGAGGGAAGTTTTCTCATCAACCAAGAGCGAAAGATTAAAGAACTGATAAAATTCCTGAGCATGAAAGAAGCCAATTCAGTACCAACTCCCATGGAAGTGAGCTATATAAAGCAACAAGACAACACCCAAGAGCTACCTGCAAACAATTGGGTAAGCTACTTTACATTAGCACACTGGGTAGACCAGACATTAGCTCAGCAATAGAAAGAAAGACTATGTAGAAAGACTGCATCACCTAATAAAAAAGATTGGAACGCAATGAAGAGACTTGTGAGGTAACTGAAGGGCACTGCTCTCTATATGTTTAATTTGCCAGCCAATGAAAGCCCTAAACTGGTGGCATAAATAGACGCAGAGTGGGAAGTAGAAGATAGGAAAGGAAAAGAATCCACCAATGGTCACTTTTTTTCTGTGGCGCAGGAGCCATAAGCTAGACAAGTGAGAAAGAGGACATAATAGCATTATCCAGCACAGAAGCTGAACAGGTTTCAGCAGCACAGGGTTGTCAAGAACTACAGTGGCTAGGCCAGCTACTGACGGACGTAGGGATAGATGTATCACAGCTCACAGAAGGATATGAGGGTAATCAAACCTGTATATTTCTGTTTAAGCAAGAAGATATAAACGTGAGCACCAAACACACAGACTTAAATTATCTCCTGGTAAGAAAAGTTATCAAGGGAATGTACTATCCAAGAGGAGAAATGATCGTAGAAATTCTTACCAAGCCGTTCCCTAGAATTTGATTTGACGATCTAAGAAAGAAGATGAATCTGATAGACTGAGTCAGGTGGCATTGAGAGGAGATGTTAGAGGTGAAGGACTTTGCACTGTCTCTTAACCTCAGACTTCAGAGGACTTAACTAGTAAGTCAGTGAGATGGGGTGGGGTTCAAGACTCTAGGCATCTTCTCTCTGCTGCTCTTGATAAAGAAACTTTAATGCATATATTGCTACTATCAGGGAATCTTCCTTTTACACTCCCCCACCAATTCTCCACCTTGCAACCATGAGAGCAGTTCTGTATCACCCTCTATCCTAGTTGGACTAGATTAGGAAACTATGGCCATTTATGCTCTAGTGATATGATTCGCATTGAGTGTACATTCTCTTTGGGTTGAATTGTCTGTAATGCATGTTTTCCCTCTCTCAAACTCATCGCATTTCAGATAAGAGTATCTCCACAGTTTCTGAAACCTCTGAAAGAATTATTTTTTCCTCTCTTTTCACAAGGAAAGCAAAGGGACACGGTATGCAATTGGCTTGCTTTGAATTTTCTTACTCTTCCCTGCCTTCCTTCATCTACTCAACAGCAGTTCTTTGCAGAAGTTGTTAATGCTAGATAGTAGACTACTGTGAGTTTTCATTTTGATTTTGTTTATTGTATATTATTTAAATGCCAATAAAGAACGATGAAGAAGATGAAGAAAAAAATGTTTTAACACTACTGATCTATTGCTGGAGCAACAGACCATGAAATCTATATGAAATATACATGGTCGAGCAAAATAACACTAGACCCAAGACGGCACTTACGCACACACACGTAAAAGGCAGCAGAGAGCAACCTCCCCAGCTGGAGGTTGCGCAGAGAGAACTGGTGGGTAAAATGGCAACTTGGCTCAGCTGGTGACACTTTGCAGCAGGAGAATCCTGTTTAAACAAAATACTTGGGGAAAGCCACTGCAAAGCTGATGACCGGGGTGGGGGGGGCACTGCATGCATAAATAGGCTATATTTATACTCACCAAAAATGGAGTTCCTACAATCAGTGGAATATATTAGTTTGACTAGATGAAAGGCTCATTTTGTCCATGGAACACACAGACTGGTTAGGTTTTGCTGGGCACAATAGCCTTTGTACATTCTGCTAAAATATCAGACCCAGAATCTAACAGGTTGAGGGACCCAGATTTTGAATCCAACAGCTGGGGCTTAAACCTTCTGCATATCAAGCAGATGCTCCACCCACTGAGCCACGCCCCCTCCCTCTGTTACTATCTGCATGTTCCAAATTTCTCATGCACGTCCCAGTTTAGAGTAAGGCTATGTGGGGATGGGAGAGAGGATTTAATCCTCAGTTGCAACTGGGCTCCCTGCCCTGAAAGAGGAAAAAAAAAAGCATTTGAAAAGGGAAAAGACCTGTCCTTTTAAAAGCTGTCTTTTTCATTTACAATGCCAATAATAGCCTGCAGAGTCCAGTTTCAATTAGGGAAAGAGAACAGGGATCATTGGGTTAATTTTCCTCTTCCTCTGTGGCTACACACAGACACCACTTGCCTTTTACAAACAGGTATGGCTCTGTGATCTTCATTATGACCATTGTGGTGTTGAGCATAATCTTAGCTCCTCCACATGAAACCTGCTGGCTGACCTTGGGCCAGTTACAGCTCTCTCAGCCCAAGTGGAGGAAGCCACCTCCAAATGTTTCTTGCCTTGAAAACCCTATGGGGTCGCCATAACAGCTGTGACTTGATGGTGCAAGTGCGCACACATATATGGTCTTAGGAATTTTACACCTGCTTTTATAACAAGACTTAAATTACATATGATAAATTACATATGAATCATAGAGTTGGATGAGACTCTTGCATGTTTCTAGAGCATGTTGCATGTTTCTAGAGCAAGGCCAGCTATGTGTTACTGGAACATGCTTACTGACTCCAGGCATATCTTGGTTTCAGCCATTTGACCTTTCTAGCTCTACAGAGTTGAACTGGTACATGCTGGGCCTCACCTGACTTGACCTATCTCTTGTTCCATATGAAAAGTCAATGTTACAACTGTGCATTAAGGCATTTTTCAGCCAGCTCCTCAATCCATGCAATATGACTAATTAATTTAAGCATCACCCTTTGCAAAAGATCACATTAGTTGCATGACCTCTCCAGAGATCATGATTCGCAGCTTGCATGCAGGAATTGGAGGCCCCTGAGGAAATTGAATTAGCAAACGCTAGCGGAGCCTATCAGCTGGGGACTTTCCACACTCATGAGTATTACGAACTCAGTGCCTGGGGGATCACAGAGAGTTAGGCAACTTCATCACCAGATTGTACAATATGGATACTTCCTTAGGGATGAACAGAAAATTTGCAGTTGAGTTTTATGTTTCTGAACAGATTTTGAATCGAGTGATTTAACTGAAAAAGAAGAATGCACACACAAAAATTCAATAATCAAGGCTGTTTCTGATTTAGGATGGCTCTGGGTTGAAGTCTGCTTTTTGTTCACATAAAAGCACATACCTGATTTTGATGGGCATTATAATCCTGTTCCCTAGCTTATGTCCCCTGGCTAGGGACAGCAATGCCCTAAATTCCCCTTCATCTTGGAGAAAAACGGTATGCTGATGCAGTGAATCCATGCCTGTGCAGTGATACTGTCCTGCTAGCAGAACTGGGAACACATTGGGGAATGAGAATGTTTAGCATGGGGAATGAGCATGGCTTCTGACCATTCCTATACTTTGTGCTAATGTCATGCTAGCGTATGAATAAGGTAGAATTAAGTGAAAGTCCTTCTGTTGAAGTCAGTGAAGGTCCAAGCTGACTATCCCTCCTCCTCCTTCACTTGTCATTCAGCCATAAGGAGAGGAGAGAATTCCAAGGAAGGAGCCAATCTTGGGATACCATCAACAGTATAACCCCCAGCAGAAAAGCACAGGTCCTGTATACAACATCCCTCTGTCCCCATGTCTGCAGAATTATGAGTAAGTAAATGAAGATTTTGTGATGTGGGGTGGGGGGGTGGGGAGACTTTGGGCATTTTGTGTAAATAGTCAAGGCCAAAAATAAAGCAGGAAGGGCAGTTACTCACAGCTGGAGCTGCAATGATAAAATGCCCAAAGCGAGGGGTCTCACCCAAAAGATATAAACCATATGTCAAGATTGGCATTGAGCAATAGCTGCCATGTTCTTCAAGTACGCTCAAGCGCAAAATATCAAATACTCAGAGCCATGCAGCACATTCCTGGGGCATGGGGAAGTGTGTGCTGGCTAAAATAGCCTCCCTTATACAGAAAATTTGCAGTGCTGGCTAAAATAGCCTCCCTGAATAAGGTTCACCTTTCTGTTGAAGGGCACCTGTCTGTGATCTTTAAGGCAAAACTGGTCATGCGTTTTTAGTCAGCAGTGGCAAGAAGTGGAGAACCTGATATCCTCCAGTGACTGCCCGTGTATGGTTGGGATGCTGCAAATTGCAATGACTGAACTTACTGTGTTCAGTGACTGAATTTACTGTGTTTGAATGTGATAATCAGATGTGAGCCAGGCACCAGTTCATGCTAAATAATTTGAGCACCTGCTGAACATGTTTGTCCATTTGCCCCCACCCCCTCTACTGTGCATGTGCAAAAATGTTGCCAGTCTAGACAAACAGGCAGCCACCAATGTTGCTAAGGTCTACTTAGATGAATCCCAAATGAGTGTAAACAAACAAACAGCATTTATAGATGTGTGCAAATTTACTGTTTTAATTAATACAATTGTTTAAATTTCCTGCCGACTGAAATGGTGGCACAGGAAGTGGCTGCGGGGGTGGAACTCAATCAGGTCTGTGAGGATACAGATGCACAAAAAGCCAATTGCATTGCACTGTTAGGGAGGAATGCAGTGAAATAATCTGTTGAACAGCCATGAGTAGGTTGATGAGCAGTTCATCAAAAAGTTAATTATTTGTTCACAACAGGTGAACAGGATATGATGAATGAGCCAGCATGGATTTGAGCATCCACAGTGTACCATGGGAATTTACTTGCTGCTGGCTTACAGGACCTAGATTTATGCATAATATTTATTACATAAATTGGTTTTCTGAAGTAAAATTAAAAGTCTAGCAACAGTCTTTCTGTTTGACTTTTTAAGAAACTAAGGGATGTTTTCCTAACCATTTTTCAGCATACTAAAATTTGTTCTAAAGCATTTTAGCATGACATTAGGGGTTGCAAAGGATAGAAATGCAAGTAAAATTGCATTTCTTTTCCCCACAGTAGAAATTGTGTAATAGTAATACACATGGGGACTGAGGCCAAGTTAAGTTTTGGCCTCTGGCAACAGACCAAAATAACTAATTAGCAATGATAACAACTGAAGGGCCTTTGAAGGCAACCAACCTTAACCTAGTTGTTTGGAAAGCAGAATTGCACAGCTTGCCGGGAGTGACAGGTTAATTTTATGGAAGTGCAATCTTGGAAATGTTGCCTAAAAATTATACCACATGTTTAAAAGATAAAAATCAAGCTTTTACTGTGTGACATCACAAGGCAGTGCCACTTCTATATTTTGTTTGGATTTCTTTCTAGTTTTGCTATGATCTAGATTTCCTGCTCTGAGGCAGGAACTCTCATTAACTTGGCAAAGGTGTGCTTCCAAGCCTGCATTTGTTGGGGTTACACAAATATGGGATGAAGACATTTGAAAGATAGAATCAGTGCACTGAAGGCTTTAATCCTTCTCCCCTTACAACTACCAGCTTTACTTTCACTCTCAAAGCTTGGCTGATGGGGAAAAATGGGTTGGGGGTATCTGGACAGGAGAATTGGTGGGTAAAGGCAGGAAGACGAAATCTCTTCTACATGGTGGTGACAGTGCTCAATTTCAGAAGAGAGGGCTTAGAATTCCTATTTACATTTCTGTATTTTGGCACCACTCCAAATCAGGACCACCCCACCCCCAAATGTGGTTCAAAGTAGGCTTCATCTAGGTCCAACCCTCCCTCCTCATTGCTGCAGCAGCCATATCTTTCCCTTGCCCATACAAATCTTACTAGGCAATGGCACCAAGACACAGAATTGACCACCAGGCATCCATTTGATGCTACACAAAGCCGTGTGTCACCATCCTGGCTGAGTGGGAAATGAAGCTCAAAAGACTTCAGACACTCCTAATAAAGATTTCAAGAGCACCGGGAAATAAATTTCTTTGGGCACTGCCTGGTAAGTTTTGTGGAAAGGCAGTTCAGCAGTTCACAGGACATGTTGGGAGGCTGTCCATGCAATGTCATTAGAGATGTTACAGGGCTTGAACTTTGAAATGAATCCTATTCCAGAGTTCTGGGAGTGTCACCTATCATTATACTCCCCTACAAAATAATTTAAAAAGAGTATTTCAGTGTGAGTTTTTAGGTTTAAAAAAATTCCTTCCCTAAATATGCTACTTTCAACCCAAATATCAAAACATGAAAATATTCAACACAGCTCTAATTATTACCAAAGTCAAAGAGGAAGAAAAGGTGTACCCATGTCTTGATATTTATTACATGAAATCAGCATAAAACAGCAAAAAAAATTGTACTGAACTAAAAAACTAAAACCAGTAGCAAAACCTCATTTGTGTAAAGGGAACTGAAAAGCCTCCAGTTTAAGTCTCCAGTTGGCAGAAGGCCAACCCCAGAAAATCCCAGAGCTAATCTCAAAGGAGAAATTCCCCTTCCTGAAAGAAATCAAGTTTACAAATCCCTGGGGAAATTAAAACTACAAAACTTTTGCCTGGCACTGGAAGGTTAACAGATGTGGTGTTCATTGGTATGGCATTCTACAAATGAGGCATAAAGCCATGATTTTTAGTGGCTAGTAGGTAGGGAGTGCAAGGAGATGGTCTGTTAAAGAAAGGTTTAGTCAGCAGCAGCATAATCCTTTACACATCTACTCAAAAGTAAGTGCCACTGAATTAATGGAGTTTATTCCCCGCTATGTGTATGTAATTTTGATTATCCTGTCTTTTCAGGGGGGAAAGCCTTTACTGTCGTTCCAGGGAAGGAGCCAGAGTACGATGTCACTGTGGCATGGTTAGAGAGTCCAAAGGTGATTATCTTTTGGCTGATGTCCAAAGTCAAGGGATTTATCTATATGAGGTACAAGTCATACACTGGCTCAGTATATTAGGCTTTGAACTTTGGAAATCTGACCTAAGGTCACTAGGACATAAAAGTGTTTTCAGTTTTGTGTTGTCAGGGTTTTTTCCTGCATCACTGCTAAAAACCTACTGAATTTTTCAGGAAGTCAAGGTTAGGGTTGATTGCCCCCAGTGTCTCTAACTAATTAAGGAATGAAACACCTATCATTGTGACAGATGGGGTTTGTATGAACAGAGTTGTATTTGCCCAGACATCTGGATGGTTGAGGGAGAGGGTGGTGAGGTTGTATGCAGTCTTTATGACATAATTTGCATCCCAAAGCAGTATCCCAGTGCAGGAAGTAAGGTAACTTCACTGTGCTTGTGTATCTAAAGTGGGTTATGTGAAGTCTGTAATTTTTTATTTGAGAAAAAAAATGAAGTTGTGTGCAAGTGTTGTGTCTTTAAAGGATGTTTCTGTATCACAGGCTCTCCCACTCCCATCCCAGTTCTCCCTATTAGATAATTAAATTTGCTGTGAAGCACCATAGTAATGAAGATTCCCTTTTTAATCAGTGGCTCTCTAGAGATGCAGCATGCCCCTTTAAAATAAATTTCTTTTTAATACAAAGGTCAGCGCATTCAAGGTTGAAATATGTTCTATAGCGCAAGCTGACTCTAAAAAAGCAAACTCAGAAACTTTAAGTGTCTGCAGCTTTAAAAGTTGTGTCTACAAGATATGGGCAGAATACAGCCAAAAATAAATACATTTAAATCCCATTGAGGATTTAAGGGTACAAATAAAGTGCAGGGTTACGCAGGCTTAACACTCTCCTATGGAAATTGGTGAGATTTAAATGTGTTAAATCTGGCCAGATCACACTCATTTTTACCTTGTAATCCACTTGGGTATAGAATTCCCTCTGGTATTATTGCTTCTCCTTGTCAGTTCATGTGTTACATAAGGCAGCACTTAAAAAAAACACACAGGGACCTATTATGTCACAAGTTCTATGGTTGCAAAAAGTGACAACATAAGCCCTAGGACATAACGAGACTTCCTCTACTATGATTCTCTATATTGATAGAACTTCTTCCATGTTTATACATAACAATGTGATGCTTAAAAATACCACCTTTAGAAACTGAATCTCAGAGGCCTATATTAAATTTGTGCTGCTTTCTGTTGCTCAGTTCAACAGCGGAGACAGTCATAATTCTTCATCTTCTAAGTTGAACAAAGTCCAATACAAAAAATCCTACATTTTAAAGAGTCTTAATGGCCTGATGTTGCAGATAAATGGGCACGGGCCTATTTATTACATTCTTATCCTCCCTTCCCTATGAACACAGAACAGTGTGAGGCTGTCCCTTCCATAATTTATCCTCAAAAGAATCCCTGTGAGGAAAACTAGACTCAATGTCACCCTGGCTGAGCAGGGATTTAAATCCTGGTTTCCTCAGGCCTAGTCTGACATACTAACCACTACTCCAGTGTGGTGATCAAGTCCTTGGATAGAAGACAACTGTAACCCTATGTAAGAATGAAACATAAATCTTGAGTAAATATTCTTATGAGAGGCCCCGACCAAAACCCACCGTTTTTGTGACTTGATGCTTTAGACCTCCTTCCCAGGCTCTGAAACAATGTCTAGGCCCGAACAGCTGCATTTGCTCTGATTCACCCCAGGTACTTTGCCTTTGTCTTCCTTTTTGTCATCTCCCCCACTGCAGAACAACCTTTGCTTACTCATCCATGAAAGGTCCCTTTCATCTGAGTGATGAGAGGACATCTTGTGAGTAATTCCCATCATCCAATCGAGGAGGCAGGAAATACTTTCTTCTTCCTGTTTGGTGGGGATGTCCCCTGGCTCCTCCTCAGTTCATGTCAAACCAAAAAACTTTTAGCCAACATACTAATACATGACTACTGAAACAATGTACCTTCGGGACCGCATTACCCCATATGTCCCAGCTCGACCTCTGCGCTTGGCAGAGGCCAACTTACTGGAGACCCCTGGCCCCTCAATGATGCGGCTGGCCTCCACTTGGGCCAGGGCCTTTACGGCTCTGGCCCCTGCCTGGTGGAACACTCTCCCTCCATCTGTCTGGGCCCTGCGGGATTTGGGTGATTTCCACAGGGCCTGTAAGACTGAGTTGTTCCACCGGGCTTTTGGAGAAACCAGCCACTGAGTGTGCCCCCTCCCCTACACCATCGGGACCCGTTACTGGAATATATGGGTCCTTATTACTATCAGGTCCCGCTACCTCTCCCTCCTAGGAGGATTAGGTTTTAGGTGGGAGGCCATCTGAGGACATAATTGTTGTTTTATTATATTTCTGGGAGTTTTGTACGATGTTTTTATTTGTGATTTTATGTTGTACACCGCCCAGAGCCCTTCGGGGATGGGGCGGTATATTAAATAAATAAATAAATAAATAAATAAATAATGTTAACTGAGAAATGGTGCAAGTAGCATAAAGGCTAATTGTAGAATAAAAATAACAGGAAGAATACATGAGAACATACAGAACACATCTACAATGAGGTCTAAGGTAACATTTCAGGTTGTCTAGGTAACTATATAGTTTTTCTGAGAGGATGATTATATGGGAGGGCCAAGATGTCCTCACATCACTCAAAGGATTTCTCATGGGTGAGTAACCAAAGATTGTTTTCCCTTTGAGGACATTTTGTGGGACTCCACCAAGCAGTGTCCCTCTCTTACTTGGGTGGGTCATCATTCTGGAAAGATTCCACATGCTGTAGAACCTTACATCCAAATGCAGCATCTGCTGAACTGTACAGGTTTATTTTGTAATGCCTAATAAAGGTCAAGATGGTAGACGGTGTGATTGCTCATTGTTGTTCATTGAGGCGTTTTCAGAGAAGGCTGCATTTGCTGTGGCTCTCTTGAGTGGCCTGTAATGCCTGAAGGAATTCCATCTTCTGGGCGCGGTAGCACTTGACAATGCAGTTTTTAAGAGATTACTGATTACTGCACTGGAAACTGCCACTGCGATGAATATCTTCAAATTATATATACCTTCAAAATCCTATCTCACATCTAAGCAATGCCAAATCACTTCCCTGGGATGCTTTGGGTTGGGCGCAAATGTGGGAAGGCATATGTTGTGGGAACAATGAAATCTGGAGTTGACCTTTGGGCAAAATGCTGGGTCCAGCTGCAGTACGATCTTGTCCTTATGAAAGGTACAGAAGTCAAGGTTTATGGAGAGTGTCAAGAGTTTCAACGTATGTCAGGCTGATGTCACCAACTTCAGAAAGATGGTTTTCATTCTCAAGAAGTTTAGAGGTATCTAACTAATGGTAGAAATGGTGATTTGATAAAGCCATTGAGGACTGTGTTTAGTTTCCAGAAAGGAAAGCAATGAAGTTGAGAAGTATCCTAGGCCTTAGCCCCCTTGAGAAGTCGGAGATGTAAGTCAGTGATTCTCTACCTTCCTAATGCCATGACCCTTTAATACAGTTCCTCATGTTGTGGTGACCCCCAACCCCAACATTTATCCATTTTACAGATGGAGAACACTGATGCAGAGCGTCTTAGGCGACCCCTGTGAAAGGGTCATTTGATCCCCAAAGGGGTTGCGACCCACAGGTTGAGAACCACTGCTCTAAGTGGGGGAGCACCATGGCTAAGACCTGTTTTCTCAGAGTAGAAGAACAAAGACCTGAGTTCAGCCTCTCTTGAAGCAATCTGAGAATTAAGGATACCTGCAGAACCTGTGGATCCACAGTCACACCCAGATGTTCTAGATGCTATGCAGGGGTGAGAGAACTTTTAACATTGGCTAGGAACCTGTGTGTCTGGAGGCACAATAAAACTCTCTGGGTATTGATCACTGACTGCTGTTGAGATGGAAAGCGAACCAATAGGACATCCAAGTAAGGATAGAGATGGATTTTATTTTTTCTGAGAAGCACCACCAGGTTCATTAATAACTTGGAAAAGACCCAGGGGCTGAGGATAGGCCGAAGGGAAGTGCCTTGAACTGCATGTGTGTCTTGTTTATGCAGAATCAGAGAAATTTCCTGTGCTCAGGCAAGATGGAGATATGGAGGTATGTTTGGATTAGGTCAATTGAGGTGAGGAACTCCCCCAGCTGGAGGCAATAGACCCCAATGTTTCCATCTGGAAATGCCTGGATCTCAAAAATTTGTTGACATCTCCTCTCTCAATGCACCCAACAAAGGAATAGAAGTTTGGTAGAACGGGGGCAAACCAGGACCCAATGACGTTACCCACCTGGAGGTAGAGTGCTCGTACACACAAGGAGACTGTAGCTAATTGGCTGTTGTCTTCAGATGTGAATAATGCTTCCTGGAGCCCACAGAGCCCTCGGAGACTCAGGAATGGTGGGCTTTTGGGGACTATTTTGATTTTTGCCCCATTTTGGCATGCTGAGGAGGGCAATGAAATGGCCACCACATTGTTAACCGTGACCAAGACAGCCTGCTCAGGCAAGCCTGTTAGGTTGGAAGGCAAATCCATTAACAAAGGGACTTCTGAATCGTCCTCTGACATTGCTTGCCCTCTGTGTGCAAGAAGCCTGAGCGGAGCTGAGCTGCAGAGAGATGCAGCTATTTTAAAGAGCCGGCGCCCTTCTGTCCCTATCTAAAGGCAAGTGCCTCAGAGAAAATAACAAAGAATGAGGGAAGAAAAGGCAAACACTAAGGAGAGTAGAGGGACTCGAAGAAAAGTTTCTCTATAATGTGCCAAGGGCATAGTTGACATACACCATATGTACCAGTTTCCTAGTTTCACATACTTTTTTTTTCACTAATTACAAGGAAGGGCATGATCTTTTGTTTGTTTAGAAAAAAATGAGCCCATTTAATTTCTTAAAATGTCCAAAAGGGCACTGGATATATGGCTAATATATTTCTTGCTTCCTAGTTTCCTTTTGTCAATAATGTTTGAGAAAACTTTTTAATCTTCAGAAAATAAAAGGTCATCTTCAATATCCTGAGCCATCTGGCAGACATGCTGTTAAGATCTGCATGTTCTTGCCAAAGTACAGGGCATGTCATCGTCTGATATTAGTTGCCCCGGCATGACAGTTTGCACAATTCAGCCAAAACTGACTGGTGGCCCAGATGCTCAGAGCCACAGACAACATTCATCCCTGGTACAGGAACAATGGAAAACAAATGTGGACACTGTTACTCACAATGGTGCTCCGTGGCACCGCATGGAAGAGGGGCACTCATTCCACAGCACTTCCCTTTGGCCCACCCTTATGATTAGCTGCCATGAGCTCTGTTTGGACATAGCCAAAGAGTCCAGTCCCTTCAATTCAAGCCTTTAGTTGCTTCCCCGGGTTAGGAGCCTGTCTGCTGGCCCTGCCTCATCCAGGCAGCAGCTCTGCCTGGTGCTCCTACCCTTTTTTGCCTCCAGCCCAAGCCTCCTCCTTCACCGGGAGCTGCTTCCGCTGCAGATAACTATCCCCTGGCCGGCTCTCAGTAGCCACCTTTCCTTTCAGTCTTTCTTCCCCTTTCCCATCTGGGCTCACTGGGATCTTTATCAAGTTCCAGTTTTGTTTGGTCTTTAAAGGCTGATAGTGACCATGGAGGGCAATTTGGACTGGCTTAGCTCTTTTCCCCTATGCCATTTTCTTGATGCAAATTTCCATCCTCCAGGCCGTGGGGGAAAGAACAGGGGTGCCTTAAGAATCTATTATTTATTTATTTATTATTTTTCAAACTTATATACCGCCCAATCCCCGAAGGGCTCTGGGCTGTGAAAAACACAAAATTCAAATACAAATAAACATAAAATCAAATACAATAATCTCTCAATAATATAAATTAAGATGCAGCAATTAATATGTAACAATGCCCATTAAAATCCTTCTTAAACCCTCCCAAGAGAAGAAAGGGTGGGTTCTGTAGATAATGAACCCAAATTTCCATGGGGATGAAAGAGAGGGGGGCATTTTCAGCAGCTGGACACTCCAAAGGCCCAGCGGAACAACTCCGTCTTACACCAAGATCCCACAGGGCCCGGACAGCTGGAGGAAGAGTGTTCCACCAGGCAGGGGCCAGGGCTGTAAAGGTCCTGGCCCAAGTGGAGGCCAGCCGCATCATTGAGGGGCCAGGGACTACCAGTAAATTGGCCTCTGCTGAGCGCAGAGGTCTAGTGGGGACATATGGGGTAACGCGGTCCCGAAGGTATGAGGGTCCCAGGCCGCGTAAGGCCTTAAAGGTAAGCACCCATACCTTGAAGATGATTCGGAACTCAACCGGGAGCCAATGCAGACGACACAATATTGGTTGAATATGGTCACGGAAGGCGCCCCCCGTGAGCAGACGGGCCGCTGCGTTTTGGACCAGTTGCAACCTCCGGATCAGCCGCAAGGGTAGGCCCGCGTAGAGCGAGTTACAATAGTCCAGCCTGGAGGTGACCGTTACCACTACTTAGCGACTGAGGCTATTATACTTCGGTCACATTATGAGAAGACAAGAGTCACTGGAAAAAAAGAATATTGCTATAAAAAGTTGAAGGCATCAGGAAAAAAGGAAGATCCAGCCTGAGATGGATTGAGTCTACAAAGGAAGCAATGATCCTCAGTCTTCCTTTCAGTCGAGAGGCTAAATTCAAGACCTGTGTTTTTAAACTGATATTTTAAATGCACTGTATAATAAATTGATTTACTTTCTTTAATTCATTTTTAAAATGGTTCTGCTCATTTCCTGAAAATGCCATTTGTCCCATGCCACAACTTCTCGATGCAGTTTCATGCCAGCAGCAGTAGCATCTCTCTCTGACACGCAAGACTGTTTACTGCTCTGGAGATATTCAGGCTGACAAGCATTTCTAGGAAGCACTTCAGAAATTCAGGTTTAAGCATCTGAAACCAACTTGAGGTGGTAGAGAGAGGCCTTTGGTTGCCAAAAGGCATCACATTGAATTAAAATTCTTTAGATTACCAGGTGGATCTACCCAAAGTGACACCATTAATCATATTAGCCAACTGGCAGAACAAGAGAATGAAGATTTCAAAAAGAAGCAGGCACATGATCCAAAAAGCTGTCAGCTCAAAGGGCTAAAGGCAATGAACATGATGATTCAGATATTTACTAGCAACAGGATGAAAATTTTCACCCTCTCCAAGTAACTCAACCAAATAGGCTACAACTAAATGCCCCATGGGCAGGTCTGAAGACAGTTATAAAGCAGTCCTGAAGCTCTAGAGCTTCTGTGAAGTCAGCCATTCAGCATCAGTTCACAGAAGAAATCATCCCCCATTTTGTGTTTTTGGTACACACAGAAGCAATGTGCAAGCCAGCACTGGGGGAACAGAAATCATATGTGACAGATTACTTATCATGGCTCTTGCATGCCTCTCTGCCTTTAAAAAAACAAGACTGGGGTGGAGGAGAAAATACAACAACTGTTAAGTCAAGGCAGAGGCCCGGTGCAAAATCTGAGTTTTCTGCTCCACCCCACAATGGGTGGTCACCCTCCCCCACCATGACCAAACAACTTTTTTTTGCATCAGGTCTTGAAGTCAGTGTAGGGACTGGGGGGGGGGAGGGGGTGATTTTCTGCCCCCCACGTGATTAAATGGCTGCAGCCCAGGGACAACCCCAGCCCCTGAGTCGAAGCCTAGTGTATGGTTGAGCATATGATCCAGCAACCTCGGACAAGCTAACTAGCTTGTTTTGGTCAGTAGCCAGAAGGGAAACCTGGGAACCTTATTTAAATCGCCTTGAGTTTCATAGTGGAAAAAGGCAAGATAGAAATAAAATAAATAGAATTCTCTGGCACTCCATCAGTCAACCAGGAAAGTGAGTTCATAGGGAAGGGAACTTTACTAAGCACTCCTGTAAGGTGGTGGTGCTAAACCATTTCTGATGTTTTTATCTATAGGCTGATGATTCTCCAACTACCACTTTCAGATAAATACTGTGCAATGTATGTAGACTACAACTAAGACAGGTAAGTTACCCATATCTCTCAAGATGGATTCTAGCATTGGCTTGGGTACAATTTGGCAGAGGCCTTGGTGATTCTTTTCCTGTGTCAAGGTTGAGTAAATAAATTTCATATCAAAGTTACTGCTTTATGCCTTCATTGTGTAAGCCATTCAAGTAACAAATTATATGACAAACCATATGCAAAGATTATCAGACCTGAGAGGTATAAATTTTATTGATTTATATCTGATCAGCATGTTATGATATGGTCACATCTGCTCATACAGCTGACATTCTTTATAACCAAGAGGGATTTTTTTTCTTTTAAAAATACATATTTTTCCAGCAGGAAGGAACTTTACAAACAAACATTGTTTATATTAAGAATTAAAAACAATGGCTTTTGTCAAATATGTGCAGGACAGGGCTGGTCAGCACTGGATCCTTTGGTGCTTTAAGCTTCAGCTTTCAGGTTCTTCCTATCCATATTTTTTAAAACTTTTTTTTTACAAATAGCACTTTTCATTATTAGCACAAACACACAGATCCAAACCCAAACAAAATCTGGAAGTGAAACAGAGAGGTAGACGTTAACCATTGCACAGCTCCTTCAGACTGCGCAAGGGGCTTCGGTCTGCTCCTACGAGTTCCATGTGTTTCCATGTACCAAATTACTGGTTAAAAAGGGACAAGCGACCATTGACTGGGGGTTCAGACTAATGGTGGCTCCCATGCAAGCATTTTGATAATGTGCACAACTGGTACCAGATTTCTGCCTGGTAGCATCCAGGCACTGTTTGTACGATCTGATGTACCCAAAATAGGAACTGCTTACATGTCAAATCCAAACTGCACAATTGTGATACCTCTAAAGAAGAGACACGCAACTGTAGTTATGGAGGTGCCCCACACATGGAGGTGGTGGTTCTCATATACAGTGCCTCCACACAAATTTCACGGGCTCACAAACCTAGCAAATCCAATGTACTCCTCTGGAGAGAGAATGATGTTCATCTGAACTAGGCCTTAGTTGAGAGCTAAACTGAATGACAACATTGCTTTCAAAAAAGTAAAATATGCCTTAAATTTAGATGGCTACATAATAATAAAATATATAACAGCATCATTCTTCATTGGAAAGGAACTGAAGTCCCACAGAAAACTATTTCTGAATTCTGGATTGTCTATCAAGAAACATGAAAGGTCTACAGGTTTATATTGTTTTCTAGACCTTTGTAAAAATTAATGCAAGATCAATACTTTAACAAATTTGAGTCAAAATGGTAGAAGCATCTTCCCTGCTTTACACAACAGTACGTCTTAGTTCAAATCTAGCCCCATCTTGCACAGAAAGATGAATCTCTGATAATCCTGAGAGCTATAAAAAGACCTGTTTATTCAGTCGTACTGTTAATACACCATATACAAACTGTCAGTGTGACCAATGATTTGAAGTTGCATGGTAAGTAAAATTAAATGGGTGCAATTTCCCCCCCTCGTCAAATATCCATTTAAACGATTATAACGCGCAAAACATGGGGGTGGGGTGAGGGATTCTCCAAATAGAACAACAACAACAAAACCAAGAATGCCATCTATTTGTCTGCACTGAGAAAAAAACCATCTTTTGGTATCTGTATCTAGCTTTAAAAAGGACACTGATAGTTTATAATGAATTTTATGAGGAAATCAATTCAAACATAAATCCAAATGTGACCAGCCCTTTAACAAAATCACACTACAATGTTGTGCATTCATTCTGATCATATGTGGCACAAAGAGAGGAGTTAATATAGATATACAACACAGTGGGAAAAAGACTGCATTAAATTCAAAAAGTATAGCAATGAAATGCATAGACTCCCCTCCCTCCCCCCTGGTCATACACACTTTAAGAACTTTGAGAACAAGTAATTCACATGTTTTGTGCAACAGAAATAAAGCAACTGAAAATTGATTATGATAGTTTGATGACTTTGTAAACTGAGTTTTATTTTCCCTTTACAATTTACCCCTATACATTAAAATGCATAATTTGGCAAAAATGCCATTTCATACACAATTTCTTTTATATGGCTCTTTAATTTCCATACAGCACTTTAAGTATAAGCCCCCTTCACTATATCTGGTTTTGGAAACCAAAAAGGAAAACAAAATTTTTTAAAAGCTCACCAAACATCTCTCAATACTATTCCCCTAGGGTAACCTGCAAATTGAAAATTCCAAATTTTTACTAACTTTGGTCCCAAATAATAATTCCAGAAAAATATTCGTTTTACTTTGTTTCAGCAAAATAAAACCTAAATACAGAGGCATTTTAAGACACCACCAATTTTATCCCAGCTTAAGCTTTCATGAATCAGACCTTACTTTGTCCAAAACAGTGAGGTTGAACTCACAGAAGTTTATGTCGCAGTAAGTGTTGTGAGTCTTTTAAGGCGCCACTTATGTTTGGTCTCAAACGTGCAACAAGTTATCGGGGGCAATTTGCAAGATTTGATCCAATCAGTTTTTGTATTTCAATCTCAATTAATTCCCCTTCTTTCTACAGTCTCCAGTCCTACATAGCTTTGGTCCATACACATCCCATGATCCTCAGCATACCCTTTTTCATCAGTGGAAAAGCTGGTTGGATCTCGCCCATGAAGCCTAACTGCCATCATACTGGTTTGTTTAAATATGCTTGTAGTTTTCTAATGACAGTGAAGCTATTCACTACATAGCAATAAGAAAACCAGCTTTTGAGCACAAAGACTGTCAGTGTGCCAATGCTCCACATTCCATTCAGTGGTGCACTGGGCCTAAATGGCGACTGGGGGCATGGCTGGCTGCCTACCTCCCCCCCTCCCAGCTCCCTGTGCCCCACTTATGGGAGCCAGCATGGAGGGCGAGTGAGGCTGGGGCTCAGGCAGAAGCTGGCCTGCAGGAAGCCCAGGCGAGTACCGCTGTCACTGAGCACACACACACACCCCGGCACTGCAGGCCAGCTCCTGCTTTCCCCAGGGCCTGGGGAGGGCAGAAGCCAGCCTGCAGGGAACCCGGGAGGGGGGTGGAGCACTGTGGCAGGCAGCTCGGGTGCATGCTGTTTCATCATGTGGGGGGTACCCAGTGCTCCCCCACATGACGAAACGGCGTGGGGAATACCCCACGTCCCCATTAGCGGTACGCCACTGATTCCACTGGAGTAATATGGGATGCTCTTATTACAACTACTGGAGGCTTTGCAGGAACAGAATTTGGTATGAGGGGTTTTTTTTTTGGCATAACTGTGTTTAAACTGGGCCAGTTCACACATGCATGCTTACCTCTTGATATGCATTTGATTCTGAAGCAATTCAAGTAAAAGTAATCTCAAAAAGACAAATATTTTCAATAGAGGCAGTTAATACATTCAGCTGCAAGTCATCAGTTGTTGACTAAGAAAGTGAAGAAAGGTCAAGTCTGACTCACCAGGGACTAGCCAACCAGAAGTTATTTGGATGGATTCCAAACAAGAGAAAGCTCTAGCCCCCTGAATCCTACAAAACTCTTTTAAGTAAGATTTAAAACCATAAGAGGAAATGCTTCCACAAAATTACAGAGTGTACAGTTACACACAAAAACCTGTAGAAAGATTGTCAGTTCAGGGAGGAGGATAAAAACTGTGTGTGAATGGCACACATTGTTGAATGGCAGTAAATCTAAACTGTTAAGACTTTGATGGCTTCTTGTTAGTAAATGACTCATAAAATATTTTTAAAAGTCTCTTCTAGTTGATGTTTTACATTACCTAGTTATGACACAGACATAAAACTGCAACACTATAAAAGACAAATGCAATTGAATGTCCAACACACACATAAGAGTCAGGAAAGAAGCAGTTCTACAGACATTACAGCCAATTTTTCTACAGTAATTTTCAGCCTTTGTGTTGTACATATTTTTCCATACTACTGAAAACTGAAATGTGAATGTTAAATTTGATAAAATTATGGCTTATTGGGCACATTATTCTCCAAAATAAATATAACAGAAAATGTGGGCAGATTACAGCAAAATGGCTTATCCCATTCACTTATCAGGGTTTTGCCAAAGAAACCCACAGTATTCAGGTATCCCAAGACGAGTCGTATTATTACAGTTTTCCACGATGAGGCTGCTGAAACTGGTTTCTCTGAGTTGGTTGATCATAAAGTCTGAATTATATCAGAAGATGCTTTGCATGATGATCCCATGCAAATCAAACTACCATTAGAGGTTTGGTGGGCTGGAGCGTGACAGGAGTTGGCATCCTACTGTATATATTCAGAAGGCTGCATACTCAAAGGAACTGAATACAAATTAAGAACCTCTTCTCTTTTTTTGAGTATTTCCAATCAAGGTGAAACTCCTTTCAATAACGCTGATAGCAAAGCATGAATTCTAATCTTGGTTAAGAAATGCAAGTGTGGAACAGGGAGGTGCTCACTGGGTTAAGTGACTATGATATTGTATATGTCAGATTAGGTGATGCAAATAATGGAAGGGTGTTTACATCACCATGATGACTGATAGGAAACAAGATTTAGCATAACACATCTTAGGGGACTGAACTGGTAGTTGCCAATCAACCTAACTCAGTATAATTTAAAGATGTTCTGGGTGTTAACAAATGAACAGCTATGCTTGAAACAGTCTAGACCACCTTAGTGTATCCCTGCAGGACCTTATATGGGTATGTGTATAAATATGCATATAATGTATACATATAAGTACTTCTTTGCCAACTTTCTTCTTACAAGTATGTGGTCCTAAGACAAATTCACTTTGAACTGGTCTTGCTGAATTCAGAGGGGCTATTGTAGAATAAGTAGGCTGTTTGAAGATAGTAGTCCAAGTCTGAGATGAAATTGTACATTTTATTTAAGAATTCTTAGTCCCAATATCCGTATTCACTCATGAAGCAGATACCTAACATTCTTCACATTTTCCAGTATAGACCGTAAAAAAAAAAACCTACTGCTGCGTATATCCAAACATGCTACTTGGTAGAGTTTCACAAAAGAAATGGGATACACCTTCACACAATGCAACTGGGATCAGGGAAATAGTCTATCTATTCAAATCCCATCAGTGCCTTAAACAGTGAAATCCTGCCACACAGAAACGAGCAGGCTGAAGTAGAATGCCTGGTTATGTTGAGCTTACACGGCCATCCACTTTTGTTTCATTAGCCAGCAACTCAGTATTTACAGTACTGTCACAGGCCATTGTGACCAATATCTGTTAAAAATAAACTTGGGGTGGAAGGCAGAAGAACCTGTCTTCTTGCAGGTGTCTTGTGTTCATTCAGGAAACCCATACAATGCAAGTACTACTCACTTTTAGACATGTACTATTCACTTTTTGAAACACACCTTCCTTTTTAGAAAAACTTTGTCCTTCTTAAAATAGGACACAGTCACAATAGCTGATGCTCTGCATCCTGGCCAGTGATAACTGACTCCTAGAGTAGAACTCTGATTTATAGCCATGTAAATCCAGAGACGGGGAACTAACTCCTTGACAATTTCCCGCAATGTGGTGAACTGAAGTGCTTTAGCCATAGTTCATGAAGGCAAAGATAATAAGGGAAGAAACTCTGATCCCTCCAAATAGCTTTCTTTTGCAGGAAATATCTTGCTCAAAATGGATTTTATTCTTATGCTGATATTCAGTTGTCCACGTGTCAAAAAACTTCATTTAACAACCTGTATTCTATGTTCAAGGTTAAATGCTAGGCATTAATGCTGCTTTCTGACTTTAATTCATGAAGGTATCACTCTTATCAGTTCAGTATATATCACTGCATCTTCTAGAATGCACCGTAGCTATAACCCATGCTGTAATGAACTCCATGAGTAAACATCAATATTTGGCATATTTGACTAAGTGATATTTTACACACATAACTAGGGGAAATTTATGTCTTTTGATTGCCCCCCCCCCCCTTCAAACAACAGAAAAATATGATGCTGTGGTTTTATATTTTTATTTTTTATACTACTCACCAAAACTGGTTCTCATGTGATTTGGGGGGAAAAAACAGGAGAACAGATACTGCAAACTCAGCACAGAGAACTACTGTTGGCTTGACTCTGCTCTCAGAAATAATACAGTCCATAAAAGACAATAGTCTGCCATTAAAGTTCACTCTACAGGTCTGTACGTTTAAATTAGTAACTGTTTTCTAGGAATGATTTCTCTTATATATATCTTTGTGTAGTCATAGAGACATAATGCCAAACATTCTGAGACTAATAGATAACACATAGAGAAAGTTTTTCTCCAAGACCATTATAAACTGTAACATGTATCAACTGAAACCCTGCTTTAATGCGACGGCTGCCTCTTGAGCTAAATTCCCTTTCTATGACAGCAAAACTTGTCAACAAAGTGGCAGACTTAGTAATGCCCTCCAAAGGTAATTTTTGCCATAGCTCTGGATATCAAAAGATCTTCCTATTATTTTACCCCAGTGACTAAACACACTGTTTTAAGACTATGCTAAGGTCCTTTTCTTTTTCCTACTAGCAAAGTACTGAGGTGCTTGGCATTTATGTATGTAAACCCTCTCATGGGTGTTTCTAGTGCTATTGTGTCAAATGGAAATAAAGGCCTCTTAAAGGTTTAAAAACCTTCCCACTTTGGCTAGAGTGTGGCGACTCGTATGCTTTAGCACTGAAAACTCACAGGCTTCTTAACAGCCCTCAAGAATCCAACCGGTTAGGAATGACAACTAAATTTCAGCCAAGCTGAGTGCATTTCCTTCACTGTATTGCATTTTCAAAAGTGCATTCTGCAAAAACAATGATCAATTTATGAAATGCATTCTAAAACCAAAATTGAAAATAGATAAAGTAATATGCCATTTTTGAAGTATCATTACAACAGAGATACTTGCAAGAGATGTGAATTCATAAAAAGAGGGCAGAAATAAATGGCTCTATGAGGTATGCACAGTTTTTTCAATACTTCATGACAGACACTGCAAAGCCTTTGTGCAGAATAGTTTTCCTTTTCTATATTTCTGATACAAGATCTCACTTAGATGTTGTTTCCCTCCCCCGAACCAAAACACCGCTGTTACTAAACAGGTAACATGGGGCAGTCACAGTACCATAACTAGGTTTGCAGAATAGGTTAAACTGATCCAGAATGATTCATCACAATACAATTTGAGTTTGTGCAGATGAGGGATCTCTATCACAAGACTTGCAGTACAGACTACTGAAGAGAAAGTTGCTGAAGACTCCAAGATTCAACTACAATGCTGGACACTACCTGTGGTAAAAGCATTCTTGCTCCAGATGTTCACCCACGGTGGTTGTATAATTGTGTCTCCTGTTCAAATGCTGAATTTGTTGATGGGTGTGTGTGGAGGCGGGACAACACACACCATTTAAAAATATGGACAGTTCTTAAAATACATCTTTAGGTTGCTATGTTACTGATTCTCACTTCTAGTGAAGTTTAAAATCCCCCAAAGAAGGGGGGAAAGTCCATCCAGTATGTTCCTTCCTAGTACATTCACATTTGCACACATAACATGATGCGCTCTACAGAAGTACCTGGTTCCCAATTGTGTCCTCAGGTCCCTTTTAAAATAGGCATTGATAAAAATACTGAAGAATGCAGTACCACATACCGCCTGACAAAAATGCAAGAAACTGTACGGCAACTAGCCACAGATTGCTAAGGTTCATTTCTCGGGAAACAGCTTCTGTCTGTCCCTGCAGCGGAGGGAATGCTCCTGAAAGAAAAGCAGTAAAACTTGTCAATTGCACATTCAAGCTCATTTTTCAGAATATACCCTTGAACAAAGGTTCAAGATGGCATAGATATCAGCTCTTTTTGATGGTGGTTACAAGATTCAGAGTTGATCATGGGATAAATCTCGCAACCCTTCTCCTCTCCCTTGAATGAATCCTGCACTCATGCCTTAACAAAGCTTTACACCAAACTGGCTGAAATAAGTTTGTCAAAGTTCCCTACTTTGCCAGAACCTGAAATTCATGAATAAACCCTAGTTCAGTCAGATACGTGATTAGGCTTAACTATAATGACTCATCTAATTCTTCCTATATCATGTGGATGACATATTTGTCAGATAATGGTGTCAGAAACCAGTTTAGGTTTCACCTGGGAAAGTGGAAGACTGCGAAGGTTTTTATGAAGGCTAGTTGTTTCAAAAACCTATATAACCATAACCTATATAACTTCTTGTGGCCACTTGTGGCCACTCATTCCTACATGTGTGCCCCTACAGCTAGGTCACTCATTCCTACATGTGTGCCCCTACAGCTAGGTCATAATGGTTATCCTGATAAAAACTTGCTGGGTTCAGTACTAGAGCTTTCATCCACCTACCAGCCCTGCTCAAGTTTCACTTCACAAGACCAGCTCAGCTTGGACCCTTGGCTGAAGAGGTTCTGTGAGGCAGGCAACCCACTGGGCCGCCTCCTGTCACGACACCATTATCCCTAGCAGCCATGCCAGTGTTATCAGATCTGCGTGTCTTGACAATCCAACTTCCCTGGTTAGATTTTGCTTCTCTACGTGGACATACGATGTAGACCAGTGACTGAACTCTAAGATGCTCTAGTTGCTTCACCAGGCCAGAGAGGACTTTTTCCTGTTTTCCCACATACTTTAGAGTAGTCTACACCAATGTGGCATTGCTCTCTCATCTGGGACTGGACTAGTACGTTATCCGGGTGAGAAACCACAAAGTCTGCTTGAGTCACCAGAATCTTAGTGAGGGCATCAGGGACTGTAAAATATTTGAACAAATATTTCTCTATCAAATACAGACAGGATTACTGCTATGGGTACAGTCAGGTTGCCACCTCTTCCTATGTACAGGAAGACAAAGGCACGTAGCCAAAATGAGAGCCCTCATTCAGCTAGCCTGGGTACCCTCAGTATAGTGTTGTTGCTTTAAGGCACTTGTTGGGCCATGTCCTGCCTCCCTTCTCTCACCCGTCTGGCAGAAAGGAGCTAGTCAAGGATGCAAGGTTCAGAAGCACCTCATTTGCCTGCACTTCATTTACTCCGTACCTGCCTGCCCAGCCCAGATGGAGATCTGATTATAATCTGTTGACTAGGGGAATGAGAAAAGAAGAAAATAAAAGGCCACCAGGGAAAAAGAAAAGGCTAAAAAAAAAGATACTTTAACATCAAGCTAATTAGTGGCAAAACTTAAAGCAAACAACTCAAACCATACTTCCAAGGAGAAGGAGTACTCTGCCAGTGAAAGAGACTACATTTGCAAGCTAGTCCTGCCTCCTCTGTCCCAACTGGAAAAGAGACATTTATGAGAACCAAATGCACAAAAAAGTAAGTCTCACCTTACATTCAGCTATCAGATTTAACTTAATTGAGAGAGATGCATAATCCTTTTTATAGGCACATGTCAAATGAAATCACACATTATTGGAATATGACTGTGCACTCTATACTCTGTTCACATAAAGACCAATGTAAAATGGTAACTTCACCCACCATTGCCTCCTGCCTGCCTCACCTTCACATGCTCCACATCTCCCACTCGTCACAGCCTGGTCCGGACTAGACCATGAGTGGGGTGTGGACCATGCAGAGGGGAGGGGGGCAGGAGGCAATGGTGGATGAAGTTACAATTTTATGTAGGTCTTTATGTGGAACAGGGTATAGTGGTTGACATTCTTACGTTTCTTTACGTTTCACCAGACCCTCAGTTAATATGGATTCCCCCCCAGCCCCAATTTCTTTTCCGGTTCTGACCTATACTGTCTGATTCTGATACAATGTTATTGTGGTCTGGTTAGTGACAGACTGCTTCCCATGGGGATTTTCCCCCTGCATAGAATTTAAATGGGAGTGCCCACATGATACCATTTCATTCTGAATACAACTTGTGGGTTGCTTCAGGCAGTCACCTTTAAATTGGATCAAAGGAAAACTTTCTCTTGTTCCCTTCAAAAGGGGAAGTGTACGTCAGCTGCAGATAGGGCGCCCATATGCACACTTTACCTGCTGCCACTATGAAGAGAAGAACAAAGCTAAGCACAGCCTTCAAATGGCAGCGCTATATCCTATTACTCCCCTTTCACATGTTAATTGGCTTCCCCCCAGTGGTGGTAGTCAAATAATTTAACAACCGGTTCTGGTGGTGGGATTCAAATAATTTGACAGCTGGTTGTTTACAAGCACCATTTTAACAACCGGTTCTGCCGAAGTGGTGCGAACTTGCTGAATCCCACCACTGCTCCCACCCCCACCCCCAACAGAGGCGTACTGTTGCTTTTTACAAAGTTCCAAAGGGGAGGGGGAAGAGTGGATGCTGTAGGAAAGAACAACCTGAGTACTGAATATCATTATCAGACCTATGACTCCCTGGCCCTTCACAGGTATTGGCTAGTTCTGCAGAACTAATATTGGTCTCTGCACTGTTCTTGCTTAAGCTGAGTTCTGTAGGACACTTTCTCCCTGAACTTTCATTGATTAGGTTTGAGTGTATATTTGTATTACTTGGCCAATCCTTCAGAAAGGATTAAAAAATTTTTTGTTGTTGCATCTCCCTTTGAAGAGGATAGCATTAATAAGTCCCTACTCATCCTTGTCTATTAAAGACTTAGCTTAACTTTGGATAAGGAGTTATAAATAATAGAAACATTAAATGCAGCATGCTTCCAAAGCACTGAAAAGTAAAAACTAATTTCACCTGTTCTGTAAAAGTGTGACAAGAGATCCTCCTTTTCAATGAACCGTTGATATAACCAAACACTGAGGGCTTCAGGCTCCACAGGTACATCTTTAATTGGAAAAATCCTGTTTTAAAATAAAGGTCAAACAAATTATTAGGTCAATAAAATTAGCATCCCCTTAATGCAAGTCTGGAAAGACTCTTTCCATTTGGAAGTCTTGGAGCAGGAGCTGGTGTACACTCCAGTGTCAGTTTTTCTATTTTCCAAAGACTTATGCACATTATTGTCAGGCAGAAATTCTTCTGTTCCGTTTTATCACAAGACTTGCTTATAACAGTAAATAATGAAAGCATCCAAAATTTCCAATGTGCCATGCTGCACGCAGGGAGTATGACTGATTTAGGCTGGAACTTCCAATAATGCTTCATGGTCTGTTTCCACTGAAGAAAAATAAAAACGTTCCATCTGATTTTCAATTCCGGTTTGGTGTCAAGCTAAACTTGAACTCAAAACCAAAACTTTTATTTTTCGCAGCCAGCTCCTCTTTTCCATGGGGGGGGGGGGGGGCCCAGGAAGCCCAGTGAATCTCCCCTGGGCATCCAGCTGGCGGAAGGCTGGCAGGGTGGTGGGGTGGGGAGGCAGGTAAGGCAGCTTTTCCCCGGTTGGAGGTAATGCACATCTATTGATAGGGGTCTTTCCCCTGAGCTGGTTGGTCTCCCTCTTGCCACCTTTCTTTTCATCTTTGAAGGGTCAGACTCTACTGGATAGTATCAGGATCTGGGTTTGCTGGGTGACTTTGGGCCAGTTATACACCAACTGCCTCACAGAATTGTTAGGATGAAACAAAGGAGAGGAGAGAACACATCAGCTGCTTTGTGTCCCCACTGGGGGAAAATACAGGACATACATAAGGAAAATAACAGGAGAAAACTAAGTGAGTTGCTGAAGAATCTGTGAGCACATCTCCATAGTAGGACTACAAAGTTCTTTTAAAAACATCTAGAAAAACTGGAAAATAACATCCCCCCCCCCCCCGGGGGGGTCTCTCAATTTTTCCAATGCAAAAACAGAAATTTGGGGGAGTTAAAAAAAACCTCTTATAGAAGGGTTTTTTTTCCTTTCAGGATGAACAAAGTGTTTATAAATGCACGTTTTAAAAACATTTTGCCTTCAAAAATGTCTTCAAAATCTACTTTTGCTAACTGCAGTTTCTGTAAACTGTACATAATGTTCAAATCCTCTTTTCTACTTCAAATTCCTCCACCCCCTAGAACACGTGAAGGAGACTGGTCTGCATTTGGCAATATGTACACCAAGTCTTGAAACAAGCTCAAGCAGCTTGGTTTCAAGCAGAACTTGAGGTAGCTTGACATTATATTATTTATAGGAGGAGAACCCAGAGCCTTGTGGGGAAGGGGAAATCCCTATTTTCCCCACTGGCCTGTTTCCTCCCCTCCTTCTTTGTCCCCCAATCCTCCCTGTCATGTACTTTCTTCCTCCTCCTTTCCTCCCTCCCTTTTGCCAATCCCTACCTTAACAGAGAACCTTTTTTGCATGGTTCCTCCCCACCGCTTTTCCTCCCATCCCCCTTTTCCTCCATACCTTAATCCTTGTGACTTTCCCCCCAAAGCTTATCCCCACACACTTTCTGGTGAAGGCTGCACAATTTTGGGACCATTTTTGGTTGCTGCAGTACCTGTACATCCTTTTCGCTCTCCTCGCTGTCTACCATGTGTAGACACCATTTTTCACTTTTGGGTTTTAACCCCCCCACCTTATATACACACATCAGCATGTTTTCAGATGCTTCTGCAAACCTGGGGATTCCCTAGGTTTCTGGAAGCATTTAGCCTAATGCCTGGGTGGTTGCATTTTGTGCATTTTTGATTTGCATGATGGAAACTAGACACATGACTGTTTAAATGACATAGGGCTAATTATGTATACTGTCATCTGTCATTATGATACACTGCAGAACAATTCACTGCAGGTAAAAAAAATTGACTGCCTATCCTGATTTACAAGTAGTTCTTAATATCTGATCTTTTAGTCTTGGAGGTAAATGCATTTTTCCAAAGACAATGCCTCCTACTAAATAAAAGTAGTTCCCTGTGCTAGCACTGATCCATGGGATGATGTAAATGTCATGATGTGATCAGGCAGACTATATTTACGGGGTGGTTTGCCATTGACTTCTCCTATAATCTACACTCTACACCCATCAAGCTAGATACTCATTTTACCAACCTTGAAAGGATGGAAGGCTGAGTCAACCTTGAGCCAGCTTCCTGAAACCAACTCCCCTTGGGATCAAAGGTTTGACTGCAGTACTGCAGCTTACCACTCTTTGCCGCAGGGCTCTCTTACTACATCCCACTTTTTCTTCAGTGACCCGCCTTTTCCACTCTCGGCACTGGGGCTGCTGTTTGAGGGGAAGGACAGTGCGGAATGGAGAAGGAGGGTTAGGGTTATCTTAGCATTCCTCCTCTACCGGTTTGTTTTTATACTGAAAAAGTAGCCCTCCAAAACTGCTTGTAGCTCCACTGAGGCAAGATACAGATGCCCATTTTTTCTTATTTTTTAACTAGTACAAACAAGGTAGCGATGAATTCTGTCTCTTATGCCTTTTCCTGACCTCAAATGGCTGCACTGAGGAGCTGGTTGCCTCACTGTGGAAAACATGTCAAAATGCTATATGTTCCTGAAATACGTAAGCAGTAGCCCTGGAAGGCCATTTGAGGTTGAGGAAACAATGTCAGGAGAAAGAATTAAACCATCTGTTTCTTATTCCTAATCTTAATTAAGGGTCCCTTCAGTTGCTATTAAGTAGCTGAACATGTGCTGGAAATTGCATTATGAACCTTCCAGAGTCTTGTCAACTTGCCCTCAAGCACCATAGCTCCACATCCTCACCACTCATTTCCTACCCCAACACAGACAGTTGCCCAGTACTCTTGCACCACCAGGCAGGATTTTTGCCTGATGCCAGAACACCAGCCTTTGGGTTCCAAGAAGCAGAACCACCCCCAGCCCCCAACACAAGATCAGGCAATGAGTATCTTTTTTTCTCCATTATTGTACCCTTGAGTCCTGCGGTAGATGGATTCACTTCAGCAAATAACAGAATCACCCTCTTGACCTATTCCGGAGCACCTCTGTAAATAGCAAAAGGGAATGTGCCTCTGCATAGGACAGCTAATTATATGAGCAGTTTTTGCTGCCAAACTGCAAAAGATAATGTATTTAAATCTGTGTTCCCTTAAGAAGCAGTGAAACAGTCCAATACGAACTTCCTACCCACATCAAAGTATCAAATGGTGGATTTAAATCATTTATTCATTAAACAACCCTTTGCACAAACCAACCAACTTTCCCATCATCACTATCTCCATTTTTCAGCCCTGCTATTACTTATTATTCTCAGTAAGCCCGGAAGATATTGAAAGGTCAAGGAAGTTACTGCTCTCCACTCTCATTACTGAATGCTCTGATGTAAGTGCCTCTTGGCTTCTCTTATATAACACTGCTGTGCATTGGCCTTCCAGTTAAAAGCATGAAATGACTAGCTGAATTTGGCCTCTAAAAGACAATCTGAAGCAAAAATCTTTCATAATAGGATTCTGCCAGTCGCTGCATCTTTAATATGTCCTTCTCCTGCTGTTATGTGTTCATTACCTTTAGCAGACTTCACAGTGCTATTTAAACTATAATTCATTAGGCTGAAAAGGTTTCAGGTAACAGAACAAACTGCAGCTGAGTTTGCAATGTTTTATACAACACTGATTCTCAAGGGGAACCTGGGAGGCATTTGTACAGGATTATAAAATAGAAAAGAAACCCAAGTCCCTAATTTCCTGATTTTGAAACATGAGAGCAGCTTTTATGCTCAACTCTGATCTGACTCGAATTGCAGGAAAAGGCAAAAAAGTCCTCCCACCTATTCACCTGGTGGCCGTGGTTGCTGCAAAAGGAGACCTCCCTCGCTCCCTGTAATTTGGTGAAACATAGGCGGCTTCTGCATGGGCCAAAAACAGTGGTGTGAAAATGGCGTAAACCCTTTTACACCATTTTACACCGTTGTTTTTGGCCCATGTGGAATCCACCGTAGAATTACTACAGTTCTGGGTGGTCACAGATGGCACATGCCCTTAGAACACCACATTTCCCATGAACTTTGGATACCACCATAGCAGGACCCCAGTAGGCACTGGGCATGGAAAGGTGGAAGTGGCCAGTAGGAAGGAAAGGTCATGGATGGCCTGTGGAAGGTTGGGCTCTAGACTGTAATTCACCTCCAACTTGACACACCTTCCTTTCTGTCAAAGGTTAACTGTGGAAAGGTATGTTTGGCATGAACCCAGTGAGGGTCCTTCTAAAGCAGCCCCACAGTCTAAAACCTTCATCCAAGTCTTCGCTCTCAGTCCTTCTCAGCGCTTCTTACATGATCACGTGGATGAAGAATAATAAACTGAAGTTTAATCCTGATGAGATAGAATGACCCATTGGATACTCACGGTGAAGGGGTCTTCTCCCGGGGGGTTGTTTGACTTATTCTCCACCATCAATCAAGGAGGCAGGAAATATACTTTGGTCACTTCCTGTAGGCTGGTCATAGCTATCTTGCCCCAGTGGGACCAAAGCTCAAAGGAATCCTCACAGGCTCTGAAACTCTAGCTTGGAATGTTAACATTGCCATTTTATATATGAAACACATGACTGGAGAAGAACGAGAACAGGAAGGGCCAAGATGGCCTACAACCACCCAGGAGAAGACCCCTTCATAGGAGGATCCAATAGGTCATTCTCCTGGATGGTGTAGGCCATCTTGGTTGGGTACTCCCCAAACAGTGACCCGTAGGGTGGGTTCTGTTAATCTCTGATAATGTGCTCCAGGATTCTCCTTCCAAAGGAGGCCTGAATGGCATCTAGAGAGGTCAACCTACAGTGCCTCACAAAGGGAGAAGGGAGAGGCCCAAGTGGCCACCCTACATATCTATTCTAGGGACACGTGCTTGACCAAAGTCCGGGTAGTGTGGGCCGTGATGCCACTGGGAACCGGTAGACAACTGGCCTCGTGCGCCTCAATGACGAATGTCCTAATGCTGGAACTAATGGCCACAGAGGACATGGCCTCACCTACCCTAGGGGGAACCATGTTAATAAACAGGGACTCACATTCTCTGATATTTTCCTTTCGTATGAGAAAGGCCCTCAGGGACCAACACACATCCAGGTGGTGCCATAAACGTTCCCTGGGTTGGGTAGGGTTGGAGCAAAAGTTAGGCAGAACCACCTCCTTGTCGTTGGGTGGTTCGAACTTAAAATTTTTTGTTAATAAGGATCGTGGATTTAGGCTTGTTGTTTGTATCCCACTGGGATACGATGGGATACGATGTCACCACTGGGATACAATGACGACTTGTCACCACAGGGATACAATGACGACAGAGAGCAAGGGTCATCTTGATGGACCCCTACTGGCCTTACCCATAGTTTTAGTGATTCAAGGATTATCAGAGACACAGCTCTTAATCCTTTCGATGGTTCCAGATTGGTTATCCCAAGGTCACCTGTGACATCTGTGGCATCTGGTTCAGTTTGACTGCATGGTTCTTGAACAGAACAGTAGGAGAAAAAAGAGCTATTCAAACAACGTGACTGAGATGTTGCTAGCCTCATGTTGTCCGTCCACCACCAAGATTCACAGATCTTCCTGAAAAGTGTTTGTTCGCTGGTGCATGGGGAAGCTAATCACACCAGAGACTCTGTCACTAGATGTCATCCTAGATTATCACAAGTTGGTCTCAAGCCCAGCCTTTATAGAGCTACTCTACAATGCCAGGTGGAGTTAGACTGAAACGTGCCTCATACTGTAATGCTTGTTAGTTAACTAACTGACTCAAGGAGAACTGACATTCCTTTTAGAATTGAGAAGTAATGATTATTACTTCTAAAATCAGTTCTTTATTGTATAAATGAATGGCTGCCAAAGGTAACCCATTCTCTCTTGCCCCCCTTTGTGAAAGATTCCAGACAAAGTCTGAATGTATTTTTAAGAATGTGGCATATAAATATTTGAAATAAATAACTTGTCAAACTCCAGTTAAAATGTTTAGTGAACCAGAATTGTGATTTCACTGGGAACATCCCCGTTTTTCTTGGGGGCTGTGAAGACGTGGGAGTATGCCCCCCTTCCCACTTGATCCAACAGCACGGACTCTGTGACCCTGATTAAGGTAAGAACAGAGATTGCCCACTTCAGCCTGTCCCGTTTTTCCGGAGTGAAGCTGTTCGGTGAAGGGAGGAACCTGTCTTGTGGCAACAAAAGGAACCCTACCAGAAGAAACTATGTTCCGGACCCACTGGGTTTCCGTCCACTGGTGACAAAAAGACAGGAGACACCTGCCTATCGGAATGCCCACATAACCACGTCTTGTTGCTGGCACCAGAGTCAGGCCGAAAGGACTTATTGGACTTGTGCTGGCCACAAACAATCCTGCCACTTAAAATTACTCATCCCTGGCAGGACTAGAACCGGCAAGCTTTTAGACTGCAACACAAAGGCTGCATTACCCAACTAAGCCACAGAAGCTCTAGTCAGAGAAAAGGATTGTGTCTGCCTGCCTGCTGTCCTTCCCTCCCGGTAGTGGGGAGAGGATGAGCAAGAGGCCCTAAAGTCCAGCTTGTGTGAAAACCTGGGCTTGTCTGACCTGACAGATCCGGGCATGGCTCTCTTGTTATCAAGAGATAACAAGGATCCTATCAAACTCCAAACCAAAGAAGGTACCCCTCCTGAGAATCAAAACTGGAACGACTGTCTTAGAATGGCTTCCGCTGCCACGGCTTAAACCAAGTAAGCGGCGCGCCAAGGACACTGCCATTATACGTGAAGTGGTCAAAAAGGCATCTAGGGTGGCATCCACTAAGAAGGCAATAGCCATGAGTAACCTTTCGGTACCCTCTCTGAGGCCCTGGTCCTCAGGAGGAATGATTGCTAGAAGGCCAGATGATTGTAGATCTAGCCAGATGATTGTAGATCTAGCCACCGTCACAGAGGGGGCAAGGATCCTAGGAGCCATAGCGGTGCCCTCATGGACCCTGCTAAGGCTGTAGTCTGCCTTTCTATCCAGGGGATTCCTTAGTTTTCCCCCTCTGTCCCTCCAGATCAGACCACCCGAGTGAAACGCAGCCACTGGCCCTTCGATCAGTGGGTCTTGATAAGACTGTTAAGGTGATCAGGAGCCAGGTACAGCTTCTAAAAAAAAAACTGGGGGGAAACTTTTGTTTGCTGCAGTTCCATCCCATTGTCTGTTGAACTTGCCTCAGGCAAAGGGAAAAAATAGGAGATCTCCTCCTCCACTGAGAAAACCGAGGAAAGACCCTAGGGCAACCCTTAATGGTTTTCGCTGCACCGGAGGAATTTGGGTCCTCAGCCACCTCAGAATCCTGGTCTTCCGGCTCTGAAAAGTGATCGGGGGCCAGATCAATCTCCCCCTCACTGAAGTGATTCAAATGGAACCCCGTAGGATGTTACAAATGCCCCTAGTAGATTTCCCGTGGAAGCCCTCCAACCGGGGGGACCGGTCTCAAGGAACAGTGAGGGGAACATCAAGGACCCCCCGGATAAGTGTTCAAAGGTGTCCCTCAGAAGGGCCAATGAATGGCTGGCCTCAGCTATGAGAGCTCTTGTCCCATCCTACTCAGTAGCCAGGGCCATTATAGGCCTCTACCCGCAGAATGCAAAGGAGTTCTGCCTTTATATTTTGGCTTGCCCACCAGCTGTCACATAGGATGGAATTGCAGAATTTACGGATGTCCTTCCCCATTGTTAGGCCAATAAATTATAGCTTGCTGCCTCACTCAGGTTTTGCTATTGCCTAAGTGGGCTGACATTGTGGTTTTGTGCGTTAACTCTGACAGCTGCATTTAATACTTTCTGGGGACGACTAGCTGGTTCTGGGGATGACTAGAGGGAGTGGAAAATCACCCCCCCCATACACACATATATTTAGGCTGGCCTTGCTTCTGAGTAAACCCTCCTAGGGTCATGATTCACCCATTCAACGCGTTGAATGGTTGCTTCACCAAGCTTACTCCCGAGTAACACGCGCCTCGGAGCAAACTGTTTTTTCTAAACTAAAACCTCAGTATTCAGGTTAAATTGCCATGTTGGCACTTTGCAATAAATACCGTATATACTCGTGTATAAGTCGACCCGCATATAAGTCGAGGCACCTAATTTTACCACAAAAAACTGGGAAAACTTATTGACTCGCGTATAAGTCGAGGGTGGGAAATGCAGCAGCTGCTGGTAAATTTCAAAAATAAAAATAGATACCAATAAAATTACATCAATTGAGGCATCAGTAGGTTAAATGTTTTTGAATATTTATTTCAAAGAAAAACAGTAAACTGGCTCTGTAAGTGGAAAAGAGGGTCAACAAGAACAATATGGTATCAACAATAACTTTAAAAGTACAAAAACCTTAGCTCAACCAGCAACCAAGCTAAAACACAAGAGTTAAAATCCTTCAAAACTGGATTCCTCATCATCATCTGTATGTCCAAATGTAACCCAACTTAGATTTTAAGAGGGATATTATCAGAAATGGAAAATCTACTATTAGCTTCCCATTGTAAACAATGGGGGATGGGGCACCCCCTTTGGGGGTCAATAACTTTGGATCCCCTGACCCAAACTTCACCAAACCTGGCTGTTATCATAAAAAGACTCTACTGATGAGACCAGCCAGGTTTGGTGAAGTTTAGTTCAGAGGGTCCAAAGTTATGAGCCCTCAAAAGAGTAGCCCCATCTACTAATAGCTCCCACTGAAAACAATGGGGAATGGGGTACCTCCTTTGGGGGTCCATAACTTTGGACCCCCTGAACCAAACTTTACCAAACTTGGCTGGTATCATCAGGAGTGTCTTCTGAGGGTACCCTGAAATTTTGGTGCTGCTAGCATAAACACTGCGCCCCCTGTTGGCCGGCAAAGTAAAAACACACACAAAAATGTAATGACCCGCATATAAGTCGAGGGGAGCTTTTTCAGCATTAAAAATGTGCTGAAAAATTCGACTTATACATGAGTATATACGGTAAGTGGGTTGCAATTTGGGCACTCGGTCTCAAAAAGGTTCGCCATCACTGATTTAGCTTGTGAAGCTATAGCATTCCCAATAGAATTGGGATCTAAATACCTCCATAGACTCCCTCGTCCAATTTCCATGGAAGTCCTTGTATGTTATTGGGGCTTCAGCCAATTTTGCCTCAAGGCTGGGCTACTGACCCTTCTGACCTTAATTTTTTAGCCTAGTACACTCTGATCTTCTGTACAAACTGGGGGTTTATCAGAGTCACCTCAGCCCCTGTCACAGGCTCCATAAATCTTTCTGATTCCTTCCTGAGCTGTTGAGACCTGTAATACGTTAGATGCACCGACAGGTTGGGCCTCCTGCGTTTAGCAACTGGCTTTGGGTCAGAATCAGCCCATCTGACAGTTTGGATCTTTTTGGTTGGGGACTGAGCGTGAGGTTTCTGAAACCTGCGACACTGATATCTGAAATGTCCTTCCTGAACAGTAGAAACAGATTACCAATCCCTTCTTGTGTATGAGGGGGTATGTCACTGTCCTCTGAGTTATACACAGGAGCCAGCCAGTCTCTATCCCAAATAAGGGGAATGGGGGATCTGGATCTAGAGCAAGGCCTTTGCCTGTAAGGAGAGAGGGCAGGGGATGGCTGCAGCTGCTTAGAGACCTCCTCCCTGATGGAGGAACGCATTAAGGCTACCAGCCAGTGATGGGAGAAGACGCTCCACTCCGAGGGAATGGCATCTGCCATGTTGCTTTTCCTCCCCCTCCTCTCTCCCTCTTGCCTGGAGACTCCAGCTAGATCGGAGACCTCTGTCAAAGAGGCTTCCATCGGCTGCAGAGTTGGAATACTGGCAGTGGAAACGGGATCAAGGCGGGAAGATGACCTGCCGTCCTCTTGGTGCCTCCCCTCTTCGCGGCTGCAGCCACAGCTCTCATGCCCAGACACTCCCTGGCTGGTCGAGCGTGTGCGCCGACCTGCGCGCCAAGAGGGCGATGGCGAAAAGGCCCGCTGGCTAGCCCCATGGCTGCTCTGGGACCGCGGCTCTCACTCCGAGACGCTCCCTGGCACCCTGTACAGGGGCTGGTCGAACGTGCACGCTGACCTGCGTGCCGAGAGGGCGATAGTGAAGAGGCCCACTGGTTAGCCTCACGGCTGCCCTGGGACCAGCCAGTGCACACTTCCCTCTCAGCCACACGGCCGCGCGGGGGAGAGCAAGAGGCCTGACTGGCAGACCTGGTCACTGCCCTCCGTGTTCTCCGCTGCCGAGCGGCAGAATCCCTCCTTGTGAGGAGAAAATGGTGCCGATGCCATAACCGCTGAAGGGAAGGCTTTTTTGGCGGGAAGAAGGAAACACAAGGAGGGCAAGGACCACAGACACAGAGTTACAAGGAAAAAAGACTACAAACTCTCACAGACACAGAAAGGAGTTTTTGGGATCCAAAGGACACAAAGCCTATCAATAAGCAAAGAGCCTGTTGAATTTGCTGCACTCCCTGATGAGGCAGGAAGATACTGGGGCAAGATAGCTATGACCAGCCTACAGGAAGTGACCAAAGTATATTTCCTGCCTCCTTGATTGATGGTGGAGAATAACCCAAACAAGATGGCCTACACCATCCAGGAGAAGAGCGACTGGTGAGCAGAAGGTCTCACCTGGAACTAAAAGGCTGTTCCCCGCCTTTGCCCTGCTCTGGCACAAAAAGTCATGCCAGAAGAGCTCTCGCTTTTTCCTCAAAAAGAGGAAGCACGTTGGGACAAGAAATCTTGCCCTGATGCACCTCTTCTTTTGGCACGCTGCAAAGTGGAAGCACATTGGGACAAGATTTCTTGCCTTGATGCACTTTCGGTCCCACTGCATGCCAGAGCGCCGGTGGGTAATTGCCCAAAGTGTCAGTCATTCTAGGTGTACAAAAGACATTACATATTCTAAAACCCTTGTCACACCAGCTGCAAGATGACATTTTAAGGCCCAAAGAACAGAACTACTGTTGCATCAGTACTAACCAATCCTAACTCATGAACTTTGTTGCAGTAGTAATGTGTGTAGGTATCACTTATGGAGCTGGACTGAAGGCAAAGCCTATGGAGAACATGCTGGCTCGACAGTGTGGCTGTAACTGGATTGTATTGGGGGGCAGGCAGAGAGAAGCTTTAGGAGAGGCAAAGTCTTGTTGCAGCCCCTCCTCATCTTGTTCATCACTTGTTGAGAAGTTTGTGCCCTAGTACACAAGAGGAGCAGCATATAATCTGAAAATTTAGGACCATCAAAGACATTTGAAAGTCCAAACAAGCTCATTATTTTCTCCATGGCAGCAAGTCTAGCAGAAGGCCCAGAGCAAAAAATTAAGGCAAAGCTGCTAGAAGTGAAACAGACAAAATCCTTTTTTTAGATTTCACTGTTAACCAATGTCTGCTTCCAAAGCCAAATTTTCCACTGCAAGCTGTGCAGGGTTATGGTCACAACATGACAGCACAGATGTCATATACAGCATTTTCTAAGCGTTTGCGACTAGTTTACAACAACCACAGTGAATAGAACTTCAGATCACTGTAGCCCTAATAGCGAAGAGAAAATATAGATTTCTTCAGCAATGAGCACATTTTACAACCTCTTGAAGTTCTTCACTGAAAATTAGTTACCTGCTCAAGAAGGTTAACAGTTCTGAAGTGTAAAGTACTCTAAAGGCTGTATTTCAAACACCATATTCTGAAATGTACCGAGGGCCTAAAACATTTTGCAGCCTCAATTTAAGATTACCTATGAACAATGCATATTTTCCTACCTGTAATGTACATGGGTTATTGTTGGTCGCCTGTAACCCAGAATCCAGGTCTGAATGTCTAGAGGTTCAGCTTTGGGATACGCAATGGTTGTATCTATCACCCACTGAAGACCTTTTGATTTGATTTCTAACAAAAGAAATGACATAAGGGAGGTAAAGAAACAGAAAAATTAACATTTTCAAATCACATGCACCATACTTCTTTTTCAGTGCTTCAGTTAATTCATTTCAATTCATGCAGTTACCGTATGTACTGCCTTTCTGCCAATGCTATAATATGTACATCACTGAATCAAAGAAATACCACAATAGTGCAAAATATCGAAGTACACTAGTTGGCATTAGGAATGATCATTTCTCAAACTGGAATAGAAACAAAATACACCCCTTTAACTCCAAATTCACCCACATCAATAATGACACTTAATTAGACTTTCACACAAACAGGGATAAAAAATGCAATTTCTGGTTAATAAAACATACCACTACTTACTCCCAAAAAAGAATGACCCTCTATATCTTTTGTAAGCACAGTCAAAGGTAAATTAGCTGTAGCTTACACAAAAAGCTTTATTAATTACTCATCTAATGTTCTATGCAGGACACTATATTTGAAATGTTTATTTGACCATAGATGTTACCAGAATTGTTCTGATATACAATTTAAGAGTGCTTTTATAATGCTGTCTATAAATTTGTGTTATAATGCTAAACAAAACAGTGATTGAAGGGGCACCATTAATTATCTTGCATTCAAGTAAGTTTGATGCTAGCCAAGGCAAATATTTAACTCAATTCTTAAATGTTTAACCAGGTTCTATGCTGTGTGTGACAGTACTTTTTCCCTTTGTCGCTGGGCAGAGGAGTCAACATAAGGCTGAAAATATTGCTGAAGCTTTCAAGTACCCTATTTACCTGAACCCCCTGCATGTGCCATCAAGAAAAAAAAGATATTTTAAATTTACATACGTCAAAGTTATGTTTGGTAATAAAAATCTTTTGAGTATAACTTTTTAACAGGCTTGTCTCCCTTTTTGGTAAATATGGTACTTGGTGACCTCTGGATTTCCAATCCCAGAGTTGATCCTGGCATACGTGAAATATGAACAGCCAAAATCCGTGCAGCATTTTTCAGACTGTTAACGCATGTCTTATATTGTTCCTATTGCATTACTAAATTTTGTAATCCACATTGAGTCTCTATGCAAAAGGCAGAAGAATAGCTGAAGAAAATCCTCCGGTGATTAGCCTTTCCATTCACAATCCCAATTGAGGACTGCATAGAAGACCAAGCTTTATTTGATAACAAAAGTACTCTGAGAACTTAGAAGTAAAAAGGGAAAATCCAGGAAAAGACTGCTTAAATTCTACTCTATTTATTTATTTATTTATTTATTTATTTATTTATTTATTTATATTTTCCCGATTTATAAACCGCCCCATCCTCAAGGGGCTCTGGGTGGTACACAACATCAATCTGTATACAAACAAATAGAGGTTCACAATAGTGACCACATAACAATCAATACATTAGCTAAAATCCATTAAAATCCATTAACACAACAATGACAGGTCAACACAACAATGACAGGCGTCCTATAGCCCAGTTCATTAAAATCTCCCAAAAAAGAAGGAACAGCCAGACTCCTCTCTAGGAGGGTAACATAGATGGAACCAGAAATAAGATGGTAAATGGATGCATAAAGGTGTAAATTCATTTATTTCAGCTATGCTTTATGTATACTTTACGTTTATTATGGTCAAAAGATCAGTCAGAATCAGTTTAGTGGCTCACTCTATATACTAATATATACTATTTTATATTATATACTAATATAAAATTACATTTTAATATAAAATTTACTGTATAGAGATTCATAACCTTATTGTGCGGTTGTTAAAGTTATTAAAACAGCTGGAGTATCTGCTTTCTTATGAACAAGGTCTCAGCACAGAATTTGGCCATTTTAGAAGTGGTCTCATCGGAGCGGTTTGCAAGGAAGAATATGTGTAGAATTTTCCAGATAGAGTAGGGGTGAGATATGGGCAATGGATATCCTTATAAACTGGACAACATAATAACACACATCCCACTATTCTGACTGTGTTCAATTGGCAGTAACAGAGACATTGAGGATAGGGGATATGCAAGTATGTTCCAGTAGTGCTGAGGACAGGCAGTTAATATGTGCTAGCGTGAAAGCTGTGCAGTATTTGGGGAATTCTAAAGCATAAAGGCAGTTTGCTGGAACAAAATTTTGGTTATGATTCCCTACTGCAGGATAGAGGTGTGTCCAAGCTCTATCTGCCTGTACCCCTTTGTATCCCAGATCTATTGTTTAAGTGTGTCTTTAGCTCCCAAGAACCCAAGATGGCATATTGCTAAGGAAAGAAGTGGAGAAGTTGTATTTTATTCACCTCAACCTGAGCAGTAGCTACCTGACATAATCAAAGGGTAGTAGCTACCTGACATAACCCATACTGGGTTGCAGCTTAAACTAATACCCCCACATGCAATTTTGACATAGTCACTGATGTTTATATGGTTCGCTTCTGTTAGAATCACAGAGTTGGAAGAGGCCCCATGGGCCATCAAGCCCTACCCTCTGCAATGCAGGAACACACAATCAAAGCACTCCTGACAGATGGCCATCCAGCCTCTCTTTAAAAACCTCCAAAGAAAGAGACTTTAACTCTACACTCTAACCTGGATAGCTTTAAAAAGGGCTTGGACAGATTTATGGAGGAGAAGTCGATCTATGGCTACCAATCTTGATCCTCCTTGATCTCAGATTGCAAATGCCTTAGCAGACCAGGTGCTCAGGAGCAGCAGCAGGCCATTGCTTTCACATCCTGCAAGTGAGCTCCCAAAGACACCTGGTGGGCCACTGCGAGTGATGGACTCTGGTCTGATCCAGCAGGCTAGTTCTTATGTTCTTATGTTCACTCCGAGGTCGTGCATTCCACTGTTGAAAGCCCTTACTATTGGGACGTTTTTCCTGATGTTTAGGTGAAATCTCTTTTCCTTTACCTTGAACCCATGGCCCTAACCTCTGGAACAGCAGAAAGCAAGTTTGCTCCCGCACCAACATGACAACCTTTCAAATATCTAAACATGGCTATTACGTCACTTCTTAACCTTCTCTTCACCAAACTAAACACACCCAGCTTCCTAAGTCTGTCCTCATATGGCATGGATTCCAGACCTTTTACCATTTTGGTAGTCCTCTCCTCTGGACAGATTCCAATTTTTCAATATTCTTCTTGAACTGCACTGCTCAGAACGGTACACAATATTCCAGGTGAGGTCTAACCAATGCAGAATAGAGAGGTACAATTACATCCCTCAATCTCGACACTATACTCCTATTGATACAGCCCAGAATTGCATTGGCTTTCTTGGCCGCTGCATCACACTGCTGACTCATGTTCACTTTGTGTCTACTACTTTCGCATGTAGTGTCAAGCCAAGTGTTACCCATAGTGTCAAGTAGTGTCAAGCCAAGTGTTACCTATATCTGTGCATTTCATTTTTTCTGCGTAAATGTAGAGTCTTACATTTATCTCTGTTGAAATTTATTTTGTTTGTTTTGGCCCAGCTCTCTAACCTCTCCAGGTCATTTTGAATTCTGACTTCTGGGGTGTTAGCTACCCCTCCTATTTTGGTGTCATTTGCAAATTTGATTAGCATGCCCTGTATTTCATTATCCAAGTCGTTGATAAAAAATACTGAATAGCAATGGGGCTAGGACAGAATCCTGTGGCACCCCACTAGTCACTTCTCTCCAGGATGAAGATGAGCCATTGATGAGCACCCTTTGAGTTCAATCAGTCAGCCAATAACAAATCCAATTGGAAGCACACTATTAGTCAAATGGTTTTCTTCTTTTGTGCCTAGACACCTCTTCAGATATAAGCAACATATGATGCCTGTAGGCTGATGCAAATGAGTTTTTTCTCTCTCTTTCTTAAAAGAATAGTCAGCTCTGCTAACAGCACAGACAGGATCCAGGAAAGCTAACAAAACCTTATGTATAGCTCAGCATTTTAACCTAGAGTGGAACAACAGTGAGATTGCTGCCAACAGGGATAATGTAAATACACAGCCCAGAGCACTTTCCTTGCAATTCCTGATTTACCTTGTACAACCACAGATATCTCCAACAACCAAGCTATTTTGATCCAGGCCTCCTTTTTAGCAGGTGCCCACTGCCAAGAAGGACTATAGGCTCTTCGGCCAGAAGACCAATGTTTCAAGTTGTTCTCTCCAGGGGCTGCTTTCTTCTCTTCTCCTTTCACCCCAGTTGCCATATTCTTCTGTAATTACCTTTTTAAATAACTTGATTATATTCAAGCGCTTTGAGAGTCAGATACACAAACTGGAGAGTCCTCATATTAAAAAAAAACACAAGCTACCCCAAAAGACCTCTGCTCAGGCAATACTGCACCTTACAACACAACAGAAGCATCTCTCCACTTTGCAGTCTTAAAACAAGGAGTGAATAGGGAATTGGCACAAGAACACAACTCCCAATTGCTCTCTAAAGGGGGTGGAAGTCAAGTGGAAGAGTGCAAGATCCCAGGTTCAAACCCTGAGTAAGACCTTGTATACATGGATCCAGGTTTCGTACAAATGTTTTCGAACAAAGAGACAATTAATTGAATCATGCAGTTGGAAGGGGCCATACAGGCCATTTAGTCCACCCCCACCCCCACTCAATGCAGAATCAGCCTAAAGAATCCCAGACAAGTGTTCATCCAGCTGCTGCTTATTAGTGAGAGAGAGCTCACGGTCGCCGCAGGCAGCCAATTCCACTGCTGAACTACTCTTGTTAAAAACAAAACGAAACAAAAAAGAATTCCTAATGTCCAGCTTGTATTTTTCCACCTGTAATTTATACCCATTATTGAGATTCTATTCTTTGCTGCCAAGAGAAACAGCTCCTTCCCCTCCAAGTGTCAATCTTTCAAGTCCTTACAGACAACATTCATGTCACACACACCCCCCCCCCCGCCAACCTCTCAACCTCTTCTTTTCTAGACTGAACATTCCAAAGTCCCTCAGTGTTTTCCTTGTAGGGCTTGGTCTTCAGCCTCCTGATCATCCTCTTCTTCACCTGCTCCATTCTGGCCATATCCTACTTTGAACTGAGGCCTCCAGAACTGCAAACAGTACTTCAGGTGCAGCCTGACCTATTCGGTGTGGGACTATGACATCTTGTGATTTGAATGTTATGTCTCTGTTGACACACCAGCTCTCTTTGAATTCTACCTTTTTCTTCTGGGGTGTTTGCCACTCCACTGTCCTACATAAGGTTAACTTTATTAATTAAAAAACTGATAGAATAGCAGCAATAAGGAAGTTGTTAATATAAAAGCAACTGGCCATACCTGAAAAAACCAAACATTCAGCAAGAATAATCAACAGACTGCAAATAAAATCCTAGTATCTGAAGAAACTGTGGCACTAGAGACATGTCTCAGATCTGAAGTGAAACCTACCCAACTTTTCTAGCTTGGAAGTTAGGGTATTTATTCTCCATTGCCTTCCTTTCGGAGAGGGAGGGGTGTTGTAATGGCTCATACATTACATCATTGGAGCATACCGTGAGCCAATGTTAACTTTCCACAAGAAAGGACTGCAACATTAATTACACAATCTATTCATCTGTAAAATTAACTTGGCTTGACTTATCTGAGGTTTCTGATATTTTTGGGAAAAATATTTAAGTGTTCTGAGATGTTTGATAACAAACTTACAAGCCTTGACCATTCTCATGTGGGTGGGATCTGGAAATTATTTCAGAGAATCAGGAAGTAGCCCCTGCTGACTCACTGAAATAAGTATGACATCTAATTGTATTAAGTTGTGACTGCATTCTTTCCTTTAATTTCTGATTAGAAACTGGAAGGCTCTGAGTCTGATATGCTGTTTTTGGCATTTTAGACTCTGGGTATGCAAGGGCTATTTCCCCACATGCCATGGCTATGCATAAATCTGGGACCCTCATAAATATTCCCTCCAGTTCAATATTTTTAATAGGACTGAATACACAGGAAATATCCTCCTTGTCTTCTACAGAAAGTTCCTCAAGCTGTGTAACTGATTATGTATCTAGATCTGCCAAGGAATTGGAGGTCCTGCATATGAGAATTATTCTCTTCTATGCTGAAACCACCCTGAAGATTGGCCAGGCTGAGTCTGGCAAGAGAGATTCATGGATATGAAAAGATTTGAATTCACATCTCCCAAGCCCACGTCTGACACAGTGTCCAAGAAACCACAGTAGTCAGTATTACTTCCATTTTGCAGGCATATGTTCCAAAGTGAACACTGAAAATCAGAGTTTAGAATTTGTGAATGAATCCTCGTTGAGAGTGTACACCTAGAAGGACTTTTACTATCTTCAGTGCTGTTCCTCTTGAGAATACTTTGAGCTTTGCTTCTCCTAAAAGCAAACAAATTAGACCACAGAGGCTTATACAGAAACCCTGCAGACATAGGGTTGCATGTATCTATTACTCTTTACTGGCTTTTTCTTCCCCCTGGAGCTCTTGCAGGCAGAGGCTGCCAAGTGCAATATCTTGGCCTAACAGCTATGCCTGTACTTTTCAGTAGGACAGCTTTCATCCAGTGCCAGTACAAATTCTCATGTGTCTGACAGCAATCAAAGGAACAGAAAGGAGGAAAAATTTTAAGCAATACCAGTCATTCAAATGTAATGTCACAAGTCACACATCATCTATCTAGGGACCAACCTGTAAAGGGAGGAAAAAGTATATTCCCTCTTTGGAGGTTGAACAGCTAGAAATGAGGGTCAAATTATATAATACATTTGGCCACAAGATGATTAGGGTTTCCCCAACCTACCTCATTGATTGGGGTTTCCCCAACCTACCTCAGGGCGGTTTTCACCGCCCTGAGCCCTCCGGGGGAGGGCGGTATATAAACCCAATTAACAACAACAACAACAACAATTTTCCCTGCAGCCAGAACAGGCATTAGTCTCCTCCCTTCCCACCTCCTCCATGCACTCCTATTCCCTCTCTCACTTCCTGGCTGGGGAAACCATACTTTGCTTCCAAACCAGAATTCAAAACTCATTCTAAATGGTGGAGAGGGGAGCTTGAAGCGCATTTACAATGGCCACAACAGTTTGGATGTCCCCTGTGAACAGTCCTCACCTAATTAAGTGTCGAATGGCTACTCAAGTGTGCAGACAACCAATGACCAATTGACAAAACTGGGCTGGTGCCATTGTAACCCCTGTGTCAGAATGGGATGACCCAGAAAGGGGTGGAGTCTGAAATGAAGTAGAATGCTGCAGAACTCATGAGGTTGGAGGAAGCGAGACTACCAGGCTGGGACCTTGATTGATTTTATTAAGCCCTTAACACCTTGTTTAAGGTAACTGCAATGTTGTGGGGAACTAGTGGGAAGGGAGTTTATTTTTTTGCTATATTGTAAATGTTAGAATTTATTGTTTCAGGGTTTTTGTGTATGTAAATGGTGAGAGTTTTCTGGGAACCTTCATCATCTTGAAGCCCATTCACCAAGCCTCAGAAGTCTTCAAAACCAACCACCAGCAAAGAAGAATTGGACTTGGCAATATCAGTAGACTGTAAATAAGGACTTGAAAATGCAAACTTAACAGGACTGCAAAGTGTAAATGTTAAATGTTTTAAAAGTGTTATTTGTTAAGTAAACTGTTTTGTTTAAATTTGGTTCTTTGCAACTCCTTCCAAGTACTGCCCCACAGAACCCACAAGCTGAGGTTACACCATCATGCCCTGTTTATGGGTTTCCTGGAAGCATCTGGTTAGCAACTGATGGAAACAAGTTGATGCTGCTGTTAAATACTTTTTTGCTGATGGGTTTCCAGTCTAAAAGATTAAAAATATGTAATAATAGTAAAAAAAAAAAGGCATAGACTCACTTTGTTCTCTGTTTCTGTTCTGTAGGACTAGTTAGTAGCAGCGACTAAGAACACTTTTCCCTACTCTGCGAGCCCGATGTTGACAGGGTCCTAGCTGCTGTTAGGCCTACTACCTGTCCTCTGGATCCGTGCCCCTCCTGGCTGATAAAAGCTTGCCGGGAGGAGTTACGACCCCACCTGTTGAATATAGTTAACTGCTCCCTTGAGCAAAGAGTGTTTCCGGGGTGGGTTGAAGGAGGCAGTGGTCCGCCCACTCCTGAAAAGACCATCTTTAGATCCTGGTGATCTGGCCAATTACCGCCCGTTTCGAATTTGTTGTTCCTGGGGAAGGTAATTGAGAGAGTGGTGCTGAAGCAGCTTCAGGGCTTCCTGGAGGACGCATCGGTGCTCGATCCCTTCCAGTCCGGCTTCCGTGCTGGGCATGAGACGGAGACCGCCCTCGTTGCCATCACAGATACACTCCGCATGCAGCTAGACCGAGGCTGATCGGCGCTGCTGGTGTTGCTTGATCTCACAGCAGCGTTTGATATGGTCGATCACAACCTTTTGATTCACCGCCTGGCTGCCTCTGGGATAATGGGGCACTGTCCTTCAGTGGATTGCCTCGTTTCTCCAGGGTCGGGGTCAGCAGGTGTGGTGCGGGGATGAGGCTTCCCATAGGGCCCCACTTAGTTGTGGGGTCCCTCAGGGGGCCTTGCTTTCCCTGCTTTTATTTAACATCTACATGCGACCCCTTGCTCAGCTGGTGCGGAGTTTTGGGCTGGTTTGTCACCAATATGCGGATGACACCCAGCTCATTCTGTTGATGGAGAGGGGGGCAACCTCTGCCCCTGCAGCTCTACAGCACTGTTTGGAGTCGGTCGCTGGTTGGTTGAGGCAGAGTAGGTTAAAACTCAATCCAACAAAGACGGAAGTCCTCTGGCTGGGCCGGGGGGACGGACCAAGGGAATTCCAGCTGCCTGTTTTGGAAGGGGTTGCATTGGCCCCTATGTCCCTGGCTTGCAGCCTGGGGGTCCGCCTGGACTCTTCATTATCAATGGAGGCCCAGGTAGCCCATGTTACCCGGGTTGCATTTTTTCATCTTTGCCAGGCACGGCGGCTGGCTCCCTGTCTCTCCCAGTCTGACCTGACTACTGTGATCCATGCAACGGTCACCTCGAGGTTGGATTACTGTAACTCGCTCTACGCGGGCCTTCCCTTGCGGCTGATCCGGAAGCTGAAGCTAGTCCAGAATGCGGCGGCCCGGCTGTTGACAGGTGGTGATTATCTAAATCATATCACCCCTGTGCTATGCTGCCTGCACTGGCTCCCAGTGGAGTTCCAGATCGTTTTCAAGGTGTTGGTATTGACCTTTAAGGCCTTACGTGGCATGGGGCCCTCGTACCTACGGGACCGCATCACCCCTTATGTCCCACATAGGCCGCTGTGGTCGACTGCAGCAGAACTGCTGGTGATCCCTGGCCCTGCGACAATGCGGCTGGCCTCAACCCGGGCCAGGGCCTTTACGGCTCTGGCCCCTGCCTGGTGGAATGCTCTACCTCCAGCTGTCCGGGCCCTGCGGGACCTCGGTGAATTCCGCAGGGCCTGTAAGACAGAGCTAGTCCACCGGGCTTTTGGGGGGGCTGGCCATGGCTCTATTGCCCCCCATTGAAACCGGAACTAAGCTGCCTTTCCCATCTGGGTAGGGCCCTGATTCCATCCTGGGCCCTGCCTTCTCCTCCCTTCTCTTTTGGCCTTTAGACCGGGCGCCTGTGTGTGTATTTTTACACAACCTTGTTGTTTAATTTGTATTTATTGTTTTAATTGCTGCTGAATTTTAATGAGTTAGATTTTATGTTATATTGATTTACTGTTCTGGAAACAGTCATGTTGTGAGCCGCCTCGAGCCCTTCGGGGATGAGGCGGCCTATAAATTTAATAAATCAAATCAAATCAAAACACTTTTAAATTTCCTTAAATAAGCTTTTCCAACATTTATCATTAAAAGCCAGAAATGATTAACATTAAATCCATATCAGTAGATTTTTAAAAGCTCAGTAAACCAACAGAAATCTCTTACTTAAATGCAGAAGACAATGTCATGACAAGTTGCTACTTGAGTCCAAAGTAAGCAATGCAGGTGTTTTCTACTGGAGACCCTATTTATTATGCTGCAGGTGAAAAAAGGCCTGCATCAGTAATGACTTATAAATGCTTTCCCCATAAAAGAAAATTTAAGAAACATTATAGTCCAAAGGTTTTTCATCATAAAATATGGATTAATTTTAATTATGTTGTATGAGACTATATATGTGTGCAATGTTTAAATTTATTTAACGTGTCAGTGAATTTATTCATTAAGGCCCCGAGGTAATGCTCTCCCAGAGATTTCTGTAACATTACTTTGGGTCTCTTTTTTTTGTCTAGAAGATAACATCACAGATTATTGATTTTACAGTTCTCAAAACTGTGAATTTCTGTCTTCAGAGATAACATCCCTCTTCTTAACAGCAAAAATGTTTTTGAAAAGAATACAGTTAAGAAACAAATCTCAATCCTACTCTTCCTCTGCAAATCTATGCACACAGAATCAGCCCTTTACCTCTTAAGTGCTAAGTTTCAAAAAGTTTAAGTAGTTTAAGGATGGAATAGCTCTAAAGAGATGTTAAGAGCTAAATATGGGGGGAAGGGGCAAGAAGGACAAATGAAAATGAGACTTTCTGAGCAGAATACTCCACATATCTTGAGATCTTTGTGAGTATACCCTGAAATTTATCATATTATTCTCTTCCTTGAACAGATAGCCAATAATGGCAGAGGGTGATGAAAAGACCCAGTTTGAGAATGTTTTAATGGAGTTCCTTTATCCCTTCTGCAAAACCCTTCTGTGAAGAGCAGCAGAGGACGGCTGTGCCCTAATTGAACAGGTGTGACTGTGAAGGGGAGAAGGCAAAGCTGCTTGTTCATAACATTGCTTTACTGCATTAGCAATTCACCTGGATAAGAACTGAGAAGAGATTGCTTTCCCTTTACTCCAACCACCTTAAGAAATAAAGAGACTAAGAGCCCCATCCAAATGTGGAGGGGGGGGGGGCTGAAATTGCCATGGAAGCAGTGCGGGCTTCCATGGGTGGGAATGCCCTCCCTGGGACACTTACGCCAATAAGAAAGTTATTTCATTGCTGTGCGGGCACCACCACACTCCCCCGACGCCAGTCACCATGCCACTGTCATGGGACTGCCACCAGGGGCATGGCTGGAAGAGGAGCCAACATTAGTCACTTTCCTCTCAGCCAGTTGGTGTGTTACACTGGCACCTGAGAGTCCCGACGGCATAAGGGGCTTCTCAGCGGCAGAGCCCCTGGGAAGCCCCTTTGGGAGCAGTGGGGGAGGTGTGGTCACAGCACCGCAGCCAGCCACCCAGCCTGTGGGTAGGGCTGCCCCACTTCTCCTAATAGTGGGTTTATCAGAACAACAGAGTTCTTTCTGTCACAATGCAGCTTTACAACATGAGACCCTGTCTCCTCTGGCTTTAGGTGTAAATAGTTGGCATATCTTGCAGGCACTGACACTGTGTTCTTCACCAAGACACAGGAGGCAGAGGTCATGTTTATCGGAGTGGAGCATTTTTGTGCCATACTGGACACACTTTTAGAATAAAGTTTTCTGAACCATCTTAAGATGGCTTGAGCATGTCTGGAAGAAGATTCATGCTGAAGAGGCAAGAACATCTGATAGGATGCTTATGAAAGTCTATGAGATGATGGTGAAATCTGGGAAGAGATTATTTCATGGAAAACATTGCATCTTCAAGCTTGTGTCCAGCACAATTATTCAGCAATTGATGACCTTGAATGACAGGTTCCAAGTTGATAGGGAATTGGTATTTAGCTGTGACGATCCAGCAAACTATTTTCCAGATCAGATCTTATCTCTCTGCCAGGGCGTTTTTTACCAGCCTTGGGACAGTAAGTTTACTAGAAGTCTACAGGCTGTCTTTGGGTCCTTCGTTTGGCCATCTCTCCAAGAATAATGTGGACAGAATCCTGTGAGTGGCCAAGTCCACTGTGTGCTTCCTGGACCTGTGCCCATCCTGGCTGGTGACGGCTGGCTTGGATGAGACATGGGCTCCTCAGAGAGATATTGTTAATCTTTCCCTCACTAATTTCTCAGTAATTTAAATGAGGCCATAGAGACTGCTCTTTGAAAAGTTATCTCTAGATCCTTCCAACCCATTTAATTACCATCCAGTGACTAATCTACCTTTCTAAGTAAGGTAATTGAGACAGCTGTTGCCAAGCCACTCCAGGCTTACCTGGAGGAATCATTAATCTTGGACCCGTTCCAGTATGGCTACCACACTGGCCACTGGGTGCAGATCTCTCTGACTACCCTCATAGTTGGCCTGTGGAGACACCTGGACTGGGGCAGGGAAACTCTGCTGTTGTTGCTGGACTTAACAGCAGAATTTGACTAAGTTGATTATAACATTATCATCAATTGCCTCATCAGCACTGGCATATCTGAGACAGCCTTATGGTGGCTGTACTCATTCCTCCAAGACCGAGTTTACAGGGTTGAAATTGGTGAGAGGACACTCCCTAGCCACAAGCTGGCTTGTGATGTGCCACAAGGGGCAATTCTCTTGTCAATTTTGTTTAATATCTATATGTGTCCTCTTGCCAGGTTGATCCAGAGGTTTGGACTGGGTTGTCATCAATATGCTGATGACATCCAGTTGTATCTGATGATGGATGACTGCTCTGTTCAGCTGTTTGGGAATGTTATGGAATGGATGAGAGAGACCGCTGATGACGGATCCAGCTAAGACGGAGGTCCTGGGGCTGAGCCATGGTGGGCAGGTGAAAGAATGTCAGTTGCTGACTCTTGGTGGGATCCAGCTTGTAGTTGCTCTGTCAAGAGCCTAGGCATGTTCCTTGACAACTCCTTGATAATGGAGGCTCAGGTGAATCATGCCATTCATGTGGCATTTTACCATCTTTGCCAGGCAAAGCAGTTGGCTCGCTAACTGTCCCAGACCGATCTAGCCACAGTGATCCATGCCACAGTCACCTCTATAATGGATTACTGTGACTTGTTCTATGCATGGCTACCCTTGGACTTGCTCCAAAAACTCCAGCTGGTCCAGAATGTGGCAGCAAGGGTCTTTACTTGATCCTCACAGTGAGCACATATTCAATCTGTGCTCCAAAAACTGCACTGGCTCCAGGAGGAGTACGAGGTAAAATTCAAAATTTTGGTACTGACGTACAAAGCTCTAAACAGTCTGGGGCCAGCGTACGTATGGGATTGGCTCTCCCTATATGTTCCCTGAAGGCAACTTCACTCTGCAAAAAATTGTCTTGCGGTCCCTGGCCTAAGGGAAGTCCAGCTAGCCTCAACCAGGGTCAGGGCTTTTTCAGTCCTGGTTCCAGACTGGTAGAACACTCTGTCAAGTGAAACCTGGACCCTGCAGGATTCGATACAGTTCCGTAGAGTCTACAAGACAGTGTTGTCCCACCAGGCATAAGGTTGAGGCAGCAACGACTACCATCTTTAGCCTCTCCCTTCAATTTCAGCTATGTTGACCTATTGGTATGTCGATCCTTTTTTATTGTGTAGACTTTTAAATGGTCCACTACTAGTTGAAGTTTGGAACTGTTGCCATATAAAAATATAGATCATTATTTTAGAAATATTATAATATATTTTATAACTGTGGAATAGTTATTTTTATTAAATTTAGATTTTATAAGTATTATAGTGATTTTTGTATTGATATACTGGAAACTAACCCAAGCCCACAAGGGGAGGGGTGGCATAAAAGTCAAATAAATAAATACATTCACAAAGAGTGAAAATAGTCCCAAAGAATACAAGGCAGCATGACTAAGCAGCCCTTTCAACTTCAGTGCAGCTGATCATGAGGTAATTTCTCTTAACCATCAGGTTGACACACAAAATGTTTTAAATGTAACTGTCCTTGTTTTTCTCCTCTTTTTCTTTCTTTTTTAGAATGAAGAGGAAAGTCAAGAGTAAATTTACTTCAGCAGTAAGGGGGAAAACTGCAAGCTTAAAAGAAGGGAACCTACTCTGTTGGCGATGAAGAAGGAACTGAGGAAAAAGGGGCAGCCCCTCCCCCAGGAGCACAAGATTGAGCAAGAAAATGCTTCTTAACAGCTCCGTGGGGAATGAACACCGTCTAATGAGTTTTGGAAATATAATGAATCTCTTTGCAGCAGTTCTGTCTAAATGCAATGGGGCTCCACAGAAGACCAAAGATGAACAATTAATAAATAAGAATGCACACAAAGTGCAAGATCTACAAGAAGCTATAATAAAATGTAAACAAAAATTCAAATATTTAGTATGCAGCCTGATCACTGACAATGCTGCAAACGTATCCAAGAAGAGAAGAAATTTAGAAGAGAATACCAAGCTAATATAGTTGTCCTGCTTATTTGATAAATCTCCTAGCCAGAGGTGGGATCCAACCAGTTCTCACCACTTCTCTAGAAGTGGTTACTAATTTTTTCTGAGTGCCGAGAAGGGATTACTAAAGCAACCTCCCTGCCCAATAGGGATGGAGGTGCGTGTGTGCGGCTGTGCCACTGTTTGAATCCCACCACCAACGGAACCTGTTATTAAAATTTTTGGATCCCACCACTGCTCCTAGCCAAATACTTCTGTGTTCTAAAAATAAAGGTTGACATTGAAATTGCTAAATACTTCTGTAACAATCATTTAGCAGCAGCTGCTCTGAAAAGAAAAGATGGAACCACCCTAATTCTCCCACAAGCTGTTAGATGGAACTCTGTAGTGGACTGTTTTGAGCAGCATATCAAGAACTGGCCTATGGATGGCAATTTGTGAACAAAATCCGAGCAAAAATAGATGGCATTGTCACAGTCAAAATCCTTGACGCTGGGCTTAAAATGTTCAACATATGCTGAGCATTCTTAAACACATTTCTGAAGCTTTAAATAAAATACAGGAAAATAGCTGTTGTGTTGCTATTGAAATTTGGAGGAAAGTAAGTGAGTGTTTTAAAAACAACACTACGCAACGACAGAATTGAATTACAAGCATTTTTTAAAAATGAGACAAACACCCTCTCAAATATTGTCAGTATCTGGTAGCTGAACCAAACCTTGTGCGGAATATGGAGAATGAATTGTGATATGGGTATCCCACAATCATCTATCAGTAGTGCCAACTATTAAAAATTTCAGAGCTAAGGGGGAACCATTCAAGAAATATATGTTTGCTGATGTTTTAAAGACGATCACAACAGTGAATTGTGAAATCCACCTAAGCACTTGGATTTAGAAACTGTTGAAATAATTATTTCACTCTTAACCGCAGAAGCTTCTGCTGGCATAGAAAGAATTTTTTTTTCCTGTGGACTCATTTATTCTAAATTGAGAAATCATTTGGGACCTGATGAAGCAGGAAAGCTTGTTTTTCATTTCCAGATTTTAAAGAAAATGAAGATGAGTGAGCTGCAGAAGACACTATTTAAGGTTTTCGTGTGGACCTGGCTGATGTAGTCAGTCTAAGATATTTTGTTCCACCATTTTAGATAACAAATATGGATATTTAAGTAAATACAAGAATACATATTGTTTTAAATAATTTAAATCATTATTGTTAATGACTGCTTTTCTCCTTCCAGTAAAGTACAAAAAAGCTGTCTAAATATAAATTATTAACCTATTAAACAAGATAATTATGAAATCAATTCATGATAAAAACAATCATTAATATTTTGATACAATTATAAAACTAATTTGAAAAGTTATTATTCTAAAAATGAACCTTCATCTGGTTTGTAAATATTCAGGTTATAATACCCAGCAAGAATGAACCTTAATGTAGAACACCTAAGCCTTAAGTCAAATTCAACATGTATGGAACAGCTGAATCTAGGTAAACCAACTATCAAATCCAATAGATTAAGTGTGTCCAAAACGAAAAGACAGCAAATCAAATCCCAGCAAAACAGGCAAAGGGAAAGAAGATTAGAGAAGAAATTTGTTGCTCAGCTTCCCAAGTGAAAGAAGTATAGTGGACACATTTATATACAATCAGGATCAGCTCATGCCCTTAATAAAATCCAAAATATATGACACTGGAAACCTATCATTCAAATTTATAAAACAAAATGATTTCATAACTTTAAACCGATACAAGAGTATTTTCTAAATTCTTAAGAGTTTTTATCAGCATTGTTCACTCTGACTCAGTAATATATCTGTATACTTAATGCCACAGTGTACCCCTGCTTGTGGATACCTAAATCTGCAGATAGGGGGCATTCTCCCCCCAATCAGGTTTTTCTGCAGACTCAGAGGATCCTATGGACATGCAGAAAAATCCAAAAAGTTTTTACAAATAAACTGGGTGGCGGGGAGTGGGGTTAAATTACCCCCAAACTAAATAAAGCTTTGTCTGCATATGCTCAGATAATGCTCTTACCACCTTAGAGTCTGGTGACAGTGCAGCCTGGGAGCATGGTGGCAGCAGAGCTGGTCTGGGAGCCACTGGTGGAACCCCTGGCCTGCCATCACTGTAAGGGGGTGCTGAGAAAGAGAGAAATGGCTCCTGGAGGGGGCCTTGACTTGTCAGCCCAGTGCATTTAGGGACAGCCATCAAGACAGAGTGCACCTTGGTGCACTGCGAGAGATGGATGGAAGCCACAGTGTGTCCTTGGGAGGGAGGGAGGGTAGAAACTGCTCTCTTCCCCACACTGAGCTTCAGAAGCGGGAACCACAGGAACTAGTTGTAAAGGATTCAATGGTGTTGATGGTGAAGTAACCTTGAGTGCATTCCACAGCCCGGGCGATGGGCCAGCTTCTTCGGCGGAGACCTTATCTCTGCGCGGGAGATGAGGACTCCGTTCCCATGGGAAGCAGGAAGGGGGGATGGGGTGAATGGTGTTATAACCTGTGCTTCTGGCGGGAAGTGTCATTCCTGCCACTGCGCGTGTACTTGAGTTTAAAAAAGCCTTTTATTTCTGCTTCTATGGAATTCCTTACATTGTGGCAGGAATCTTAATACATCTATATTCCTAGTGCAGTGGACCTCTGGTGTCTTGACATGGAGAGGTTGAATGCGCGTAGCCCCCAAAGAGGGCTCCTCGACCTTTCCCTTCTGGATCTGGAGGCACCGGCAGGAGAACGGGCCTCGCCTGGTGGCTCTTTCGTCTCGTATCAACCGCGAGTCTTCCCTTTACTCCGTTGGAACGAGGGATCGTGACGATCACCATGGGGACTTCCATGAGCCGTTTGGGGCGCTGTCTATGGATCGGAGCGCCTGTGGATCGGATCTCTACCCGCTCTCGTGTGGGTTACAAACCTCAGATGCAACCTGTCATGGAAGAGACGGGCCTGACCACCTTTCATGCGGCAACCCAGGAATCCATTGAACGGTTCCTGGACTCGTATTTTGGTGATGCTCCCAAGGAACCACCGTGGCTGCACTGGGGCCCGTCTGCAAAGGACACCGGGACTAAACCTGGAATTGGGAGGGGTATCCGTACCGCTTCCCAATCGGACCCCCCTGATTCCAGGCCAGCGACCGCACCTGAGGAATTGCCTCGGGGGGGAGCCACCGGTGGCTTGGGCGGCTACGGTGTCTCGTCTCGCTTCCAGATGAAGAAGAGTCCCAAGAAAGCCTGCACTCCCAGCCGGATCTGTTCCTCTCGCCGAAGTTCTGACCGATGAGGAAGTAGGGCGATTGCGAGATGCCCAAGAAGCATGGACCCGTGAACGTCAGCTATGGGAGGAGGAACGGGCACAGTTGCAGCAGGCGAAAACCTGCAGGGGGACCGGGAACGGCGACGCAAAGAAGGCCAACTCGGGTTGGACCGTGCCAGGCAATATGCCCAGAATCTGTCAGTCCATGATAAAGTCCTGGAACACTCCAGACTGGATTTACAAGCGGCAACGCAGCGTTCAGGCTCTGCGCACGCAAAGTGAGCGCACTGAAGCCCTTAAACGGGACGAACTGGCTAAATTGGAACGGGAGAAAGCTGCTCTGCATGCGCACCAGGATGCATTGACCCGCAAGGAGAGGGAGCTGGCTGCGTTGGAGAGGGAGCTAAGGAGGCAGCAGACCAGGAACCCCCAAGTTGGAGTCTATGCTGTTACTGATCACGCCGGTGCCAGGGGGGCCACGTATCTGGGTCCTGCCACCCAAACGCCAGCGGCACCGCCAGCACGCGATTCCGGCCCCGTGCAACAGCTGCCTGCCCAACCTGCCCAACCCGCGCAACCACCACCCCAGCAGGCACCAAGAGCCGTTGAACGGGGCTACTATCGCCCTCTCGATACCAGCCCGTTTTGATGGGACCGGCTTCCAAACTTCCTACTTCATTTTGCAACTCAATGCCCACTTGGAAGACTATGATGATTTATACCGGTCTGAGCGAAAAAATACGGGACATCGGCTCTCCGTCCTGGATGGGGCAGCAGCCGACTGGTTCGTGACTCTTCTAGATTTGCAGGATGAAGACTCTCGCACGGTGCCCGCATTCCTCCAAGCCTTAAGAGCGCGCTTCCAAGATCAGGCGAATGAAGCTATCCGCACCATCAAAACTATCCAGCAAGGCAACCGCCCGTTTGCAGAATTTGCCCGTGAATTTGCGTGCGGCGGCTGCCTCGACTTCCTCCTGGAGTGGCCTGAACGCATGAAATGCGAATACTTCTCGGATGCTGTGGACGGCAAGCTGCGTGAAACGGTGTTTTTAATTCGGGTCCCTCGTACTATTGCAGATTGGATCCAGTTGGGATCCCAGGTGGCATCTCGTCTGGAATCACGCTGCGTGCCGGTGGCATGCGCCCGAAACCCACTACTGTGTCCACCAAGTCAAGCCCAGCTGCCCCTACCGAAACCACCTCGGAACGCCGTCGCCGACTGGGATTGTGTCTTTACTGCGGGAGGCCAGGTCATCTAGCCCAGCCAACTGTCCCAAGAAACAAAACCAACCGCTCCAGCTCACGCGCACCCCATCTGCCAAGCCACCACGTCAGGGCGCCGCCGCCCGTTCGTCTAAAGCGGTCATCGGGCGGCCAGAGGAGGAAGCAGCTGTTTGCCTTTCTTCCGCCCCCATGGACATGGGCCCGACTCTATTAACGCCGTGAGTGAAGGCAGCGCTCCCATTACTGTCCAAGCATTTCACCAGCCCAGCCGCTAAACACACTGCATCATAGCCTCGGCCCTTGTGGGATTCTGGCTGCTTCCACTGCTTAATGCGGCCCCAGGTGGCAGACCAAATTCCCCTGGCCAAGAGCCCATACCATTCACCCAAATGGACGGCAGCCCCCTTGGGAACGAAGGACCGGCCCAGTACAAAACACAGCCGGTTCTCCTCCGTTGCGCCGACCATTGGGAGAAAATTAGTTTTATCTTGGCACCAGTGGCCAAACACTCCATAGTTTTGGGCATGCCTTGGTTACTGTTACATGAACCAAAGTTCATTTGGAAAGAACGGATCTTAGAATTTTGCCTGACCCTCCCATGACACATGAACTGGGGAAACCCAACTTCTCCTCCTGGCTTCTTCAGCGATTGCTCCCGATCTTATTGGCATCCCACCTGCATATCATGATCTAGCCAGAGTTTTTCAGGAGCAAGAATGCGATCAGTTGCCACCCCACAGAGACACTGACTGCAAAATTGTTATACAACCAGAGCAACTACCCAAAGGTAGAATCTATCGCGTGAGTCCCAATGAGGAGAAGGAACTCCGTGCCTTCTTGGACAAGAACCTTGCTCGCTGAGTTCATATGGCGGGCTACCAAACACACACACGCTGCTCCCCGTTTTGTTTGTAAAAAAGAAAGATGTGGTCCTTCACGGCTTTGCACAGATTATCGAGGTCTCAACGCGGTCTCCCTGTCCAATAAATATCCTTTGCCTTTGATCAAGGACCTTTTAGATGCACTCGGCAAATACTAAATTGGACTTGAGAGAAGCTTACTACAGAGTCAGAATTGCTGAAGGCTATGAACACTTGACTGCGTTTAACACAAAGTTTGGACAGTTTGAATACTTAATAATGCCATTAGGGTTAAGTGGGGCCCGGAGGCTTTTATGGCCCTTATATCAACGAAGTTCTTCATGATTTATTGTACAAGGGATAGGTTGTGGTATGCTTAGATGACGTTTAATTTACTCACAAACCATGGAAGAGCATGAGACATTGGTTCGGGAGGCATGGAACCGCTTGCTCGACAACTCTCTGTTTGTCAAACTCTCCATATGCAGTTTTCACCACCCCTCCATTAACTATTTGGGTTACCGGCTCTCGCTCGAGGGCTTGAAAATGGATACTGCTAAAATTGACGCAGTCCTCCAATGGCCTGCCCCCCCAACCGCAAAGAACTCCAATCTTTTCTTGGTTTTGCTAATTTCTATCGTGACTTTATACCCCAATTCGCTGAACTGACTTCTCCTCTCACAGACCTCTTAAGCACTAAGGGTAAAGATCCACTGTCCGCTAAGCCCGGGGCCCTTTCCTGGTCTGAGGAGTGTCAAACAGCCTTTCAGCTCTTAAAGTCTGCTTTTACCACCGAACCTATCCTAAAGCACCCTGACCCAGATCTCCCGTTTGTGGTTCACGTGGATGCCTCGGACAAAGCACTGGGGGCAGCCCTGTTGCAGAAAAATAAAGATGGTAGGCTGGTTCCGTGTGCTTATTTGTCTAAGAAATTCTCTGGTGCTGAACTCAACTGGACTGTGGGAGATAAGGAGACTGTGGCCAGCAAAGTAGCACTCTCCACCACATGCCACTGGCTGGAGGGAGCCAACCTTTCAGGTTTGGTCGGATCATAAAAACTTGGCAGCTCTTTCCACCCCCTCAAGATGTCTGCAAAACAACCGTTGGGCGATTTCTTTTCTCGTTTCTCTTTACAGTCCATTTTTTCCCTGGAAAAAAACCAATAAACTGGCTGGCTCTCGCGCCTACCCGAGGAGGGTGGAGCTGCCTTCACGAGACATTCAGCGCGACTGTTCTTTCCCCCTCCCAGTTGGGGTTGGCTGTCACCCGATCTCAAACGTTAATCCTCCTCCACCCCCCATTCCTAGCCTCGTCTCTCCTTTCCTGCGGGAACTCGAAGAGGCGGGGCTGCACGCAACCTTCAGCGGAAGAAAGTGACTCCCAATTGCGTTTGGAGAATGGAGTTTGAGGGGGGACTGTTGGTACGATACCTCCCTCCGCAAGCAGGTTCTTGAAGCTTGCCACGGATGCCTGTTCGGCTGGACATTTTGGCTTTTAAAACTCTGCATTTAGCCCGGCCAGTTCTGGTGGTAGCGCAATGCGCAAAGACGAGGCATACATTAAGGGCTGCTCAGTTTGTGCAGAAGCCAAAACCATCCGGGAAAGCCCCATGGGCTGTTGCAACCTCTCCGGTGGCCTCCCGCCCCTAGGAAGTCATCTCCATGGATTTTATTACAGATTTGCCCGAAAGTCATGGCAACACGGTTTTTATGGGTGGTGGTAGACTTATTTTCTAAACAAGCCCATTTTATTCCATGTGCCGTCCATCCCTCCGCTCCTAAGTTGGCACGGCTGTTCATTCAACATATTTACCGTCTCCATTCCGCCCCATTAAAGGTGGTCTCCGACCGCGGCCCCCAATTCATCTCAAAGTTCTGGAAAGCGTTTTTTGCAGAGGTTGTTAGGGGAGGCCGCCCGGTATCGCCGCCCTACCCACGTTCAAAGTGACGGCGCAGATCGGAGAGAACTAGACAGAACCTGGAGCAGTATTTACGTTGTTACACCAACTACCACCAAGACAATTGGTGCGAGCTTATTCCGTTTGCAGAGTACGCCTACAACAATGCAGTTCATAGTAGTACAAACCCTTGAAATTGTTGGTGGCTCCTTTCCACCGTTGCCACAACTTCGCGGCAACTTTGGACCCCAGAAGTTTCAACAGTGGATTTCATCCCTAGCCGAGGGATGGAAAACGGTCCAGACCGCTTTACAACAAGCAAAGGATTCCCCAAAACTGCCGGATAAACAACCCCGGGTTTTCCCGTGTGTGGGCTCCTGGGTGTATTTATCTACAAAAAATCTCAGAGATCGTGCATAAATACTCCAAACTTGGCAGATTTGTGGGACCTTTTCAGATTACTAAAGTGATTAATGATGTCACTGCTCGCTTAGATTTGCCTAACTCTCTTAGTAACATTCATCCTGTCTTCCATTCCAGCTTGCTCAAGGAGGCTCCCGCTTCCGATGCCTGGCACGACCGAGAGGCCCCCACCGACTATTATTGATGGTCACAAGCACTATGAAATTGGCCTGGCGGCTATTCTGGACTCGCTTTAATCGCAAACGCTTGCAATATTTAGTCTCTTGGGTGGGATATTCCTCTGGGTATAATCAGTGGGTTTATTCCTCGAAAATATTGAAGCCCCCACCCTTGCTTCTCCTTTCCACCGCGCCTTTCCGCATAAACCTAAGGGAGGCAGAGTGTAAAGGATTCAATGGTGTTGATGGTGAAGTAACCTTGAGTGCATTCCACAGCCCGGGCGATGGGCCAGCTTCTTCGGCGGAGACCTTATCTCTGCGCGGGAGATGAGGACTCCGTTCCCATGGGAAGCAGGAAGGGGGGATGGGGTGAATGGTGTTATAACCTGTGCTTCTGGCGGGAAGTGTCATTCCTGCCACTGCGTGTACTTGAGTTTTCTAAGATGTCTTAATAAATGGACTTTTACTCCCAAAAAGCCTTTTATTTCTGCTTCTATGGAATTCCTTACACTAGTTAGTGGGTGTATGTGTGTGTTAAGTTCTGTCAAATCACTTCCAATTCATGGTGATCCTATGAGTCAATGTTCTCTGTAACATCCTATCTTCAACAGCCTTGCTCAGGTCTTGCAAACTGAGGGCCGTGGCGTCCTTTATAGAGTCACCCCATCTCATGTTGGCTCTTCCTTTTTTCTTGCTGCCTTCAACTTGTGCCATCCAACGTGGGGGGTGGGGGTGGGCGGGTACCATCTTTTAGAACTATATCTTTTTCATTTTGGATTGTCTCATTATAGGGTTTTTGAAGTACAGGTAGGTCAGAAATAGTTTATTTCTGCGAAATACTAACCACAGTTAGTTGTAGTGGCACTGTCATTGTCTACAAAAGATCCTCTGCAGTGTCACCTTTCACTACTGCTGCTGTCTAGTAGCCAGCCTTCAAGGATTCCTAAACCCCCATCACCACTGGAAAAGGGAGAGTGATGTGGAGAGAAAAAAGAGAAGATAAGGAGAGAATGTGTGTGCAACTGAAAGAAAGTCAGAGAAATTAACGAGTGTGTGTGTGTGTGTGTGAGAGAGAGACAGACAGACAGACAGACAGACAGACAGACAGACAGACAGACAGACAGACAGACAGACAGACAGACAGAATTCACAGGGATTGAGAAAGAGAAGTTGAGGACGGTATGCGTGTGCATGCACGTATGAGAAAGGAATGGAGAGCAGAAAGAAATTAAAGATACGCTGTGTGAGAGACCAGTGGATCAGTGGAAATAACATTGGAAAAAATGCATTTTAAGTACCAGGTAAGATAGATGGGAATTGTGAGCAGAAATGAAAGACTGAAGGCAGATCTAGAGATGCCAGCCTCCAGGTGGGACCTGAGTATCGCCCAGAATTACATCTCATCTCCAGACTACAGAGATCAATTTCCTTGGAGAACAGAAACTTCGGAGGGTGGACTTAGTGGCATTGTACTCCAGTGACCTTCTCTCTTGCCCAAGCTGCACTCCAAGATATCCAGGAGTTTCCACACATGGATCTGACATCCTTGCCCACCCCCATCTTCCACTGGTGGCCAAGGGAGATCTGGCAATCCTACTAAGGATAATAAACACATGTGCAATATTTGCTATGTAATCAAATACAACTTCTGGAACCGTGATTACCATTCAAAATCAAATGAATAAAACAAACAAAAATAGTGCGACAGAACTAATCTTTCTTTAAAAGTAACAGGTAACCCCACAAGAATATTAAAACATGCAGCACACATTACATGACTGAACATGAAGCCAAGCTTTTCTTAATGTCTATGAAGAAAGTCCAGCTTTAAACAAAAGATCTATATTGTTGGTTACCTTTTTACTACAATAAATAACCCCCACTAGTATCCAAGTTACGTTGTTCCCTCCAATCCTACACCTTAACATTTCAAAAAGAAAGGAGAACACAAATATTTTAAAGCCAACGGTGAAAAATGAAGCAACTGCAAAAGTTTTTATCTACACATCTATGGCATCAACTTTTCAATCCTTCTGTTTCTGTCAAGCTATACATATGGCTCACATTCCAAACAAATTAAAAGATTATCTTGAAAAGGAAACCCTGACAAACTTGAAAACCAAACTCTTACCTAAATTATGAACATTTTTAAAAGATGCAGCTGAATCTTAGGATTCTTAGCTCTACCATCAAGACTTGTTTAAAATGAATTTACCCAGTGGCTAAGTTTTACTAGACATTCAACAAGAAGTAAAATAAAACTCCCTGCCTATGTAGATCACAACCTAGAAAGACATAAGAAAAGGTAAATGATAAATAATAACATAATGCAAAACTGCATATTTTCTTAGTATCATATTTTAAAGATGGAGCAGATAAAAAAGATTATGGAAAAACACAAAGGAAATAGACATACTGCAAGAAGCTTTACAAAAAAAGGAAGGCCTGCCAGGACTTGCAAGAATAACATTCCAAACACATGGAGATGCTAAGGCGGGTAGTTGGGGGTGGGGGGTGGGGGCAGATCACTGACAGGAAAAGAAATAATCTGATGTCTAAGAAAGTAGGAACAACAACAATAAAAATGGGAAATTAATACGGCAAAAGTTTAAGAAATAAAAACAACAGAGATGCCAGACTATTCAAGGCTTTTCAAGTAAAAAGATAAAAAAAGATACAGCTGAAATGCAGCTCTGTGTGTGTGTGTGTGTATAACTGAAATTCAGTGGAAATAACATTAGGAAAGACATATTCAAAGTACCATGTAAGATAGATGGGAATTCTGAGCAGAAAGGACAGACTGAAGGCAGGAGAGAAGGTCCAAAAAGCAAAGAGTTTGAGTGATCCAAACAAGACAAGACAGAGTGCCCAAGCAATGGATAACATTAAAAAAAATCTTCAACACTGAAAACAAAAAGGGCAGGTTCTAAAGACAATGTTCATCGTGCTTTAAAAACAAAGCAGGAGAAAATGAATCAAGGCTATGTGTCCACAGGATGAATGTAAAACCCAATCATCCATACAGTTGGATTTTTCCCCCATTAGGTGCCAAACAAGAGAGAACAATGGCAGATTCATTCATTAAGATTGGCTCTGCTTTCATATACACACAAAGAATGTGGGCAAGGATAGAATCTGAAGTATATCAGGGTGCAGACAGGAAGTTCAACATCCATCCATCCGCCCGCCTTTATTGGCATACAATGTAGATTAAAACAGATAAATATAAAAACAGGATAAAAAAGACAATTCTTAAAATCAAATACTGTACAACATACCAAAAGTAAATCATCAGTTCGTTTCCATTATTACATATAAAAACTTGGCCACTGCTTCACATTGAGTTAAGTTATTATTGTTCAGTAAGAGGATAATTTTTTGTCGGTCTGACATTTCAGTATACTGTGATGTTAGAAATGTCAGGTACTTTGTCCTAATCCTTGCGCAGCAAAGCAACAGGTGTTGTACAGTTTTCTGTTGGCCTAAATTGAATAGACACAGTTCAACCTCCCTCTGTCTGGTTTGCAGTCTGTGTCCACTCCTGCATCCAGAGATATACCTGTGGATGCCCAGCTAACAAGAATAGATAGGAGTGGATTTTATCAATATCTGGCACCCCAGCTGTCCACCCTTCCCACTGCAAGATGAGGATCTAGCTACTCTCATCAGAGGCATAGCCACTAGGGGGCGAGGTGGGGACCAGTGCACCAGGCCCTTGGGGTCACGTGGGGGGGTGGAAAATTGCCCCCACACCACTCCTCCTTCCCCCCACCCTGCCCATATGCCTCTGTCCATGATCGGCAGGACAACTGAGAAAGAGGGAAGAGGCATATGTATCTTTTCCACATCGAACGCTCATGAAACGAGATAGGAATTGGCAAATGATCCCTAACTTAAGTCTCTTTTCTGCAGCCAATAGCTTTCGCCCTTAACAAAAATGGCTACAGTAACAGTAAAACAAACCCCTAAATAGCTTCTGCCCGTAACAAAAATGACTACGGTAATGGGGAAGAGATCGTGGCTACATGCCATAAGTTCTGAAAATTGTGTTGTGGCAGTAGGTTTTAAAAGAAAATATGACTTCTACTTCTAGTTTTGTAGAAGTTTTTGCCTCACGAGGTAGGGGGGTGGGCTAGGAAACTGGCAAAAAGGCTGGGAATGGGATGGAGCCAGCCAGGGGAGTGGAGAAGAGATTTAGCACTATAAAACTTCATTATGCAAACAGCACACAGGAAGCATAAACATTGGAGATTCAGAATTTGAAGAGTTTACAAATTAATCTCATAGATGCTAGAATGCATTCAGCCATGAAGCTTGAACAATTGAACCTGCAAAGTTTTCATTAGTAGGTTTTTTATAGTATGCTATTAAATGGAATTGCATAAGCCATTTAGTTAAAACAATTATGCAGATACATATATGTGATGTAAGTGTTGCATACTTGATTCTACTTGAAAAAGATACATCTTTATGCTTTCTAGTCTTACTATTTGCTATTTGAGTTGCCTGTGGCTATTTTGTTTTTGGTATAGCTTTTGGCATACAATTTTACAATACTGTGTCTCTCAAAGTAAGTTCATAATGTGGTTTTTCACAATAAATAGTGGAATGAATTTCAGATACATAATAGATAGCTAAGGAGTGCAACTCATATATTGTTCCAACCTTCAGGTGGTGGCTGGAGATCTCCTGGTACAGAGGTCAGTTCACCAGGAGAAAATGGCAACTTTATATGGTAGATTCTGCATAGTGTAGGTATAGGTGTGAGGAAAGGTAGTATGGATCCCTCATGAAAGAGAAAGTGACAGTGAGTCTATTTTCAGGTAATTTACAAAATATTTCAGCTGACTTTTTTATTTAAAAAAGAAGTCAGTGACAAACATAAGAACAGCCCTGCAGAATTAGAATCCATCTAGTCTAGCATCTTGTCACACACAGTGCCCAGCCAGTTACTTTCACAGAAGTAATAAAACATTTTGAAAACATTTAAGTCATATGACACTTAAAACACTTTTTAAGTGTTTAAAACACTTTTTAACACTTTTTAAAAAGTTTAAAACACTTTCTAAAAAAGTGTTTAAAACGCTTTTTAAACACAAAACACTTGAAACACATATTGTCATATGAAAAAAATGTTATAACAGCGTTAAACATTTTGAAAGCATTTTGAAAATGTTGTCAAAATTTTTATTTCTGATGTGTGGCAGGACCCATTGCTGTGTTCAGATTTGTGAGTTGGGGCATATTCTATAATGTTATGCTGACTTTGAGATGACCTGATGCAAAAAATAATTCTTTGGTCGTAGTGGGGGAGGGCAGCCTTTGGTCATGGTGGGGGAGGGCAGCCACCAACATAGGTGCCCCTCCCCCAAATCAAGATTTTGCCCTGGGCTCCATTTTTCCTAGCTACACCTCTGACTCTCATTGATGTGTTGGTTACATTTTGCCCTGACTATAATAACGTAGTCTGTGTTGGGCTTTTCCTTCTGACAGTGTAGTAACTTACCTCAAAAATCCTTGCTCCTCTGCAGAGGGATGTTTGGTATATTGCACCTATTCTGGGTGAGATGTTTGTTATCAGCCAGCAACTGAGTCCTGCATACCTTGGGGAGCTTCTTCTCATATATGACTCTATGGGTTTTAAGATCACTGCAGGAAGCCTCAATAAGGGTACTGGCCACAAAAGATTCATATGTGGAGTCTGCTGTTAATTGAAGAATGTGACAGTCCATCTTTCACTGGTGACGTGTCATTTGCAGCATATCATACCAGGTTTAGAACTTCACTGTTTGCCTGTTTCCAGGCGTAATTTAAGGTGCTGGTTTTAACTTCAAAGGCCTATATGCTTGACCTATGTGACTGAAGAACCACCTGTCTTTATTTAAGTCCAATGTGTCAGCTAGACACATGGACTCAGACCAACTCCTTCTCACCATTTCTCACAGAAAGGTACAATCTGAAGAGGCTATTTCAGCACTTTTGGGTAACTAGTCCTGAATCGTAGAATGGGCTCTCAACAGAGTTCCCTAGGCTACCCTTACCCCTTTTAAACAAACTGTGTAAGTCAATTTAATTTAGGAGAGCTTTCAATAGAATTTAATCCACTTGGGATTCTGAGTGAGGATAGTCTTGTTGATTTTAGTTCTTTAGTTTTATATAAATACATTGTAAAATTTACATATATTCTGCCTTTCTCCTGATTAATGTGACTCAAAGCACTTTGTACCAAATTAAAAACAAATAGACTTGCAAATCACAGAAATACAAATAAAAAGTAGCAGACTGCAACCTCCATCCAGAAGCCATCTACAGGAAAGTTGCATCTGGGCTATGATTTTGGTGTGTTTTTTATGATTTACTTCTATAGATTGCTTTGGGTTTGTTTTGTCCAAAGAAAGGAAGTCTAAAAATTTACAGATAATTGAAGCTTGAAAATGAATACATTTACCAAGAGATAAAGTGTTCATACTAAAAATATGCTCTAAAAGAACAGAATCTGCATAAGGGGAACCATGAACTGATATATTGTTATATGAAAAAATGAAAACAATATATGATTTGATACAGTTATAATTGGCGTATTGGTCCTCCTCCCCCATACTATACCCTGGACACTAGCATCGGATTGGCAATTCCATGATAATGAATTCTAGTTCTAGAGTTCTAAAGTAGTCAATCAGTTACAAACAGGAAAAAAGAGGCAGACCATACAAAACTCAAAGAAAAATGTGAAGGTAGGAAAAGACCATCTGATAATGTCAAGACACTGAATGCATGAAACGAACCCCCATACCTTAGACTTCACAGCATGATGGGAGAGAATAAAAACATCAGAAAGACCAGCAAGGATAAAGCCGCCCCGCCCGAAAACTAGACAGATAAAAGATTTGTCACATATCTAATTGTGGACTTGGCCCCTGTGTGAATCAAAGTCCCCAGACAACGTGGCCAGGAACAGATAAGGGTATTTCCCTTCATAACTGGGGCACCCCCAGGATTCCTGAAAAATGCAAAAAAATAATAAAAGTTTTGCATAAATAGTGAGATTTCACAGTGCTATGCTGTGAGAACTCCACTGCCATTTTTGAAAAGGAAGGAGCAGCTGGCCACCATCAAATGCGCCGAGGGCCTTAGAAAGGAAGGAGCAGGAGATGCAACCACCTGAGCTGGTAAAGAGAGCAGCCAGGCATAAGGGCTAGTGAGGTGTGGAAGCAGTTGCCTGTCAAGAAGAAAATATCTTCTTGAGGGGTTAAATTTTAACTGATCAAAAATATCTGTGTAGAATAAAGGGCAAAGAGGCATCTGTCAATTATTTAGCTTTAGGCAGAGAGATAATATGCTTAGGTAAAGAAAACACACTGGGCAGAAGGAATGGGATCGGCTATAGTCTGGATAAAAAGCTGCAGTTTTGCAGGGTGGGGGTGAAGTAGGTGGAATTGCTGCAGGTGGAGGGCTCTCTGTAACACAATTGAATGCTGGGGCTGGAAAGCTGTAGCCGACAAAGTTACCAGCGGAGCCAGTTCTTTAGTCTTGGGGCTGGAGAAGGTCTGTTAGCTAGCACCCTAAAACGGGGCTAGAGTGTTCTTTTATTTTGCCTGAATTGAGTATTTGTTTGGGGTGCTCTTGCCTGCAATAAATCTTTGAACGTAAGTCTTCTCTGTCTTTCCTGCTTTAATGAACCCATTTGTCATGCTAACTGACTACCTTGCAGGGAGGCTGTGTCTGGGCTAAAACCACCCCTGTGAGACAACCCAGGACTTGGGAAACAGGAAGTCTTGGCTTTATGGCAAGCTTCCTGATACTGCCCCCACTCCCACTGATGCAGGGAGGCACAGAGACGGAGGGCAGAGGCCGTGTGGGAGTTCTACTGACATACCAGCAGCCATGTGAGGCAGGCTTGAAGGAGCAGCAGTACTGCATGCCTCCTGCTTGGTTTACACTATTTATCAACAATCTTTTCCATCCCAAAATAAGCTCAAGTGGTGAACAAGGGCAATAAATAAGAGCAGCCACAAGCAATTCAAATACAAACTAATAAGAGCTATAAGAAACAATAGAACTGAAAAGGGGGCAAGATCAAGGCTACAAAAGGACATCATCACATTACCAAATTCAAAGTATCAATGAGCAAAGAGGAAGGAACTAAAAGAAAAAGCAAAGGATGAAAGGCCAGAGACCCAATAAAAGACACCAAAAAGGCCCAACACAACTATGTTTAAAACAAAAGGACTAACTTCAAACATTCAACCACTAAACACCACCAGAAAGACAAAAGCAGATACTGTGGAACCTCAGTTTTCGTTGGTAAACCGTCTGAAAAGAATCGATGAAAACCAAAACTAATGAAAACTGAGGCAAACTTTTCCATAGGAATCAATGTAAATCCAATTAATCCGTTCTAGGCGCTCCAAAAACATACCAAAAACACATTTTTTTTGTAAATAAACATAGTGTTTAATACTGAAAACAGTAACAAACAATAACACTAGGACCAGCTTCAGAGCTAGTGGACCAATGTCGCACCAGAAAGCTGTCCAAAGAGGTCTGTTTCTGACGCCTCTTTAAGATTTGTCTGAAATGGGGCATGAAGACATTGTCATTAAACAAGTTGCAGACACGGCCTGCAACAGTTTTGTCCGGGTGATTTTTCTCCACAAACCCCTGCACCTTACTGTAAATTGATGAAAATCGAGGCAAATCGATGAAAACCAAGACAAATTTTTCTCTGAAAAAATCAATGAAAACCGAAACCGATGAAAACCGAAGGCAATGAAAACCGAGGTTCCACTGTATTAGGAAGAGGATTATTAACAGCCCAACTATAATAATTAAGAACTGGACGCAACCAACTACCTTTAACCAAAAGAATGAACAGAATGAAAAAAATCTGAGACATGAAAACCATGCTTTGCTCTCACCCTAGTAGGTTCCAGCAAAGAACTATGTTGCAACAAATACCAAACTTAAATAGGCAAGATCAAGAAAGCCTGGGTACACTCCGCTACTACGTTCCCCTTTTGTAATTACCCATGGGGTGCCTCCTCTCCATATTTTTTCAACTACTTCTCAGCCTGGTGTAGAGGACAGTCCAATTAAAATGGAGGGGAAGAAAAAGCAGGTGAACAGACGGTTGGTGGCAGTGAAACTGAAGATCACACACTCAAATCACACCTAGCAATGGCCAACCTTAAAATACTGTGCACATGCAATACTTCTGTACTCATAGATTTCCAATGCTCTGTTCTCTGGAACAATACCTTCTATTATAATACTTCAGGAGGGTGAACTTCCTAGTTTGCAGCAGAAGAACTAGATTTGAGTCCAGTAGCACCTGAGAGACCAACAAATTTCCAGGGTAAAAGTTTCAAGAGTCAAAGTTCCCTTCATCAGATATTTATTACGGTCAGCAGCACCTTAAAGGCCTTTGTTTGCTCTAAACTACCTGTACTGGCCAGAACTCACAGAACTGCCACACAGCAGATGATATGACAGAGGTCCTCTGGGCTGGCCAGAGGGGTTGCAGGAATGAGACACCAGCTCCCAGCTCTTGACAATGTGCAATTGACAGCTAAGCCATCCATCATCAGCTTGGGTGTGATCCTGGATTACTCTTTCTGTGGAGGCCCAGTTCACAAATGTTGCCAAGCTGGCATCTTTTCATTTTTGTCCAGTTAGGCAACTGACACACTACCTGCCTCACACTGATCTCACTACTGTGATCTGTGCAATGATCCCCTCCAGACTGGATTACTGTAACTCGCTCTCCGCAGAGCTGCCCTTTAGACTGATCCGGAAGCTCCCACTGGTTCAAAATACATGGGTCCTTATGGGGACAATGTGGAGGGCACATATTCGACCTGTGCTCTGTCAGCTGCACTGGCTCTAGGTGGAGTACTGGATCTGGTTTCAAGGTTTTAGATTTGATGCTTAAAGCCCTCAACAGTCTGGGGCCAGTGTACCCATGAGACCACCTCTTCGAATGTGTCCCCCAGATACACTGTGCTCTGCTAGTAACAACATGCTGGTGATCCCTGGCCCGAAATGTGTCTCAACTAGGGTTAAGGCTTTTTTGGCCCCGACTTTGGCCTGGTGGAATGCTCTGTCAATGAGACCAGGGCCCTGTGGGATGCATCTCAGTTCTACAGGGCTTGCCAGGCCTGTTAGTTGAAGACAGCAATAGGTATGTTTCTGTCTTGGATAGCATCTCTTTCTTTTCCACCTCCCCTTGCTTGCTTGAGCTATGATTGTATGTTACAGTACAGGATTGGGGAGTGTCCTGAGATTGCTCCATCCTATTCAGTTTAACTACCATTGGGCTGTTTATGTTTTAGAGTTATACATGGTTGACATATTGTATATAGTACATTTTATTGTTTTATATCATTGTAAGCTGATCTGGACTCACTGTGATGGGGAGAGCAGGGTAGAAATCAAATAAATTATAATAATAAATAATAGTGTTCTTATGCAAGAGGGAACTTTATACACAGCCAAGGGGGGAAAAACACGCTGTCTCTTCTACAGATATAATGGAAGCAAATATTTTTCCAAACTCATTCCCGTTACATTAAACTGTTTTACTTTTTAAATGCTTTTTACTCTTTAAATGCTTTCACTCTGTATTTCACTTTTCAGTCCACAACCTTGCCCAGTACATACAATTACTCTAAACCAGTGGTTCCCAACCTGGGGCATGCAGGGGTACACACCAAAGTGTTTCGGGGTATGTGAAAAAATTATGTAATGGGTTTGCTAATACGGGGGTACAATTTTAGAGAAATGGGTTGCCAAGGGGTACGCAAGTGAAAAAAGGTGGGGAACTACTACTCTAAACTAAAGCTAGTAGTCAAACTACTTTAAGAGTATTTTCCTTCTGGCAATAAGTTTTGTAATAAATACACAACAGGGAATATATCAAAATATAAAAGCAACAATTTATACATAACCATCTACTTACAGCTCTCATTTTCCCCTCTCGGTTCCCCACTATATCCCCTCCTACATGTACGGGTGCATGGTGTACTCCAAGGTATCAGAACTTGTAACTGCTTTTGGTTCAGTTTTCTAACAACCACCAGATATTTTAAATATTTTCAAAAAGAAAAACCAATAAGCACTTGGAAGGACCTGAAATGAATTCATTATGGAACAGATATTTTGAACATGCTTATACAAGTGGCACAAATTCAGAATTGACTTATAAACTTGGCTTATAAAATAAGGAATATGGAAATTAGTTTATAAAATAAGGCATTTGGAATATTTCATGAAATACAATCCACCAATCATAATCAGCTGTCCCTTACCTGTTTCTGTAGCATCTCCACCAGCCAGAGTTCCATTTTCTTGCTGAGCTACCAGATTTTTTAGTATAACCTGTGTAGCCCCCAGTCTTGGCAGTGTAACATGTGTAAGAAATGGCAAATTGTTTTTCTTGGCAAATGCCTGACTAGTTTCTCTTCTTTTTCTAAGAAAGCCACCTTCTGGAAACAATACAATCCACTTTCGATCTCGGCTCCTGTAATATTTTTCTAAATGTGTCTCAAGAAGTTCAAGCTGCTGGTCACGATGAGCTTTTCCCTAAAATGAAAAGTTATCTTTCAGAAAATCTTCCATTTTCAAAACATATATTTTATATGCATTAGTTTATATGCATATCTCCTATTTAATTTAAGGGATGAGATTACTCTTACCCCTATTATCTTTGCAATTTTTACGTAAATTATCTGCATTGGAGGTTCCTTATATGACAGCTAATGATTGTTTCCCATATACAACCTTTGTCTTAAAATGCATTTATTTAAAAAAATTTATACCCCACCTTTCTATCCTCACAAGGGTTGGAAAGGCAGTTAGCAAATTAAAACATACATAATAAAACTACAATTTAAAGCAGTTACCCCTTCCCCCAAAATACTCATGCTTATCAGCCATGTAACTCGTATTTGCCCTGCTTCCTTATTGTGTTTATGTCTATTTTTTTAAACTTTCACTATTTAAATATACATCTTAACTTTTTTGAGCAGGTGGGCACCTTTAGAGTTTTGATGCAGTGTGGTGGGTGCAGCCACAAAATGGCAGCTGCAGGAGGCGAAGAAAGTCACAAAATGGCTGCCATGGCTTATCTGCAGCCACACGGTGAATATCCTTAGTAGCTGCTGCCAAAGCAACATTCTTAAAAATCTGCACAGCCAATGAATTATCCAATGGCTGATTAGAAGCTTTTTTGGCAAAAGCCTCACCTGCTCTGTCCACTTTCCAAAAGCACAGGAAAGGTATTGATGGGTTCCATGGGCACTACTTTGGGGGCCTCTGGTCTAGGATACTCATGACTATTTATATATGAAAAGGACAGTCTTCCATGAATGTGAAAAACAACTCTGTTTCTTAAATGAGAAAATGAAGCAAGTTCTAAAAGTTAAACAGGACAACACTTGAACTTTACCCATTTCTCTTTTCAAAGTATCCTAGGAGGGGATTTCACACTACTGAGATAACGGTATGCAAATCTAGTTCTCAGAGGATGGAAATTATGCTGAGTATGATCAGAATCCTCATTCCAAGTAAGAGCAGCATGCCTGTGGACTTTTCTGTTCAGGCCAAAGTTGACATGACCCAAGGGATATGTGAGAGCATTGTGATTTTTTTAAATCCCAAAAGCAGCTGCAGAGAGGCCCAATTCAGATGGAGTAGCAGATTAAAACTCTCTTGACTCATAAAGCTGCTATTTGTATAGATTCTGTTTTCTCTGAGGTGAATAGAATATCCAAGTGAGGTGAATAAGTGTGAGTTTGCACTGGGAAAATGACATGGGAGAAAAAAGTGCTGTAGTCTAGATGTGAATTGGGATGCCCTTTGGCTGCTTTTAGGTTTTCCATTGGTCTCCTATGGATACTTTGGCCCCAAATTTAGAAAATCTGAATTAAAACAATTAATTCAACATGAAGTACTACTGCACTACATCCAAGCCCAAGGGATTAACAGAATTAATTTATTTTGTCTTACAACACATTCAACGCCAAATTACTATGTTGAATTAAGGAACAGGCAAGACAACACACAGTTAGATAAACTGTTTGGGGAAACTGTAAATAGCCATAAGTCAGTGACAAGATATATGCTTTGCATGCAGAAGGGCCCAATTTCAATTCCTGACATCTCCAGTAAAAAGAATATAGGAAGTTGGGCTAGGAAATGCCATTCTGTTCAGCCAATAAAAGTCTAGACACCTGGCCTGATTCAAATTAACATGGCTAGCTTAATGATAACTTCTCCAGTAGATAGATACAACTACCGTTGATGTGTATCCATAATACTTACAGAAATGAGGCTCAGTTAATTAAGCAATTACTTTAATCTGAAATGCCCTAACATATTTAATCACTCTTAAAACATCTTCTTGAAGGAAGAAGAGTTTGGATTTATATCCCCTCTTTCTCTCCTGTAGGAGACTCAAAGGGGCTAACAATCTCCTTGCCCTTCCTCCCTCACAACAAACACCCTGTGAGGTAGGTGGGGCTGAGAGAGCTCCAAGAAGCTGTGACTAGCCCAAGGTCACCCAGCTGGTGTGTATGGGAGTGTACAGGCTAATCTGAATTCCCCAGATAAGCCTCCACAGCTCAGGCGGCCGAGCTGGGAATCAAACCCGGTTCCTCCAGATTAGATACACCAGCTCTTAACCTTCTACGTCACTGCTGCTCTATGGTGCGCAGAGATAAGCTGTAGTACTACAGTCAAAGCTCTGCTCATGACTGGAGTTCAATCCTGACGGAAGTGGATTTCAGGTAATTGGCTCAAGATTGAATCATCCTTCCAAGGTCAGTAAAATGAGCTCCCAGCTTGCTGGGGTGAAGTGTAGATGACTGAGGAAGGCGATGGAAACCACCCCATAAACAAACTCTGCCTAGTAAAAGTGATGTGATGTGATGTCACCCCCCAGTGACAGTAATAACCCAGTGTTTGGGCAGGGGACTGACTACCTTAACCTCCCGAAGGCATCTTTTGGAGGCCAAACTTTAAATTGTGAAGGATTAACTGGATCATTCTGTATCAGAATAAAACAACCATATATTGTTTTCCTATTCTGCAAATGGTATAGTTGGCACCAACCTCACTGTTTCACTGGATGAAAATTTGGCAATATGGAATAGTACCGTTTATTAAAAAGGTATTCTGCCTTCTACCTAGTCATGGCCTTCAAGGTGGCACAGTTAAAAAACATTTAAATCAGTTGTAAGAACAATAGACCACCACAGAAAATGCCCTGTCTAGTTGCCCCCCCCCCCCCCCAATTCTGGGGGCAGGACACAGAGAAATGGAGTTAAGAGGCAGATCTTAACTACTGACCTTGACCAGTATAGCAGGAAACTGTCTTTCAGACAGCCTGGCCCCAAGCCCTTTATTCATAGTTCATCTTTCTCATTAAAACTCACGGCAAATTACATAGAGTAGGTCAACAGGATGGGACAGTCAATGAACAATTCAATAGGATTAGGATAGCAAAAAAGTTGGAACCAACCAGAAAATACAAAAGCCAGAACTGAAGAAGAGGAGTGGGCTTTTATACCCAGCTTTTCTCTACTATAGGAAATCTCAAAGCAGTTTATAATTGCCTCCCCCACCCTGAACACACAACAGATAGCTTGTGAGGTTGGTGGGGCTAAAAGAGTTCTTAGAGAACTTGACTGGCCTTCACCTCAGCCATCTGCTAATTTTTTTGGCCAAATCTGCAACTGTAGCCTTTCACACTTCTAGACTATGATTACCCAGTGAATAAATACCTAGACAGTATATTATCTTCAAACACTTTTAACTATTACCTGTCTTATAAAGAAATCCCCGTGAAGTAGAGATACAATTCCAAAATTTGTATATTTAAAAATATGATCCATTAGCCACATCATCTGACGAACAACCTGGAAAAGTTCATATAATAATTAGTCAATTTACTCAACATGCAACAACCAAATAAAAAAGGGCAGACCATCTGAAATTAACACATTGTGGGTTTTTTTAGTCACACAAATATATATGCTAGTATCTGAAATAAAATACCTTGACAGTTCTCAAAACACAAAAGTGATTATATATAAATGTTTCTTATGACATAGAGGATCTGTGCCTCAGTTTACTTCCTACGTATAATCTAGTCAGATTCTAACCAAGGCAGCCAAATGCATGGAGGGGGGGGTTGCTGGGGGGTGGTCAGGGACAGTGCAGGCACGCTGCCTCCACAGGGGCTCCCAGCAGCACAGAAAGGTAAAATAAAACTGAAATCTATCTTTTGCACTGCATTGGTCCCAGACAGCCCAATGGACTGCACTTGCATTTTTGCTGGATTAAAGGGGGCGTTCCAGAGCTGGAAAATCTGAAGACGCTAACTAAAATTATCTCTGTCCACAGGACCACCACCACCCCCACCCCCCAATTGGTGCTGGCATGGGCGCCTGGAGTGGAGGAGAGCTGGCACAGTGGCTGCAAAGGTGCCTGGACAACGCTGACCTGCGTGGCTCACCATGGTGGCATGCCACTTATGTCAAATGGACTGGCAATGACACCAGGACCGGGGTCACGCCACCTCCACAACCCCTCCCTGCTCCAGTGGATTGTACTGTTAAACTGTTAGATCTATTAGGATGAAGCATGCTATTTTACATGGATAATTAATTATAGGGTTTTTTTTCCTGCTTCTGAATGGCCTGTGTGCTGTAATAAAAACTGATTGAATGGCAAGAGCAGAGTTGCTACTGAAGCATCTAAATGTAGAACTCATATGCAGCATTTTATCAAAACATACCATTATACTCCTTGAACTCAAAAATATGGGCTTCAGTACTACTCATCCTAGAATACTAATTAGAGGGTTACAGACCTGAATTCTTCTTGGATGCAGACTGCTCCATCCTCTATCTTCTAATATACCTACTGTACTGTAGAAACTGATGGAAAAGGCTACGGTTCACAGTCAGTCACTGTGAAAGAATCTCCCTTCCTCTCATTGCCCTCCCCAATGCCTTGGGTTTACCCCAGGAAACATAATCTCAGAATGGCTGATGTTAATGTGTAAGGAACAACAGGGATGGACTACATTTCCAAAGGTCCACTGGAACATGATGCTTAGCATGCAGACAAAACAGGGTTTGATCTGCCAGGGATGGTAAGAGCAGGGAGATTCTCTCTTTGCACCTATTCACCTGTGAGTTAGCTGGCCACTTGGCTGATAACCACCACTAGCTTGGCCAGTGGCTGCAAACAGATGAAGCTGAGGAATGTGGTTTGAAACATTTTGAGCTCCCAGCTGTACTGTAAAGGAACAGGGCTGTTGGTTCACATTCCAGCTAATAGGGAAGTTTTCCTATGCCAAATTTCAAAGTGATAAGGAATTCACCAATTTCTAATTTTACACTGAATGACAAATTGCATAGCACTTCTAAGAATACAATGTGTGTTTCACAATTTTTGCTGCAAATGATATCACAAGCTGTGGGGTAGTCATAGTCATTTTAAACTTAGCCGAGGCTTGATCCCCAAAGCCTCAAACAAGCTTTCTGTTGGCCAGTTTCTAAAATCTGGGAGGTACCTGAGCCTTAATTAATGCAGGCAGGTTCAAAACAGTGTAGATGAAACTGAGTTATCCTGAGTATGAGTAATCCTAAATGAAAATAGCCTGGATGCATCTCTTTTCCCATGTTTGAGCTGCTAGTGCAATGAACTTCATTGGCATTTGTGCATAAATGCAAAACAAAACAAGCATTAGTTTCCCCAGAATGCCAACTTCCTGGCCTTAGAGATTATTTGAAACAGATCCTGACCTCAAACGCCTTTAGCATGAGTGTCTTGTTTGTACTGTTCTTTACTTCTAAGACAGTGATACTGACTCAGAAGGCTCATGTAGCTGTTTGACATATCTGTGGCTCTTCACAGTACCATTCTCCAGTGTGGCAATCACATCCTGTTCCAACAAAGCAGGCATGGCCACTGTCCAGTGATTGACAGATGCTTCCTACCTTGAAACAGCTGTTGCCAGAAGAACTAGAGGATAGGTAAGCTGCAAGTTCACTGCAACAGTGATAGGAATAAATGGCATGGAGAATCATGTGAGTGCATCAATGTTAGTTATACGCTTGATAGTTATATCTTGGAAAAGGAAAAATAAGAGTTTGGATTTATACCCTGCTTTTCTCAATCGAAATGAGTCTCTAACGCAGCTTATAATTGCCTTTTCTTCTCCACAACAGACACCTTGTGAGGAAGGTGAGGCTGAGAGAGTTCTCAGAAAACTGTGTCTAGCCCAATATCACCCAGCAGGCTTCATGTGTAGGAGCTGAGAAGCAAACCCAGTTCCCCAGATTAGAGTCTGCCACTCTTAATCACTACACCATGCTGACTCTTACAGTATGGTACACATGTGTTTGGTAGGGTGGCGTACAGGGCATACAGCAGTTGTGACTCTTGGTTTATGTTAACTGCGAAGAAGGCTCTGTGCAAGCCACTGAGTGAGATAACACTGTTCTAAGGCATAGCCATCTATGGGATGTGGATTAATCTGTAGAGGAGGGGGTGGTTAAAACATTGAGCGGATATGGGTATGTAGATGAAGGATTCTACCTCAAGACTCTGCACTGGACTATTCAGTACTCCTTAACATGTCCATGATAGTTTACTACTACATATGATGTATATACAAATATAGCATACCGTGCCTTTGTCCTGAAGGCACATCATTAGAATGCAAACATCTCCAGTTGCTTGATGGTTCACTAGCATCACAGCTTCATCTTCTGAGATGGATTGAACATCATCTCCCCATTCTACAACTGTTTAAAAAAGAGGCAGAGAAAAGAAATCCTTACTTAAATTATTTATTCAAAAGCAACAAAGCCTTTAAAATACCCACCTCAAAGTAACTGGTATAGAAAGGCATTTTGGGTTAGGTAAAATTACTTGATTAAGCACAACACTGTTAAGTAACTACATCCAGATAAATCATTCCAGCAGGTCCAGCAGCAACGTATACCATGAACTAGAATTGAAGTTGTAAAAAATAAACTCAAAAGAGTTCTCTTAGCTCAAGCTTGGTTGTAAACATTCAGATTCATATTGTTCTAATTCAAATTTCTCCCAGCATTCTCAGCCTCAGACGTCACTTCAGTCAAAACAAGCACTTAAGGGCTAAGCAAATAGTTTTACAATAGTTTTGATAGGGCCATTCTCTGGGTATTTGCCACACTTTGGGAGGGCATAGAAAAAGGCGCTGTAGAAAACCTAGCTGTGGCTCCCACTGTTGCTCCAGTGTCCTTCCCACCTCTTAATTAGAAATAGTTGCCTGGCCAGAAAGAAGATTCCTCTATTAGTCCTTCTCAAACTGCCCACTCTTTTTTTAAAGCTGCAGCTAAGAGCAACCCACCATTCCCACACTGAATCACAACTCTCCCCCCAAATTACTGCAGACCACTCCTGTTACTGAGGCACGCAAACACTCTGAAATAAAATAAATACTTCTAAATTAATTTCCTGATGCACCCACCCACCACTCTGAACTTTTCTCCAAATAGATTCAATGTCAAAGGTAAATGAGATGCATTTCTATTGTCTAGTTTCATCTCCAGTCCACTTCAGCTGATGAAGTTTGTCAGAGCATCAGCAGAAGCTTCTAAGAATGAGAAACAGAGGATGGGTTTGGGAAAGGAAAGGGATTTTATTAAACCTCTAGAAACATTTTTAGGTCCTAGTCTGCCATGTGGGCTACTTTTTCGAAACTGGCTGGAAATTGGCAAACAGAGGTGGGAGGGGGGAGATAGAAATAAGAAGAGAGTTTTGCAGGCTTAATTCTTATAGTTGAAGATCCTTCTTAATTATGCACAAAAGCAACTTTTTGCTGGACCATTAGCAATGCAGGGCGACAGAAGAGTGCAATTATTTAGAAGTGAGGGAAAGGGTATTTAAATAAGGTCTGGCATGCTCAGTCTGAAGAGCACGCTGTGGTAGGTGCAGAGAGATAAACATGTTCAATCAATAATGCAGGAACTGCATACGTGGCTTCTGGGCACAATTCAAGGCACTGATCTTTACCCTTAAGGCCCTTTACAGCCTGGGACCTGCATCACTTTCTCCCTGTACAAACCTGTCTATTGAGACTGTCATAAAAGGACCTACTACATTTCCCCTCATTGTGGCAAAATTGTCTGCAATGAGGAGCAAAGCCTTAAAAGTAGGCTCCTGATGTTTGCAGAATGACCTTCGTGTCAAGGATTTTGTATTGCTTGTATGCCTTCCTTCTATTTTTTGTTTGTTTGTCAGTTAGGTAAAACTAATTTATCTAAGAAAATTTTGGGTGCACAAAGAATTTCTGACTTTATCACTTTGAATTTTACTCTGTAAGATACTATGACTAATTTTGAGCTGCACTGCTGATATCTAATTTCAGATATGTTGTTTTAAATGTATTAACATGCTAATTGTAAGTTTTCTTGAACTCTTTTGGAAAGGTGGAGTAAGGCATTAATAATAAGAAAAACAAAACACAGTACTAAAAATAAGGCCCTACAGAAGGGAAACACACAGTGGTAGCACATAGTACAGAAACATATGAGCTATGTTTAATTTGGCTGGGTCTCAAGCTCACAGTGTTCCTGTGGTCAAACCTATTGTTCAGAACAGTCAAGCCCATAGCTGATCTTTTGATCTTTCAGACTCCTGCAGCAAGCAAAATGAACATCTTTAAGAGACTTCTGTGTGCTTCTTTCCACACCTAAAGGTCTTTAATTCCTCCTACTTATTAATCACCAAGTATACACCAGTCAAAAAAAAAGACAATGATATATGTAATAAAGCACAGGAGTATTAAGAAGTAAATTGCTGCTGTAACTACTGATCAAGAATGTGTGACCGATCCCACTACAATTTTTTCCTGTCATGTAGGCCTACATTAGGCCTGTCAGGTCACTTTGGGCTCATAGTGATTTTCTGAAGCAATGTCCTCTACAACATCTTATTGTTAACAGCCTTGCTCAGGTCCTGCAAACTGAGGGGTGTACTTTATAGAATCAATCCACCTCACGTTAGATACACCTCTTTTCCGGCTGCCTTCAACTTTTCTTAACATTACTGTCTTTTCCAGTGAATCTTGTCTTCTCATGAAGTGACCAAAGTACCTAGAACCTATCTATCAGTCTTTTTGGTAATCCCTGGTTGCCATAAAACTCTTCTCCAACATTGCATTTCAAATTAATTGGCTTTCTTCCTGTCACTTGTCTTCATTATCCAACATTTACACCCATTCATAGCCATGAGGAATACTATGGTATGAACTGTCTTGATCTTCATTGCCAGGAACACTTCCTTACACTTATGGATCTTTTCTAGCTCCTTAACGACCGTCCTTCTCAGACTCAATCTCCTTCTGTTTCTCGGTTGTAGTCTCCTGTTTGATTGATGATTGATTCAAGGAACAGAAAATCTTTAACTATTTCTACTTCACCACTGTCAGTCTTAAAGTTGCATAACTCCCCAGCAATCATTACTTTTGTCTTCTTAATGTTCAGCTGTAATCCTATCTTGGGACTTTCTACTTTAACCTTCACAGATAGCCATTTCATCATAGAGTTTTCAAGGTGAGAGGTATTAAAGACCAAAAGTCAAACAGGAGAGTATAAAGAAACAAGAAAAGAAATCTTACCTATTGCATTCATACAATATACTACCTCTATGTGACAAAATATTTTAGCTTTTATGTATTACTTATAAATTCGGACTGCACAGAATGATAGGCTTAAGCAGGCCAGTTTCCTCCACACATGTCCATTTTCCTCTTCCTCCCTTTTAACTTGACTCTTCAATGTCCTTGGCATTCCACGCCTCTCAGAAGCATGTTCCATCCTTATCTTAATGTTTTAATGTTTACGTTATGTTGTTGAGTTGCTGTTAATAACAGCCATGTTGTTGAGCCGCCTCGAGCCCTTCGGGGAAGAGGCGGCCTATAAATCTAAAATATAAATAAAATAAAAATAAATAAAAAATCTGGCTTGGGTGGAGTGCGTCTGCAGAAATGTTTGTGGGCAATACCACTGTCTATCGGTAAGCTTTATGTAAAGATCAGCAGTAGAGGGAACAAGTGTGAATCCTATAAGAAACTTGGGGGAAAGAAAACCCTTCTTTTTTTGCCCCTCATGATTCCTGCTGTTTTAAAGTAAGATACTCGCTTCATTACAGCCTAATGAGTAAGGAGAAGTACATCAAAGGGAAGGTGAAATGGGCTGTCCTATACTCATCCCCTAAACCTTATTTCTTCTCCCTCAAATACTAACTTTCTTTAAGCAGTAAGGGGAAGGTGCTCCCTTCACCCATCAGCACTCCCAATTTTCACCCATCAGTGTAGCCTCTTCATGATGTAAGTGGACAGTTCCCAATACAGTTTAAGCAGCTAAAAATAATTAGCATAGAGGAGCTTCCTCTGACTCTAATAACTTCTGATCGCTGCAGAGTCCCTTATTGCTTAAAAGGGGTATGTGTCCCTGCACATATCCATGTGAGAAAAACAGAAATAAATTTCAGAGACTAAACATACCATAACAGCCATCTCCTAACTCTGACTTCAGTCCCTCACTAAGGCTTTAGATCTAGGCCAGGGGTAGGGAACCTGCGGCTCTCCAGATGTTCAGGAACTACAATTCCCATCAGCCCCTACCAGCATGGCCAATTGGCCATGCTGACAGAGGCTGATGGGAATTGTAGTTCCTGAACATCTGGAGAGCCGCAGGTTCCCTACCCCTGATCTAGGCAGATAGGATTTGATGTGCGTGACCGAGACTTGGGCGCAGGAAGGCGAAACTATTGCCTCGAAAGAACTGCCCCATCCAGGATTTTCGGTCCTCCTTTAATCCTGGACAAAAGACTGAGGAGGGATAGCGATGATTATTTGGGAGCCTTTCTCCTTCAAGTCAACCCCCATTGTAAACATCTCCAGCACTGACTGTGAGTCTGGCGTGCGACACCATGGACAACATGGCTATCCTGCTGCTGTGCCAGCCACATGGCACACCAGCAGATACCCTGCTGCACCTGTTAGAAGTTATGTCAGACTGGGCCTTCAGGTACCCTCAGCTGATCTTCATGAGGAATTTAGCCTTATCATCCCAGGCAGCAGACTTGGCAGCACTGGGACTCTCTCTGGTTAATAAAGGTCCCACACATCAAGCCGGCCACATGCTGGATTTGATCCTTGGCTTGGGAGTGAATGTGAATCTGATCTCTATAGATAGGGTGCCATGATCAGATCACTTTGTTTTGAAGGACCTGACTGGGCCTCAATACCCCTCCCTGCACAGGTGATGGGCAGATTTATGGCCACTCACAGAGGGTTATAGATCCTATTGGCTTCTGGAATGCGCTGCAATATCCAATCCCCCGCCCTGCCCTCTTGATGAACTGGCAGAGGACTGGCATGTCTGGCTCTCTGAAGTCATCAGTGAGATCCTCCCACACAACATCTTTTTTGCCCCCATTCCAAACTGGCTTCTGGGTATACTGAGGAGCTACTACTGATAAATGGGAGCTTACATGACTACAGTGAGTTTGGTGGCAAACTTATGATGAAGCTACAAGAACATTTTATGGGATGTTTATGAAATCCTATGATGTGATGGTGAAAGATGCAAAGAAGAAATTCTATGCTACCTCCATTGCATCTGCTAGCTCGCACCCGGCTTTAATTAGGTATCTTACATCCCTATCTGAAGGGCCAAAAAAGATCAGTGATTCAGCTATTAGCTGTACGGCTTCTGCAGGCTTTTTGGTAGTCTTGTTGCTCTGACATGACCTCCTGGGAAGTATTGATACAGTATAGGAACTGGGAAGTGTTGATACAATATAGGAACTGGAGGCTCTTGACTACCTTTAGGTCCTATACTAGACCACTTCAGCCTGCTCTCCCAGGCTGATGTGGACAGAGTACTAGGAGCTGGGAAGTCTACCACCTGTCCTCTTGATCTGTGCCCACTGTGGTTGGTTAAAACCGATGGCAATGAGGTCCAGTGCCCCCTTGTTGGAAATTATCAATCTTTCCCTCAAATTGGGGGTTTTCCTGGAGAGGCTAAAAGAGGCAGTGATAAGGCCACTCTTTAAAAAAAAACATCCTTAGATCTACTTGATCCAGCCAACTATCGCCCAGTGTTGAATCTGTCGTTCCTGAGCAAGGCAGTTGAGACAGGGGTAGCGGAATAGTTATCAGCTGAATTCTGGGTCGTGTTCAAGGTTTTGGTTTTGATCTTCAAGGTCTTGAGTGGTCTGGCACCATCATATCTATGGGACTGCTTTTCTCTGTATTGCCTCCAACAAGAATTACACTCTGCCAGTAGTAAGCTCTTGGTGGTCCCTGGCCTGAGGGAAGTCCGGCTAGCCTCAACCAGGGCCAGGGCACTTTCAGCCCTCACCCCAACCTGGTGGAACTCGCTGTCAGCTGAGATCAGAGCCCTGTGGGTCTTAGCCCAGTTCCACAGGTCCTGCAAGACAGAGATGTTACACCAGCCTTGAGGCAGCTACTTTTTCTTGAGTTACTGGCCTCACAATCTGCCCCTCCTCCCTCCCTCCCTCCTCTGAAATGGGCTATAAATGTAACATCAAATGAGATTGGAGGGTATTACATGATCACAAAAGATATCAAAGCAAGGCATGCAGCTTAGAGATGATGGGATGCAAATAACAAAGCTCACTTGCTGACTACTTACTGAAGTCCTAACAGTGCAGTTGGTTCATGAGGCGTAACATTTTCAGAGCTTAATACAAGTATCTTTCAGGCAGCAAAGAGGAAGAAAGGGGGAAAAGGATGAGGAACTATCCTTCTCACTACCTACTCCTACGAATAAAGCTGGCCCTAACTCGCTGACCTTCCTCAACCAATCATAGTCTTGTCTTCATGGAAGCTTCTAGGGCAGGGGTAGGGAACCTGCGGCTCTCCAGATGTTCAGGAACTACAATTCCCATCAGCCCCTACCAGCATGGCCAATTGGCCAATTGGCCATGCTGACAGAGGCTGATGGGAATTGTAGTTCCTGAACATCTGGAGAGCCGCAGGTTCCCTACCCCTGTTCTAGGGAATTAGCAAAATGCCCCCCTCCCAAGTGAAATTCTCAGTTGAAGTGCATGTTCCAATTAAGCCTGCCTGGGAACATATTTTTAAGTGAGATTGCTAAGGGGGTATACAATCTGCACCTGCAAGAGGCAGAAACTACTTCAGGTTGTAGAACTCGTTCAACATGGATACCCTGCCATCTTTTCAGCAGCCCTTCTTAGGTCTACTAAAAACTTTTCCCACAGTCAGTAACATGCACACCACACACACAGCACATATATTTACACAAGACTAAATTGTGTGTTAGCTTCCTCTGGGTGTTTATGATATTCTGCTAGAGTAAACCAACAACTTAGTTTTGAATGGTATCTCTCTCCATACTTTTCCTTATGCTGTCCATTATACTCTAAATAAAGATTATTTAAATGTTCTTTTCTTCCTTTCATTTCTGGAAATACAGTACCAAGTTTGACTCGTGTACACATGGGCTTAAAAGTCCCAGAAGAAACATAGACCGTTTCAGGTACTCTTAAGAAAGGGTACAGTTCGTGCAGCATGTTGCTCAATGGAACATTTTGTGTAACAAGAAAAAGTTTGTGAAACAGGACACATAATTGTTCCTCTAAAACCCCACTTTAAAAACAATATGCTCTGAAATATCTATTTATATTTAATTCATTTATTTATGCTATTTATAGCCTGCCCTTCTTCACTAAGACTCAAGATAAATTACACAGTGTCAACAAGATGGGACATCCAATATACAACACAAAAGAATCTGGATTGCAGAAATCTGGAACAAAGCAGAAAACCCAAAAGGCTAATTCCCTTCCTGTAGGGATGCACTGCTGACCCAGCAGCACCGTAAGTAGAGCGCCGGCACACCGGCGCTCCTGCGGCCTTCTGGTCGCACCGCTCCCCCACCCCTCATCCCCCGATGAGTCACAGGTCATGAACTACCTGGCTCACAACCACCGGGTGTCCCGGACAAAGGGACAATGGCCTTGCCCCCAGGTGAGGATTAGGCCCAGACGCCGACGCTCCTCTCCGCACGTAGCAGCCAGGTGAGATCATGCATCACATGATGATCTCTCAATCCCCCGCTCTCCCGGAATTCCCCCCGTTCCGGCCTTCTACCGCCCCGCTAGAATCATAATAAAAGGTGCCAGGAGTCAGCATCACGGAGTCGCTAGGAACACGGAAACCCAGCGCTCCGTTGCTGGCGCTCTCCACCAGATGAAATCACCGGCGTCGTCTCGTTCTTACGCTGACCTGCAGCGGCGACGACTACAAGCTGGTGCGAAACCCGGGAATCCTCGAACCTCCTCCCTGCGCACCGACACCTGGGAAAGGGCCGCGGTACCGAAGTCCGCTGGATCGGCGCATCCAGGGACCACCATTTCGGTATCGCCCGTCCGCTGGATCGGCGCATCCAGGGACTCGAGTCCTAGGACACTCTCTCGTCCGACGGAACACCGGTGAGTATGGGAGCTTGCAAAAGCAGGGCTTATGACAAGCACGTTAACGAGCTAAAAGCGTTAGCGAAACGCGGCAGGGTCCCCGTAAAGAGAGGGGAGCTGAGCAAATTGGTCGAGGAGATTGAAGCTCAATGTCCATGGTACCCGGAGGGGGGGACATTGAATCTTAAGGATTGGGAAAACATCGGGCGCACTCTTCGCACAGAGCCTCGCGCGCCGGTGTCGCTGCTACTGACGTGGAGACAATGTTATGTCGCCATCAGCCTGCAGACCTATGGCTCCCTTGCTGTAGGCCGCCCTCCTTTCGATCTTTCAACTTCAATTTCACCCCCGGAATTTTCTCTATCCTCTAAATTGGACGCCTGTCCTTCTTCTGCCCCCAATGCTCCCCTGCCTCCTTCAAATTCTCCCGCGGCTCTGCCGCCCCCACCCCTTGCTCCGCCTTCATTTTCTGAAGCTATAGCACCTCCATCGGCGCCACGTAATGGCGCGGGTTTCAAAACCCTCGCAGAGCGTATTAACCACGACCTGCGAAAAAAGGAAACCCTGACGGAAGACGATACCGATATTCTCGCTTTATGCCCCGTTCACTTCACGGATACCGAGGGGGAGGATGGTATTGTTCGGCGGGTTGTCGAGTACCGCCCGTTGAGCTATAATATCCTCACCGAGCTCCGCAAGGCGATGCGGGACGTAGGAGTCACCAGCCCCTATGTGAGAGGCATGCTAGAAGCAGTCGCAAGGAATCACCTAATGGTTCTGGATGACTGGAAGACCACCTTTCGCATGCTTTTGAGCCCTGCACAATTTGTGATCTGGGAAAGCAAGTTCCGCCAGCAGTGTATCGCTAGGGGAGCCGCCTCGGGCGGCGCCTACACCGCCGCGCAGCTTTACGGCTTCGATGCCTTCGCCAACCCCAACGATCAGATTGTCCTGCCAGAGGCCACCCTTATGGTCGCCTCTGAATGCGCCTACAAGGCGTTCATCAAGGTCCCTAATGCTGGCCAGCCAACCCAAAGTTTCTCCACCATCCGACAGAAACCCCAAGAGCCCTACGCCGATTTTGTGAACAGGCTCCAGGAAGCGCTTAAAGAGGCGGAGTGAATGGCGAGGAGGCCCAAAACGAGCTCCTCATGCGCCTCGCCAAAGAGAATGCCTCCACTGAGTGCCGTAGGGCAATCACGGGCCTAGGCAAAGATCCTGAACTGGCCGACATGCTTAAGGCTTGCCAGGACATCGGATCCTCCGCCCACCAAGCTGGCCTCCTTGCCGCAGCACTCTCCACCGCCAGGGGACAGCCCCAAGGTGATTGCTTTAATTGCGGCAGGTCAGGACACTTCGAAGGGAGTGTAGGCAGCCCGGCCGGGGCCTACAACCCCGATGGAGGAGGGTCCTCCCCCAAGAGGCGAAGGCCCCCGAGGCCGCCAAAACCCGATGCCCCCGGTGCCAGAAAGGCTTCCACTGGAGAAGCGACTGCCCGTCGGGAAACTTCCGCGCCCGGGCATCTCCCCAGCCCAGGACCAAGGGGAAGAGTACTAGAGCAGGCCCAAACACCAAGACCCACACCCAAACCACCCCCCTCTCGTGGCATCCTACCGGCTCAAAATATTGCACCTCCAGCCCATCTCCTTTAAATTCCCCACGAGGTCACTGCTTTAAGCCCCAACCCAATATGGCGACCCCATCCCTATCGGGACCATTGGGCTGGTGCTGCCAAAAGCCTCCGCCGCTGAGCAGGGATTGTTCATCATCCCCGGAGTCATTGACTCCACGCACCAGGGACCCATCCATCTCCAAGTCTGGACAAACATCCCGCAGGAGTTGCCCAGCGGGACCAGCTGCAGCAGCTGATCCTCCTGCCCCATGCGCTGCCCGCTGCCGGCGCTTAATAAAGGCCACGAGCCCGGCAGCCATCAGGGCGCATCCAATACTACCATTGCGGCGGTGGAAACACCCATCGGAAGCTCCGCCCATTATCTGGAGCTCACTGTGGAGGGTGTCTGTTCAAGGGCCTGGTGGACACGGCTGATGTGACCGTCATCAGAGCAGCCGAGTGGCCTGACCAGTGGCCAACCCGAGACCTGTCCGCACATCTGGGGGGTGGGGAAAACAAACCGCGAGGCGGAGCATCCGCCCGGCTCACGGTCCACAGCCCAGGGCTCGGCGGCAGCTCACAGTCCGCCCCATCGTTCTGGACATCCATGTCAATCTCTGGGGAAGGGACCTCATGAGCCAGGTCAAAACGACCCTAGTCTGGGATGGATAAACCCATCACACAGATCATAGATCCTAATTGTGCCTTCCGAACTCATCCTCGAACTTCCGCAGAGAAACTACCCCCCCCCCCTTTTTTCTTTTTTCTTCCCTCTAATTTTTCAACCAGCAGAGGCGGGAGGGCCAATTGGCTGACTGGCCCTCCCTGGATTAAAATCTGGGCCCGTCCTGGTACCGCAGCACTGCCAGGACAGGCCCCAGTTTAAAAAAGAGGCTGCCGCCACTATGCCCCTGACAAACCTGTTTGGCTTATGGCTACCATCGCCAGGGCGCTTAGCTGAAACCGCCCCTTAAGGAGTGATTTCGGCGGCCAGGGCAGGCCTCTAGTCAAAGGGATGCTGCCGCACCAAATTCACACACAAACCTGTGTGGGTTGTGGTTGCCCAGCACCTGGCGGCTGTGCAAGGCCAGGCGCTTGGCCGAAGCCGCCCCTTGGGGAGCGGTTTCGGCGGGCGGCAATTCCCCAAGATAATTCGATTACAAATTCAGCGCCATTCCAGCCTCTCAGCGTTAACCACCAAGGTCACGGTAAGTACATTTTCCCTGCAAAGAAAGACCCCCTCCCCCTTTGTGTGTGAAATTTACTCCTAATCGCCTGATTACTTTGTCTCCCGGATGCATCCATCACCCAAAAGCGCATCCAAGCCCTCTTTTGTGTTGCAAATTAAGCATGCACACCCACAATTCCCCCAGGGTCCGCTTGCCCCTCCTCCCTCGAGGCTCGGACCCTCGCTTTGACGCACCCTGATGACGCCCTGAAGCCAGCTTCCATCAGGATCGCCTACCCTCTGCCCTTCCTGTCAAACAATTTAAAGAAAGAGGAGTGGCGTGGGCGTGGGCGGTCCCCAATAGACTGCATTAAAAGCAACCCTTACGCAGGCTACAAAATAAACCTGTCGTCCTATATCAAACACTAAACCCAACAAACTTGATTTTGACCTCCCGCCATCGGCTCTCCAAGCCCGGCAGGACCCGGCCCCCTCCTATAACCTGGGGAAGGGGGTGTGTTTCAGTCCTTCTTCCTACAGATCTCCGGTGGATCCCGACTCGCCATGACAGGCCAGCCCATGGAATGGCGCCAGGAGGAAATCGACCCCATCCCGGAGTTGGAACGAATCTCTCTGGAGGATCCCGTCCAGCGGCCTCAACGGGAACGCCGCCACCGACGCCCAGACGGTCCAAAGACCCGGATGACCTGGGGGAACGTCAAAGCAACCGCCAGCCAAGCTCAAGAGCTGCTGCGCCAGCAAGGCCACCCCGAGACGCCCGAGAACCTCTGTGCCGCCCTCTTTGCAATCATCACTGCCAACTCGACGGCCACCATCCTTTGCCTGCTCTGCTGCCTCCTGCCGGTGGCAGTCGGCCACCCCCTGACGAGATTTGACCAGACCAACATCTGGGAGCAGTTTGCTGCCGCTGCCAACGTTTCGTCCTTCTGCCTGGGCCAGTACCTAGGAGTCGGGAGCCTGCTAAGCTCCTGCCTGCTCCCCGTTTGCAAAGCCCCTGGAGACTTCCTAGCGGAGTCTGGCTTGAGCCCCTTTATGAATGCTTCATCCATCAAGTACTCTATGAGCGCTGACTGGGGACCCATCGTCCAAACCCTCCCAGCCGGCGCTCTCTCCCTTGTCACCAAGACTGTCGCTAATCACAAGTCCAACACCTGCGCCCGCATCTCCGGCGCGGCAAGACGAGGAACCGACCCGGGCCCGTTCACCGGCTCGGCCAACTGGAACTGCACGCGCACGGAGGACATCTTGCTCCCGAAGGGTTGGTTCTGGACTTGCGGGGAGAGAACTTTCAACTACATCCCTGCTCGGCTCTCGGCCGGGACTCTGTTGCCTTAGTCGCCTCACCATCGTCCTGCCTCAGGCTCCACCCCAGGAGCCCGGGCGCCGCCGCCGCCGCCGCTCTACTCTGCCCCTCGACCCCTCTTGCCGGAGCGATGCGGTTGCCCTCTCCGAAGCGGAGTTCGTCTCCCTCACGACCTCCCTAGTGGGAGTCCCCGGACTCGCTTCTTACAACGCTAAGACCATTGGCCGGCTGGCCTGTGCCCTTGCGAAGTCCATCAACTTCACATCCATTGCTCTGGATGCTCTGGCCTCCGAGCAGCAGGAACTTCGTCAAGCGACTTTAGATAATCGTGCCGCTATTGATTATTTGTTGTTATTGCATCACCAAGGTTGTGAGAATGTACATAATATGTGTTGTTTTAATCTTTCTGATAATTCCCATTTGATTCATATGAAAGTGCATGAACTGCAAGATATTGTATCTAATCTGAAGTATGACGTTCTACCCCACTGGTGGTCAGCCCTCTGGAGCTGGCTACCGGGGGGATGGTTGAGTGCTATTGTACAGCTCTGCATTGGCTTGATTGTGTGCCTCATTGTCGGATCTTGTTTCATTCAATGTATATCTAATATTGCCTGTAACATGTGTAAGAAACCCCTCGACTTTCCCTTACATCGCAACCAAGTCCTAATGTTGCACAAGCAACTCGGCCAGCTTGGCCAAACGGCGGAGGAGACGAGCGTCCCCCTAAATCGCCCCCTAATATTTCGGCCTCCCTTCTAAACGTAAAAAAGGAGGAGATGTAGGGATGCACTGCTGACCCAGCAGCACCGTAAGTAGAGCGCCGGCACACCGGCGCTCCTGCGGCCTTCTGGTCGCACCGCTCCCCCACCCCTCATCCCCCGATGAGTCACAGGTCATGAACTACCTGGCTCACAACCACCGGGTGTCCCGGACAAAGGGACAATGGCCTTGCCCCCAGGTGAGGATTAGGCCCAGACGCCGACGCTCCTCTCCGCACGTAGCAGCCAGGTGAGATCATGCATCACATGATGATCTCTCAATCCCCCGCTCTCCCGGAATTCCCCCCGTTCCGCCCTTCTACACGCCCCCGCTAGAATCATAATAAAAGGTGCCAGGAGTCAGCATACGGGAGAGTCGCTAGGAACACGGAAACCCGCGCTCCCGTTGCTGGCGCTCTCCACCAGATGAAATCACCGCGTCTCGTCTCGTTCTTACGCTGACCTCGCGGCACGACTACACCTTCCTCTTTTCTGCAAAGGGAAGGAAAAGTCACATTTTCCCCGCTATCCGAAACTGCAGAGCTTCTCTGATCTGAGAGCACAGTGACTTCCAAAGAGGCCAAAAGGCATGCATAATTGAAGATCCAACCCGAAGGAAATACGTGCACAATGCGAGGCAGACCACAAGTGCATAAAAGGTCATTAATGTACATAAGCAATCCGGTTGACCTTAGCCAGGGGGTGATGTTAAGCAGTCCGGAATCACATCTAAGACAATATGCCTCAAGCAGTCAAAAAGAGAAAACATTCCAGCAGACAGAATGAGAGAAGAGGTCCGCTGGGGATGAGGAAAAGCAGAAAATAGCACTGAAGCTCCTTGAGGAAGGAAGTCATTTTTACACACACCAACAATAGGAAGAAGGGGTTATCATGGCTCGGGGAGAGCAACTATTAGCACATAGTCCTGAGAAAACAAGGGGTAATACCTGAATACTGGCCCAAGATAATGGATGAGCTAAAACGAATGAAACTTAAAGATCTGGATAGCCTGTCTCTCATTCCCACCTTGAGAGATCAGTATAGTGCCAGGGAAAGAAGACATGTGTTTATTGTTTTTTATTATTATTCATTTTGCCTATATTGTAAGCCTTGAGATCACCTAGGAAGAACATTTGTTAATAAATGTTTTAAATAAATTAAATAAATATTCTAATTTCTCTTACCCTTGCTCAGTTTATTGTGTTTGCCTATGGAATATGTGCTTTTCACTGACTTGTTAATTTTTTTATTTTAAAATATGGTCAATCCAATCTCTGTAAGCCACCTTAGGCTAGTTTAATATTCAGTTTCCAGGAAGGTGGGAGGTGGGAAGATTAAGACCTAGAGATGTCACAAATGAGAGTTTAGTCTCCTCTATGGCAATCTGGAGTGAGAAAGAGAAGCAAAACTGGTGCTAAGATTTTTAAAGAGGTGAAATACAAGACGCACCTGGGTGGAGATCCTTGGGCTGGAAAAAAACTCTGAGAACTGATATGGTGGCAGTGGTATATCCTGGAAGGGGGAAGGAGTGCAGAGTAGTAGTAGAAGAGCTTTACTAGGGTCTAGGGTTGGGACCCAGGATGGCTGAATAATATGTTCATTCCCTGTGGTGCAGAAAGATGCTGGTGAAATTGATGTCTCATCAGTCCTAATAGTGAGACTAGAGAAGAAGAAGAGTTTGGATTTACACCCAACCTTTCTCTCCTGTAAGGAGACTCAAGGTGGCTTACAAGCTCCTTTCCCTTCCTCTCCCCACAACAGACACCTTGTGAGGTAGGTGGGGCTGAGAGCGTTCTGAAGAACTGTGACTAGCCCAAGGTTACCTAGCAGGAATGTAGGAGTACATAAACACATCTGGTTCATCAGATAAACCTCTGCCACTCAGGTGGAGGAGTGGGGAATCAAATCCAGTTCTCCAGATTAGAATCCAGCTGCTCTTAACAACTACGCCATGCTGGCTAGTTTGACAATGGCTTAGAAAAGTGTGCTCTCCTACACTGGAAATCCATCAAGAATGACCAGCCATCTGTCAGAGATGCTCTAGTTTTCGATTCTGTATGCTAAGCACAGGGCTGGACTAGATGGCTCTAGAACTGTGGTGGCAAGCCTATGGCACTCCAGATGTTCATGAACTACAATTCCCATCAGCCCCTGCCAGCATGGGGCTAATGGGAATTGTAGTCCATGAACATCTGGAGTGTCATAGGTTCGCCACCACAACCCTAGAAGATCACTCCCAACTCTGTTTTTTAAGCATTTGAAATCAAAAGTATACCACCGTATAGAAAAACTAGATACAATTTCAAGGGCCCAATGTTTCACTTTTTGTATAAAAAAGGAAAACACTTGCATATTTCTTTTTTCTCAGTCAGTTCCATCTCTATGTTAGGGAAGTCATTAACCAGATATGGAAATGTTTAAACAATATTACAAAAGGAAAATGCAACAGCAGCATGTATGCTGTATGTATGCTGCATGTTCTTTGACATACCCATCCCTAAAAAGAAAGACATTCTCAAGTGAGTAGAACATGAATGCAGTTTTGAACTACAATGCCCTGATCAAAGCTTCAGGTTAGAACAAAAGTTTGCATTCTGTGGCACCAGGACATTATAAAGTAAGAGCTGCCTATTTCTAAAAGAAGGGACAATCCTTCAAATATCAACGGTGATAGAAAAATTATCCAGAAATCACTTCAGTTAGAGGATATCTCCTCCGGGCCTTCAATTGGCAGCCCTTTCATTCTCTTGCCATGAACTCAATTGTCACTCCCCTCTGCTACAGAAGAGTGCCAGTAAATTAAGGATACAGGTTACTGCCACTTAAAACAAAATCAATAGCTGGAATACCAACTTGTGGCAAAACAGTCCTCACTGTGTAGTAACTGCATTGTGAGCTACAGTGTATTTTCTTTTACTAAACAGCATACAAATATTTTGCTCAGCTAAGGAAGTGATTTAATAATGTCTTTATATTTTAAAAAATACAGAACATTTCTGCAAAACTGAGCAACATTCTCCTAAGACCATGGTGCAAGTTAGATGCAGAAAGGCAGGGAGTGAAAGTGAGACCTACCTTTTTCTGGAGCAGTATGACCTGTACAAAAATGTGATTTCACTGGAAAGTGAGGAAGTCAGTTTCAATAAAAGGGGCATTCCCTGCCTGCACAAGGACATCTCCACTTGAAGTTACCATGTTGGACTCCTTCTCTGCATGATCTGTCCACTCAAAGGAAGCCTTCCAAGTGATTCCCCAACATCAGGCACCATCAAAAGCCTCAGGATCAGGAGGTTTGTCCCTGTACCATTAAGTCCACTGGTCAGAAGAGGGAACTAAAAGGTAATTGATCACATTGCAATTCAGAGATGTCTGTAGGTGGTCAAAAACAGCCATGTTTAGAAAAACTTTGGCTACTTATTTTCAGGTGAAACATGTATCAAGTTTTTATTCTGCCTTTCATGCAAGGAGCTCAGGGTTGCTTGTTAGTGCTCGTCTCCTTTATTTTCTTTGAACAGTTATGTTGTGAGGTAGGTCAGGTTGAGAGGGAACTGGCTCAAGGTCACACATGTTGTGGCTGAGAGGGGATATGAACTCAGGTTCTTCCAGCCCTTGTTTAAACACTATACCACACCAGCTCGCATCTGAGCAAGGTGCTTTCCTAGAATGTTACACAGTTACAAAAGCAGATACCTGCATACTAAGAAAGATGGGTACACATTTGTGCTCTGCTTGCTTCACAAGACATGGTATATTTCTATGAACCCTTGGCTGATATGATTTTCAGAAAATTAGAGGCAAATTGCTTGCTTGCTAAAGAGGCAAGCAAGATAAGGATATAAAAACTTCACCTGCTGGTCTTCCTCAGTCTAGGCAGTCTGAAGCTGCGTGAAGTCATACGGTCCTCCTTTCACATCTGAGCTAAACTGCGTCTAGCTCGCTTCTATGGTATCTAGCAGCTCTCATCTTAACACCTTACATTGAGAAGTATTTCCTTTTCCACATTACTTTCCTGTTTCTGTCTTAGGTTCACTTTCAAACTTGCTTTTCAGCATTTTACTAGGCATTCAATAGCCTCTACTTCTACTACGATTTTATTTTAAAGTTCATAATAAATACCAGCCCATTTCTTCTTTGTTTTCTGAACTCACCACTGAACATGTGGACAAATACACATCCTTTCAGAAGAAACAGAAACCCAACCTGATGATTAAAACTGAGTCAAAACTAGCAAAACACTCTTCTCAGAAATTCAATGATTCATTACTCATGTGTTCCTTAGTGAAAGACACGTATGAGGACGTAAAACAAATTTCTTTGGATTGGAGAAACATGTCCTCCAGGACATGACTTGGAGCTTCATAATGGGAAAAGGTGCGTGTGTTGCACAGGCTGGGAAGTCAAAAACTCCTTGAAGGAAGAACAAGACAGAGACAGACACACAGGCAGATTCATGTTGAGATGGCAAAAACTACACTGATATCAAAAGTGTCATGGGTGATAGAAGAGCACACTAAAGATTAAATTCCAAAAAGGCAGTATTTGAAGACTGTAAGCAAAACTATATGATGCCATGAGATCCATGATCAATATCCCAGATTTTTTTTTAAAAAAAAGGATCACAGTAGCCACACTGGAAGACAAAGTGTCTAACTCTTTTCCCATCAGGTATTTTTGTGAATACCTCCCAGCTGCTTTTCCACACGTGGGAAGAAAATACAGGGTGGGGTGGGGAGCCTAAAACAGCCCAGGGGAGAAGTGAAGATACTCTCTCCTCCAGCACTATTGTGAACGTTATTGAAGCTCTGAGAAGTTGCTTTTAATGAAAATTCAAATCATTGAGACACACGATCACAGGTCTCTTGACTCACATCTGTCAGCAAGAGAACAACATTAGCTTTGGATAGAGGAAAAGAGAAGGAATTCAGGGAATTGCAAGTATCATCACAAGAGGTTAATTTTATACACTGTCTAGGGCAGTGGTGGCGAACCTATGGCACGGGTGCCGGAGGTGGCACTCAGAGCCCTCTCTGTGGGCACATGCAAACAGAGTGCCGCCCCAACACACATCTAGGCTGGCCTGGGCCGCTGAGCTTGATTATTAGCATTAAACCTAAGATCTAGATTTGGGGAAGAAGTAAGTAACCCTGTTAAGCACTGTTAAACCCCACTGATTTTCATGCGAAGAACTAAAACGCGATCCTTTATCTGGGACTAAGCTCGGTTGCTGGCAATGGGGCTCGCTTCTGAGTCAATCCTCCTAGGTTCGTGATTCACCCATTGGAAGAGTTGCACGGTTGCTTCAAAGCAAAGCCACTGACTACCACCAAGCTTACTCCTCAGTAACACATGCCTTGGAGCCAACCGTTTTTTCTAAACTAAAACCTCAGTATTCAGGTTAAATTGCCATGTTAGCATTTATGCGATAAATAAGCGGGTTTGGGGTTGCAATTTGGGCACTCAGTCTTGAAAAGGTTCACCATCACTGGTCTAGGGAGAATGGATTCAGTAGCTCTCCCAGCCCTTGTAAATTAAAAATTAATAAAGAAAATTCATTTCCAACTAAGCATGATAATTTAAAAAAACTGCTGTCCATCACCAAACACTGACGAATCATTTTTTGACTGAATTAATATCCCATCACTATTTTAAATATTCTGGTATTCTTATTTATGCAAAACAGTGCAAAACCAAAACAATCTCAGAGCTGCTATTTAATATATTTATAGGTTAAGAGTTGTGGGATATAAGACAACTTCTACCAATAATGGAAAAAGTAATTGAGAAATCAAAATTTGAAAGAACCAGAAAATTAAATTCAATAATTGCTACCTCTTAAAACAATGGAACCCAATTCAATAGCAGGAGGAAAAAGGGAAAAACACCCTTCATCCAAAGATTCAGCCAGAAAAGAATTTTCTTTCTTGGCCAGGAGATCAGGCTAGATTGGGGGTTTGTAGCAGGAAGAGGAAATAGGAGGAAATTATCCCACCTCTCCCCTTACGAGAAAATTAAGTCTGGGTCTAACCTGTAAAGCTGAGCAGGCTACCCTCACTTTATCCCCTTCCCAAGGGAATATTTCTCACCAGTAAGCAGTTGCTTAAGTCATCTGGGTCCCAAAAACGCATCTTCAGAACAGAGGGGACGTTCTCCTTGCTCAAAGAAGCATTAGCAACACTTGGACCCAACTGGCTGCTGCCTCCTGACTGGCCATTAAAAGCCAAGATTAAAATGGTTGAGAATCTAAACAGTAAATCATACGCCTTCAAGCAGAATGTCCACATTCTTGGGCTGCAATAACTAAAGTTCATCCAAGCAACTGCAAATCAACAGGCTACCAATTCATTCTTGTATGGCCCTGCTGGAAAGGTGGTTTCAAGATTACGAATATTTTGTCATCAAAATTCCCACCAAACGTATCACAGCTAGTTACAGACCTACCTCAGTTAATATCATAAGGACAAGATGTGAAGCAGGATGGCAACCAACTGTCACAAGTTCATCAGCTTGTTGTCATCCCCTGCCTACTTCCTTCATTATCCTCAACTAAGTGCATGTAAGAGCAACAGTGTCAAGCACCCAAGTCCAGAGAATAATAAAGTCACAGGGCACTTAAGATGCTTTTAAAGATTGCCACTGCTTTGAATCCAGTGTATTAAAATGAATATGTGTACTATTACAGACTATCTGAAGCAAAGCTAGTGAGTCCTCAAGAGACAGAGGAAGCCTGTGAAAAGAACAAAAGGAGAAGAAAAACATTTGATTTGACAGACTCCCAGCCAGGACCTGGAAACGAGAGGTCCAAGGGTAACCCAAAACAGGAGGATAAAAGCACTTTTAATGGTCTATTACTAGATAGCCAAATCCACAGCATAGCTGATCAGAAAGAGCATGGGAGATGGAATGCAGGCAGGTTAGAAATCCCACTGGTGAACAGTGGGTAACACAAACGCCTGACAAAGAAGGTGAACTCCATTATTTTGGATAGGGAATGACATGTCCTGCCCATCTGCTAACAATAATAATGCATGGCTCTTTTAAGTATATCTAAGCACAATCCACCCCATCTCTGTATGTCCCCAACCCCAGACTTGATATAATAAAAAGGTCCCCCTAGATACCAAGACGCTCTTATTGGCACACAGATTCTCTAAAACTACTGGAATAGTGTTCAGAACTGAAGTTTACAAATAGGTAGTGCCACAAATGGGTAGTTTAGCAATTCTTAATGTGGGCAATTTGCCCTCCTCAAGGGGTAAATGACAAATCTTAAAGGGGCACTCAGAATTAGGGAAAGGGGCAAAAGGAAGTCATTCAGAACTTTAGGAATCCCTCTTCTCCATTTGTAATGGCTTTTGACATACAAATCAGAGGAAAATTGTCTGATGCAGTTGATCCCAATCTTAGAATAAGATAAAAGTCCTCAAAAGCTTCTGTGGGATTCAGGTAAACAGGAAGCAAACCTATCATCACAAAGTTCACATCTGGAACAAGTGTCTCAAATGTATTTATTTAATATGTTGTTTTATGCCCTAACATTTTACTTACAGATTAGGGGGGTAGTCAATGAAAATGTCACATAGTTGATGAGTAGAAGTAGATTATAGGTTAAGAACTACTGTTCTACTCCTCCAAACTGGCATCCAAGACACTTTGTAAAGTGAGAATTATAACTGCCATTAGATTTTGTGGTAAGGATAATTGGAAAATAGTAACATATGAAACTCTGGATACTGAAAAATGAGTCTGGTTCCTAAATTGTGGAGCTAACTCCTACAGCCAAAGAAAATCTGCCAAGGTCTGCATTAGCATAAATTAACATATTACAATACTATTATTGTAATATGTTAACTTATGCTAATGCAGGCCTTGACAAATTTTCTTTGGCTCCAGGAGCTAACTCCACAATTTAGGAACCAGACTCATTTTTCAGTATCCAGTTTCATATGTTACTATTTTCCAATTATTATTACCACAAAATTTAATCATAACCTCTTCCATTTCTTACAGTTTTATTAAAGCTATGACAAAAGCGCTGTATAAAAGTAAACATAGGGATAGCTCTGGTTGTCATGGTTATAACAAAAAGCTAACACATCCCTAGTGTAACTTCTCCCATATTTCTGATAATTCCATTAAAGCTCCATTTAACTGAATATTGAAGGCAATATAGAAAACAACTGGCTAAGAAACAATTTCATTCACCAATGCTGGATGATGTAAAATTCATATATAAACAAGCAATGATAAGAACTTCATACAAATGTATCGTTATGCCATTCAGCAAAACATATTTTGATGTCAATAGGCTTTACACTTTTCACTAAGAGATACTACAATAAAGCCCTTGCTAAAAATAATAGGCACCACAGTGAAATTTTTAGGTGCTATGGCAATCTGGTGCCTGGGAGTTGTCATGCCCTGCATTAATGAGATGAGTAAGAAAAATAGTTCACTGAGCCACAACTTTTTTTTTTAAAGGCTCTTTCCAGATATGGAAAGAGAACTATGGTATATTATAGATATTTCCATATCCTGGCTTTAAAAACAAAGGTAAAAAGTAAAGGCAGTCCCCGGTACAAACATCAGGTCATTTCTGACCCATGGGCAGAGGTGTACCGGGGGAAACTGGCTCTCTGGGGATAACACCTGCTCTAGGCATTCTCCCCCCCCCCCCATGCCCCACTTACCTTAGCTGGAGGTGGCAGTCCCGGCAGTGGCGGGGCCAGGCCTGGTGGGGTTGGGCCAAGGGGCGTCCCGCCAGCGTGCTCCTTCAGCCGGCAGAGCCCCCTCAGTACCCAAGCCGCTCGTTGCTGAGCTACGGCCATAGGCCGGTTCCTGCCCGAGTGCCAGCCTGCGGCCACGGCTCACAACTCAAGCAGTTGCCTGAGGCCAGCTCCTGCCTTCCCAGCCTCCCTGCCGAAGCCAGCTCCCAGGCAGGAGCTGGACTGCAGCCACGGATGCCTCAGGCAGCTTCCACAGCCACAGTCAAACTCCCTGTCAGCAGGGAGGCTGGGGAGTGCAGGAGCCGGGCTGTGGCTGAGGCACCCACCACTGGGTGCCCCCCCCATGTGATCAAATGGCATGCTCCCGAGGACATGAGATACCCCATGTCCCCATTAGCGGTACGCCACCGGCCATAGGATGACATTGCATTATGTTTACTGGGCAGATTATGTTTATGGGGTAGTTTGCCATTGCCTTCCTCAGTTGCCTACACATTACCCCCTCGCAGGCTGGGTACCCATTTTACTGAAGGATGGAATGCTGAGTCAACCTTAAACTGGTTACCTGAAACTGACTTCCAAGAACTCAGGTCATGAGCAGAGCTATGACTGCAGTACTACAGCTTACTACTCGGTGCTATCCCAGCTTTATGTATCTTAAAAAGTAAGGAAAGTTGGCTACAGCCAGCATAACAATAAACAAACATACAATCCTTCCTCTTCTACATGTTTCCTTTCCAGCTCCAATTCACCCTATAACTGCAGAATTGGCTCAGATTTATATGCTGAAATATTTTGAATGGAGCATAGTTATAGCAATGTCTGCTTTCTATTGTGAACTCTTTCAGGAGACAGAAACAAAAACCACACATTATTTATACTTCTTCCAACTGTGTCATCTCCCACCCACAAAAATATATCAGAAACCATGCAGACTAAGCAGACTAGGAAGTGAAAGTACCACAGTCCAAGAAGCAGAAAACTCTGCATGTACATACAAACCACCTACCCCATTTAGCTTTGAGCCTCTCTCCTACATTTGGCAATAATAATGGTACCTTTTAGCTCTCTTCAGCAGAAGTGGAAGTCAGAATATCCCTCCCAGGCCTTTGTGCTGGCTGTGCTATATAGGCAGTTTCTTAAGAACGCTGAGAATCTAATTAAATTCTATTCATTTTTAAAAAGATTTTGCCACACATAAATGGGAAGTTTTAAAAAAAATTGTGGCTCAAAAACAAAAGGTAAGAGCCTAAACTGTATTATTGTTCTCAAATAGTATTAATCCTAGGCCAGTTCAAAATTCAACATTTTCTATGAGTGCTACCCAGCCAACATGGATCCAGTTCAGTCTGGTTCCAGTCCAGTCTCAGTAGCAAAATTTGCCTGCCTTGATAAGCTGCACCAGAAAACAGGTAGAATGAATAAAACCCTGTTGATTCTCCTCTACCTCTCAGCAACTTCTGATGCTCCTGTTTGCATGCTTAGGTGGAAAGAAGGACAATCTACTCCAATGTTTTTAGCTACTGGGTAGCTTTCAGAATGAAGGCGGTGGGCTTCATTTCTGCACTGCAGCACTTTTAATTTATTTAAAACATTTCTATGTCATCTTTCTACCCAAACACTGTCCACAAAGGGGGAAACATCAATACACTTCAACATTACAGTATTAAAAGAATAATTAAAATACAGTATATATAAATATTTAAGCATTTCAATAGTCATACAAACATGTAACAACACAACCATGGATAGGACCAGTAACAGTTACTGGGGATATGCTGAACAAAACAACAGTCTCCATCTACTCATGTAAGACGATGATAGAGGGCGACAGATGAATCTCTCAAAGGATGAAATTTCAAAGTTTTGCCCCCACAACCAGAAAGCCCCTTTTTTGAGTTGCCACCTGTTTATCCTGAAATGGCAGGGGCACCCAAAGTGGAGCTTCCAAATGGACAAGTTGATTCATGAAGGAAAATGCCATCCTTCAGGTATGCTGGCCCCAAGTCATAACAGGCTTTAACCTTGAATTAAGTCTGAAAGCAAACTGGGAACCAAAGTAGATGGGAAAAGGTTCAACTAATCATGGTCTCCACAAACCACTCCAGTCAACATTTTGGCTGCAGTAGCTTCGGGATAGTCTTCAAAGTCAGCCCCATGCAGAGAGCATTGCAGTAATCTAATTTAAGTATTTATAGGTCTTTATTTTGTCCCCGTGCCTTGCTATTAAGCATCCACATGAAATAACAACAAACTGTCAAAGAAGCTAGAAATATATTGGGAACTCCTCTACTACTTTTCATTTTAAAATGGCAATAATTGCCAAACAGGCAATTTAGAAGCAGAGTAGAAACAGAAATAAAAAATTAATTATGTACATAAAATCTCTCCAAACATCACTCATTCTAATGAATCCAACAGGTTAATGAATCAAAGGGCAGCTAACATGTCAGCTACAACTTGACAGCACTTTACACACACATTCTAAAGAGAAGTTTAATTCATCCATGATAGAGTATGTAGACAATAGAGCTGACCATAGAGTTAGTACCAAACCTGCTTTAAGTGGGGTTTCAGTGCCCCTAGAAGTTGTGGATCATAGTTTGCGAGTACTAACAGTTCCAACCCTTTTTCCGGGTGATTGGGTGGCATCTATGGTAAACGAAATAGTAGTTTGCCAGCTGCAGCTGCCTCCTGGACAAGAAAACCACTGCCATAGTTACCCAGGCTTTGGGATATTTCAGAATGAAATGCTTTAATGCACTGTATGTGAGGGTGCCTTTGAAAAGCATTTGGGAACTTACGCTGGTTCAGAATACTGTAAATTGTTTAATATGACTCACAGGACTGGATATGTTTTGGTGGTGTTTCATGATTGCCATTCCCATTTGTTTAATGAATTCCCATCTGTTTAACATTAGAGCAGGTTTTGACCCCTAAAACTTTTAACATCTTGGGATCAGAGTATCTTAAAGACCTTTTCCCCATATGCATCTGACCACACATTACGATCTGCCTATGGAGGCAATGCCCAGAGTCCTCATGCTTTCAAATGTCAGCCAGGTAACAACTGCGAATAGAACCTTTTCCCATGGTGGTACTCTATTAGCACATTTTCCTCTAAAACATTAGCCCAGCACAAATGTAACTGTCTTCTAGGCACCAAGCCAATATCATTTGGGGAATCATTCTGTTATTGGCAACCAGCGTGGTGTAGTGGTTAAGAGCAGGTGCATTCTAATCTGGGGAACCAGATTTGAGTCCCCGCTCTGTCACTTGAGCTGTGGAGGCTTATCAGGTGAACCAGATTAGCCTGTGCACTCCAACACATGCCAGCTGGGTGACCTTGGGCTAGTCAGAGCTCTCTCAGTCCCATCGACCTCCCAGGGTGTTTGTTGTGAGGGGGGAAGGGAAAGGAGATTGCAAGCCCCTTCGAGTCTCCTTACAGGAGAGAAAGGGGGGATATAAATCCAAACTCTTCTTTTTCTTTAACTGATCAGATGTTTTAACTCTAGTATCATGTCAGGTTTTACCACTTACTTTAAATGAGTGTAAGCTGTTTAGGAGGCAAAAACACAGAGTTGGAATATGAAAGTTTTAAATACACAGATGCAGCGAAATTTCTCTCTCATCATGGATGAAAGCCTTAAGTGAGGAAACAGTCATCCTGAATTTCCCATTACAGCCTCCAATCCTATTTTAGCACATGACTAAATAAATGTTGACACCTGCAGAGTTAAGCAAAGGCTTGTGCCATTGCCAGCCACAGCTGTGAAGCATGTGATTACAGATGCAAAGGGAAGGAGCTGATATTAGAGGACCCATACGAAAATAATGCAAAAATATGGTTTATTTGCCTTTCTGGAGTATTTAATGTTTACCAAATAAAGTCTGACAATTATTACCCAACAAATCTAAAGCCACCCAATATAAGCATTCTAGATAAAAGCTAACTGGTAAAATTGAGAAGGGAAAATGCACTTAACTTCCTTCTCAGAAAGAAACTACAGAAGCAAAATGTTACAAGGGTCACTAAACAAATGCAACTTCCTACATTCAACAACATTTTTATGCACACTATTAATCAGAGTATCCTCTTATTGACACTACTGATATTAGTTCTACTGTTAGAGAAACTAATCCAAAGATGTATCATAAATATATTATAAAACAAATGTTCAGATTTCCTCAATGCAACAGTTATTAGTCTGTCACAGTGTCAAACACAAGCTATGCACATGGATCACTGAACAGTCTTCAAGCATACACAGAAGAAACTACACTTCAGTCAACAAGAACTGGAATGTCAAATAATTCAGATTATCAGAACTACTCACAACCTCATTATGACTGAACAATTTTCCTGAATTTTAACTAGCATCTTTATTAGTACACTGGATCCCCAAGGCAATAAAACAGGACCATCAATTTCACAATTATAGTAATGAGAGCCCAATCCAAATGGGAGATGCTGAATGTCCTTAGGGGCTGGCAAAGGGGTGCACTGACAGATCTGCCGCTTCCCCCCACAAGCACAAAGGGCACTTGTGGCAGCGGAGGAGGCAAAGGCTCCAACAGTTGGCGGCCCCGCAGCTCCACTGCAGAAAAAGCCAGAGGTCTGGGGCTCTGTGGAACTGTGCTGGCATCCCAAGTGGATGCCGGCATGGGATGGTGCAAGTTCAGTGTAAGTTCTGACTGAAATAACTTAGAACCTGGAGGGGGAATCTAGATTTGAATCCTACAATATATACAGTAGACAAGTTCTTATCTTAGAAGGGCACACAGCAAAGGTTACCAAAACAGTATTTTAAGGTCATCAGCACTTGGTCTACTTTTTTTTTGCCATCAAGCCACGGCTGACTTATGGTGACCCTGCAAAGTTTTCAAGCCAAGAGATGTTTGGAGCTGGTTTGCCATTGCCTGCCTCTGCATCATGCTCTTGGCATTCCTTGGAGATCTCCCATGCAAATAACTGCAAGACTGTGAGTGTGTGACTGGCCCAAAGTCACCCAGCAAGGCTCCATGGAACAAGTGGGGATCTGACCAGGGTTTCCCAAATCCTGAGTCTTTTCCACATTCACAGCTTACAACACATTTTCCTAATGGTCAAAACTTGTATCGTGGAAATGTCTTCTATGAAATCATTCTGCGCACCTCGTTTCCCCATTTCACTTGGGTTTTTTTCCTCCTTGTCTCTTCAATGCATTTATTCCACATACTACTGCTGAAAACATATCATTCCTGATGGTGGTAGAAGTCATTGCTGATGTAGAAGAACACACCCCGCCCTTTGGCATAGGTCCTTTAGCGTTTCAGCACAATTAAAATTTGGAAGTGGCAATTCAAAAATGTCTCAGCCTCCATCTCTACTACTGAGAACTACCAAACCAAAATGGAAACCAGAGCAACTCCTGGAGAAGCGCCGTTACCTGAAGGAATAGAAACACATAGCCCGCCCCACCCAAGACACACACAGAGCCATATTTTTGGTCAAATCTTAACTGCAGTAAGGCGCTCTCATTACTGCAGCAGTCTCTTGTCATATTCCAATTACCTCCATGGAAAAATTAAATTCTGCTGAAAGAGATGTGTGGACAACCACATCCACAGCCCAGGATGGCAGGGAAGAAGATTAACAGTTCTTTGGGCACGCTAAAATTAGTTTGCCAACTGTTTTCAATGCCTTCTATTTTATTTTTGAACTTAATGTAAAGGTCGAACATGCCATACAGGCTTTAAATTCTTATTGCATATTATTATTCCAATTAAACATGTCCATGTAAAGATTTGAAACAGATGAATGTAATGTTTCAGTCACTCGTGTTTTTCTCCCTAAGCAAATATTTCAGTTTAAGTGTTTGTTGCTATTCCAATTCACTACATGTTTACCTTCTTTCATGTAACTGGATTGTTTACCATTCACTCCTCTGACAAAAAGGAATGTGAAGCACCTTGAGACGTGCTGAGGTGAGGATAAAAGATACTTTCATCCTCAGATGCTGGAGTGACCCAGTTCACTAGGAAAGGAACCTCCAAGGAAGATATAATGTGTTCCACCTTTCTAGTATAATTCAATAAACACATCCTCTTTCGCCAAGAATCCCTGCCCATAATAATTACTGACAATTAACAGCCAGTTTACAACATCTCTATTATGCTCTATAAGAATTGGAACCAGCAATGAAACATACAGACAGGAACAGACTCTGTTGTCAACAGTTCTCAAACCTATCTTAGAAGGACTGCAATTGGCAACACGCTTGCAGTGCTATCCTAAGAAGAGTTACACCCTTGAAATCAATAGGATGGGCAGAACTCTTAGGATGAAGGACAGCAATCAAAGACTACACTCAGCCTGCTTTTCAAAAGTATTTCTGAAATAGTTTTTTCCACCTTTCCCATATAAATGAAAGTTTTCCGGCGGGGGGGGGGGGGGGGGGAGAAAGAAGAGGACGACACAAAACTGTCAACACCTCATACTGCACAGATGGATGAAAATGCTATCTGATAAGAGGGGTGTCAGGTGGAAGCCAATAGATCTTAAATTTATTGAGCCTTGCATTATATGGGATCATCTCCATGGGCCATGCTGTAACAGTGGGCATTTTGCTAACGTTAAGAAAGGAATATTTGGCCACAGGCACCCAACATTTCACATCTCAGGTATTGTTTCACATCCAACAATAAGAATGGAAAACATATTCACACCATCACAACTGTTCAACAAAGATGGTCGAAACGGATCAAACCTTGACATTCCAAAGCCACCAATCTCAATAACAGAATTATCAATGGGTTTAATATATTTTAATTTCAGTTCAGTTTTAAAAGGGCTTTAATAGGTTCAATAAATTTGAATTTAATAGATTTAATAGAGACAACAGTCTGGTCTTAGTCACGTATATTCTATTCAGTGAGAAGGGTACCTTCCTCTTTCTTTTAAGCAGAAAACAAAAACGATTCTAAGTGTGGGGTGCTGTGTGGTTTCCAGGCTGTATGGCCGTGTTCTAGCAGCATTCTCTCCTGACGTTTCGCCTGCATCTGTGGCTGGCATCTTCAGAGGATCTGAAGTGATTCTAAGTGTGGCTTTGAAAGAGACATCACTTAAGGTAATTGGTAATTTGTAATTGGCTATGATGTGCATTCATTCTATGGAACTGATTTGGTTGGCCACTTTAAACACTTTCTAGTAGGAAGGCAAGGTATAAATATTTTAAACATCAGGATTGCAGACGGGCAGTGAAATTTTGGGGGTGGTAGTTGTGCCACAGCCACGGATGGCACAGTCGCAACGCAGCCATGCCACCTCCAGAGAGGCTTGGTATACAGTGCCAAACAAGCTGAAAACAACACCTCCCTTCCCTGCAAAAGTGGCCCATGCATCTCAATGGGCTATGCCATTGACCTTGCCAGCATAAGTCTGTGCCAGCAAAAGGGAGCGCTCCTGGACTGAAAGGGCTAAAGCAAGCCCCACCCTGAGAACACCCCCTTCAGCCCCAGGAGAAGGAGCTGCTGCCGAGACTGCGCTGGCACCCAGGCATCACACAACCACGCAGTTCCTCAACACCAGTGTAAGTGGCTCTGTGCCAACATAAATGCCTCTTATTGCGGAAGCAGAATTTACACCTGTGTCAGGGTCATGCCACCTCCTCAGCAGTTTTGAGCTTCCTCTAGGATTAAACTGTAAGCTGTTTCACTCTCTCTATATTATACATCACCTTAGTGAAACACATAAAAACATTTGAAAAGCCATTCCTCAATTGCAACAGAACATCAGCCCTCAGGTTTATTCCTCTATATACGCATATGTTAAATTTCAAGTAAATTTCAAAAAAATTACTCTTACCTGTATATCCTGCCCACCAGCCCCACGATGCCACCATAGCCAAAAGCCATTTAAATAATACTCCTTCAATATACCAGAACCGTTTACTATCCAACAATCGGAGAGGTTGCAGTACTATTAAATATAGAACGTAGGAAGGAATAGCGACAAGGTTATTAGCAACCATGAAGCCGAATCTTAAGAGTGCTTTCAGAAACATACAGCCCGCCCTTTGGGCCTGTTCTAAAGTCACAGCCATTCTCTTCACGCTGGGGTCTGAAGTCTTTTCCTAAAGGATAAGAAAAAGAGAAATTGTTCAATCTAAAGAACATTGTTTTCTTCTTACTAACTACTAACAGGTTTTACTTTAAACAAAGGGCGGATTACTTTGAAAGTGTCCAGTCACTGATACAAAGGACAGGCCCATTTCATACAGATGCCCTTCATATGAGAATACCTTCATACAAAGCTGCCATATACCAATTGGATCACTAGACCACCTAGCTCAATATGGTCTACCCTCACTAATAGCAGATCTCCAGGGTTGAGAGGTATCTTTCCCAGCTGCCCAAGATCCTTTAGCTGGAAATGCCAGAGACTAATACGCAAGTATGAGCTCCACTACTGAGTCACAACCTAACCCCCAAATCCTCAATTAAAAGTTACATCTGTTTATGCCATATTCCACTGAAATATAAGTCTTAGCCTGTCAAACAGAATATAAGCACAATACTTTAAAAGTGATGCAAAAAGCCATCAAAAACTACCAATCAGAATTATTAGTACTAATTGGTAGTATATAATTATACATATTAAAAGGAAATCTCACAACTCCTTCACCATAAATGAGAGATTTTGTCTTTACTAACAATATATAACTAAGTGAGCAGACTGTATGTCAAGTACATCATTATTCAGTCTTATAAGCTGATAGCAGAAAAACACATTCCTTTGACAGTCAGTTTGAGGAAGAGAATTCTCTTTGCTTCCCCCCCCTCCCCCCATGAATGGGTGATTTGTCATAGGTCAGAGGAGCAGCTGAAAGATATTTAACTCTTCTATAGTTCTACAACAAGAACATTTTTACAACCAAGTTTAGCAAAAGGAAGTGGCCAACAGGCAATATACAAACATTAATAGAATGCCTTAAGAACTGAAAATGATAATCTTGACTACAAATTATCAAAAGAAATGACCCCATATTAGGTACCAGTAAGGCACTACAGAAAGAAATGGGAGAGGGAAGGAAAATGTAGAACCACCACTTATTGGAAATGGCTAGCAAAACGGGGAGGGGAGCCAAGGGGAAAAAGGGATGTTAAGAAAGGAAGAAATGCTTATGCCAATAAAGGCGTATGCATGTATGTATGAGAGGAAGCGCTGGTAGACTATAGACGAGAAGGGAAATCACCAGGAGGAAACAGAGGGGATCCTGAAGGATCACACGGCTGAGTCCAGCCAACCGGACGGCTTCACTCACCTTCTGCCGCGCAGAGGGAAGGAGGCGGCGGCGGCAGGGCCGGGGAAACCGGGCCCGGCGGCGGAGGGGTGCACCCGGGTCGGCGGCTGCTGGCGGCGGCGGAGGCGGCAGCAGCAGCTCTGACGAGAGGGCGGCGGGCTCATGGACACGAAGGTGGCTGGCCTGGCCCCAACGCGACGGGCCCGGGGCGCTCGGCGGCTCCCTATTTCCTCTGCTGCTCCCTGCGGGGAGAAAGACGGGCGGGGAGTGACCCCGCGAGGGGCGGCATTAGCGGCGGGGAAGCGCGAGCCAGGCGATTTGCTCCGCTTTGTGGCCCAGGCCTACCGCGCCTTCCTCTTTGCGGGAGGAGAAGGGGCTGGGCCCTGGCACCGCCTCCACCCCGCGGCGGGTGTGTCCCCCCACACCCTGCATGCAACCGAGTGGGGAGGAAGTGAAATACGCCCCCCCCCCAGCCAGAAATAAGCCCTGCCTGCCCTTGTTGCGGGCGCCCAGCTCGGGGGGTTCCCCGCCCGAGGGGGGCAGGGCAGCGGTCTCAAGCTGAGCGTTTGCCCCCGTCTCGAGGGAGGGGAGGAGTGGAAAGAGGCTCCATTCAAATTGAGAGCTAAGTAGGGGGAACTCCTGGGCTGCTCTTTTGCATCTTCCTCCTTAAAGGTAACAGGAGAAGTTGAGGCGCTCCCTCGAGACTTAAAAGTCTGAAATCGGTTTCCCTCGGCTAGTGATCCCAAGGAAAATGCCTGCCGATAGAGAAGCATCTTGCGCTGCCAAAAGGTCTCCCCGGAACGACCTCCAAGCTTTACTAGATGGGGGGTAGGTGGGATGGCGGACTGGGTAGTCCTCAAGAGACTGCCAGTCCTGTCTCCACCATCGTATTACGCATAAAAATTCCTCTCAAATACATCCCGACCCCTTCTAGGAAGATGGTGTACTCAAAAGTCGAGTGCCCCCATCTCTCAAGACATATATCGGGGTAGGGAGAGAGACTCAATCTGCTTGTAGTGGATAAGGAGGAGGGTCCAAATGAGATCCCTCTTGGTCCCTTAGCCCCGAGCGAGAGCCTCTACTTTTTAGCCCTACAGGATGTAGGATTTTTTGAAAAGCCGCAACAGAGACTGAAGACTGAACGCTCCCCTCAGAATTTGGGTATTCTTTCAAGGGCACCAGTCGAGTCACTCTGTCGCCCTTCCCGCTCAAAAATAAGGGGACTTTGTAAGAGCATCAAAGGGCGGCCGCCGGCCCATAATTCTCACCGCCTTGTACAGGGGAATCCTCAGAAAGGGGGAAAGATCTGCACGCCCAACAGGAGCCTTTTCCATCCCTATTTGGGGGCAGGTTCTCAAGGGCACCCACTCAGAACGAACCCCTAAAGAGCTCCAGCCAGGAGCCCCATATTCATTCCATGTGGAACCCCCACCACACTTCGCCACCAAGCCGAAGCCTCGCTATGGGGCGCAAAGCAAGCCCTGAGGAGGGTGCCCGTAGCAGAGCCAGCAGGCGCCGGGAGAAGGGAAGCCTCCCAAGGGCGCCGAGGGGAGTGTCGGCCTGGTCTCCGCTTCCCATGGCCGTGTGGGGGAGGGGGGGTTTCCATACCTCCGCCTGGCCGGCTGTTTGGTCGGGGCCGGTCCCGAGGAGCCGGCGAGGTTCATAGCGGGGCCGCGACCGTGGCTGGCGGGGCCCTGCGCTCTCCTTGGGCAGAGGCTGCGCCGTGACCGCTGGCCGCCGCCGCCGCCGCCGCCGCCGCCTCTTTTTACGCTCCTGCTGCTCGCTCGCCTCCGCGAGTCTCGCCTTTTCTCTCCGGCTCCCGAGGAGGTGGAAGCGGCGGCGGCGGCGGCGGCGAGCAGGAGTGGGTCCCTCACTGCAGCAAGCACTGCTCCCTCTGGCCGACAGCTCCCTCTAACGAGCCCGGGCGGGCTGCGCCGTCCTCCCCTCCGCCAGGCAGCCAAGCCCCCGGCAGGCTGGGCCTCCATAGGCCTTCCCCCTCCCACTTTCCCCGGAAAGGGCGATGCGAGCTCATCGCTCGGATCGGGAGGATATTTCTCCCCTTCCCTCAAAAAGGGGGCATGCAAGCTGATATAGGGCGGCAGCCATTAAAAATGCAAAGCGATTTATCAGCGCTACCCCCTCACCCCGCCCAGCTTGAGGAAATACACAGCAAGGGGGAGGGACAGCTGTCTATCTGCAGGGCCTTGCATTACCAATGTTTCCTACTAATGTTAGTTAAGGAACGTCTCTAGAAAGGCCTTGCATCCCCGCATGCAGGAACATGGACGGATGCCTAGTCTTATCAGAGAGGTGGCTGTGTAGTAAATTAGACAGGGGTTCATTATCACCTTAAAGATTGGCAGTTTATTTCAGCAAGGACTTTGTGAACCACAACTCACTTCCTCAGATGCGTAGAAGTGTGCCAGAACTGGCTGGCATGCGCGCCTGAATCAAGAGGAAGAGACGAAGGGAAAGATAAATGCATGCGTTTGCGGAAAGTTGAAGCTAGGCACCGGGGGGGGGAGGGGGGGCACTCGGTCTGTCTGTGCTGGTGGCAGGAACAGCTGGGGAAGAAGCAAGGGGAGTGGGCAGTTTGCAAAACTGAGTAGGAAGAAGTTCAAGAGAAGGAAAGTAAAAGAAGGAAGATGCAGTAAAAGAAGGAAGATGCAGATAGTGGAAAGGCAGGATTGGTGAAGTGGATAAAAAGAGCCTGTGGAAAACTTTACATGTGGTTTAGACAGAAAAGGAACCCGGAAGCGCGAACCCAAATATGGCCCAGCAAGGAAGTGGCCTGCATATCACATATTGATTTGAAATAACCCATTCGGCATTTACCTTGAAGGCCATGATTAATTTTATTTTCTCCTTAATTTAAATATTTGCTATATTTTATGTGGCTTTGAAGAGATTTAAATCTTCAAACAGATTTAAGTTAAATAAATTAATTATGTGTTTTAACTGATATTGGTTTTAGTTATTGGACTTGGTTATAGTCCCTGTTTCAGAAAAACTATGCATGCATTTTTAAAGACAATCTTAGGAGTACAGTGCTGTAGTTTTTATTGCACTGTAGGATATTCTCATCTTTAAAAGTTTATAATTATACTTAGATCTACAAAGGAAAAGATGGACATTAAATAGCTTTTAATGTGCAAATATTGCTAAAAAGAGGCCCTTTTAATTCTGTCTTGCCATGCCAACCAATATTCAGAGTATTTATTGCAGTTCCTTTAAGAAAGATTTTAAATACATATCTTGCTGTTTAATAGCTATGCAATCATAACCAAACAATCTTATTTTGTTCAGCTTTCATTTCATTGCATTTCATTCATTTCATTGTGAAATTTTCTCTTTACTGTTCTTTAACATAGGAATCTTAAGAGTAGATGGACAGTAGAGAAGAAACCAATTATGACTGCACTGATTTCCTCTTTAAATACACATTGCAAAAGCCATAAAGCATTTCTGAAAGCTGCTGTCAGAAAGAAGAGCAGAACAGACCCAGGGAAAGAATCTAGCACACAATTCCAGCAATGCAATTTAAACATGGCTTCATGATTTCAAAATATACCTCAGAACAGCCAAAATCTATACTAAATTCCAGTTCATTCATTTTAGATATTTAATTCATAGTTTTAGATCCAAACCAGATGTGATGAGGAATAGACGCTAACAAGAGAAGTAGGTTTGGATGGGTATCAATTTTTACCATGGAGCACAAAGGTGAAGGGGGAGCTCAGTTAACGATTTTCCTTTTTCTTTTGCCTTACTGTATTGCACTTGGTTATTTGAAATACTTGTCCCCCACGTTAGCTGTAGCACTGGAAGAGCAAGAATAAAAATACTTGAAGCAATGGAGCACAGAAAAATGGGTGGAAGAATACTTTTGGTTGTATTCCATTTATGTTAAAAAAATAGACACAGATTGCTGGGCCAGTTACATCTAACCTGGCCTTAAATCATGTTATAGATTGAAATGCGTATTTACAGATACTATTTTGCATCATTAGCTGTACTTTGGGAAATGGATCCAGTGATGGCAAACATGGGAGAAATCCGGTAATGTGAATGCATTAACACGTCAAAAAGCAACAGATTGAGTTGTGGCAACATCTTTGATAGTTTCAGAGGGAAGTCATGCTTATCTGAAATAGAAGAGCTGGATTTTAGTCCAAGAGCTCCTTAAAGACCAACAAGATCTGTGGGCTGTGAGCTTTCAAAAGTCAAAGCTGTCTGCCAGATACAAGTAGGAATGGAGATTCCCAAGTCTTTATATCACAGTCAGAAGATGGGGCAGTGTTGCAAATTGAGGCAGGATGCAAAGATATAATGCAAAATGTTTGATTAGAAATGGGAAGAAATGCTTAGGGGCAAAAATTAAAATTGTTGGTGAGACAAGAGCCCTATGTCACTATTCAGCCCTGGAAAGGGTCCATTGTTCTGAATTTGTGAATGAAAAGTTCAAGCGTCTCATGTCTCCTATTGAAGCTTTTCTGTTTGAAGACTGTAATCTTAGGCCAGCAAGAGAATGTCATATAAGATTAAAATCTTCTCCCATTATTTTTTGAGTTGTATTTTTTTTAATGTTAGATTTATTCTTTTGCATAAGAAATGACAGTCAGTCAGTGTGTGGGCAACTCCACCACCCCAGCTTCACCCACAGGGACTTCGCTAGCAGGCTCAGCCAGGTCAGCTGAGTCATCAACTGCCCTCAGATCAGTCAGAAGGGGTGGAAGCACATCCCTCCTCTGCCCTGACTGGAACACTCCCTGGTTATTAAGGAGAAGCCCAGCAACGTCCTCCTAAGACTCTGGCTCCTGTTAAGAGGGTTGCCTTTCTTTGGGTTGCCTGAACCAGGAGCAAGCTTGCCCTGGCATCTTGGGGTTGGGTCCTCTTCCTGCCTGTCTTTGCTTTGTCTCCCTTCTTATCCCTTCTCCATGCCCCAGGTGCCGCTTTCCCTGAAACCTTATTCCAAATCCTCCTTTCACCTGTGTGAAGGCAGCTGCCGGTAGTCTCCCTGATAGCTTTGCTGATGAGGGTGGAATCTGGCTCAACTCTGCTTGGGCTTTCACACACCCCCAATTCCCCAGCCTGGCCTCTGCTGTGCCAGCTGAAGGAAATCCTCTTCCCTAGCTCCCTAAGAGAAGCCTTGTCCTCTGGCTCCCCCTGGTCTGTCACCTCTCTCCAGCCTCAGCCAGCCTCCGCCACCCACCCCTGCACATCCTGGTGGACTCTGGTCCAATCTGCTCAGGCATGCTCTCCTAGGGTAAGTGAGGTGGGGAGCTCCAGGACCACTCACAGTCCTGGACAGTTTCCAAATCTATACAAAAGAAATGGACATAAATCTGGTATGAAAAATCACAATACTCAAAAACATGAGGGATAACATTTTAGTCTTCCAGGACTTTCAGAACAATAGACTTTTTACCTCCAGGGATGAATTCTTATCTCACTACAGATGCTAATTGTTTACCCCTAAGCATTTCTCAGCAGCTTTGATAACATATTGCATTTCCTGATTCCTTTCTATGCAATACTCTCCCACCTTTTCACTGGGAGGATATAAGGACTCGAGGATCTCCACTGTTACTTGTATCTGAAGAATGGAGTTTTGAAATCATATACCTCAAACATCTTGTTGGTATTACTGGACTTGAAATGATCTCTGATGACGTGACAGTCGCACCTAGATTATACCCAAGTTCACATTGTGGAATCTAGAAAAACCAGATGCTGTTAAACCACTGAAATACGTCAGACTTTGGACATGTGGCCCTAGGCTACTCTGCTCAGGTGTAATGTGTAACAAGGTTGTGCAACTTTATGCTTACCTGTGATTTATTCAGCTTCTCAAGAATAAAAGGTATCAATATCAGTGATATAAGCGGCTCCATAAGTAACCCATGCGGTATGTATTGTGTTACAAATTAGTGCAACTGATGAAAAAAAGTCTTGCCTGTGAAGTTTCATGCTACAGAAACATGGGGAGTAGGCTGTGTGCTGATAAACAAACAAGTAGTATTTGTAGCAACATGCTCCACAATCTCTGTCTCAGGGCCAACACAGTTTAAGACAGTGGTGGCGAACCTATGGCACGGGTGCCAGAGGTGGCACTCAGAGCCTTCTCTGTGGGCACGCTCAGAGTCACCCCCCCACACACGCATCTAGGCTGGCCTGGGCCGCTGGGCTTGATTATTAGCATTAAACCAAAGACCTAGTTTTGGGGAAGCCGTGTAGGTAACCCTGTTGAGCGCTGTTAAACTCCACTGATTTTCATGCGAAGAATTGAAGTGCAATTCTTTACCTGGGAGTAAGTTCGGTTGCTGGCAAAGGGCTTGCTTCTGAGTAAACCCTCCTAGGGTCATGATTCACCTGTTGGAAAAGTTGCACGGTTGCTTCAGAGCAAAGCCACCAACTACCACCAAGCTTACTCCCGAGTAACACACGCCTCGGAGCCAACCGTTTTTTCTAAACTAAAACCTCAGTATTCAGGTTAAATTGCCGTGTTGGCACTTTGCAATAAATAAGTGGGGTTTGGGGTTGCAATTTGGGCACTCGGTCTCGAAAAGGTTTGCCATCACTGGTTTAAGAATACAGAGCTCATCCTGGTGCAGGTTGTCCTTTGCCATGTGTCCTTTATTGTTATATCATAATAGCAGCCACAGTTTAAATAGAAACTGGATGGGGGGGGCGGGGGGGCATTCACATTCAAAAGGCATTCATTTGTCTGATGTTGACTTTTCACAACTCGATGTTGGTAGCTGAATTATTTAGGAGGCCTCATGGATATTAAATTTCTCATTAAAACTGAAAATGAAGCATATTGTCATGCTCTATTTACTACAGGCTGAAGAAGGATACGTCACAACATAATCCAGATGGTCAATTACAAATGCATTAAAACAGTCATGATACTAAAGTGTGCTTTTTTTTTAGCACTGAGTGCTAAAAGGTAGAGCAGTTTTGTTTAACAAAGAGCAGTTCTCTGTAGTTCAAGAAAGAAGCATCATCTCCTAATAGACACTTAGCAGAACATGCTGTTGGTGGCAGTAACTTGACTTTTACATCCTGCAAATAGGGCAATTTTGGAGATTATACACTTGGTTTGGGGGCAAGGGAGGAGCTGGATGAGACCACCACAGATGAGAAAGAAGCAAGATCTGGAAGAAAGGTTTCAAGAGAATTGTTTTGTGAGGGTTGGGGAATAGTAGTGTTCAAGAAACAATTTGCAGCAAGTACACCGTGTGTGCGTGTGTGTGTGTGTATGAGATCAAGTCACAGCTGACATATGGCAACCCTGTAGGGTTTTCAAGGCAAGAGACATTTGGAGGTGGTTTGCCATTGCCTACTTCTGAGTGGGCTGAGAGAGTTCTGAGATAACTCTGACTGGTCCAAGGTCACCCAGATAGCTTCATGTGGAGGAGTGGGGAATCAAACCTAGTTCTCCAGATTCTGCTGCTCCTAACCATGTTGGTTCTCTTAGCAAGGACTAAGCCTCTTCAATCTTTTTAACTGTGTTTCTCAGACATGCTCAGCTAAACAGCCACTAACAGTTTTGTAGTTACTTCTGCAGCAAAAGTTACAATTCACAATATTTTATCACTGTCTCATTTCAGGAATACCGTAAGAAAAGAAAAAAATTAGAACCAGAGAACCATCCATATGTTTGAACGTTGCCATTTCCCAATCATCTGTCACTTCAGTGCTACCAAGAAAAGAAACAAGGGTGAGACTAAATAAAGACAAGATAACTTGATTCTCCGTTACTCTTATTGTGTTCTAGTGAATTAAGCATTGATTATGCCTGAGGCATAAGCGATGGAGGGCATAGGTAATGGAGAAATGACAGAAACTCTCCCTGCTCAGAGAGTATCCCCCCCCCCCCATTTCATCTGTGAAACTTGACAGGCCTTTAGCTAGTGTTTTATAAATACTGCCGTCACAGAACAAATCCCATCTTTGTCCTATTTTAAGAATGCAGGATCATCCCTGCTAGACCATGCAGAAGATCATTTTGATGTAGCATGGTGTTTCCCAGAATGGTCAGCCAGATACTTCTGCAAAGTTAACAAGCAGCCTGTAAAAGGATGAGTTCTCCCTGCTGTTGCCTCCCCAGCAACCAGTCTTATACTGCCCCTAAATATGGGGGTTCCATTTAGCTCCCATGATCAATAGTTCTTGATACGTCTGTATTCTCCATGACTTTGTCTAATCACATTTTAAAGCTGTTTGAGCAGGTGCTGTGTTTTGTGGCACAGAAATTCATAAATTAATCATGTGTTTGAGGAAGAACTGCTTTCTTTTGTCTAACCTGAATGCATTCATTGGATGATCAAAAGTTCTAGTATTAGTACAGAAAAATGTCTCAATGTCAGGCAAACTGCCTAACATCTATCATGTCCTCCTTTCCCTCTTGTCATTTTTTCTCTACAAACAAAGTCTCCAGGTGCTTCAGCCATTTCTTATAGGAAAAACATTCTTGATAATTTTTTGCACCTTTTACAGTTCTATGGTAGTCTTTTTGAGATGGGGTCGAACAGAACTAAATACTGTTTTCCAAACAGCCAGTTCATCAGCACTTGCTGTCCTTCCCATTGCTTTCAAATCACATTACAGGGTTGCTACTAGCAACCTTGTTCTTAGATGTTGGTCCTCCACAGTGGTATTGTGAAAGCAAAGATTTATTTTGCTGCAAATGCTAGATAGAATAGCATATTGAATAAAGTATGGAATAACTTAGTCCAAATCCTTGTTAAGCCATGAACTCACTGGTATCTCTCTCTCTCTCTCTCTCTCTCTCTCTCTCTCTCTCAAAACTTCAGTTCCTAATCTGTTAAATGGGAGTCATGGGGAAGAACTTGATATTTTCCAAGCACATGTTGAGTTTCCCCTCCTCTCCACAGTAATAGACACTAATGAAATGTGTGTTGTGTTATTATCACATCATGTGTTTGCTCACCATGCCCTTCATCAGCAGCAGCCTAGAAAATATTTAGGAAATATACTATGTGACAGCGTCATGCATTTCATTTCTGTACATTAAGGGGGAAAGTAGAATTAGGGCTGCTATTATTTTCTACTTCTATCCATAATGATCTACCCAACAAGAGAACAAATGAGTGAATTGATAAGTCTGTGATTTGTAGGTCAGCAGTAAGCTCTGGATATGGCTGGAGGACTCATAATTCAACAACTTTGCTGAAGCTGTGCAAGCTGGGGATTGGTCAGAGGCTGGACAGTAGACCTCCTAAGAACCCAAAGCCAACAAGCTCCACATCTGAAGAGGAACATAATGTAAATGTAATAAAATAAATACAGATGTATTCACTGATAGTGAAAGCACTAGGAAAACCTCCAGCTAATATCAGTGTGACTTGGCTCAAAGCCTGTACTGAGCATTCAGGAGACAATCAATTTTATGCTGTTACCAAGACACAAGCACAAAACAATTATCAGATGTGTTTACGCCAAGTTAATTGTACAGCTGCTGAAATACAAGTTCCAATTTGTTAATCTATTTAAAGAGAAAGAGAGAGGCAAAGCATGGTGGGAAATAATACAAGTAGCCATTTTTATAAAAAATAAAATCTTACCTTTATTATTGGGGATTTTGTTCCATATGAGCAAGTATTTGGGAGCGCTTAGACGTGTCTAATCTGTTCAAGCCTCATTTGGTTCCCACATTTTCTTCTTTGAGCTGGACAAAACTTCTTTAATCTGTATTGTCGAAGGCTTTCATTGGAATCAACTGGCTATTGTGGGTTTTCCAGGCTGGTAGTTTTTGCTCCCAACATTTCACTCTCATCTAAGCCTGGCATCTTCAGAGGCATGTCATGGTAAGATGTGTTTCGTTTGACTGGGCCAGTTACTTGGATGTTCATGTCTGACAACGTAGCATACAAAATCTTGTGACGGAATAAATTTTGTTCATCTTTAAAGTGCCAGTGGGCCTCTATTTAACTTCGCTGCAAGACTGACACGGCCCTATGGCATGGGGGCTTAGCAAAAAAAATAATAATGTTGCCTGATAACTTGAAATTCTGTTGTTGGTTACTTTGTATATTTGTGAATAAAACAAATATTACAAAGACATCCCAGTTCTCCAGTGAAAAGTGAAATGTTTATGTTTTGATAGTTGAAACTGAAGAACAGCATTATGACATTGCCCTGACAAAAAGACCAAAAAACAAAACAAAAAAGTCCTCAGTTGTGCTGATGTCGACAATGGCATCAACAAATGATGGGGGAGGGAATTATTGTTAGTATTATTATTGTCTGCACTGAACATCGATCCCAGACTTCTTTTTTTTAATAAAACAATTACATATTAGCACGAGTTGTCAAGTTAGATGTACCCGCAAGGGGTATCTAACTGATGAAATTCCAATGCAATTAGGTGTTAAACAAGGATGTATACTAGCTCCTTTTTTATTTAACATATTTCTTAATGATTTACCATACCTCAAGCTCTATGTGATGTAAATGGGCATAGTCCTAAATTGCATACATGTTCCAGTCCTTCTATATGCAGATGATATGGTACTATTGTCTTTGTCAAGAATTGGGCTTCAACAACTATTATACTGTCAAAGGCTTTCACAGCTGGATTCAACTGGTTGTACACACAGTCTGTTACACACTGTGTCTTCTCTCTGTGATACAGCTCTGAAGATGCCAGCCATAGATGCAGGCAAAATGTTAGGAACAAGATCTACCAGACCACGGCCACACAGCCTGGAAAACCCACAACAACCAACTATTACATCGTTGTGCCAGAGGCGTAGCTGGGCCAAACTGCGCTGGGTGCGCAGTGTGTTTTTTCCACACACCCCATGGCCTTCCTGCGGCGCCCCCCACAGCACACACCCTGCCCCCATTCCCACACTTACCTACGTTCCTTTTCTATTTCTAGTACTTTTTGAGGCTGAAAAAAGAGACCTCTTCACAGTTCAGGGAAAAAACTGCCTAACGGACTGTACCTTGGGGCTCACAAGGTCTCCTGGGAACTTTAGTTCCTCAGGCAGTTTTTAGCCTGAACTGCAACTAGGCTGCTTTTTCAGCCTCAGAAAGTACTAAAGGAATGTAGGTAAGTGTGGGGAGGGGGAGGGGTGGCTTATTGTGTGCCGTGGGGGGTGCCACGGGGTGGCTGCAGGGGCGTGGGGGAAACAGGGAGGGGCCAGGGGCGATTTTCCACCCCCCAGGCGTGCGCCCAGTGCATGATGCACACACCCCGCTCCCTTGGCGCTCCGCCACTGCATTGTGCTGATCATTGTGCAGAGAACCAATTGGAAATAAACTATGCTAAAACTAAAGTTTTAGTTGTTTCTAAACGATGGAAGCCCCTTACATGATGAATAAATGGCCATAAAATTGAGCAAGTGCGGAATTTCAGGTACCTTGGTTTTGTTTTTAGTTATGATCTGTCATGGTCTCCGCAACGTAAAGCAGTTCCTGCTATAAATACATCTGCAATTTTTCATTTTTTTTACAGTTAGAGGTAACCAGTGTATTCTGGCAGCATTAACTGTATACAATGCCAGAATTGCCTCACAACTATTTTATGGGGTCCCAATATGAATTAATGCAGTAAACAAAACTTTGAATTCTTTCCACTCTAAATTCCTACGGAAAATTATGGGACTAGGCAAATGTGTTCTGTATGCGACCGTCTGTATAGAAACTGGGCAGAGTACGCCTAAAACACTAGCATGGGTAAGAACTATAAAGTTCCGGTTAAGTGCACCCTTTCAGTCGGATTCAACTAGTTACTTGGCTGATGCTAGCGGATAGCTTCATCTTTAAGTGGTATCTCCTGAAAGAGAAGCAGTTGGAAAACATTGGACTTTCAGTTGAAGAACTAAATATGTTTAACTTCTATGAAGACTTTAAAATGGTTGAACAAAAATTGTTGGACTTAGAGTTTCAAATTTTAATGCTAGCAGCTAAAAGAACATGTTCTCCGATTAGCATGTTGATCCCGGTCCAGCAAGAAAGTATGGCAATGTATCTTGTCAAATCCTAAACAAAGAAGAGCCCTGGCAATTGCAAGGTTTAATGTATTACTTTTGGCTCTTCTGACAGAAAAGAAATAGGAACATTGATCAAACCAAAAGATTTTGCCCTCGTAATAATGCTTGAAATTACAGAGGCTTAATTTTGCTTTGTTCATCTGTTGCTTGTACTGTCATTGTACTGTAGTATTGTTGTAATTTATGCCAATAAAGGCTTATAGTTGTATTTTTATTATATTTAACATCTCACTCTTCCTGCCAGAGAGGGCTCAGAGCATCTAACAACATAGATAAAATATAATTTATATAAAATCATAAAATACAAATTAAAGTATTCAAAGGTTTAAAATGCACAGGGTTAAGGGCATTCTTTTTCATTCCAAATATGGGGCACACCTTCTCTTCTTGAATCATGACAAACATTGGCCCAACAATACCAGGCGAGGGAAAACAGGTTGTGTATAATTAGTGCATGAATGGAGGATGACATAATTTGGAAGTAAACACACACACACAAAACTCAGGTCTCAGAAATAAGGACATACTGCTATGTGAAATGGCACCTTGGATCTGACCATTCAAATTAAAGATCTTCTACCTTATTTTTTGTCTCTTGTGAAAGAGCATCTTAAAAATACTGCTGTAGATATGTTCCTGACAAAACAACCTACTATATGTTTTGCATTGTTTACTGTTGCTTTGACAACTTTATTGCTTTTGCCTGCAACACCTTAGGTAAGATTCTTTTCTGCTCTAGGAATGAGATCTAAGAACGAGGACACGCGCTACCATAAAATAAGTGATACCTTCCAATTATAGCATGGCAATTAGATATTTTAATGTTAAGGCAGATGATTAATATGTTTTTGTCTCTATCATCATTTTCTATCCCCCAGTGTAGAGTCAGCAGTTAAGAGTAGCAGACTCTAATCTGAAGAACCAGGTCTGATTCCCCACTCCTGCATATGAACAGCGGACTCTAATCTGGTGAACTGGATTTGTTCCCCATTTCTCTGCATGCAACCTGCTGGATGACATTAAGATACTCACAGTTCTGTCTGAACTTTCTCAGCCTCACCTACCTCTCAAGGTGCCTGTTGTGCGTGAGGCAAAGGGAAGGTAATTGTAAGTCACTTTGAGACTCCTTTTGATACAGAAAAACAGGGCATAGAAACCAACTCTTCTTCTTTCTTATATACTTATAAAAATCATGTTACTAATTGTGGGGTATCGTTTGTGATCTAGTTTTATACAAGGCTTCTCTTATGAAGAAAAGCCGGAACCTGTGTTAGTTTCAGCCATATGATTCAACAGAAAAATCCACTAGACACTGCATAATAGGAAAACCATCTAGGACCGCTATAAGACCTGGAACACAAGGTCAAGAAGCTTGTGATATGGATCATAATCCCTCAGTATTAAGAGATGATAACTATTCACTATATAGCTTTAGATTCTGATTTGGAGAAACTAGATAAGGGTCTCCCACCACATAATTGGGCAATGGTTCTGGTGTCAGTCCTGAATCCAACTCTGACTGACACTGACCTGAAAAATCTTTGCTACCAGATGCCAGTTCTTCCACAATAAAGACATGAGGACCTCATCAGGACAATATGCATCTCATTTAAAAAAAAATCATGACAAAACCTGTGAACTGATTCCTCATAAAGGATTTTTTCCTTTTCAACCACACAGCTCATGTATTTCCCCACAGTTTCCAAATATCAAGAAAGAAGCCATCTTGAAGGAATTTCCCAATTTAGTTCACTGTTTGCCAACTCTACACAGGTGCTAGCCACCCCTACACTAGTTGTTTTTTCTCAAGAACATCTTCTGGGGCCAGCTAATTGGCTCATACATTTCAGCTGTGAATCTGGCGCAGGAGGGGGAACTCACTCTCATCTTGAAAAGTTGCATGGATACTGCCCAATGGTTGGTTGAGGAGGTCAGGAAATTATGGCTCACAATTTTCTATAAGTGTAGTTAGACAGAGGAAACCTTATTTATGTACTCTTTCCTCCCTACCCCTTCTTGCTGCCAAGAAGTTATTTGTATTATGCTCTGGAAACTCTTTGCCTTAAGAATCAACTGTGCTATCTTAGAACTCCAGTAAGTAAGATAGCTAGTTGACTTTGTTATTTTTGTGCATTTCACTGCCACTGAATGATATGCCTTTGTTTTAATAACATTTCTTTAACTTCTTCCATAATGCCTTCTTTTGCTTTATGATATGTGTTACTCAGGGAGTTACTGGAACCAAACCCAGATAAACTTAGTGAAGTCACTGCACCAAGGCAAGGTCAGCCTTGACACTATATGACCTTGTCTACCATTACTGCTGAAGTCATGAATAACCCATTCCTTCAGCAAAAAAGGGGTACCAATGGGAGGTGGATGTTTCCCAGCATGACGCTGAGCTATTGGCCTCAATGACTGGGCAGCGACAAGGGAACTAGTTGGAAGGGACTGGTGCTTTCCACCTCTCTAACAAAATTCAATGGCCTTCTATATTCTGTTTCACATAAATACGTTAGTTTGGTCAGTTGAGGTGCAGAGATTGAGAAAATTATATGCTTCTGCATTAGAACATAGTCCCGAACGAATATGAGAATTATCATTCATTTTTGCACACTGCCTTTGTCAAAACCATTGTGCTTGAAAAAGAAGGAATGCCTTGTGTTCAACTGAATTTTCCTCTAAATTTTGACAATGAACTATCTGCCTGAGCTTTTAAAAATTATTTTGGAGGTCAGGACAGCATCATAATGCAGTTATTAGAGCATGAGAATACAAACTGAGGAGACAGGGGAGGCAATCAGCCCTGAGTGTCAGCCTGGAAATCAGTTGTAATATGGGAAAATCTCCAGGCCCTGCTTGGAGGTTGGCAATTGGATATTTGACTGCCCCCTCTATTTTGTTTCTAACGTTACAGTGAACACACATACCATACAGTGGTGGGATTCAGCAGGATCGCACCACTTTGGCAGAACCAGTTGTTAAAATTGTGCTTGTATACAACCAGTTGTTAAATTATTTGAATCCCACCATCGGAACCAGTTGTTAAATCCTTTGAATCCCACCACTGATACCATAGGTGTACAGTGTACACTTGATTTTTCTTTTTACATGTACTGAGTAATTATAATGTTGCATTCAATGCACATACAACTCAATGTGTGATTTAAATCCCACACTTATCCAGGTATTGGTTCGTGGTTTCATCTGTAAAGTGAATCCTCTTTGGCTCCTTCTTACAAACAGAAGTACCCATGTCTATGCAGGATGCATATCCATTCACTGTAACTGCAAACAGGGCTTCTGTCTCACACATTTGAATCACCATCTGTTTCAGGGAGCCCTTTTTTTGTACTGCAGGAAAGGAAACAAGCAGTACACATAAAAGTACATAAATTGTCATTTAGTGTATAATCTAAAATAAATGTAGTGATATAACACAAATGAGCATGGAGTCAATGGTATATTAAATTCAATCTCAGACTTTGAACATTATTTTTTATCCATATTGAGAGGCAAAGAATCTGGAGAAGCAAAGAAGCACAAACAATGAGAATTCAGTGACAATTTTCTATATGAACACACTTTTACACCATGTGATTAAAATATGCAAATTAAAATACTAAAATAGCAATTTCACCAAAAAAAAGAGAGTCTAAACAAGTGCCACATTGCAGTGACATATGAACAGAAGCGCAGCTGGGCAGGAGTGCACCCGCGGTGCACTCCGTGTTTTCCACACACACCCTGCAGTCCCAGCCCCCTCCCCCACTGACCTTTTCCAACCGGCAGAAAACAGCTTTCTGCTGACTGAAAATAGGCCAGGTTGGTGGGGTGGGGCCAGGTCTGGCAAGGCGGTGCGGGGCAAGGGGAGAAGGGGGTCAGGTTCGAGGTCGAGGTGATTTTCACACGCCCCCAGGCACATGCCCAGTGCAATGCATGCCTCCGGTCCCTTGTAGCTTCGCCACTGCGTATGAATATAGATATGAGCCACAGACATACACACAGTTGTCAGTAGCCAGTGACTCCTTTCCTTATATTAACCTCAGACTTCCAAAAGATAAGATGTTCATAGTTTTCACTTGGATTTTAAAAAGGAACTCCTTTGGAGTGAAATCAAAGCTAAAATTAAGCTGTAGAACCCAAACTATTCTTCTGATCAGTACAACAAGAAACAATATTAATATATGCAGTAGATTGTTAAATCAGATTGTCCACCTACTCCAGTAACAGGAGATATCAACCACTTCATTAGTAGAAGTGCATGAAATATTGAAGCAGACAGCTCAGTTACAGTCTTACATCTGACAAAGGATTTCAGTAACATCCAGGAGCAGTAACAGGCTCTAGGGCAACATACTTGAAGACAGTTAGTCCAACAAGTAATAATCCTTTTTTGCATACCCTAAGCTGTTTAATCTGAATGACAATATGAGGCAATACACTGCAGTAGTTAAACTGGATGTCTCCTTTAAGCAGTTGTTTTCAACCTGCTATTTTTGACCCCATCTAATGATTGCAAACAAGGGGGGGTGGGGGACAGGGAAGTCCTCCATTTTTTAAAAAAAGGAAATTAATAGTATACTGGAAGTTGTGGTCCAGAGCAGCATGGGAAGAACCCAAAGTAAAACAGGTTCTATGCCATCAGCAGTGAGATGGCTTGTTAAAGTCCTGGGCTTTCCCATCCCTGGCAACCCTTTTAGCTGGAGGTCAAGCCAAAACAACCTGGCATGCAAATCATGTGACCCACCGAGTATTATAATCATTCCCCTTAAGAGCCATCCCTTGTGACCCACCAAGCCAAATGCGGCCCACCTGCCACATATTATAGCCTGCTGGACAACTTCTTTTTTCCTGTAGTCTCAGGCATACGGGAACTACACAAATTGAAGTCTATCGAACCAAGCGGTTTCCACTCTCAAAATGATTGTGCGTGACATGGTGGGTAACAGGTTGTATAGCTGTAGTAGAGAAAGCATTAACACTATTTGTGTGTTCTTAGTGAAATAATTATATGGATAGCCATTTTTTAACATTTGAATTATAACTGAGGAAGCAATTAAAATTGTCACGATGAGCTGCACATTCATTTTAGTTTGATTTCTAAAAAGAACATCAAGGCTGTTCTACTAAAAACAAATTGGGTGTTAAAAACAGATTGGGTGTCACATCTTATAGGATGTTTATGAAGGCCTACGACATGGTAATGAAATCCACAAAAAAGCATTATTTCACATCTCCTAGCTCACGTTCAGCACAATTAGTTAGGGTAGCTGGACAGTTAATGGCCTTGTCAGGCAGCCTGCACAACAGAGAGAATTATGTGGTGAGTTTACGAGCTATTTTGCAGATAAAGTCTAAATACCTGCCAGGACTTTCTGGCCATACTTGATGCAGATAGCATTCTAGAGCCCACTTGACCCTCTTCTTGTCCTGTATTAGACCACTTCAGGCTGCTCTCCATGGATGAGGTGGATAGAATCCTTGGAGCTTCAAGGCCTACTATGTGCCTTTGGATCCATGCCCATCCTGGCTAGTGAAGGCCAGTGGGGATGTGCTATAGACCCCCCTAAGGAATATTATCAACTTGTCCCCTCAATCTGGGACTTTCCTTGAGAGATTAAAGGAGGTCATAGTTAAACTGTTCTTAAAGAAACTATCTTTAGATCCTCGGGATCTTGCCAATTACCACCCAGTTTTGCATTTGCTGTTTCTGGGCAACAGAGACGTATCTAGAGAAAATGGAGCCAGGGTCCATTTTTCCTAGAGTTGGAAAGGACCTCCAGTGTAATTTAGCCCTACCCCCAGCACAACTCCTCCCATGCCATCAATGAGCTTGACTGCCTGAAAGGGCCACGGAAGCCAAGCACTGCCTGCCATGGGCTCCGTGATCTGCAGGGCTGCCCCTGCAGCCATTGCTCAAACCCTCCCAAGGAATCTTACAGGGAGAAAAGAGGAGAAACCAAAAGACTGTAGGGTGCAGTTCCTCCAGACATTTGCAAGGAGGAAGGGAGGGCTGCATCTTTTCAGATGTTCCATGATGGGGGAGGAGCTGTGAAACCACCGCCTTTCCCTCTTCTGCCCCCTCACTTTGGGTCCCACCCCCCTCCTACGCTCACTCACCTTGTCTCTTTTGCTCCCAATTGTCCTCCAGCTGCTTTTTCTTCTGTTTAGCACTGAATGGTCTCTTTCAAGGCATGTCCTACCCCGGCTGCCATACCCTCCTCCTACTCCAACAGCTCCGCAGCTGCCGCCACTGCTCCACCACATGTCCCCAGGTGCAGAGGGATGTAGGTGTGTGGGGGGCAATTCCCCCCTCCCCACATGACTATATGGCTTCCACCAGGGGACATGTGACCCCATGGGCGGTACGCCACTGCTGGGCAAGGTAACTGAGAGAGCGGTTGTGGAATAGTTCCAGATTTTTCTGGATGAAACATTGGCCTTAGATCTGTTCTAGACCAACTGGTCATGGGGTAGAAACAGCTCTGGTCACTCTTATGAACTACCTCTGAATACACCTGGCCAGGGCAGGTCAGTGCTGCTGCTATTCTTGGATTTATCATCAGCATTTGACTTGGTTGACTACGACATTCTGACCAACCATCTCTCTGGTACTGGGGTACAGAACACTGCCTTGAAGTGGCTGGGCTCTTTTCTCCAGGGCTGGGAACAGAGAGTTGCTATAGATGAAAGATCTTCCACATGCCATACATTGGTGTGTAGTATCCCTCAGGGGCAATTCTCTCACCAATTTGATTTAACATCTATGTACAACTTCCTGCTGGGTTAATCTGAAGGTTTGGACTGGGTTGTCATCAGTATGCTGATAACACCAGTTATATCTGCTAATGAACAGTCATTCGGATACTGCCCCAGAAAATCTGACCAGTTGTTTGGGAACCATACTCAAATGGAAAGAGAGCCACCTGAAACTGAATCTAGGTCATGTGGCTGGATTGGAGGGGTTTCACTGGGGAGTGCTGGCTGCCGACCCTAGACAGTATGCAACTGACAGCTCCTGAATGCTTCCTTATCAATGGAGCCCAAGTGGCACCTATTGCTCAAGTGGAATTTTACCTGGACCAGGTAAAGCAGCTGGTGTCCTATCTGTTTTAGTCTCATCTAGCTAAAGTGATCCCTGCAATGCTTACCTCTAGATTAGACTAATGTAATTTGCTCTATGCAGGGCTACCCTTGAGTCATCTTTAGAAGCGCCAACTCATCCAGAATTCAGCTGACTTAATTTCACCTTAACACTCTTTCTGGATATATGTAGAACTTTGTGTCTGCCTCTGTGGAATTTCATTGTGTTTCCACACAGTTTCTGCTTCTGTCTGTGTCAGTCAGTCAAGGAAGGAAGGACTGAGGGAGGCAGCCCCACAAGATTGGCTGGGCTTGCCAACTCCAGGTTAGGAAATTCCTGAAGATTGTGAAGGTGAAGACTGGGGAAGACAGGGTCTGGGGAGGGCAAGAACCTTAGCAGGACTTAACACCATAGAGTTGCCCTCCAGAGTCCGCCAGTTTCTCCAAAGGAACTGATTTCTGTCATTTGTAACTCCAAGAGATCTTCAAGGCCCACCTGGAGATTTGCAACCCTGTGTGTATAACTGACCCTGGGCATCCATCAAGTGAGAAGCTGAAGGGGGCAATTTGGGCACTTCTGCTGGCTCTGACTCAGGTGATCTCTAAGCCCCTGAGAACTGGATTTAGAATGGCTGAGGACAGAGGAAAGTTCTACAATCATTGTGCTGGATCAAGTGTAGTATTTTCCCAGATGTTTTTTGAAAGTGGGAGAACTTTTGCTGGTCTGAAATCTTGTGACTTCTCATTGGTTTTCCAGAGTTTCTCAAAGATGTCAACGGCCCTCTGAGAGGATATGAGCAAGGTATGTCAGGTATTTTATCTGGCATTCTGTGGTTAGCAAAGTTTATCTCCAGATAATTGCATCCCTGAAATCTCACATTTTTGATAATTCTGTATTCTTTGAAATATCTGCCATTTGTTTCAGGAAAGCATCGACCACACCATCTCCTTGCTTTGGCAGTCTGTAGTTGACTGCAACCATAGTATTTTTTTTAAGTTTTTGCTATTTATTTTTACTCAGGTTCTCTGTGAGGGGCAGACATGTTTAAGTACTGTGTAGGTGTACTCAATTTAGACTTATAATGCTTCTCTTACTTGCTTTTGTTCCCTCTATTATTTTTGAACAAGTTCCATTCTTTTATGGCTATGTTCCAATCATGTCTTTCTGAATACTGAAATCCATTAATATTATGCAGCAGAGTCTCACCTGCTGCCATACTGTGGGATTTTTAGAAACCCCCCATAATGTCCAAGGCCCTCTCTTTATTACTTGCCTGTAGATTTATATCTATCCCAAAAAGGATTCAACGACACACTTCTTGAACAGGTTTTCAGGCTTCTGCCAAAGACATTCCTCATGAGATGCAGTCAATCTTTTGACAATAGTCCTGCTTCACTAAGGGAAACATGCCCTGAACCAAAAACAGAATCTCTCTCAATTACACCATTTGCTTGCAAGTTATTCACCTCAAATATTTCCCATTCCCTCAAGATTGGTAAGCTAATTATACACATAGCCTACCTTCTTTTAATATAAATAACTTATGTTGCCACAACATGGCAATTATACATCTTAGAACTTTGCACCAAATTATTTATATTTATGTGACTAAACAGCATAGGGTGTGATCTGCTATGTGTTTTTTCCCCTTCCAACATTGTGTTCAACTCTGGCTGAATAATTCCCACAGCTCATAAACATTAAGGGAGCAACCCTAAGCAGGTCTACTCAGGATTCACTCTATTTTATTCAGTAGAGCTTACTCATAAGAAAAGGTGGTTAAAATTGATACCTGAGTGGCTGATACAGAAGTCTTTCCTTGAGAAATCATCTCTATAGTACCATGTTACAGGAAACAAACTTGTATTAGACTAAACTGGGTTAGACTAAATTCATGCCTGGCACTTAAAGAAAGGATTTTTCACTCTTCTCCCACTGTTGCTGCATCCACTTATAAAGAACAGCAAGCAAGTTTCACAGGTATTTTAACTGTGTTTCTGACTTGATGATGTGGAGGAATTCCAAATACATGTGATTGGTTTGTGGAAGCAAAATCAAAGAAGAGTCAGGTACCGCAAAGATTAACCAGCTTGTTGTGACAAACCAGATGAGAGTCAAAAGGCACAAATGAAAACAAAAGCTTATACCAGTCTGCTACCCTTTCAGGTGCCATTTACTAACTATTTTTTTTATTATGTAGCAAATGTGCAATAAATAATGTTTTATGCCATCTTTGGTCAGTAGGAATTCTCTTTGAACTTGTTTAGTGCCATGAAGCTAGCTCAGGGGTAGGGAACCTGCGGCTCTCCAGATGTTCAGGAACTACAATTCCCATCAGCCTCTGTCAATTGGCCATGCTGGTAGGGGCTGATGGGAATTGTAGTTCCTGAACATCTGGAGAGCTGCAGGTTCCCTACCCCTGAGCTAGCTGGAGTTGTTACCCAAATGTGATGCATGTGAAACAATTTTACGCAGTTAGATGGCTTTGGTAATTTTATTTATCTGAATATTTTTAAGTCAATCACCTTCCTGAAGGCACAAAATACAGTTTATAAAAATATTCCAAATTAGTATGATAAACAAATAAAACAAACAAATATGGCTGGTCTAGCTCTGGCAAGCTGATTTGCATAGATTCCAGGCTGTAAGCCATCTGCTAAAGGCCAAGGTTAAAGAACCCTTTAACTCTTGCTCTTCTGGTCATACCCAAGGCCTCATGCCTCCGGCCCTGCTCAGGTTAAATATGTGCATAAAGAGGAGAGGGAAACTCAGCCTACAAGTTCAGCTTCTGGTAGCTCACTGCATCAGGATGTTCTCCAATATACTCTCCTGCCAGGATGTTCTCCAATATACTCTCCTGCCAGGAATGGCCAAGATAAATGCATGCAAAGATAAATATTAAAATGGATTTATTTCCTTGTTTGTGGACAGGACCTAGTGGGGCTGGAGATCACCCAGACTTGCAGCTGATCCTAAGTTCTCTTAGGAAAAAAAGGCAGCTTTGAAGAGTGGAATCTGTGGTTTTATACAACACTGTTGTCCCTCTCCTCCCCAAATCCTGCCCTCGCCAGGCTCTATGCTCGAACCTCCAGGGATTTCTCAACCCAGAGCGGGCAACCCAATTCCCCAAGAGTGCTATATGCCAGTGCATTCCTCCCCATAAACAAATGCTCCACAGTCAACAGTTGTTCCAGCAACAATCTCAAAACATCAAAGCAGTGATAATACTTCCAGTCATTGGGCACAATGCCAGGCAGCTGCACATGGGTGTATAAGGAAGGATAGCTGCTTATGAACCTGTTGAAGAAAATACCAGTGCATAGACACAACCACATCAGAGGGTAAAGCTGCTTTAAGAAGCACTTAAGAAAACAAGTTATTCTATTGCTGAACTGAAAATCAGTATAACTTTCCCAATCTCCTTAGTTTATGTAGTCACATATCATACATTAGAGAACCATTGGAAGAACAGGATGTCTTCTTAGAGTCTTTGCAGTGTGAATGGTGCAAAGGTTCTCCATTATCATTTCTATAATGTCTACAAGGTTGCTAGCTGCTTTTCTAAGCAGGTTTCAGGCTCAGCCCCTTTAGATACTCACAAGATTCATTACCCGTACCTGATGCTCAATAGCATAGTTATGGCCTTTTCCACATGCACAATTTACCACAGATTTTCCTAGTAATCGAATCTTGTGTCTTAGAAACATTTTCTGTGGAATTCTGGAAACCTCCATTCCCACCCCTGTTTCCCCCCTTCTCTCTTCAGTTGCATTTATTCCACACACTACTGTTGAAAATGCATTATTTTTAAAATAAATGGTGGGGTTTTTTTCATTTATAAAACATCAGCGATGTAAAAACCAAAGGACGATAAATACTGAGAATAAAATCCAGAAAATTAAAACAATACAAAAAAGTAAGAAAAGTCATACAATAAATACACAATACAATATTTTATTGTATTGTAAAAATGTTTAAATTTGTGGAAGCCTTACTTTTCTTTACTTGGTTACCACTGCTATGCTGATATCGACATTTGTGGATGACCACCACAGTGCATATTCATTTGAATAAAGTTTTGTCTTTAATTTTAATCTACTAATTATACAAAATTTATTCAAGTTAAACTTCATTTTTCACCATTTCAGCACAATACATTAAATATAAATTCAATTTCTTATCAAACTCCTTCTATTTTCAAGATTAGTTAACGTGGCCATTGTAGCATATTCTCTCATTTTTTTCTTCCCAATTTTCTTGTTCAGATAAATTTTCTGCTTTCAATTTAGTTACAGGAATTACTCTAGCTGCAGTTAACAAATACAAAAATAGTTCTTGTAATTTCCCTGGTAAGTTCTTTGGAAAGATACTAGTACTATAGTATTTGCATGCATTCATTTGAAACTATATTTTGAGTGTCCTTTGCATTTCTGCATGTACTTCCAAAACATTTTCACTTTTTAAACATGACAACCACATGTGATTAAATGTTCCTACTTTTTCTTGACATAGCCAACAAATTCCTTTATAGTTTTTATTCATTCTTCTGATATCTTTGAAGTAATGTACCATGTGTAAAACATTTTATACCAATTTTCTCTGAGAGCTTGACAAACTACTAATTTTACAATTTTTGGCCCTAAGAGTTCCCACTGTTGAAAAGATATCTCTTCCTGAAAATTTTGCATCCATTTTACCATGCATTCTTTCACTTGTTCCATTTCAGAAGCATATTTAAATAATATTTTATATATTATTTCCAACAAATGTTGTTTTTGTTGTGTCATTTTTATTTCTGTTTTAATTCTGTTATTTCTCTCAATATTTCTCCTATTGTTTCCAATTCTCTTCGGAGTCTTGATGCTATCAGAAAATAAGTGATCCATTGTATTTTTTCCCCTTCATCTTCCATTTCTTTTCACATCTTAAATTTTCCCCTGGTCGATGACCATCTCTTTATAAATTACATTATTGTTAGTCATTAGTATAATTCTATCAACATGACCTTCAACTGGAGATTTCATTGGTGATGTTGGAGAGCTTAAGAAGAAGAAGAGTTTGGATTTATATCCCCCTTTCTCTCCTGCAGGAGACTCAAAGGGGCTTACAATCTCCTTGCCCTTCCCCCCTCACAACAAACACCTTGTAGGTGGGGCTGAGAGAGCTCTGAGAAGCTGTGACTAGCCCAAGGTCACCCAGCTGGTGTGTGTGGGAGTGTACAGGCTAATCTGAATTCCCCAGATAAGAGTCCACAGCTCAGGCGGCCGAGCTGGGAATCAAACCCGGTTCCTCCAGATTAGATACACGAGCTCTTAACCTCCTATGCCACTGCTGCTCCAAAAAGTCCCTTCCTTAACCTTTGTGTGTTTTTGCCCTGACTTCAAAAAGTCCCTTCCTTAACCAAAAAAAGTCCCTTCCTTTCTTCTGTTCCAGTTTATTTTTCCACAAGTAACTACCTTAAAATACTTTAAATCTTGTTTGTTGTTATTCCAAACAAATTTTATTTATCTGATTTTGCCAGTCCTTCAGATTTTTGTCCTGTATAAAGAATGGCAGAATTTGAAACAGGAAGTTTAGTTTACATACAACATTCATTTTAACCACACCTATTCTTCCTAGCCATGATGTTAACTTAGTCCACCTTAATAGGTTTTCCTTTCATGTTTTGAAATAATTATCTTTATTTAATGTGTCATTTTGTACATTTAAATTGATGCCTACATATTTAACCCTTTTTGAAGAAATATATCCCATGGCTTTCCCAATGTCCATTTCTTCTTGTTTCACTAGAAATTTGTGAATATTCTTTATTTTCATTCTGTTGATATTGTATCCAGAGAAATGGCCAAATCTCTCTATTTACTCCATCAGATGTCTGATCAATAACTGAGGATTAACAATTAATAATACTACATAGTCTCCTAAAAGTGTATCTTCACCTTAATGTTACATCACAAGTTCTTGGTGAAATTGACAAAGCTGATTCAATTGCCCCTGCTTTTCATCTCTGCCTCAATGTCACATTACTAATTTGATATGATAAAGAGAGAGAGAAAAAAATTAAAAGTTCCTTTCAAAAATGGAGAATGAGTGGAGGAGAAAATGGCTGAAGGGGGGGGGATTGGGAGACTACATTGGGGCATGGATGTTTGGTGTGGTGAAGAAATAAAAGCAGTTTCAACAAGATCGCATGCTCAAGAGAAATTGATAGGGGAAAAGTCACTGTGAAAATGCTTTGGAAAACGTTGGAAGAAAAATAAATGGAAAATGTTTCTAGAACCAAACAGAGGAAAAACATTCAGAATTCAAAGAAAAAATATAGCATTTGGCTACAAGATTTGTTGTAAACAACTCATGCAGAAAACGCCTAGATCCGGAATTCTTTGCCTTGAAGCTGCTGTAGGTTCAGCAAGGAAGTGACAACAATAATAGGGCTATGGCAATGCTGCAGGCCCAGGAAGGTGGGTCTATCATTATGTAAAGCCTAAGGACAATACAAGAAGAGTTAGACTATTTCAAAGGGCTACCCAGCATCCTGTTTCTAACAGCAGCCAATGAAATGTCTGCAAGAAGGGCAAAAGCAAGGCACAGAGGCAACCGCCATTTATGGCTGTCTTCAGAGGAAGCACATCTGTCAGTAGACCTAGCCTTGATTGAGCTAATTCATTTTTCAAATCTACTAGGCCAGTGGCTATTTCTATGTATCATGGCAGTAAATTCCATTAAATTGTTTCAAGAAATATTTTCCTTTGTCCAACTAATGAATGTTTACCACGCATCAAATATAGACTTGTGGTACAGAATATGCCCGAATAGATGTCTGTTTGGGCTCAGGGTGGTGCTATTCTTTTCTCACAATATTCAATTTCCTCCTTGGTTTCACAAAGCACTGATTGGATATCAGCATCGCTGTTCAGTGTCTAAGGTTCCTGTAACCTGAATGACAGGTTTGTCATTGAGGTCTCTGGGAGGTTTTAATATTGCATAATAGTACAAGTGAGTCATGCCTCACAGCCCCAGTCCTTCCTCAGGGCATAAATTATGTACTTGGCTTTGAGGCATGATAGAGTGAAATAAAGAAGTCCTGTTTGGAAATTCATCAAGCAATTTTGCCATCATTGCAAAAACACAGGAACAGAATATCGTTTTACCCTATCTGAACTCTGCAGGGAGAAATTTATCATTTATCTAGAAATTTGACTCAGTTCCTGTCCTAGCTGTCGTTGAGCTTGACAAAGGACCTGCCAACAAGATGGAATATACTGGCTACCACATACACATGTTTGTTTGTTTTTTAATTGAGAAGAAAGCCAAATGCCACAGCAATGTTAGTTCTTCTAAATAGAATCCGTAGGTAAGCTGTCAAATATATGCAATTAGGTCATTTCCCACTTTGAAGCACAGATGGCGGAGAGGGCCCTAAAAATTAACCTTGCCCTAAATTTAGAACAATTAAAATAATAGAGTATTCTGCCAAAAGGCAATGACTGAGTTGTTGAACAGACCTGCCATTGCCAGGGGATAATCTATATGAGATTTGCACTTTTTGCAAAAGATACTGCAGTAAGCCCTTGTTAGGAGATTTCCTCTACCCTTGAGGAGTCTGGTGGGGAGAAACATTCTGTTGAGAGCACTTTTGTTGAAAGCATTCCACTTGAGTGGCCCTTCACATATCCTCAGGTGTTTCTTGGTGACCTAAATACAACTCTTCAGTTAGGAAGAAAATGACACCTAACCACTGTTTTTGCCTTGCATGAGGAGGATATTACATAAATGTGTAAAGCCTAAAGGGCAGGCATATATCCCTAAATAATCAGTGTACAGAGATTCTGGGGCCCATCACAGCAAAACCTCTAATCTTGAACTGGCAAATTTCCTTTAAAGTCACTCACATCCTCTTCTGCTCACATGCCTGGTAGGACATTACCTAGATCCACAACAAATGCATTCTTCCCTTTTCTCTATGTTCTTCTAATCGGTAATATTCTAAGCAGTGTTATTTATTTGAGAGATATTTAAGCTACAGCAGTAAAAGTGATTGATAATTTAAATATTATTACCATAGTACAATAAATATATGCTGAAAGGGTGTGTGGGTTATATGATTGTTTATAGTATTTTCATAATTTTAAATATTAGTGCTAAGCTTGCCAACCTCTAAATGGAGGCCTCCAGAAATTACAACTGACCTTCAGACTACAGGCATAATTTCCCCTGGGAAAATGGCTGCTTTGGAGGGTGGGCTGTATGGCATTATATACTTCTGAGGTCCCTCGTCTCCATAAATCCCAACCTCCACCTCCAAAACTTCCAGGAATCTCCAGACCCAGAATTGGCAGTCCTAAATGTCACATATGCAGAAAATGACCTAGATAAAATATACAAGGGCATTGAAAAGTATGTGATACATAAAATACAAAAATTACAACAGTTATATAACCCAAAGTAACAGAATTTTGCTGCTGTCATATCACAGGAAATAAACACAGCGTCTATCATCATCCTAGAACAGTGACGGCAAGCCTATGCTGTGCATGCCACAATATTTTGGGTGACACACCAGCATTCACCAGCACTTGACAGCAACTATTTTTCCTGTTTGTGTTCAAGTCATTTTTGTAAATATTTTATTTTTCTTTATATAATACTTACCACCACACATGATTGGACTAAAATAAATGAATATGTAAAGAATAATTTCTCTTTTGGTTGTGGGAGGGAATGACACACTAGAGGAGTTAATTAGACATTTTCAAATTTTTGACATGCCAAGGAAGCCCGAGGACACCGTTCCCCCCAAGCCTCGTCCCCTTCCTGGCTCCCAGCAGGCAGTCCCTTCTGCCCTCCCCTCTGGAGGTGGGGAGGAGGTGGCAGCAGCCTGCGCCCAGCTCTGATCCTGGCAGGCTCTGATCCCAGCGTAGGCTGCAGTCGGGCTTGCCTTCCCCACCTTTATTGGAAGCCCTGGGGCCTCTGATGGAGCTGGCAAGGAGGCGGCAGCACCCTGCACTCAGCTCAGATCCTGGCAGGCTCCGATCCCAGCACAGGCTGCAGCCGGGCTTGCCCTCCCCATCTTTATCGGAGGCCCTCTGGGGCCTCTGATGGAGGTCGGAAGGCTGCTGGCAGACCGGCCCCCTCTATTGGAGGCACACAGGTGCAGGGGGGGTCCGGAGAGCAAGTTGTCTCCAGGCGCCATTTCCCCCGATATGCCTCTGCCTAGAACACATGTTGTTTTAAACATTTTGAACATCAACCATTTCTGTGTGAGTCTGTTACCTTTGATATGTCCTGCCCCTATATGAATACAGTGTGTTGCCTTTATTTTGACATTATAGGAATATCTCACCATTTGTGAGACAGAGATGGGGAAATAGAATGATAAACATCAACAGCCACTTTTGCAGCAGTCAACTATTTAACTAGCTTTTCCAGTCTAAATTGTTTCTCCCTGACACAAAGTTGCCATTTGCTCTGCACCAGAAAAGATTCTCATCACGATATAAACAGTAGTGGGAATTCAAGCCAGGGAAATTCAAGCCAGCCCCTCAACACCACTCTGACTTCCTCAAGGTGGTGGGGACTCAAAGTACTTCAACTGAAGTCAACAGTGTATCATGGATATTGTTCCAACAAAATGGAACTGAGGCCTTAAACATTCTTTACCTTCTCCTTACCTCCAGGAGCAAGATGCCACGGTGCTGACATGTACCTGCTACAGTGACATCACTTTCCGGGAAAATATGTCAACAAATCACTAAAACCTATGGTTTTATCATAGAGCTTCTGGTGATTCCATTGCAGGTGACCGCTTTATCTGCTCTCAACTCAGTGTCCTGCTGGTTATCAGACTGGGCCATCAATCCTAGGCTGCCAGGTGTTCAAGGTGCCTCACGCAGTTAGTCCGTGAGTCCGGCAATGGGGCCGAGGTGGATCAGGCCCTTGAGGCATCTAGGGATGCCAGCTTCCAGGTGGGAATCAACCATAATGAGAGTGGGGTAGGTACAAAAAAAGCACCAACAAAAAAAGGACCAATAAGGTTAATGGTATATCACTACCAATCACTTCTAATATTCAATAAACATAACAAACTTTTATACAACAAAAATATAAACAATCTATCAGAAGTTTTTTTGTTTTGGTTTTTTACAAAAGAACAGCAAAGCAAATAGTCCCTCTACAAAGGGCTCACAATAATGTTAACATTGGAAACTGTCCACACGGGCTGTCATTCCCCAACTGTTGAATGACTTCATATGTCTTCTTATTGGCCTGTTATTCTATATCAAGAGATGATTATTATTAAAAAGAAAACTTTTCAAAAGACGTTTAACAATATCACAAAATAACTAGAATGAAACCTACTTGTACGTTTACAAAGAAACCCTTTATATAAATTATATTTATATACCATTAAACTTATTGGTGCTTTTTTTTTGTTGGTTAAGCCTTCAGGTGGGGCCTGGGAGATGTCCTGGAATTACAGCTCATCTCTAAACTACATAGATCAGTTTCCCTGGAAAAAACAGACACTTTGGAGGATGGACTCTATGGCCATGTGCCCTACTGAGGTCCCTGTCTTTCCCACACTCCACCCCAGTGGCGTTCCTGCCTAGGGACAGGGGGTACCCTATGTCCCTGGGCAGCCCCATTTGGTCACGTGGGGGGGGGGCGCCAACATTTCAGGGTCGTTTGTGTGTTTTTAAAATTTTAAAGTGTTTTTTCACGTTCCGGCCTGCAGGGGGCGCAATTTTAAGGCTAGCGGCACGAAAATTACAGGGTATCATCTAGAGACTGTCCTGATGATACGCACTGGGAATTGGTGGTGATGTTTGGTTCATAGGGGGCAACAGAAGTTATATGGACCCCCAAAGGGGTGCCCCATCCACATTAGTTTTCAATGGGGCTAGCTAACTGAGATGAGGGCTACCCATTTGAGGACCATAGCACTTTAGTCCCCCTAAACATAACTTCTCCCCGACCAAACTCTGGAGTGGTATCATAAGAATGAGTTACACAGATGATACCCTGAAAATCTGGTGTCACTAGCTTTAAAAATACACCCCTTCCAGAGCACCCCAAGAAATTTGCCCCTTAAGATTCTTTGTTTTGCAGTGACTTTGCTCCATTGTAGCCAATGGGGAATTTCTGTGGAGGTAATGTGGGCAGGGTGCACATTTTTGAAGATAGAGGCACCAGACTTTCAGGGTGGCTCCAGGAGGGCCTCCTGGCATAATAGCATCCAGGTTTGGAGACTTTGCTTCTGGGGTTCAGTTATGGGCCCCAAAGGCTTGGCCTGTTTCTGCCTTCACCCTGCACATGAAAGCCTGTGGGCTGAGCTTCTCTCAGAACTTTCTCAACTCCTCCCCCACTCCCAGAAGCAAAGCTCAATGCAAGCTTGGATGCTATTATTACTCAATGCCTTCTTGGAGCCACCTTTGAAGGAGTCTGGAGCGCCTCTATCTTCAAAAAATGTGCAGCCAGCGCAGTTATCACACTCCAGACATCTCCTCAAGAATCTGCCAGGCTCTTCAGCAGAAGTTCTGTGGTGGGAAAAAGGATTACTTTTCCTCACCATAGACTTCAATGGGGAGCTTCTCTGTTATGCCCAGATGGCTCTGTGGTAGAGAAAGTTTCAACAGGAGGCACTGTGGTAGGGGTTGGGATCTTGCCCCACACATGCTCCTGGGTGGGGGGCATTTCCTGTAGCTGCTGGTGTGGCAGGTCTCCTGAAAGGCGAAACCAGCTAAAATTTGCTAAAATGTGTGTTGTGGAAGAGGGAAAAATGCTGTGGGCACCGAAAGTTGAAGGTGAACCTGATGCCTGCACAGCATTCGGCCATCACAGGCAAACTTTTAGCAAAGTTGGCTGGTTCCTTTCAGGGAGACTCACACCAGCAGCCCTGCAGGAAATAAGTGCCCCCCGCCCAGAGAAAGACCACTACCACAGTGCCTCCCTGTTGAAACCTCTACCACAGACCTGGGCATAACAGAAAAGCTCCCATTGAAGTCTGCTGGTGGTATGGGAAAAATAAATTTTTCCCGCACCACAGGAACTTGCTAGCAAAAGCCTGGCAGATTCTGGGGAATGTCTGAGTGTGTAAGCAGTGACCACACATTTTTGAAGATAGAGGCACCAGACTTTCAAGGTGGCTCCAAGAGACCTTGAGTAATAGCATCCAAGCTTGGTGAGCTTTGCTTTTGGGAGTGGGTGGGGGCACTGAGAAGTTCTGAGAGAACTCAGCCCGCAGTTCTGAGAGAACTCAGCCTTCATGTGCAGGAGCAGGGAAACAAAATAAGCCTTTTGGGGGCCCATAAAATTGGACCCTCAGAAGCAAAGGTCTCTAAACCTGGATGCTATTACCAGGAGGGCTTCCTGGAGCCACCTTGAATGTCTGGTGCCTCTATCTTCAAAAATGTGCACCCTGCCTCAGAAATTCCCCGTTGGCTACAATGGCGCAAAGTCACTGCAAAACAAAGAATCTTGGGCAAATTTCTTGGGGTGCCTGGAAGGGGTGTACTTTTAAAGCTAGTGACACCAGATTTTCAGGGTATCATCTGGTAACTATTCTTATGATGCCACCCAAGTTTGGTGAAGTTATGTTCAGGGGGACCAAAGTTATGGTCCCTCAAATGGGTAGCCCCCATCTCAGTTAGCTCCCATTGAAAACAATGGGGATGGGGGCATTCCATTTGGGCGTCCATAACTTTGCATGCTGCTCCTGAACCAAACATGCATGCCAAACTCAGGTGTTAATCATCAGGGCAATCTCTGGATGATGCCCTGGTAAATCCATGGTGCTGCCACTTCAGTTTTTTAAAAAATGTGCTCCCTGCAGGTTGAAAAAACACCAAAAATACCCCCCAAAAACCCAAATACATTGCATTCACATTTGTTCATATTTGGGCAGGACATAATCGGACAATTTTTGTCCGAATGTGCCCAAATTTGCCCAGATTCCAGCCAAATCTGCTATTTGTTTCATCTGAATCTCCAACCCTCAAAAGTGATGCTGTTTCAGGGTGGGGGAGAATCCACCCCCAAACAGCATCACTTTCAATTTTGTTTTAACCGGGGACCTCAGATTCTCCCTTTAAGGTAGATTTAAAAGAAGAATCTGAGCTCCCTAGTTTAAACACCATTGAAAGTGATGCTGTTTGGGGATGGATTCCACTGGAGGTGTTTTGTGAGAGATGATGCTGACATTTGTTTGGTAAATGTTTTGCTGGGGGTGATTTGTGAGAGATTTACATGCTTTACTTGCACTGGCTTGGAGTTGTTTCTCAGGCTAACAACCTACCTCATAGGGTTGTTGTGATTAGGAAATTAGGAAAAGAGTTGGTGGGGAGAGAGTAGGAGGTGTGAGCTGGTGCAGAAAATCATTGTTTGGTCATGGTGGGGGAGGGTGGCCGCCCATACGCTGGAGAGGGGGGGGGTGCAAAACTCAGGTTTTGTCCCCGGGCGCCAGTTTGCCTAGGTACGCCCCTGCTCCACCCCCAAATCTCTGGCAGTTCCTCTGTCTGGATCTGGCAACCCTACTCCCCATCCCTCACCAGGGGCACCTGGCAATCTTACAAGGGTCACAGTTGAGAAGAGAGCTCTGGTTCAGTATCAGACTCTGGGTTCTGAAGGGCTCTCAACTGCCTCCATTTCTGCTTCTTCAGCCTCTTGGCAAGACAAATAATTTGAACTAAATATAGGCTCACCTGTAGGGCACCAGTCACAGCAATCATCACACAACAAAAATGTGTTATGATTATATGTTCATAAATATGAAACTCAACAATATTCACCACTGTGCTTTCAGTGACAAAATTAATAATGGAATGCAATTTCAATTGCACACTTAGTGTTATCCAACATTGGAGTGATAATAACAAAAAATCACAGAGTTAGTTGTCTGAATAAAATCCGACCTTGAATACAGACTTCAACAGCTTGTGGTTCAGATGAATATACTTCTAGAAAGTCACATAACATAATTGTTTCAAGTAAAGTTTCAGGCTGGACAGAGAACTCTAAAGCCTTAAACCAGTTGCACAAGTTGTCTTCAGCCTCTTTGCCTGATGTGAAAGCCATACTCTGATCCATCACATACTCACCCAACTCAATTTCCCCTTCTTCTAGGTTGTTTTGGACTTTAAAAAACTGATTATGGATCTCCCATGTGTTACCAACATTTTATTAGAAACATTTATAATTTACCTTTCCCTCTAAAAATGAGTCCCCTGGTACAAGAGTGCATACCAGGATACCAAGCACTTCAAACCTGTGCAAGTGCAACAACCCATATCTATCTGCAATACAACAAAATGCACATATGATGAATCATCCCATATGCCTTTCAGAAAACCATCAATTCAACAGTCGGTGCAATAGAAAACCTTGAAGCAAAGCTGTTTGTAGTCCCTTCCTAAAGATGAGTAATGTAAGTGCCCTCCTCATCAGCAAACTGTTCCAGAGGAATGGTGTCAGGATTGAAATGGCCTGCACCCTGCCTGAGGACAAACACCGTTATTTTAATTTCTATTTATTTTACAATATTTATCCCCCACCTTTCTGCACTCACAAGGATCACCAAGGCAACTAATGAACTAAAATATACATGATAAAATCACAATTGAAAACTATTATGTACAAGCAAAGAGAGGAATGTAGATGGCAAATAGGCTTATACTAGAAGAGAGGTCTTCAAATAGCTTGAAGGGCTTTAAACAGAGGTGGGATCCAGCAGGTTCTCACAGGTTCCCGAGAGTAGGTTACTAATTATTTGTGTGTGCTGAGAGGGGGTTACTAATTGGTGATTTTGCCACGTGATTTTTGCCTTAGTTATGCCCCTCCTCTCAGCAGTAGCGCGCAGAACTTGAAGCAGTAGCAGGAGGTGCACCGGCGTGCGTGGCAGCCTGCGCGCATTTGTTCCCCGCCCAAGGACTGGCGCAGTGGCTGCGTCCTTGCCACAGCCCTGCCCAGGAATGCCCCGACCCCAGAATGCCTGGCCATGCCTCTGTCATGCCCCGCCCAGCCCCATTGGCGCTACGCCACAGTTTGAATCCCACCACCATGGGAACCTGTTACTAAAATTTTTGGATCCCACCACTGGCTTTAAAGGTGACAGAACTTACACCTCATCCAAACAGGAGGTGGCAGGCTGCGGCATCAATGTAGTGCCTCCCCGTTGCTACCATAGAGGCTTCCTGGTGATGTGGGGAGGTTTGCAAAATGCAAAAGTTCTCCTGGCCACTGAGAAGTCTCTATGGTGTGGATCCACTACAGTTTGCAGAGGTCACATAGCAAAGAAAAAGGTATTCCTGAAAAGCAAGCCACTTAAAAGGATTCTGTTAAGGCTGGATTTGGTTTTTGGTGGGGTGGCTGCCTCATCTGGCTCCAGAATGGCACTGCAGAGGGTGCCAGTCTGAGGTGATGGAAGATGCTCCCTTAGATGGGACTACTTCCTTAGCTGATGATCAGCTATCCTCTTGCACCAAGGATACCAATCAGGAAGATGGGGAACTCCTCGTAGTAGGCGATTTGATCATTAGGAATGTAGAGTTGGGTTTGTGAGAGGCGTGATGACCGCATGGTGACTTGCCTGCCTGGTGTGAAGGTTGCAGATGTTCTGCTTCATCTAGATAGGCTGTTAGACAGTGCTGGGGTGGAGTCAGCAGTTGTGGTCCACATTGGAACCAACGACATTGGGAAATGTAGCCGGGAGGTTCTGGAGGCTAAGTTTAGGTTGCTAGGTAACAGGTTGAAGTCCAGGACCCCCCAGGTGGCATTCTCAGAAATGCTATCTGTTCCACGCGCAGGGCGAGCTAGGCAAGCGGAGATACAGGGTCCCAATGCGTGGATGAGAAGGTGGTGTAAGGCAGAGGGTTTCAGATTTGTTAGGAACTGGGGAACCTCTTGGGACAAGGCAGGTCTGTATAAAAGGGATGGGCTTCAAAAAACTATGGCTACCAATCTTGATCCTCCTTGATCTGAGATTGCAAATGCTTTAGCAGACTAGGTGCTCGGGGGCAGCAGCAGGCCACTGCTTTCACATCCTGCATGTGAGCTCCCAAGGCACCTGGTGGGCCACTGCGAGTAGAAGAGTGCTGGACTAGATGGACTCTGATCTGATCCAGCAGGCTCTTTCTTATGTTATGACATTTTGCTCTTCTGGGGGGCGGGGGGACAGGGTCTCTTTCCCCAAACGTCCTGTTTGTTCACATGTAGAGGCTACACTTCTGGCCCTCAACGCAGCTCAGAAATAACTTAAACCAGCCTCATGAAACACAAAAAATTAAAGAGTTAAATAACCAAAATACAATGCCTCGGAATTTTATACAACAAAATTATTGTAAATAAAACTGTTAGTAGCCTCAAAAAGATTGGGGTGATGGTGGTGAACACCACATTTTAGCAAATTGAGTAATGATTTAATAGGGAAGGCTGGTGGATTTCCGTGGGAACCAAATTCCACAAGAGAGAAGTTCAGCAGTATCTATGGGGGAAGCTGCCATCTGGTCATAACCTTTGTTTCTCTTCCCCAACAAAGAACACAGACATGCTGTGAAGATACAGTCCTAGATTTCTGAGCACAGATTTGCAAAAGCCAGGACTGCAAATAAGAACTCTTGTACTCACCAGCTGGCTTCCATGCACGCTCTCCTGTTAAAAGGCAGTGCCCATCAACTACATACTAGGGAGCACAGAGAGGCTGTCTGACATTAGTCTGTATTCCTTGACCAAACTTCAGCAGGTCTGAGAAAGGTTGGGGCATAGGGGCTTACAAGTTCAAAAGTAGACTCAGAACAGTTTGAGTACTTCTTGGACCTTAGTACTTTTAACAATCTTCAGCCAAAAAAAGGAGATTAAGCAAACATACTTTAAATTATGGAATTTTAAAATATGGAGACAAAAGCAAAGATTTCAGGCTACATTGAAAAACATGAAGTTACTCACTTGCAGCTGGTGCAGTGGAACCTGAACTGAAACAGTAAAGCACTTTGGCCCTTTCCACACATGCAGAATAATGCACTTTCAATCCACTTTCATAATTGTTTGCAAGTGGATTTTGCTATTATGCACAACTGCTTTGAAGTGGATTGAAAGCGCATGATTCTGTATGTGCGGAAAGGGGCCTTTGTGTCTAGAGAATAACAGTGTAAAGGCAGCAGATATATGGTGTTTAAAGTCATAGTAATTTCTGATGCCTTAGATGAAGCAACTGGCGTAATAATGTGCATTATTCTGTCCATGAGAACCGTGTAAGCAACATGATGGGTTAAAAACAAAGGTCTGAACCCTGCATTCTCTTCCCTAGGTGATAGCAACTCTCCTTGGTATATCGTCCTTGCTTGCTTATGTGCAGCTTCATTTTCAATATCATTTTTCCCCATTTTTCTGTTGTCTTATCTTTCAGCAACACCTGGTTCTCTTTCCTAATTATATGCCTAATGACTACTGGATGATGTGTATGTTCTTGTACAAAACAAAAGCTCACCTGTGTTGGAACTTTTTGAGAAGCTATTGGCTCAAAGTTTCACCAACTTTTTAATCCCACTGTTTCTTCATGGAGCTGAGAGTGGCATACATGGTTTATTCCTCCATTTTATGCTTACAACAATCCTGAAAGGTAGGCTAAGCTGGGAGATCCTGAATATACATGAGACTTTCTTGTATTCAATCAGACCACTGGTCCATCTAAGTAAGCACTGACTACTCAGATTGGCCGAGGCAATCCAAGATGTCATAAAGAGACCTTTCATATCACCTCCTACCTGATCCCTTTAGTTGGAGATGTTGGGATTTAACCTGGGATCTTCTAAATGCAAAACAGACACCCTTCCACTTAACCACAGCCTGTCCTTAAGAGAAAGACCTGAAATCTTTCAGTGAGTTTGAGAGATGGATGGGGACCTGAACCCAGCCATCTAGTCTGACGTTCTTTCCACTATGCCATATACCTACCATAGGCATGCACCCTCTTCTCTAACAAAGACATTGAGCCAAGGGAAAAATATAGGTTCAATTTTTCAACTCTAATATCCCCAATTTTGCCAATTAGATAAACAAAAATTAGAAGAACAATCTTTATTAAACTATTTGGTATATAAAATCATTCCCCATACAAATATATTGAGTACATCTGTTTTTTCTTCTATAACTATTTAGAGCAATTTGCCACTTCTGAAAACCATGAAATGCTCTCAACAAATAAGCTGCGGACACTTGGAGCCTTTCTGGTGTGTATCCACATCTTCCCTCCCATATGCAATTATTCACTGCTGCTCTTCAGGGGAGGAAAATACCCCCTACACCTGAAAAAGCTTTTATGCAAGGTACTAGTCAATTTCTCAGCCGGCATCCCTTCAGCATTGTTATATACAGAAGTAACAAAAGAACAGAGCCCTGGGATCCAGAAGCCTGAAGAATGGAACCTTATAATAGGAATTATGCCTTAATCTTTTTCTGGTCATGTAAAGATCAAAATGACTACTTACAATCAACCTGCCTAGAATTTTGAAACATTTCTGCCAACCTTTTACATTTTCAAATGCATTGAACAATTCCCTTGGCTCAGAATTATTTTATACACACGCAAATCTCAATTGGTTTGAAAGCACAAGTGCAGCACTGAAATTTGCTCCCTGCTGGAACTGTCAACTAGAAGAGTAATTTGATCTGCGGTATAAACCATTGCTACAGACTTGCTCACTCACTGCCTTCCCAAAGGGAGCTTATTGCTGGTGAGGTTCAAACTGAGGATGGGAGAGGTAGTTTTAGGTTCTTTTATTCCTGGTGTCAACAGGACTTCACGATAAGCCAGTTCACACAATCCCTCTTTGGGATGAGGGAACACATTAGCAGGGAACACAGAAAGGGCTTTGTGGCCACATTGCAGTTAACCTGAGGCCAATGATGGTAACAAGCTGGCATGTGTGTCGCAAAGTCACCAGAAAGCTGTCACAGCGTGGATTCAGTTCTCTTCAAACCCATACCCCTGCACTTGTCAAGGTTCACATGATTCTAACCACAGCAGCTGAAACAAGCATAGCTTCCAGCTGGGCTCAACTAACTATGTTCCCCATCCCACTGAAACTGCTGTTTTCAAGGACATAATCATGCTACGATTTGCACATGCAAAAGGGGCTGATAATGACAAGCCAAATCCATTGTTGTTACTCCAAAAGAGAGAACAATGGCAAATTCTAGGCCCAGAGGTAGGTAATGGCAGCATCCACGGATTGCCTAGTTCAGGCCCCTGGGGGTAAAGAGCACTAAGGAGGGCTAAAACCGTGAATAAGCAGTCCGCTGCTGGGGCTGGGGCTGCTGGGGTGGCTGGGGTGGCTGCTGTCCTTGCTGCTGCTGCAGCCTAATTTGCTGGGAATAGGGATCTTCAAGAGACTTGACAAATAAGGTAGTTTTGGGTCCGGTCCTCCATATGATGCCATTGAGGTCTCTGACAGAAGACTCTACGGTGATGCTGTGGGTGCCAACAACAGCAAAGTTCAAGAGGAACTGTGTGCTGAAGTAATCGTTGTGAGGCTCAACCATCTGCTCCATCTCATTTGTCAGGCTGTCCATGGGTATCTGACAAAGAAAGGAAAGGAAAAGTTGGAATGCCAAGTTATGCTGCTGCTCAAAGGGAATGTAGATGTTTCCATTTTATGGGTGAGATCCAATCTTTCTTCCTATCTTGCAGAGTAGGGGCAAATTAGCCAATTTGTCCTTTAACTGCATCTAGATTAGAACATCTAAACAAAACACAGAAAGTTGTTCACCGCTCTTTCCCAGACAATTGCACAAAGCTCAGCTGTCTGTACCAGAGGCCCTGGGCTTAGGAACCTTTGGGAGCTGACTGGCCATGTCAAATCATAAGCATTCTTTCACATGAACAGATTGGTTTCCTACTGCCAAACAGATGTATGTTCTTGGAAGGGTATTTCAAGCGCTACCCCCAAGACAGCAAGTGAGTAAGAGGATTATCCATTCACAGCTGCCTTTTGCCTCTGAAGTGCAGATATAACTGAGTAACATGTTCAGGGTGGGAAATTTAGCACAGCTACAGCATGGAGATTTGCATCAAGTCATTCTACCACTCAGAAATGCTTCCAGAATACTGGGGTGTTTAAGGGGGAAAACTCCCTTATTTACTGAAGAGGCTCACCCCTGCAATTCTAATGTCTCATTTTTCATAAAAACGAAGCTGTTTATGCAGGTTTAAAACATACTGCTGAAATGACAGAATTCTTGTAACCTCAAAGGATTAAATAAGGTCCACCAATTCTTCATGGGTTTCACACAGGGCAACTATGGGCAACTTAGGGAGCAATCCTAAGCAGATCTACTCAGAAGTAAGTCCCATGTTATTCAGTGAGGATTAAATTTAGTAAAGTGTCTTTAGGATTGCAGTCTTGATATAAGAAGAGCCCTGCTGGGTCAGACCAATGGTCCATCAAGTCCAGCACACTGGTCAACATTTATGTGGAGGTCCAACAACAGGGCACAGAGGCCAAGTCATATGGTTAGTAGCCACTGATAGACCTATCTTTCATGTATCTGATCCCCTTTTAAGGCTGTCTATGCCTGTGTCTATCATAACATCCACTGGCAGAAAATTCTACATTTTAATACTTTGCTGTGTAAAGAAGTATTTTCTTTTGTCTGTCATGAACTTATGGCTTTGTATGTCCTGTACCTTGTACTCTTGTCCAGATTTGCTCTGTAGTATTGAAGATACGTTTAGACAGATGGACTGAATTTTGCGGAAAAGACCTGGTTTGGAGCCATGCTGGACGACTCCCTCAACCTTTAAGGCTAGTTGCTGGTTATTCTGAACTACGATGGGCTCTGCAGGGTTACGTGGTGATGGTGACAGAGCAAGCTGAAACACAAACGAAATTAAACTGCATTAATTTAAAAAGAAGATGACCCTGAATGTAAGACAACTCCCTTAACCCACAATCACTCCCTGCAAAAGTCAACAACAAAAACAAAAATTTTGTTGCATAGTAAACAATATAATAAACTGGTCTCCCCACCATATTTTCAATAAACTGGGAAGTCACACTTTCCCAAGAGACTACGTTATATCACCAATTATTCTTCCCAGTCTAAAATATAAAAAACTCATGTCACTCATTTGGAAATGTTCACTGCTGTAGCTAACGCTGTGCTAAATTGAAGAAAACCTGCAGGCTTTTGGGTTTCTCTCTCTGGGAAGGAACAAAGAGTTCAACCACTACAGGGAGGGTGGGAAGAGGAAGAATTGAACTGCTGGGCAACTCTTGCCTGAAGCCCAAGGAAAGAAGCAAAAGCCAGTATGAAGTGAAATTCAGAGCCACAGTGTGCACATGTGTGTGGGGGAGGGAAATACGCACCCCCCCCCCCAAATAGTTCCCCATTTAAAAAAACTTTCCTCTCCTTCTCATGGCATATAGAGACTTTTCAGATGACAGAACATCCAACCCATGTGGGTATGCACACATACAGTCTAAAGTGATACAATGCAGGAAAAGGTCACCACTTGGTTCTGCTAAATGTGTGAACTGACCCTCATACACTGAAGTTGTGTACATTTTGTACATCCCCCCCACAACCATGGAATGTGGCATTAAGAATAGAAGTTGGCATCCTGAAAATTCTGATATTTCATTTCTTAAAATATCAGATTTCTGCTCATTGGATTTTAGAGAACACTGGGCTCAATCCATGAAAACCCTGAGAAGTGCTTCTAATGGTGGACATATTGGATCACACTCATTTCCCTTCTCAGAATGACCACTTCCTGTCTCTTGAATTAAAACTGGAACCATCATCACCTTCCTATATTTACCACTTACTTTCTCATCAACAGTCTCTGGTCCTTGGCCAAGACATCTGAATTATTTAGAAAGTGTGAACTTTGCAAGTAGAATTATCCACTGTAAGTATATTCAAATGGATTTGCAGAATGCCTGTTTCCCCATGGCAGAATTTGGTGAGGATTCAGGGTGGGGGGTGGGGCTTTCTGCTTCTTCAGCATCCATAGGCTTCAGATGCCATTTCTTCCTTACAGCAGTTGTTCCAAAACTGCTTGTTCATCACTTCATCCAGTGGTCCAATTACCCAGCTCTTTCCGCCCAATCATACCTCAGCCAGGACAATAATCAGGTGGGAGGGACCCAAACAACACACTTCACCCACGGAAAAGCAACAATACTGTTGTATCTCCATACCTCTAATATGAGGGAAACTCTAGGGCTTGATTTTATCTCGCCACATTCTGCAATCTTTCAGGTAAGTTCTCTTGCTTGTTAAGAGCTCTCAACTCTGACAATCTTATGTACACATACTCCAAGCGACTCTAAGCAGACATTTACTCAATGACTATTGACACAGCCAACTGATTACACTAAGGAGCGCTGAAGCTGAAAATGCTTACGATCACACAGGAGCAACTCTAGCACCTGTACTTGCATTGTGTGGAATCCCCTTAACATAAGAATGAGCCTGCTGGATCAGACCAGAGTCCATCTAGTCCAGCACTCTGCTACTCGCAGTGACCCACTAGGTGCATTTGGGAGCTCACATGCAGGATGTGAAAGCAATGGCCTTCTGCTGCTGTTGCTCCTGAGCACCTGGTCTGCTAAGGCATTTGCAATCTCAAATCAAGATTGGTAGCCATAGATCAACTTCATAAATCTGTCCAAGCCCCTTTTAAAGCTATCCAGGTTAGTGGCCATCACCACCTCCTGCGGCAGCATATTCCAAACACCAGTCACGCGTTGCGTGAAGAAATGTTTCCTTTTATTAGTCCTAATTCTTCCCACCAGCATTTTCAATGTTTGCCCCCCTGGTTTTAGTATTGTGAGAAAGAGAAATTTTTCTCTCTGTCAACGTTTTCTACCCCATGCATAATTTTATAGACTTCAATCATATCCCGCTCAGACGTCTCCTCTCCAAACCAGAGTCCCAAATGCTGCAGCCTCTCCTCATAAGGAAGGTGCTTCAATCCCTCAATCATCCTCGTTGCCCTTCTCTGCACTTTTTCTATCTCTCCAATATCCTTTTTGAGATGTGGCGACCAGAACTGAACACAGTACTCCAAGTACGGTTGCACCACTGCTTTATATAAGGGCATGACAATCCTTGCAGTTTTATTATCAATTCCTTTCCTATTCATCCCCAGCATAGAGTCTGCCTTTTTCACAGCTGCCATGCATTGAGTTGACATTCCCATGGAACTATCAACTAAGATGCCCAAATCCCTTTCCTGGTCTGTGACTGATCGCACTGACCCCTGTAGTGTGTATGTGAAGTTTGGCTCACCAAGCAGCCTCTTTAGGCTTCAACCAAGAGCCCGTCCTTTACACTCACACAAGTTGTTCCGTTCCTGTACTGAACATCCACAAGCATGCACCACACTCCCCGTTCCCTTGGCATTTAGATACAACGAATAAAACTGAGTAATGGTAGCAACGTTCTCCCATCCTATTGCATGGGGCACAATTTGTGTGGATTCGGTGAATTTTAAAAGGATAGCAAAGAGTTTTCTTTTGGGGGAATCTTTTTTGGGAAAATGTCGCACCTGTCATTTTTCAGTTATTTTTGTTGTTTTAAATAATTATTATTTAAGATGCAAATACTGTTTTACAAGGGGTTTAAATCTAATAACTGAAATTACATGAAAAACCAGTTTAGCCCAGTTGAAACCTGCTATAGATATTTTTAAGCCCAGCTTGTCTCAGAGTTAACAACTTCCTCAGGTACCTTATCCCTACAGTTACTCTAGCCACTCTACAACTCTCGTCTTCCTTTTGTGAGGAATCACAACATTTAAAAGGCATGCTTAAGTAACTATATGGCTGAGCAGAAGGAACTAGTTGTATTGCTTTCTATCACTAAATTCTAGTGATAAACAACGAAAATCCTCAATTTATACCCTCTTGCCCCAAATTACTGTATGGTAGGAAAACTGCATTTTCCTAGCTAAAAATTATTAAGCTTCAGATATGATCTCCATGTGCCAAAAGAATCTTATAAATAAGATTTCACGCAGATTATGCCCCACACATACTCTTCCAAAGAATGATCATCCACACAGGAGCCTGTTTTCGCTGGCAATGCTGAATCTGGATAATTTCTGAAAGTGCTGAATTCACTGTGTTTTATTCATACAGTATTTGAACTTCTGTCCGGGAGCTTTGGAAACAACGCTTAATGATTTTCTAGTCAGGATCTGAGGTTAATGGTGCAGTAGCATCTGAGACCATATTACCCGAACACTAGTAAAACTAACCTTCACGATTAATAAAGAAAATGAACTAATATGATAAACCGCAAGATAGGAAGGACATGAACAGTAAGCACAGAAATTTGTCAAGCCATCCAACTGATTTCTCAAAAAGAAGGTTAAATAGGACTCATTCATCGTTCAGTAGGAAAGCATTCAGTAGTGAAACACTGGAATTCCCAGTGACATTCCCAGTAAAAGGGGTGGGGAGAAGGGAGAAGATGCATTTCCCTGAGATATATTGCACCTCTAACTGTGTGCAGGGGTGTGTGTAAGAAAGTAATGAACTAATTGTACAGCATCCTTCATCAAGTGCTTTGTAAGGGTGCATTACTGCTGCTACAGAAACTCAACCATCTTCCTCTCTTTCTGCACAACCCACCCTGGCCCAAATCTTTTTCTCCACTCACTTCTGCATTTAAGGCAACAATAACCAGGCAAGGTACAGGAACAATAAGAACTTGGGTTCCCATCAAATTCTTTTGCATCCGTTTCAGTTAAAATTTGGCGCAGCTTTTGCTTACCTTAATGCTAGTTGACTGTAGCTTCTGGAAGAAATACCTCTGAAATGACAGGGGAACTTTCAGCAAGGCAGTGACGGCGCTGCATAGACAAGCCGTGTGCTAGAACAAAGCAATGCCACGTCAGATCAGAACTAATTCTTTTTACAGAGAGACAGGAAAGGACATGTACTTTGAGTGTTAGGAAGTCACTTGCACTGAAGTGAAGTCAAGAAAATATGGAATAGGCCATAGATATGGAGAAAATTCAACAGATCCATATCACTTTTTCTACTGGAATAGGACAAACACTAGCTATAACCTTAAGCACAGCTCTGAAGCTAACAAGAGGTCCTTGTTACTGATGCTTTCTTTTCCCCCCTGCCCATAACAGATGACCAGGAATTCTTGTGAAAAGGAGGTGATGGTTCCAGTAACCTGTTTTGGGCTTTAAGGCAAGGGGGCTGCAGGCTAAGAGAGATGGGGCAGGACAGCCAGTCATGGTAGGTGAAGGAAAGACTGGCTGAGACTAGGAGAAACAGGGGGCAGAAGTAGGGGAACTCACAGTCATGACCAGAGAAGAAACATGTTTTAGAAAGAACATAGTTGTCCATGTTCTGGAGAAAGTATTTATTATACAACGATGATTTTGGTGTAGAACTATCTGTGGGATGTGACGCACTTAGATTTAGAAACCTTGCCTTGCTTCACTTCCATGCTATGTCAGGGCACAGCGGTGGCTAGTGAGAAATAACACCACCACTTCAGTATTCATTCAAGAGCCTGTTCTTTACCCTTACACAACATGTTCTGTTCACTTGCTGAACTCCCACAAGCATTCACCAGAACTCCAATTCCCTTGTCAAAAGGAAGACAGAATGAAATCCTAATTTCAAGTCAGCCAAAACTGTAAGCTCATTTAGACACAAGGAACGGAACTGAATAATGGTAGCAACATTTTCCCATCCTGCTGCTTGAAGTTGCTACAACGGGTGCTCATGTCTTTGGATGGCCTAATAAGAGAAGCACTGCGCCAGTGAAAAGTTATACTGAAGCATAAACGGCTTCAATGAATGGAGCAAAGCTGGAACAATGGCATATAGCATCCAAGACGTTTCACAAATCAACCTTCTGCCTAACAGCCACTACAGCCATCAGATGGGACTGTATGATACAACCAAGTTCCTAAATGACTTCTGTTGGGACATCCATTTACATGCCACTAAAGCATATTCGTATCACACAAAGCCAAAGGTTTACATTTTGAAGATACAGAACAAGCTTAATTTATATGCTATTCAATCTGGGTTTTCTTCAACCAAAAAGAGGTATAAAAGCTTATCTGCCATGAAAATGCTGGCTCAGTGACAGCTACTAAAATATTTGCTACAACAATTTTAGAATTATCGGAAAATATTTTCTTTTTGTTTTGAATGTCTTTTTAAAAGTTTGACAATGATCACCAATGCTTGACAGATCTAGATTTGAATCCAGAAGCGCCTTAGAGACCAAACAAAGTTTTGGAGGTATAAGCATTGCAAAGTCAAAGCTCTCTTTCTCAGAAACTTACACCTTTAAAATCTTCTTGGTCTCTTGAGGTACCACTGGCCTGAATCTAGCTGTTCTACTATAGACCAACATGGCTAACCTCTGAAACTATCTTTGACTATTTATATTCCTTCATAGCATATAGGAACATTCCTTCTTTAACTCTTAATGTCAGTTTATCACCATTCAGTCTTGCAAACTTCCATTTCTAACAATCCTGAATCTTGATTGGCCCCTTCTAATCCAACTATGTACGATATGTATCCTACCACTCCACTAAACCCTTTTGCCTAGCTGCTAGCAAGTCTTCTTCCAACTTAAGGTGCTCTACTGGAAGGATTACTCTACTAGAAGGGTTACTTTAGTGGCGGGAAGCCACACACTGCAGCTAGGGCCAAGTCATTAATATGACCCAAATCTCTCATTTTAGGTCAGGTCAAGTCAGGCCTGTCTCTCTCGTAACAAATGAAAACCCAGAACTTTTTTAAAAACTTCAAGCCACTCCTCAGAGAGCTGTAACAGTTCAAATGCTCATCCTATACAACAGCCATTACTTGCCATGTAAGATACAGGTGCATATTTTCTGTTAAGCGATTCCACTTCCTCCAATACGTGACTAAACACAGACATCATTCTCCTTTCGTATTCGCTTGTGGCATGTGCCCCACCTACAGAGTCATATTCCTGAAGACTAGAAAACAAAATTAAGTGTATCAATACTCAGTGAGCTTCACCTTCAACCACCTGCCTTAGAAACTAGTGGCTCGATTTTTTTTATTGCAGGCACTTTGAACCTCCAGGCTGGAAACAAATGTAAATTCTCCAAAAATAAACAAATATCTATTTCTTCTTATTCTGTCCTCTTCAACGGTGCGACTATGGATGCGCTATGAAATGTCATTTTAAAATTCACAAAGGTCCCTTCCGCAAGGAGGCGGAAGGGGTTGGGTCGGCGTAAACCACGGCGACCCCACCACGCTGGGACCGTCCGCATGGACCCGGCTTGTCCCTGGCTCTCTGGCACGTCGCCAAGGCCTGGAGACACGCCCCCCCTGGCCCTGCGCGCCTGCTTGAGCATTGCAGGGCAGGGGGGCGTGTCCCCAGGCCTCGGCGACGTGCCGGAGGGCCGGGGACCAGGTAACTGAAGGTTGGGAGTGGGAGGGCGCCTTGGAGCCGCTGCCATTCGCACGGCAGCGGCTCCAAGGCGGCATTTCCCAACAACCTCGCTCCCCAAGCAAAGTTGGGAAATGCCGGCTTCGCACCGGTCGGGTGATGCGAGGGCGGCGCGGCTGCGCAGCAGCTGCGCCCCCTGTGTGAATGGCTCCCTGGGGACGGCGTTTTTGCCGTCCCCAGGGCGCCATAAAACACCCGTGCGGAAAGGGCCAAGGTGATGTAATCCACTACCAAAAACCTGAGCTTAGATAGTTATATAAGTTATAAAAACACGGGCTTATATGTGATTTTACGAAAAGATAACCATGAGCCGTTCCTGAATATAATGGATTTTAATAGTTTGACGCCAAACAATGTATCATATATCCGACGTTTTGTATATAATATTTTATTACAACCTGGATATTAGACTATTTTTGTACTTATGTACAGAATTATTGTCTGTAGAGATTTTAACTTATGCCTAATAAAGGTTTTGTTGTTGTTGTAATCCACTACAACTTCTGAGTTATATTTCTAACTTCTAGTCTCAAAGGGTCTGATTCATGTTCTATTGTAACAACAGAAATCAGGGTGAGTTCAAACAGAGCCCTTTTACTAGAGCTTAGCAGACTCACAACATTTTGTTCCCAAGGGCAGCTTCATTGATGTGAGTGGAATTACACTACAGATTAATTATCTTGTTCATTTGAGGGCCCCTCAAGAGTTAATCAGGGAAACACAGACCACTAACAACCCAACAATGAGAAAATAAATAGAATGCTGTAATTTTAAATATAACTTTTATCTGGAAGTCATTTCCACGAAAATCATTAGGGCTTACATGCAAATAAGTTTTAAAGACCAAGTGTAAAAGCAACATCGGAAGTAGATATTTAGAGATGTTATTCCTTCATTTTTTTGGAAAGACCCTCTGTCTGCTGGGTACCTAGGTGCTTCAGAAACTTATCAGGAATTTATAATAAGAAGATAATTAATGGCAGAAATGTTGGCTTGAAACTCCACCTGCACATCAGTACTGACTTTCCCTATCAAAGCCCAGACGCAGGAGAGTTGTCTATTCTAGGCAGTGCTCAAGAGCTTCCATTGGGTGATATCTGGTCAGATGGTGATATCTGACAAGACTGGCCACTAGTGGGAGAAAAAACCTTCACTCTCGTGTTTGAGCTTGCTAAACACAGAAAACATGCTCAAGGTCACTATTCTTTTCTAGGAAAAGATGGGATTTGTAATTTATTATGCCCTTGAAAGTACAAACCCTGCACTCCTCAGCAGAAAACAATACCTTAATTACGGTCATAGACCAGCAATATGAAAACCATACATAAAAATGGTACAAAAAGGTCAAAGCCAATAATGAAAACAAAAGAATTATAAAAAAAACAGAAATAAAAGGAATACAAATAAGAATTACCCTCTTTTAAAGTGAGGAACTTGCACACCTATTTTATGCAAGACTACGTTTTTCACATATAGAAGGACAAAATTTTGCCACAGCAGATGAAATATTAGACTCTTTTTCCTTAAGAAGTAAGGATAATTCCTTAAGAATTAAGAAGTAGTCAGGAAGGCTTCTCCAGCCTCTAGTAGATCCTTCCTACACTCCCTTCTTCACCTCAACTATGTTCTCATCTTAGTGGCCATTACAGAAAAGTTTACATAAGAAGCTGAAGGAGAAAAGGGTTCTACTGCACACTTACCTTGTGGACTCGGGATCCAAAATCAGGGCTTCAATTGCATGTGATATTAATAGGCAACTCTGCTGTTGTCTGATGTAATAATAAAGGTGAACAACTGAAAGATGCAAAATTTTATATCCTACAATGCTCTGAAAATGATGCTCATATGAAGATCAATATGGTCTCTATTACTTGGAAGATCATTATTGTAAATTCTAAGGTCTACCTGACATATGGTGGCAAGCACCCAAATACATGAACGAGATTGGTAGCCAATCCTGATTCCCTGATGTGCATACCCAAAGTATACATATGCTTTATGATGTTCCATGGGAAGCAACTCTTTGACAGGATCTAGTAGCTTGCTCAGGCTTCCAAAGGGTAGTGAAGCAACCAAGCCTCTAAATAAATGAATGGATTCATTTGCCCTTACAGATTCAACACACCCCTCCCCCAGTAACAAAATGTGCAATTATGAAGATGCTGAGTTAGCATGGCTGTTTTGCATGTGTAAATAGTTCAACCTCAGCAGCTGAAAACGAGACTTTGGGTAGTAGGATTAAGAAAGGTTTCTGCTTGAGTTTGCAAAACCATTGCAAGTGAACAGGCAGTAGCAAATACATTGTACTGAGCTCCATGGGGTGCTGATCTGATTTGGAATACAGGCAGCTCTAACACTGCTTAAGGATAAAGTCTCAGGAGCAAATGGCAATGATGTTAGTGTTGTTTTTCAAAAAAACCTGATACATTAAAACTAAAATGTATTCTTCTTGCCACAGCTTTTGAACCTCCTAAATCGCACTGGTGCATTGTATTTACAAGGGGCATTGACTATATGATGCGGACCAGAGTTAGTAACATTTGCTGCACTAATTGCATACTAAGCTTAGCTTAACCAAAAGCTAAGTTTCAAGAAACTGGGCCCCAGTGAATTAATTTGACAAAAGTGACCTTTGGAGATATAAAGCTCCAAGTGCCTGCTTATACTCCATTAATACCACTGCAGGAATGCACAAAATTTCATGATTTGCATGCACAATTCTTTATAACATGCACCTTATGGTAGGGTAGTTCCCTATAACGTCAAAGCACTCCACGGAGGAAGCACATATTTGGCCATGTGTTGCTTGGAGAAGTGGATCTCTACCAGGATAGCTTGGAACTGTATGCCTGTATCTTCTTCATTGAGAAAGCTGATACAATCTGTACCAACCAGTCCATTCTTGTGACAGAATTACCTTTAATAAATGTCCTGATCATTGCAGACCAAGCAGCTACACTTTGCAGGCTTTTTGTCTCTTTCTATGTCTATTTCAACAATGGCTGATCCCAGGAGACTTGGGCTAGGAGCTGCTATGCTTGAAGTAGTCAATCTGTGTCCTTCTACATGCTTCCCTCCCCACTCCCCACCCCCTATACTTTTCACAACCTTCAGGGAAAATAACTATACCCTTTTCAACTAAAACAGGGGTAGGGAACCTGCGGCTCTCCAGATGTTCAGGAACTACAATTCCCATCAGCCTCTGTCAGCATGGCCAATTGGCCATGCTGCTAGGGGCTGATGGGAATTGTAGTTCCTGAACATCTGGAGAGCCGCAGGTTCCCTACCCCTGAACTAAAAGAACGAAGTGGAATGGTAACTTCATCTGCCCCGGGCTGCACCGTCTTTGTTTAAGAATGTTCCGCCTGGACCCAAGCAGAACATTCTTAAACAAAGACGGTGCAGCCCAGGGCAGATGAAGTTACCATTCCACTTCGTTCTTTTAGTTGAAAAGGGTATAGTCCCTGCACTTCCGATAGCAGGATACAGTTCCACATTCCTCAGAGTGGCTGAGTCTGCATCAAAAGATGACTGATAAAGATCTCCGTATCTTGCAGCGAGGTTCCTGAATTCTTCCATGGAGAGTTTCATCTTCAGCAAATGAAAAACAAAATAAGTACATGGCTTATGCAAAGAAGAAATTACCACAGATAACACAACACTGAATTATGGTTTTTTTTGTTCATACATATGCTCTCTGTTGCTATATTAGAGAATGGACAAACTAATGTATTACAAGGCCCCTCTATTGTGTCTTTGTATCCTTAAGGTCATTTGATGAGGCCCTGCTGTAAAATTTCCTTCAATACCTTCCTACCTAAGAACATACAATTCTCTGAGACAGGCAGAGCATCCCTGCTCAGTTTGGCTCCAACCTTCCAGTGAGGAGATGGGGCTGCTAATGGATTGGCCAGCTGCTCTAGCGGGAGCATTTGGTTTGTGCCTCAAACCTGTCTGCTTAATTTTTTTGCCTTGCTCTGATCCTCTCCCTCAATTCTTACACGGTCTTTTTACTTCTTCCCAGCTAGCTTGACCTCAGATTTCCCTTGATCTTGCTCTAACCCTGTCAGCAGCTCTGAATATGAATAGTCATCCACTGTATATCAGACCTCTAGTACTGGGAACTGCTCAAATCACTCCTCCTCCTTCAGAAGGCCTTTGACCTCTGGAACTTATACCCTGGAATTTTTTGTTGTTTTCTAAGGTGCTGCTGTCCTCAAATCTAACTGTTCTACTGTGCACCAACATGGCTGTCTTCGGGCACTATATGGATATTTTCTCACTTTCAGCAGGCATCTGAAAACCTTTGTATTCTGTCAGGCTTGTGAACCCCCCAGATAAAGATCTCTTTTTAAAAGCTGCATTTACCATACCGTTTAACACCATTAATTTGTTTTTGAATGCTTTGGGTGTTCAAATGTATTTTACAGTTGCTAGCCACTGAGGATTTCTGTGACACAGGTTAGGCTAATAGCGTGTGTAAAACTGGCCCAAGGCTGCCCAACATGCTTGCATGGCAGGGTGGGGATCTGGACCTGGGTCTCCAAAATCCTAGTGTGACACTCTAACCACTACATCACACTGGCTCTGTATATAATTGTATCATATATAAATAAAGCCTGTAGTAGTGCAACAGGAGAGTACTGTTGGTTGATACCCCATGCAAAATGATGTTCATCACACAATGGCAGGCTAGATAGAAGCCACCTGCTGCTTCTTCCATCAGAGAGCACACAGTTCTCCACTTAGCACAATGAAAACCACAAGAGGTGAAAACCACAAGAGATGAGCAAACGTGCCTGGTTGGAAATGCGCCCACAGCGCTGCAGGTCGCTGCCAGAGGTCATGGCAATTGTGGTTGCAATGGCAGGAGGGGGACTGGTCTTCAGGCTGTTGCAAGTGCAGATGAGCTGAGAAAATGCCTGCAGCAGGTCAATTCGGAGCTTGACAAACCCGCACTGAAAGCTCAAAGGATTAAGCGGTGTACTAGCGGCCTGAGGAAAACAAATAAACAAGCAGAACTTGGAGGTTAGTAACCTGGGTCAAAAGCAAATATATAAACAATTACATTTCGGAAATGGCTTCCTGGAGTGCAGAAAAGGAATGGAGTCACACAGTTTGGGTTATTTATTACAATCCAGAACACTACACAACTGAATTCATGGAGATAATTACAATATCTATATTCTGGTACTGCTGAAGTTTGGTAAAGGATCATGATTTTTGCCATTTATATTCCAAAAATAGCTCATTTGGATGTCTACTTTTTGGAACTCCCATAATGCTCTAAGCTTCCCACACTGAGCACATGCACAGCCCACACTACATTGTGGCATAATCACATCCTCTGAGCAGAGAATGCACACTGTGCATTTGTGTGGGCTGCTGCTCTGGGCTTGTCTCCTAACTGGAAGCAGGAACAGCCATAGCAGCCACCCAGGTAGAGTTCCATCCTGTCCTTGGGCAACAGGTTAGTCAACTCTAGTTCATCCTTGCATGGAGAAAGATGGGAACATGCAACTGTTTTTGATGTAGAATCACAGAGTCAGTCTCCCACGAAGCTGACTGGAACAGCTCAGGAGACCTTTTCGTTATTTAATTTTATTTCTTGCAATATGTGAGATGTTGTCTCAAGACACAATGTGCATCCTGGGAGTGGGGCAATGTGGCCTCTTTTTTTAGAACAATGACTAAGAATGCACTGGCATGTCCTTAGAATTGCAAGTTCCTTTTCATTAAGTTCTTGGCTTATGGGCTTGATTAGATACCATGCAGGTCAGACTTTGAAAGAAGGCACATGGGTTTCCCTGGGCTTTCATTCCAGGGCTTTTGAACAGGGACTTCTAATAAGGGAACGAAACTTGGGAGTTCAGCAATTCAGCTCATGGGGGAGCAGAAAAAAAGTCTGTAGTCTAACTTTACTGAGAAAGGACGTACAAGCTCCAAATCAGCAAGGAGGGCAGTATACTGCATTATTCTTCCTACTATAGAAATCGGTACAGATCCAGATAAGTGCCTTACTTCAACACAAACATCAAAAACAGTGATGAATATTATTCAGGTAAACACCTTATTTCAACCCTAGAATACCTTTAAACAACCAATAAAGTCAACAGGGGAGTGGGGGTTATCCACCTAAACTGTGGCAATTATGTAGAATACTTTGGAATCTGATGAACCCTAGACCAAGTCCCAAGCCAACAGGGATCCCAACCAGAACTAAGGTGATTTTGTATATCTTTATTGATAAAGATAGGTTTGCATTGGTCTCCCTGAATGAGGTGGATTGGATCCTCAATGCTGTAAAGTCAACCACTTTCAGTAAGGAACTTGGCCCCATTGATTGAGATTATGACATCTTTTTGAAGTAGTAATGGGTTTCCTAAATCTCAAAGGATACTTTGAGACACCCTTCATTGAAAAATTCCATCCCTTGACAAGGAAATTGTGACCAGTTATCAGTCTGTGTCAGATCTACCATTCTTGGATTACACAGACAGTGATGCCAGAACACCTCTAGAACAGAAGTGTCCAACTCTGGTGCTTCAGATGTTCATGGACTACAATTCCCATCAGCCCCTGAGCAATGGCTGATGGCAATTGTGGTCCATGAACATCTGAAGTGCCAGAGTTGGACACCCCTGCTCTAGAACCTCCCTTATGACTCATTTGGCCCATCTCCTTTCAAACTGATATTAGGCTTGGCCTGGGGCAGAAACTGCTTTGGTAGCTCAAGTGGACAATCTCTGCTTATCAGTGGATAGGAAACACATCTCTGCTGTTTTTACCTTCAATACAATCAACCAGTCTACATTGTTGAGTACTATGAGGCCAGAACTGGATCAAAATGTCCTATGATTAAATTTGATCTTTTTTGTCCCTGAGAGGACCCAGAAAGTCACTGTGGATTACTCTGACCCAAGGCATGCAATTTACTTTGGGGTGTTCCACAGAACAATTCTTTTGCTTGCCACATTTAATCTTCATGTTAGATCCTTGAGTTCATCCATAGCTTTAGAGTTGAATGTCGCTTGATACCCAACTCCATGGCTCTTTCCATTTGACTCTCTAGAACTGGTGTTCTCTGTGCTTGTCAGTGTCTGGTGGAGGTGCACAAGTGACTGAAAGCAAAAAGGCTTAAACTGAATTTAAACAAGATGGAAACAGTGCTGACAAGGCAGAGACTTTGGAGGGGATCATTCTGCCCAATGTACATAGTTCTGGGATGAAACCTAGCAGACACACTCTACAAAAAACTTAAGAGGAGTTCCAGCAAAGCTTGCACTGTTGTTTAAGGGTAAGATAAACACTGTTACTAGAAATTTGGAATTTCTCCCCTTTGCACCCCAGTTGCATGAGATGCGGAAATAGCTTCCCTTACTGAACTTTGCTGATGTGGATAGGCTGCTTCTGTGATAATATCTGTATTCTGCCTTCCCTATTGGCTCAAGGTAGCTTACAAGTAATAATTAAAACATTACAGATCAAAACCAAATACAATTTTTTTTAAACCCCAAGAAGCCAGCTGTGCACATCAAAAGCCCTGGTAAACGAACAAGCCTTGCAGTGGCTCCTGCAGATCTCTAACCAGAAGGGCTGGGTCACTTGAGGGAACCATGACAGAAAAGGCTCTGGTTGATGCCAGGCGAGCCATGCCAAATGAAGGGCACAGAGCATGTGGTAGACTGAGGATCACAGCTGGTGTACAGGACGAGAGGTGAGGAGATGGTCCTTCATATATATGGGCCCCAGATCATGAAGGGCTTTAAAATTCATAACCGGCACTTTGAACTGGCCTTGGAAACAAATGGCATCCAAGGCAGCAATTTCAAAATGGACAAAATACACTCGGCAGCATTCTGAACCAGCTGCATGTTGCATTCAAGGGCAGCCCAATGTAGAGCACGTTACAGTAATCCAACCATTATTGTGGCTAGATGGATTAGAGAAGAGCAGCTGGCAGAATGGGTTCTTGGCCACTATACCAATCTGTTTTTCAAATAGCAAGGCTGGGCCCATGAGCACCTCCAAGCTTTTAACCTACTCTGCAAATAACCTACTCCATCCATAATAATATAATTAGGCAAGTTCCTTCCTAGAATTCTTCTGAAACTTTGTTTGAAATAAAACAGCATTTAGAGGCAACATTCATAAACACACAAGGCAGATGCCCAACAGCAGCATATTTTCCCCAAAGTACACCTTTTTAGAGCTGTGCAAATGCCACTAACAGAGCTACGAAACAAAAGCTCTGTTATTTCCATACCCATTCAAAAGACAGAGCCAAAGACACAGGAAAGAAGCAAATTAATAAGTTTCCATTCAGATGAACCAATTACACAGCCACCTTCCTAAAGATTCATTTACCAGTACAACCAGCAGGGAGAATATCACCCCGGTGCTGCACAAGCTGCATTGGCTCCTGACTGAGTTCTGGGTTGTATTCAAGGTGTTGGTGTTGACCTTTTAGGCCCATCCAACCTGGGTCCTGCATACCTTCAGGACTGCATCTTCCCGTATTGCCCCAACTGGACTTTACGTTCTTCTGATTCTAACTTGCTGGTGGTCCCCGGCCCTTCTTCTCTTCGGCTAGCCTCAACCAGAGCCACGGCTTTTTTGGTCCTGGCTCCGGCCAGGTGGAACACTCTGTCTCCATCCACCAGGGCCCTGCGGGACTTGGGACAGTTCCGCAGGGCCTGTAAGGCAGAGCTGTTCTGCCGGGCCTTTGGTTGAGGCTGGCTGAGATTATAGAATGATCTATCAGCCGTCCCACTAGTTTGCCAGCTGCCCAGTCCCTCTCGAACGGGGGGAGATGGAGATGGCTTTTTAAATTCTAATTGCCATGTTGAAGAAGTTTGAACATTTAATTTTGTTTTAATTTTGCAAGCTGCTAATGTTTAAACTCTGTGCGCCACTAATATTTTAATTTTGTGAGCCGCTCTGAGCCTTCAGGGAGAGTGGCGTATAAATTTAAATATAAATAAAAAATAAATAAAATAAAAATTTAAAAAGTTAATGTGTAAGGCCTAGTAATAAAAGCCTTCTCATCAGGTGCATACATTGCAAAAAGCAAACTGAAGCATCCATTTCCTTGCACCAGGGTTTTCTATTCAAACTGGAACTATTTTAGTCACATTAAGCAATTAAATCCATTTTCTGCTCTATATAAACCAAGCCCTGTTTTATTTCTGCTTGCCTGAGCTGACAAATTGCCTTGTTCCAGCGTTAGGAATGCTCACTTCCACATGGTAAAAACAAAAGACAGTAGCAATTTAACCAGAAGCGGCGAGTTAAATATGTTTTGTTCCTGTCCTCACCTATCTAACACCCCAACTGACTTGCTCTGAACACACATTTTGATAGGCTGTGACTTTTGTAACAAGTACAGACAAATTATGTACCACAGCTACACAGATTCCCTTTGAAGCATTTTTCTGCAGCTTGACTCCTTTCCCTGAGGGGGAAAATGGATTTCCAGCTGTTGCAAATGCCAAGCTACATTTGAATAGAGGACGGTAATATTATATGCATTCTGCTTTCCTCCTAGAAGCTCAGGAAAGAATACATGGCAGCACCTTAATTTCATCCTGTGAAGGAGGTCAAAAAGAGACAGTAACTAATCCAAGGTCACCCAAGTAAGATTCAGAACTGAGTCCTGAACCTTAGTCTCCTGGGCCCCTCCAACATGCTGTCTACTCTGCCACACTGGCACAAAATTCACATATTCCGGAGGTTGCAACTGGTCCAAAACGCAGCGGCCCGTCTGCTCACGGGGGGCGCCTTCCGTGACCATATTCAACCAATATTGTGTCGTCTGCATTGGCTCCCGGTTGAGTTCCGAATCATCTTCAAGGTATGGGTGCTTACCTTTAAGGCCTTACGTGGCCTGGGACCCTCATACCTTCAGGACCGCGTTACCCCATATGTCCCCACTAGACCTCTGTGCTCAGCAGAGGCCAATTTACTGGTAGTCCCTGGTCCCTCAGTGATGCGGCTGGCCTCCACTCGGGCCAGGACCTTTACAGCCCTGGCCCCTGCCTGGTGGAACACTCTTCCTCCAGCTGTCCGGGCCCTGCGGGATCTTGGTGATTTCCGCCGGGCCTGTAAGACAAAGTTGTTCCGCCGGGCCTTTGGAGTGTCCAGCCACTGAAAGTGTCCCCCCCCCTCTTTCATCCCCATGGAAATTTGGGTTCATTATCATCTACAGAACCCACTCTTTCTTCTCTCCTCTTGGGAGGGTTTAAGAAGGATTTTAACGGGCATTGTTACATATTAATTGCTGCATCTTAATTTATATTATTGAGAGATTATTGTATTTGATTTTATGTTTATTTGTATTTGAATTTTATGTTGTTCATCGCCCAGAGCCCTTCGGGGATTGGGCAGTATATAAGATAGATTGATAGATAGATGGATGGGAGGGAGGGAGGGAGGGAGGGAGAGAGGGAGAGAGAGGGGGAGAGAGAGAGAGAGAGAGAGAGAGAGAGAGGGAGAGAGAGGGAGAGATAGTGGAAACCTTTGGAGGGGAGGGGAGGGGAGGGGAGGTTTGAAAAGTCCAAATTCACTGCTATCCATCAGTTTCACTACCCTGCTGCAAATGTCTTTGCATATTTCAGCTGCTCCTAAGTAGGCCAGGCTGCTACCTGGGAAACGCTTTAGTGAGCAAATTTTGTGTAATGTTTAAAGGCAATGGCAAACTACGGCAAACTACCCCACAAAAACGGCTTGCCTATGAAATCACTGGTTGCAATGGTACCCCAGGGTCGAACACGACTGAAGGGGAAACTTTACTTTCAGTGGTTTCCAGTTTGTTTCTAGGTACAGTTGTGAGTGCTAATGTACCTTAAGGGTCCACACTTGACCGCACAAACTTCCCTGCCAGGATATGTTATCACAATCCCTTCACCAGGATAGACAAGCTGCTGTGATCTGCTAAAGGAATGGCATTTTCTATGGCTGCTGCCCACAACCCCCCATTCCCTTACTAAAAGAGATTTGCCTGGTGCCACTTGAGGTCATCTTTCAGGCATCAACTGAAGTGTCATTTTTAAAGCTTTTGGTTAGTAAACTTGGGGGGGGGGGGCGTTATGTGCCCATCTGTCTGGGATGTGAGTTGTTTAATCTTTATACCATTGAACTACTGGGTTAGTTTATGTGGCTTTAATTAGTATTATATAAGTTTTGATTTTGGTTTCATCATTACAGTAAGCCACTTTGGGGGAGGGAAGGCAGTAGGGTAAAGCCCGATATCATCAGATCTCAGAAGCTAAGCAGAGCCAGTACTTGGAAGGGAGCCCTTCAAGGAAAACTGCCAAAGAAGGCAAGAGCAAACTCTCTCTGCTGCTCAATTGTCTCGAAAGCCCCTTGCAAGGGTCACCATAGCTAGGCTTGAAGGCACATTACATACACGCACACACCCCATACACACCAGTTTGGACAGCAACATGAAATGTATGTTTTTAATGTTAAAAAATGAATAAATCAAACAAGTTGGACACCTGGACTCCACTCCACTAACAGCAGGGTGCCCCTCCAAGCTCAAGGAGGTCTCTCCTGATGCTAGAGCAGGAGTCTGCAACCTACAGCTCACCAAATGTTCATGGACTACAAATCCCATCAGCCCTGCCACCATGGCCGACCATGCTGGCAGGGGCTGATGGGATTTGTAGTCCATGAACATCTGGAGAGCCACAGGTTGCAGACCCCTGTGCTAGAGGCTCTTTTGCTGCTGGAAGAAAAGCACAGCCGTAGCAGAACAGAGTCACAGGATCCCACTCCATGATTTCTGAACCCACTTCAAGAACAAGTGGCAGATTCTGCTTCTCTCACTTTTGCAATTAATTATTGCAGAAGAAGGTTAGACATAACAAGTGACAAACATCCAGAAGATGAAGCCTGCCACCCACACACTCCCACTAATTATATGCAAATTGTGTAACCAAAATGCAAATTAGCTGCAGCCCCTCAGCAGGGGTTACATTTCCAAAGCACTAGGACAAGTTGCTCTTCTTCATTTAAAGGTTTCAAGAAACAGGCGTTCAGTCCTACTCGCCTCAAAAGTGTAACATTTGATTCCATAAGGCCCAAAGCAAAACGCCCCTAGAAGGAAGATGCTCGTTTTTAACCTACGGAAACTTTGGCACTTGGTTGATTAAGCAAGGAATTCCAGACAGCTCAAGATTCAGCCAGGAACTTCTGCTATTGTTCCAACTTGCCTTCTCTGCATTCCATTTCAAGAGAAAGAACCAGGACAGGCATCGGAGCCCTTCATGCTGCATTATCGTCTCCTATGGTCAAAAGGAGGTGGTTTATCTCAATAGTACAGTAGTTCAGTTCTTCACTGTCCACACTGACAACTGGGTAGGAATTATTGCAACAGTGCAGGCCATCAGAGAAGTGAAATACTATATTGTTGAGTAAACCACGATTGTACAACAGAAAGTGTGTGTCAAAACATATGATTTGTTTTCCCAAAACTTTTGAAAAGAGTCTAGTTTAAAAAATGCAACTGAATAGGCAATGCTTTTTTACTGGAGACTGAAATGAAGAAACTGACCGTTAAAGATGCTATTCCTTTGTGATATGATTTGAGAGACTCAGCAATGCATGAAAGTGCTGAACTGCAGTCGTCCTCTTGCAGCCCTGTTAGGCACTGCTCCGCATGGGAGAACTCCTTCAAACTGTTCAGCCAGAAGTAGAAGTGCTCAGAAGCCACTTGAGTCAGCAAGCTTTGATAGAGCTCCCTGGCCATGCCGTGATTACCCTATAGAGGACAACAGGAGACAGACACAGACAAAGACAGAAAGAAAAAGCATGACAATTTCTGCATTTAAAAGCAATATGACAGTGAACCACAGAAGGTCTGAAAAAAAGCTTGCAGAAGTCTGGAATACATCAGAGAAAGGGACTCCAAATCTTTCCTGTCTGCCTTTTCCTTTCCCCCACTGGAGTCTGAAACTGAGCCTGTCTGCAGGATATCTGCTCCAGTTGGTTCCCAAAATGATACACAAATACTCCTTGTTTTACACACAACAGGTAGAAGAGTATTTTTATCTTCTTTACAGAAAAATAACCACTTCTTAGCAATCTGCACCCTGTCATGCCTTAAAAAGATACATGCAACACAAATTTAACAGGAGAGTTCTAGTCATAAAAGGTGAACACAGATACTAACCAAGGCTACAGAACAACCCTTTCCAACTTGATGTTTGGTACCCAGAACTGTTTTAAGTTTAGCACACTTTTTAAAAACTAAGTTTAAAATTCTGCTTTCCCCAGGATAAAGCAATGAACCCCCCGAATCAAACAAACCTTCAGCCACCATACATAGCAAAGATTACTTCCAGAAGAAACACTTAGGTTTTAGTCAGCTGTGCCATTCAAATAAAAAAATCCAAAACCCAAGTACCCACATAATACCAACCAACCAAATGATACATAAGAGCATGTGAATTTCCAAGTTCTCCAGGACGTTTCTTGAGACAAGATAATATTTAAAAAAAACAGAGAAAGGAAAATGCTTCTGGAAATGGTGCTAAGTTCAAATATTGCTTCTATCCAATTACATCAATTTTGAATACATCTCTTTAAGCAAGAGTTACAAGCCTTTGAAAATATAAATTCCAATTTTTGTAACATCCAACTTGAAGAATTCTATAGAACTCAAAAGCTTGCACACTGTTATGTGACACTTGGTTGGTCCCAACAAAAGTAATGATGCAAAGTATGTTCTGGGTTTTTCAACAGGTTTTTTAAAAAGTCTATATCTCATCTATTTATTGGACATACCATTCTGGAAGCTTGTCTGGCTATCCTGTAAGCTGTCCATCCGTTGGAGACATTTTCAAGTTGTTGTTTGATAACAGTTTTAACTTCAGAAGATAAAGTTTTTTGACTGGCAACAAATATCACAGTAGCAAGAGAGACCTAAAGAGGGAAACAAGGTACACAGTAAGACTGAAAGACAGCAAAAAGGTCTCAACTACTATCTTTTACAAGCATCAGCCCAAAGTTGTTAGCACTCGATCACCCCAATGGAGCAAGCAAATATATGTCCTGCTCAAGATATTCCCTTTTTAATACAACATGATGAAATATACTAAATAACTTGAAAGTTTGCATGTTTTGTATTATTTTGGTCAGTCCTAATAAAAAGGTACTTCATAGCTTTTGTTCTAGAGAAGTATGAACAGACTTGTGGTAGTAAGCATAGCACTGGAATGACCTTATTGCACTCCTAGTAGTTAAGCCCATTGCACTAAATAATACTATGGGCTCTGGGCAACTGTCGGTGGTGGGTGCAGAAGTGAGGCAGGATCTGTTCAAAGCAGCAGCGAACGTTGTAAGAACTCTTTGTATACAATGTTTTTGTAAAGATTTTCTTAGAATGGGGAAGTAAGTTGTCTTGTTCTGGTCCATGAACAATTTGTATTTTCACATCAGCAAAGGGTCGGACTCCTGACAATGCAACATAAAGTTGTCCATGGCTGAAAACTAGTTCTGGTAGGTGGATATCAAGTTTTTGCAGTGTTTGAACTTGAGATTTATTAATGGCTGCAGAGGAAAGTTCTCAGGAGGGTATATAATGCAGTGGTTCTCAACCTTCCTAATGCCACGACCCTTTAATACAGTTCCTCATGTTGTGGTGACCCCCAACCCTAACATTTATCCATTTTACAGATGGAGAACACTGATGCAGAGAGTCTTAGGCGACCCCTGTGAAAGGGTAGTTCGACCCACAGATTGAGAATCGCTGATACAATGACAGACAGTTCACTCTCGTAAGCAGCCATTATCTCCAGGGGAGTTGGTTTCTCGGGTCTGGAGATCAGTTGTAATATCAGATCAACAGGCATCTGTTAATGTAAAGGTGTTCTTTTTAGTAAGTGAAGAAACTGCTTCTTTGCCCAAGAACACCACTTGACAGAACTCCATCCATCTTTGATTAACAATTTGGCCAAGAGCAACCTAACCACATACAGAAAGAACTGCATCATTGGCTAACAATTTGCCCAGGAACAACGAAGGCACATGAAGAAAAGTTCTTACCAGAGGTTTGGTGAGGGACAAGTTGGTACCAAGGCTTGCTATTTCTAAGGACTCCGGTGGCAACAGTGAGTGTTGGGAGGTGTGGAGCACACTGGTAACGTTTTGAGGCATTGGACCATGCAGAGATACTTTGGGAGGCGTTGGCCCATGTGGGGAACGTGGGGAGGCAACAGTGAATGTTGGGAGGCACCAAGCCACGCAGGTAATATTTTGAGGCATTTGGTAGGTTTGGGAGGCATTGGGGAGCATTAGTAGGTGTTGGGTGGTGACAGTGTGTGCTGGGAGGCATCAGTCTGTGTGGGTAACATTTTGAAGTGACAAGCTGCACTGGCAATTATGGGAGGCATCGGACAGTGGCCAATCACCGTGCAAGACTCACAGGGATTGGCTGGAAATGAGTTCTGTGAGGTTATTTGTTGGCCGTTTGTTGTTGCATTCTAAAGGTTAGGAAATTATAGGTTGGATAATTCTGAGGCTTACAGTGGATATTAAAAAGCAGAAACATATTAAAGGGAACAGTCACAGTAAATCATGGGAATAACTTGACTGTATCAAAATATTGTCAACTCAAGCGATAAGATGTTTTAATGTTCAGAATCCATTTGACAATTAGTGAGCCTTTAGTGAGTTCATGCATTAACAGCAAATCCAGGGAAGGCCTACATGGAACGAGACTGGGAAAATCACACACAACATAAGCATACTGGAAAAAAGAGGTAAAAGGAAAATGGATTCCATAGAAGGAGAATAAGACAGAGGGAAACATGGGCAAAGTGATTTCTTAATCCAAAATCCATGAGGGCAAGAGACAGAAGAGAAAAATGATCCTGTAAAAATCTCACAGCTGTAAGGTAGCAAAATAAGTACAGTGTCCATGTCAAACAAGCACCACCTACAGGAACGAAAGGCGATTAAGAGCCACACCAGAACAGTCTTTGACACACTAGATTTGGAGTTCAGACTTGAAGTTTCTTTGTTAGCTGAAGAAGAAAAACAGGCTTGGTTGCGTCACTCTTCTCTGTAAATTTCAATGGTTTTCTTTAATCTTTCAAATTAAATTTAAATATTTCTCACATTTTAATCATTCACTCCTTTTCATATTTCACCACTTCCTTCAGTTATTCCCCTGCACTTTATATTCTTGTCTCCTTAAGATCATCTTACTTTGGTTGCCTCTCCTATTCCCTTTTTAGCCATATGACTGTTTTTCAAGCTTCTGAATGAAATTTATTCTGCTGCAAAGGATTTTTCAAATCTCCTCGTTTTTCTTTGGCTTTCCCAGATTGATTTTCCTGCACATGCACACACACATCGCCCCTCCCACGCCCCCAATTCTTTTGCTGAGCTTTTCAGATCTCTTTTCCTCCCATTTTCTTTTTTGGTTGCATGTGCCTGATCTTTTAGACAGGAAGCATTTAAGACCAGAATCATCTTGTGTGTTTTTTTAATTTAAGAAGTGCCTATTGTGTAGTAATAATAATACAGCTCTTCCTTTTATCATCACTCCATTAATTTTAAAAAGTATCTAAAAAAAAGCTGGCAATGCCAGGGAAAAGCAACAGTTCATTTACTTCCCATTTTGACACCTGATTGTGACAAGTCAGATAACAGGCAGAACATTCATAACCAAGGCTTCAATGGCAATATCAGTCTTCCATATTTAAGTCTGCAAAACTGGCTGTTGGGGAATACTTCCTGCTCCTGAAAAACAGGAGATGGTGCTCTTGATCCTCGATACTATTTCAACCTTGTGGCATCACAGAATGAATGTAACATTTAGCAGCAACGATAAGAACCAGGGATTATGACTTTAGTTATGAAGATGACTAGGTTTTTATATTCTGTTTTCTCTACCGTTAAGGAGTCTCAAAATGGCTTACAATCACCCTCCCTTCTCCCCACAAAAGATACCTTGTGAGGCAGGTGGGGCTAGAGAGGTCTGAGAGAATAGTGATTGGCCCAAGATCACCCAAAAAGCTTCATGTGTAGGAGTAGGGAAACAAATCTGGTTCACCAGATTAGAGCCTGCCACTTTTCACTATTACACCATGCTGGCTCTCATGCTGGTTATGCAAAGCAGCTATCCAAATACAGTATGTGCTTCTCTGGAAGAGCTTTGCTAAGAAGTACTTTCAAAATAAATGTTAACAATTAATCAAGCATGATAAAGATGTGAGGTAGTTTTCCTAGAGAGTGCACTATGAAGGGAAGAAATGGTAGAAAGATACCACACTGGAACAAAGATATTCGGACCATGGCTACATAACCTGAACACCTCACAAGAAATACGCCACACTGTAGTGGTTTCTGCACAGCACGCTAATAATGTGTATAACACATTATTAATGAACTTGGTTCCCCCGTTTGCCTTTACACTGGAGATTTCACCCTTCCATGGAGTGACTGCAAACAGTCTGGGTTGCTGTGACAGCTTTGGTTTCTCCAAAAAGATAACTAATTTAGCTATTTTTGAAAAAAAAACCACAGTTGAGGCTGAACCCATTTTGGGGAAGAGCCATATGTGAAGTTCTTTCCCAAAACAGGATAAATAGCTTCCACAGCACGTTACATTTGGGCTGTGTGTGGAAACCACCTGTTGTTTACCTACCCAACACACTGACTGTTCTATGCACACCCCAATTTTAACTCTGCACATCAGTAGTTCATGAAGCAATTATTCAATCCAAGTCCACACACAGAGTACATTAAGAACAATGTTTCCCAGGCAGCTCTTCTCACCAGCAGCTCTTGTTGTTTATCAGAGGCAGATCGCCCAATCACTTTGTAGAGGTCCATCAGGTCTCCAAGCATTCCATCCCCTAAGACAGGTAACTGCATGGCAATGGCTGCCAAGCAATGGCAAATAAGAATCCGGGCAGCATCTTGAGCACTGTGCAGTTGTGTCAACAATGATTCCACAATAGACTGGCTAAGATGGGGACGACACTTGGCCAGCTTCACCATGCAAGTGAGAACAATCTGCATGAAAACAAACAGGGCTATTTCAGCATCTACTACCTTTCAAAAGAGTTGCACTTTCCCCTTTCTTCACAAGGAGCTATAAATTGAAGGTTAACAGAATGTTGTACAAGCACATAATACGGTGACCCTCTGCCAAAGCATACATAAGGAAATTACTTTTACTGTAAGGTGTGATGGAGTCACAGAAAGTTCTCACAGAAACTGCTTGCCAGGCCTTTGGAGAAGATTTAGAAGCAAGTGATGTTTAACTAAGAGCCTCATCCAAAGGGGTGTGTGCGAATCCACTTACGGGAGCTGCGAGGTGGCCTTGCAGGCCAATTTGCTCTTTCCAGGGCCCTTACCTTGGCAGAGGAGTGAAACTGCCACCATGCAGCGACTGCCACCCTCCCAAGTGGTGGGATGCAGTGCAGGACACTGTTGCAGTGTCCCTGCACCTCCGGCTGCTACCAGCATAGCAGGGGTGGACTGGCGGAGGAGCCAACATTAGCCCTCAAACCTAAAGCTATCTGCAACATTGCTGTTCTGAATAAGTAAACAGGCTTAAGAAGAAGGCTCTCATGAAGGCAGGGCTTAAATATCCTCATACAAATCTGCTTGCTCTTTTTGTAGTTTGTTAATTTAGCAAGAACTAAGACACAACATGCAGGCTGAAATTCTTCCCTGACACTCCCAAAATGCCACATACATACTTGTCAGGGTTTTGTGTTCCAACATTTATTTATTTATTTATTTATTTATTTATTTATTTATTTATTTATTTATTTATTTATTTATTTATTTATTGATTTATTTATTTATTTATTTATTTATTTTGCGATTTTATAAACCGCTTCCAATCTCGAAGGTATAAGGTTGCTGATTTTTTTAACATTTAGCCAAAAAAAGATCAGACACTTCATCAGACCAGGAACAAAGCAGGGCCAGAGAAGGAACAATGGCAGAGAAGGAAAAGATAACAGTTACCTTTAAAGTTGCTTGGGCACCTGGACTGCCATCTTGACTACAAAGGACAAGGAGGGACTCAAGGCCAAAGACTGCATCTTGCTCCAATGGCAAAAGATCTAGAAAAAAGATCTACCTAATTTGATACTCATGACTGGGAAGAAAGACATAATTTATCAACATTTTGCTTCATTCTAGTCACACAGCTGAATTAAGAACCTCATAAAAAATAAAATCCCATCAGATTTAAAACATGCAGCGTGAGCAGAGTCAGTCAGCTATAGTTACCTACACGTCTAACTGTGCAAAGAGAGGACATAAAGATATCCGCATCTGTTCAGCTTGGATACCAATGGAATGGCAACATCATGTTTAGACTTTTTTTATCAAACTGGCTCGGGGAGGAGAAATCAGATGTGCTATCAATCTCAGACACAACAATTACTCTGGGGGGGATTTTAAACTATGATTAAAGCTAATTTACTGAGTGGCTGTGCTATTTCTCAGGATAGGACAGCCTCCTTTTCTCAAAATGATAATGATGGTTTGCTTTCTGAGCTTGTGTACTTTTCCTCTTCAAATATTTAAAAACTTACATGAAGTATTTTTACAAGTAACGTTTGATAACCTAAAGTTCAGAGGACAAAGCTAAAAAAATGGGCAAATAAATTAGTCTCTATGCAAAACAATAGGTGTACACAAACCTGATATCAAAATTTCAATACTCAGAAATTAATGAGTAACCATTTTAATCTACAAGAGAGTTGTTGAACTAAAATCTACTGTTCACCTACAAAAGTACTTTCAAGGGAGAATCCAATGCAAAATTGATGAATTTGAATTCATTAATAGATGCAAGATTATTTCTTCCCCAGGTATTAACACAGATTTTTGGTTTATTACTAACTTACTTCGGGTGCTAATCATATTTTGCCTATCTAATAGTAACTGGAAGTGATGCTCAGCATCTTTGATTGAACTGATCATTGTTTTGATTGAATCTTGGTCTTTGCTAATGTAAAAACATGAGCCCAATGGGAGCACACGTCATGCATCAGATAAAGCAAGGGCTGATTCATGAAAGCTTACACTGGCATAAAATTTTGCAGCTACAGATGAACATGGCTACCCATCTGCCACTAGCAACTGAAAGTAGCTAAAATAGCAAGTCAGAGCTCTCTACTTTGGCAAGAACAGAAGAATTTCACAAGGCATGTTAAACTAATCACAGACAGATGGCTGCATTGGGACTCCAGCCACGATTACCTGTTTCCTGGCAGGAAGAAGCTATATTTGTCAGGACTCGCACGGCATGAGCGGCAATACCCTGGTTATTATGGTAACAGGACTCCTGTGCCAGTTTAACTAGGTCCGATGACCTTGCTGTAGCAGCTGTACCTCCTAAAGAAGTAGAAAGAAACTTTCAAGCAACTCAGCACTGCCAGTCATACACAATATGACAGCTGAGGAGCAAGGGAAGACGAAAAGGTTAGGGAAGTATCTTTAAAGAGAGCAAGCCAGGATGACAAGTCTCTGCATGACTCCCAATGGCGAGAGGTCTTCCATCACTTTATTTACACCTAATCATTTATGGAGTGCCATTTTTTTACAAAATTAATTTTAATCCATGCTAACAATTTTAAAATGTTTTAATACACAATAGTCTCCCCTTGTGTACTGAACAGCGACAAGCACCATATAACTGACTTTCATCCCACCAATACTTATTCATTTTGCTTTTGATGGAGCTCAAAAAAAGTAAGCTGCTTCTCCAGATTTCTATCCATTCTACCTTCCATTAGTTTAATTTATCCTGCCTCTGAAAAACAATTCTATATAAGGAAAATCCTGTCACTTCCAATGCCCACTGGTGTAAGAAGAGTTTCATGAATTCCTACACCATTTCTCCAATAGTGAGTAAAAGAAGAGTTTTGATTTATATCCTGCCTTGCTCTCCTGCTCAAGGCTGCTTATATATCCCTCCCCTTCCTCTCCCCACAACAGAATCTTCTAGGCGGGGCTGAGAGAGTTCTGAGAATTGGGGCTAGCCCAAGGTCCCCCCACCAGGATTCCTGTGGAGGAATGAGGGAATAAACCCAGTTCACCAGATAAGCATTTGTTGCTCCTGCGGAGGAATGGGGAATCAAACATGGTTTTCCAGATTATAGTCCACTGCTCTTAACAACTATACCACACTGGCTCTTACCCTCAGAGGTGGCTAGAGCTCCTCCTTTACATTTTCCATAAATAGCACAGAACACAAGAGAGGGGTCTGCCTCCCTTTGTGTTAGCATTCCAAAAAAAAAGAGAGAGAGAGAGAACCCATGCAACTCCTGCAAAAGCCCCAAGTGAATGAAACAGTCCACCTCTTGGCCCATTCCCTGGAATCCCAAAGAATTTGGAAGGGAGTCTTGCTTCACTTTGTCACAAAACAGTTAAGAAGCAAAGCTTCATCATTAGATGGAGAAGAAAAAACTTGGCAAGACAGACAACAGTGAAGGGATAAGTGAGAGTCGCAAAACCACACATGCCGTTTCCTGTAAGTGATGGAATCACTGCTTAATTCTCTGCACTTCCTTTTACATGCATTTATTTTTGTTTAATTCAATGTGGTACAGTGGGAAGCTTAATAAGGAAAACTCAGGTTCAAATCCCCATTCAGTTCGGAAACACACTAAATGGCCTTGAGCATATCACTATTTCTCAGTCTAACAAGCCTCAGAAATTGCTAGGCAATTAAAATGCTGTTCTGAATTATTTGGAGGGAGAGTGCTAACACAAATCCATAATTCAAATTCAATAGGATCACAATGGTTAAGCAGGTTCAAATCCAATAAAATAAAACAGGACAACATGATCCGGATTGCACAAACATTCTGATCAAACTAAATTCTCCTCAGTTAGGTTCTGAATCGTGCTTGATGCAAATCTTTTAAGCAAATATACAGACAGGTTCAGCTGCCAACTTCCTGGAGAAAAAAAAAGATTTTTCATAGGTTGTTATTTACCAGGTAATGTTATTAGCTTCCATGTCATTAAAAATGTCAACTGCCCATTTCCACACATTAAGCCTCTATTAAAGGGACAGGGCATTTTCTCCAGGCCAGTCTGCAACCCTAGAAGCAGGATGGGGGATACTCATGGCTCACATACCCTGCTATCCATATGTGACTGTGCTACTGAAGTTCCTTTAACCCTGTAAACTGATGTGTTTGAAGCCAAAGGGCAAGGAGGAAATAAAAGGGTTACACTAGTCACTCAGAGATAAAGAATAAGGCCAAGGCTGATGGTGAAAAATAAAGTAAAAACATATTTTATTATTCAGTTTACATTCAAAAAAATTCGCCAACAGGATTCTGCAGCGGAATCTGTTAGTCTTACAGTAGTACTACAGTAACACTGAAGGACTAACAGATTCCCCAAAAGAAGCCTTTTGGAAAAATGCAGAGGGACTTGGGGGGATTTTAACTCAATAATAAAATATACACGTATTCTATTTTGCATGATTGGTCTTGGGTTTTTTTTTTAATCTCTGCAGCCAACAGGCGGAAATGGCTTAGCTACATGCACTGCTGAGCATGTGCTTGTTATCCAGAAGAAATGGAGTGGGAATACTGAAAGAGGAGATAGCAGTAGTACAGGGTGGGGAATTGATCTGCACCATTATACATACAGCCACCCTCCCCCCCGCCCCATTGGTGAACTCCTGGCAAAAATCACCGAGCTAGAGTCACAGCTCAACATTTCAGTCATTATCATGTTCCTGTGGAAAATTAAGCCCATTCCCAACAGTTTGCGAAGTGTTTCCACAACATTTCACTGTTCAACGTTAAGAATGTTCACAGGACTGAAGAATCACATGCCAATTTCTTTAAAAAGAAAAGAGGAGATGATCACCTCATCTAGTCATACCTGGAGCAATGCTGAAATACTGTTCAATGGCTATTGTCCCTGATAGTGTGGAAAGTACAGATAGCATGCCTAGCTTCAAGCTGTCATAAGGAATTTGAAGAGCACATTCACAAAGTGCCTAAGAAACCAAGAAAAGGAATCTTTTTAGTCAAAATAAAACATTCTGCTTGAAAAAATCTTCAACATGCGCTGACCATTCAGGGATGTATAGAACAATTCAGGGATGTATAGAACTACTTTGCATTGTCCCACTTGATGATTCCCAAAAGAGGCTATGAAAAAATGCCCTGAAATTCATGTTCAAATTAAAATATTTTGAGTACAGAAGAGGATCTCACCGAAGATGGAGGAAAGGACAGAACATGGTGAAGGAGAAATTTTTTTGTATTTTGGTTATTTTCCCCTACATTTAAGCAAAACATGTAGGGGCATAACTTAATTTTTCCCCAATGTACTATTAAAATATTTCTGTCCTGCTCCTACTTTATATAGCCTCTCCCTGTAGCTTACAGCAATATCCAAAATAAACCATCTATAATACAGGTGTTGAGCTTATTTCTTACAAGGGCCACATATGACATAAATGTGATTTGGTTGGGCTGGGCCGAGGGTGGTTTCTTCAGTTGGTGAGCCCACAGCAGGCTCCCCATCCTAGACTGGACCAGAGGTGGCTACCTTGACTGTCAAGCCCACACTGGGCTTGCTAACTGAGATCAGCACTGGAGGGGGGGGGGGGTGATGACACTGCTTTAGTTGATGAGGCCACTGAAAGTTTGCTAGCCCAGAAGAGCAGGTAAGCACTAGGGGAGAGGGTAGTCGCCTCAGCTGGCAAGCCGGCAGCATGACTGCCAGTCCAGACTGTCATCGGGGGTGGGGGGTGGGGCTCACCAGGACAGAGCAGGAGCACAGTGGGTGTGTGCCTGGACTGATGAGTCCACTGAGGGCTCAGCAGGACAGATTATGAGTGGGGTGGGTGCCTGGACTGGTGAGCCCGCGGCAGGGCAAAGGCTTGCTGGGACAGATCAGCAGAAGGAAGGTGCCTCTGTTGGCTTGCAGACATGATAAACCCTCTCAAAGGCCAGATCCGGCAAAAGGGCCACATGTCTAACACCCCTGATGTATAATAAAACCATTTAAACAACCACCTACAATTAAACAAACTTTTAGAAGTGAGTAACAAAACATCCATGCTTTTTCACCAAATGTAACCTGAAATAGATAGCATCCAAGAACTCCAAACCTACCCTCTCCAGGAGGGGGCCGGCAGTTTGCTGGTAGATGGTATGCGGGGGCTGTAATGGAGGAGGTGGCAATTAGTGGCCAGCCCCCCCAAAAGCCCGGTGGAACAGCTCAGTGTTACAGTTCCTGCGGAGCTCAGTTTTGCAGGTCATGCAAAACAGGGAGGAAGAGTGTTCCACCAGGCAGGGGTCAGGGCCATAAAAGCCCTGGCCCGGGTAGAGGCTAGCCACATCATTGAGGGGCCGGGAAAAACCAGCAAATTTGCCTCTGCAGAACACAGAGACCGAATTGGGACATTTGGGGCAAGACGGTCTCGAAGGTATGAGGGCCCCAGGCTGTGAAGGGCCTTAAAGGTCAATACCCTTCAGTCGTACCTGATCCTGGGGTACCACTGCAAGCAGTGATTTTATAGGCAAGCTGCTTTTGTGAGGTAGTTTGCCACTGCTTTCCCTGGCTATTCTTTACCCCCTAGCTATGAGCTAGGTACTCATTTACCGACCAAGAAATGGATGGAGGGCTGAGTTGACCATGAGCCAGCTGCCAGGATATCTGACCCACAGGGGGCTTGAACGCCTGACTGTGTGAGTGGCAGTGCAAGCACGAAACCACTATGCCACGCGGCTTGTTACCAGCACTTTGAAGACGATACAAACAATAACAATGCTCTAGTATGAATATTTTGGTAAAGACATAGAAAGGAAAAAGATGGGGAGAAAAATGTGAGGATTGTAGAAAAATGCCACTGTCAGAAAGGACTATGCCCAAAGGTATCACAAATCAATTTTGCAGCTTGATTTCTGCATTTTGGCAGACACTCCCTGTACATGTTCATGTTTTCATCCACAACCATGCAGAAAAATAGCACAATAATTAGAGGGACCAAAACCTTAATCTACTTCTTCCATTTGGTCTTCAAATGAACAAGAAAGCTCCTTTAAATACTCAATTTGTTGATGAATTTTATTTGTATAACCACAAATGTATCAGAAAACCAGCTTTTTAAAAACGATAGAACTGTGTAGATGATGTTAAGAGTTTTTTCCCGTTAATTAATGTATTTTCTTTTTACTGACTGCTGCACATAATTCTCCAGAGAAATAACATTTATTCTATTATAACATGCCAAAAAGAAAAGCAGTATTATGAAGGAGACTGGAACTTCCACATGCCAATAAACAGAGCTTCCTTCATGAAAAATCAGAATTTTTTACTGGGAAAAAGTGACTTTTTAACTGAGCCTTTGCAACATTTAAAAATAGGTACTACTCTTTTTTTTCTTTTTTGCAACAGGTAACAAAACACTGCCATTGATCACAGCAGTAAGAAAACATCTCATGGGAAAAATAAAGCTTTGGACTCATCTTTCACTTTTCTGCTACTTCCTCTGGTTTCACATCAGGAAACCGCATTATTGATATTTCACCAGTTATACAAATTCTTAATAAATCATCAGTACAAGAGCCAAATGACGTTTACAGGGAAATCTTTCAAGTCACAGAAACAAAACAAAGCTCTAAAAATAAAGGAACTAACAAATGGGATAAAAATATTTCTATAAAACAAGCACATATCAGGGCTTTTCTGCAGTTGTTTGAAGATATTTTTCAGTTTTGTTTCAATATTTGTTAGAAACTATCCTTTCTGCTGCTCCATTTATTAAGCAATTGCACAAATATTACTCTTTGTTGAGTATATTTCCACATTACTTCAAGGAGCCAAGGGTAATTCTGCTGTGGGCTCCAATAACACCTTTTTTCTAAGTAGAAAAGTCTTAACAAGATGGATTATAAAAGACCATGTATCAAAAAACAACCAACACAGATAAGTCTCGGCTATGGAAAAAGTCTTAAAGATAATTATGTTTCCTCAAATCTTCCTACACATAATGTTTCCTCAAATCTTCCTACACATAAATGATGGAATATGTGTTTCTAACAGAACAGGTCTAGCAATTTATTTCTAACAAAAAAGGGCTGGTGTTGTGGTCCGCTTCAACGTCCTGTCCCCATGTGTAATCAGTTTTGGGAAATCAGCACTCTGAAACTCAGTTCAAATGCTGCCCACTCAAATAAAGTTCAGCTCCTATGTTTTGACTTTTTCAGGTTCCCACTAGTTCAGCTCCTATGTTTTGACTTTTTCAGGTTCCTTTTCTCCTTGCCACCTCATTATAGCAATCTTAAAAATTCACCAACTTCTTTACTTGAACAGGGTACTGATTCACTTGACTGAGACCAAACAGAACTGGCTCTTTCTTAGGAGATCTGCAAATATGCAGAAGTTCTAACTGCGAGCTCAATCACAGTATGAAAAATATCATACAATGATTTATTGTCTTTGTAAGGAAAGTGGGATTAAATGTTATTTATACAATTTCTATGTCACTTGGTAACTTAAGGCAGTAAAACACAGGCTACTACTAAAAACATTAACAACACTATAATAGCAAACGTTTTTGGAAAAAGTACAACACAACAAAGAAAACCATGATATAGCAGCAGACAAAAATAACCAGATAAAATCTATCAAACTAACAAAGAAAACATGATGATGTGTTACTACTACACATTACTTTTTAATTGACTTTTAATAGGAAATTGTGTGTATTTTAAATATTTAATTTGTTGGTAAAAAGCCATGTAGGTTATTAGAGAGAAAGGAAAGACAGAAATAATTCAGCAAATGAATAGATCATTCTGGCAGTCCTCGAGCTGCTACAAAAAGGTGACACTGGAGAGGAAGGGCCTTAACTCTAAAGGCACTCAACTCAACCCACATGTTTTGAGACTGCCCTGGTTCTTTTTCTTAGCATCCCTTATTAATAAAAATATTATTTAACCATGAATTAGAAATTAATTCTACACTCAACAAAACAGCTGAAAACCAAGGGGCCAAGTCACATCACGTAGACTTCCGCAGCTGTTAAATAATTCTACATAAGTTCCTCGTGGTACTGAATACAACCAGAGAATATAGAGCAAACAAAAACACAGCAGTCAGAAAAAGATGCATCTCCAATTTTCTCTCTCTCCAGTCTCAGATCCTGGCCAGAATAACAGGGGAGATTAAAAATGTCACCATCTGCCCCAACCTCACAGCACCATTTGTTTTGGCTAGTTCTTTGCAATGCACGACTGGGCATGGCTGAAACAACAAAGAGAACTACAGTGAACAGCTCTTCAGTTGATATAGACCTCTGTTTCACTCCAGGAGAAACAGAGTACTGTGCCAAATGGAACAATTCTCAACTACGCAGGGCATCAGACTCAACAAGTACTCTAATTAGACTTACAAGATATGAGGCTTACAGACAGGGATTTGACTGGTTAGTTCAAAGCAGATACACATGCACACATATGGAGCTCTCCAACAATCTCTCTCCTCCTCTGCACGTTTAAGTTACAAATAGAAAGCACTGCTGTGCATGGTTTTCTCTGCTATTTCTCCATAATGCTTTTACTGCCTGCTTCTGAACTCCCTACCCGGAGGATCCCTTATTTCCTGAAAACTTTTGTAATTTTCCTATCTGTCCCATATTTATGCTTCTGTGTCCACCATTACTCTTTTAGTGTGAGAGTCAACGAGGTGTAGTAGTTAAGATCAGTGGACTCTAGCCTTGGGAACCGGCTTTGATTCCACACTCAGCCACATGAGTGGCAGACTCTTATCTGTTGAACTGGATTTATTTTCCTGCTCCTACACATGAAGCCTGCTAGGTGATCTAGTCAGTTCTGCAGAACTCTGTCAGTCCCACCTGCCTCGCAAGGTGTCTGTTTTGGGGAGAGGAAGGGAAAGGAGTTTGTAAGCTGCCTTGGGACTCCTGACAAGAGAGTCTTCTTCCTCATTTTCTCTGTAAGGGGTATCATATCAACCTTTCATAAGGAAAGCTAGATTATTTTTAGATTAAGATGGAGTAAAAACTGGCAGAAGGAATTTGAGATAGATGAAGATGGAGTAAATTTGAGATAGATGAAGATGGAGTAAAAACTGGCAGCAGGGATTTGAGTCTGTATAACAACACATTAGTGGCAGAAAACAGTGAAAACTTGAAACAACTACTGATGAAGTTCAAGATTTTCTATTCCTTGGTTCCGTCATCAACCAAAACAAAAGGGAGATTGCAACCAAAAAAATCAGAAGGAGACTCAGACTGGGAAGGGTACCCATTAAGCAGCTAGAAAAAATACTTAAGTATAAAAATGTGTCACTGGCGACCAAGATAATTCATACCATAATGTCCCTGTTATGTATAAATATGAAAGTTGCACACTGAAGAAAGCTGACAAGCAGGAAGTTGATTCTTCTGAAATGTGATGTTAGAGGAGAGTTCTATAGATAACATGGACTACCAAACAGTCCATTTGTAGATCAAATCTAGTGCAAACTCACCCTAGAAGCTAAAGTGAATAAGTTGAGGTTATCATACTTTGGTCACATTATGAGAAAAAAGAGTTTCTGAAAGAGACAATAATGCTAAGAAAAGTTGAAGGCATCAGGAAAAGAAGACCCAACATGAGGTGGATTGTCTCTATAATTGAAGCCATGGCTCTCAATTTGCAAGACCTGATCAAGGATGTTAACAATTCAGTGTTTTGGAGGTCATTAATTCACCGGGTCACAATAAGTCACAAGCTACTTAATAGAACTCAGAACACCCCCACTGAACACTTTTTTGCCACTGACTTTGGAGCCATAGAAATCGCAGCTATAGATCCTCTCTCCATGCAGTCCAGGCTATGTCCGCCAGAATATCTTTGCTGCTCCCTACTGGCTTTGTAAAGTTGTGCAGACATTGCTATCTTAAGAAACCTCTAGCAGATGTACTGAATTGAACTGAGTGCACTTGAGTTCACTCACAAGTTCAGGACAATTTACCCTGCAGGGCTGAATAAACATACAGGAGTTTTATCTAATTCCCCCACCCCTTTCCCAGTTTTTGTGATTTGTTTTCCACAGGCCTTCACTTATGCAGCTGTTTGACAGAAATACTGCATGCAATGAGGAATCAACGTTTGGGGCCCTTTTATTAGTGATGGTACAAGTGATGGCAGCAGTGAGAGGAAGCATTGCCCTCCACTTGATGATAGAAATGGCATGGTCTGCTAATAAAACAACACTCTGACACAAAAGCAAGAGGCAGACTCTCTGAAAGAAAATTTAGTTGTCCAGTTTCTCAATAAAAATGAAAGACATAATATCTTTTACTATTGGGGCCAAACATATTTGGGTTGCATAGCTTTTGTACTTGTCTTGTACTTGAACAAATGTGGCTATCTGCAATCGGACTCTGGCAAAAATGATGGTGTTTACATACCTGAATATTCTCTCTGTTCCAAGTATGTGGAGTTTTATTTGCAAGTAACTTTAGATCCTGGATAGCTAGCCTTTTCACAGCTTCTCTTGGATCGTTCTTCATATACTGAAGTAATAGCTGAATCTGCAACAAAGAGGTTTTTTGTAATTAAATGATTTTAATTCCTTCTTTGGTTTCTCAATAGGTATACAAATATAATTAAGCTGAATATATTTCAAGTGCAATCAAAATTTCAAACTTTCCACAACTCTGACAGCATCAGAAGCCTCATGCACAATGAAATCATCCTTCCTTATTTTATGTACGTATATAGTAGTACCCCACAGGTAGAACTACATGTGGTGCAGTAGTTAAGAGTAGTGGACCATGGGCCAATCACAGTTCTCTCAGAACTCTCTCAGCCTCACTTACCTCCAAGGTGTGTGTTGTGGGGAAAGGAAGGGAAAGGAGTTTGTAAGCTGCTTTGAAGCTCCTTACAGTTGAGAAAAGCCGGGTATAAATCCAAACTCATCTTTTTCTATACTAATTTGCACATGTGCAGAACAAAGTACAAGACAAGAAAAAGACTTCTGCTTCCTAAGAAATTCAACTTTTATATAAAAATAAATAGGTTTCTAGGCTTTAGGGGTACAAAGTCAGATTTGAAACATCTGAACCTAATAACATCCAAAAAATCACTAAAGGAATTTCACTTACTGTTAAAACCGTACAATTCTTACAACATACCTTCCACCAATTAATGTGTTACCTGTTTGGGAATGTCAACCAGGGAAGATGCAGCAAGCAAGGTAAAGGTGTGCAAAGTAACAATGACCATTTTGGTTGAAGGGTAGGAAGTCACCAACTGTTGGAGTAGCTGGCGGGCACTAGAGGCCAAGCGGGCATCATGGTGCATGTGCTGTAGAATGGGGATCAGTTTCAGCTTCAAGTCTACGGGAGTGGCTAAGCCTACAGGAAAGAAAAATAACTTCCCAAGTAAATCTTAAATGCACAGCTTGAAGGCCAAGATATTCCAACATCACTGTGTAGTGTGTCTGCTACTAACATTAAAAATTCATGGATTTCAGGAGCAGATTAATGGCCATTTCAGTCCAGGATCGGCAGGATCTGAGCAGTGAATTCCACTGTCAAATAGCCTTGACAGACAGTTCCTCCTAATGTGCATGTGGAATCTCTTTTCCAGCACCTTGAATCCATTACTCTGCATCCTAGAATCTGAAAGAGCAGAAAACAAGCTTGCTCCCTCTTCGACATGATATCCCTTCAAATATTCTAGTTTTAAATATTGCAATAACATTTTAATAGTTTTTATCTTTATGCACTGCCCAGAGCCCTTAGGGGGTGGGTGGTATATTAAATGCAACAAATAACTAAACATAGCTATCATGTCCCCGCTTAACCTTCACTTCTCCAGAGTAAACATCCCCAGCTCCATAAGTTGCTCTTCGTAGGGTATGGATTCCAGACCTTTTACCATTTGAATTGCCCTCCTCTGGACATGTCTCAATATTCTTCTTAAGATGGCAGGTCCCTATCTTTTAAAAAAAAACAACTTATGTTGCTTGCAATACACTGAGAGCACGAAATTAAATTTGAGTCCAAGTTGATGAACAAAATTTTCCAGATGTTGGCTTTCATGAGTCAAAACTGTTGTTGTTAGATACCTGAGCTTACAAAGAAAGTTTTGAGTCAGTCAACCCTATATCCTTAAGGTCCTACTGGACTTGAATTTTGTTCTACTACTACAGACTAATGCAGCTACCCATTTTGATACTATCAGTGCAAAATCAGAAACCAGACCCTGCCAGTTTTAATTGTAGCAACAAATGTGGCTTACATTTAACACCCAGGCAACTATGGCTCCAAGGATTTAACAATGCATATGACAGGGAAAGGAATACTACAGAGGACATATGACAGGGAAAGGAATACTACTGAGGACAGTTCCACTCAGCCTAGAATACAGAATCTCTCTTTGCTTCCCTATCCAACCATCTGCTTCATGCAACTACCATTTGGGAGGGTGGAAGATGAAAATTTTTAAAAGAGGGTTGCTATTATTTAGAACTGATTTTGGAAAAATGAACTCCTCTTAAAGTACATAACACAATGTAACAAAAAACTAGTCTTAGAGAGAGGACAGAAAACTTGTCATAGTAAAGTATGAACATAAAAACTAACAGCGAAAGAAGTTTCAGTGCTTTTTGTTAAGCATTGGATAAAGTGTACATACCTTGAATCATTTCACTGATTTTGTTACATATCCCTCCAGCAAAATCTCTGCCAAAAAGAAATAGGAAAAAAGATCAGTCAGATCCCCTGAAATAAAAAAGGATTGGAAAGTCTAATACTGTTTTTATGCCTTTACCTGTGAGGCTAACTAAGCAGTTACAGTTTGTCCATGTAATTACATCTAAGAAATATTAGTTGTATTAAGTACAGTATGGAAAATGATAAACAAAAGAGTCAAAGCAACAGAAAAGAGTAGCCTACAACAGAAGCAACACTGAAGTTCTGCTTACTTGGATTGAGCAGAAAAATTAGCTGCAGCAAAAACAGCAGCTTCAACCTCAACATTGTCATGGGAATCCAGACTCTGGCGAATACTGTGATGTGCATTCTTTCTTTCTGGGATTATGGATGCCATACTCCCCAACATCCTGGACAATCAAAAAAGAAACAAAAAATAAGCCTACCAAATTGCAGAACTGACTCCCCCAATCTTTTAAGATAATCCACAATTTTGGAGGCGATGTTCACAGAGATGTGAACTAACAGAACAACTGAGACACATGAATGGGCAAACCCAAATCTTGTTGTTGACAGTACTCTCAATAAATTTAGTGGGCCAATTCTTGCCCACTAAATCTACCTACCTGAGCGTGATTGCTCGAGCAACTGGATCATTGCTGTGAATAACTGAGAAAACTCGTTTCACAAACTCATCTACGTTGAGGATTTTTTCCAAGTGCTTTTCACTCTGCTGAGTTACTTTCAGAACACAGAGACGCAGGAAGTTGTTTCTGTATTAACAGATATTAAAATAGTGCTGTTATTCATTACCATATTAGATGACATCATGAAGAAATGTACCAGTTTTCCATCAAATCTACATCTCACTTTGCCTTGCTCTTTTTATCCACACGCATATAGTCCAATGAGAATTAACTCAATTAATGTCATTGTTTCATTAATAGAGTTATGTACAGGGTAATGAACAACCAATTCAGGATATTTATGACCATGAATTGCTAAAGTGAAGTATTTCTTTGCTTACATCTCAAAACCCTAATTAATTTTTTTCTTTATTTTGCTTAGTTTTAGAACCCTCTAGTCTCCTATCTTAGTTTTTTGACATTCCATATGGTTTTCTGCTTATAAGATGGATCAGTTCTCAGATTTTGAAAGATAATTTGAAGGCACAGATCTCATATAAAGATGAAGCTGCTATTTAGAACAGCGAAGACCCTCATTTATTGTAAGTTGCCTTGAATTAAGTGGAAATATGGGATATAAATGTTTTAATTAATTAATGCCACTTCTGCTTTGAAGTAAAAATCCAAATCAACTGGTTTTAATGTGTATCAATCAACAAACTGCTTTTAGAAAGTCTCTAGGCAGCAGAAACTAAGACAAACTATTGCTTCAATACTAGAAATCAGAAAAGTCCCAATTCTACTTACCCAACTCTGAAAACATCAGCTAGTTTTAGAAATGCAGAGTTAATTAGAATTGGAAATGGATATTTCTGAAAGAGTCTGGGGAAACGAACAACAGCTTCACACTGCTCCCCTAGTTTACCAGATCGCAGTCCTGAAGGAAGAAATAATATTAGCACAATTATTCTGGCATGCACAGAAGCAAGAAATATTATGTGGGACCTATACAATGATATACAGAATACAAGAATGCCCATATTATTTGGACAGACAAGAAATTTAGACAGCAACACATTGTTTTTTAAAAATATAGAGCACGATTCATTTATGACTGCAATTCTCCAAGTTCCACTGAGGACCTACCTACTTGTCTCTTCCTCTGAACTCAGCCATAACTTCATCACCTTCCCACAGACAGCATTTCCTTATACTCATTGCTGACTGTCTGGTACCTGTTTGGAATGCAGGATGGTCTTTGCTACTAAAAACCATGGCATTGTCCTCTATGAACACTTACAGTGATCAGTAGGTTAATTACAGAAGAAAGATCCAACCTGCTGCTCACAGGTAGTCATAATCTTAGACTACAAATAAACTGGGTTTTTAAAAAATGTTTGCTGCCTTATGGCAACCAAGTAGAATATTCAAGGAAAGAGATGAACAGAAGTAGTGTGTCATTGTCTGCCCCAGTATAGGAGTCCTGGACCTCCTGGATGTCTCCCATCCAAATACTAACCAGGGCTGACTCAGCTTACTGAGGTCTGAGGAGATCTGGCTAGTCTAGGCTATCTAAGTCAGAGGTTTTATTGTCTAGGGTGGGTTTTTCTAACCAGCGATTGGCAAAGATGTAGCTGTGACTGCAAGATTACTTAAAAATAGTTCAATAGAACACTTAAAGTCTGAGTGTATTAGAAAACACATGCCCAATGGGGAATGGGTGGGGTGGAGATGCGAGAAATAAATAAATAAATGCATGCACAAACAATCCAGGTACAGAAACCAGAGAGCTGAGAGTGGCTGCCACTTCACATGGAGCGAATGCTTAAGGAACAAACTTGAGTTTATTGTTCAGAATCTGAACAACAATCACAAAGTATACCAAGTATTACAAACATGTAATTCTGGCTGTTTTTGCGTGTAGAACACGTCCATAGGATAATGATGAACAAAGGAACACGTTTCTAAACATTTACATTAAGAACTGGCTTTCTCTGTCTCTCTTCCAAAAGTAACTGCTGAGTGAACAACAGAGCACTATATCACATTCCAACACATAAACAGAGTTGTCATTAAAAAAAATTGCTGTGCTGGGGATTAGGAAACCTGCGTATACAAAGCTCGTATGGCATACAAGCTGTAGGAAGATGGAGAATTACATAAGATTGAGTGAAGCATCCAACCCAATATGGGAAACTGTCTGTTTAATCCTGAAGGTACTAAAGCAGTGATGGCGAACCTTTTCGAGACCGAGTGCCCAAATTGCAACCCAAAACCCACTTATATATCGCAAAGTGCCAACATGGCAATTTAACCTGAATACTGAGGTTTTAGTTTAGAAAAAACGGTTTGCTCCAAGGCACATGTTACTCAGGAGTAAGCTTAGTGAAGCAACCATGCAATGCTTCGAATGGGTGAATCACAACCCTAGGAGGGTTTACTCAGAAGCAAGGCCAGTCTAGATGTGTGTGTGTGGGAGGGGGTGATTTTCCGCTCCCCCTATATGACGAACTGTGTGCGCGTGCCCACAGAGAGGGCTCTGGGTGCCACATCTGGCACGCATGCCATAGGTTCGCCACCACTGTACTAAAGTATGCCTAATTTTCTTTCCAAAGGAACAGATCAACAGATTCAAAATAGTACGCAAAAATCACTGAATCCCAAAGGGTAACTTTCATTCTGATGGGAAGCCAGACATCTGCTCTTATGCATTCCTCTTCCCTACTCCTCAATAAGCAATTGTTTAGTTAACTACAGAGCACCAAATTTTCTTTTGACATTTAGGGAGAGTTGCCAACTGTCAAGAAAATGTGATCTAATCTGCACAAGGGTGGGCAGGCAGAGGTATTTAACAGCATTCAGAATGTGTGACAGCCAGAAACCAGCCAGAAAAGAATGTGTGACAGCCAGAAACCAGAAAAGTGTATTTTCAAAGCAGAATAATCATTATCACCTGCTATTCCTGCAAATTAACACGCAGTACGAGTACGAGTCCCACTTATAGCTGTTACAAATTGAAAAATCAACAACTTTATATACACAGATTGCTAACTATTCTTCAAAAAATCTTTGTTTCCTCCAATTCACCATAATACAATTTATTAGGAACATTGTACTATCATCTTATACCTGCACTAATTGTAATCACCTTCATTTACGATCCAGCTCTTATCACAACGCGTTTTTGCATTTATTTATTTTTTAACTTTTTGCACACCGGGATGCTCCCTAAGTATGTACGGAAACCACACAGCACCCAAATATGTACGGAAAGTTGGAAGCACACTCCTATCAGTAAAAAATCGGCAATCTAACACAGAAGAGAGGAGATGGGGAAATCAGTCAACCCCCTGACCGCTCACTGAATCCTGCAGCAAACACGGATCACTCTTCCCTTCCTCGAGGGCCCCGTACCTTAAGACTGAAGTTACTTAGTAGGTCCGGATAATCTTCACACAAACTTAGATTGCTTTTCAAATTGTTGCATGCCTGCGTCATTCGGGAACCTACTCTCAACTGAGAAACCAAGAACAACCGAGATGAGCGCAGGAAACCCTGCGCGAGCTCCCAGCGATCCCAACTGAGCAGCTCCCAGAGCGCATCTGGCGCTTCAAAGCAAAGAGGCGGCGGTTTCCATCGGAACTGGGCGAAGACAGCCCACAGGCGCCTGCGTTCACTGCTCACGTTATAGCCGTACCTTTATCCAATTCCATGAGGGCAGAGTTGGCGTCCAGCTCTTGCTCCCCATAGCCAGCATCAGCCAGGAAAGATTTGGAAGCGGACGCCATGCCGCCCTTTGTTAACCAGAAGCTTCTGACAAGGGAAGGGAATGGTGATCACCGGTGTGCGCGTGCTCTCTCTGTCTCGTCCGTACCGTGGGGGACAGCGCATGTGCGGGCGCCATAGTACTGTCAGCACCTGCGTATTTGCACTTTTTACAATACGCCCCTTGGATGATGCGCCTGCGTATTGTAGGGATCGCTGTTACGGGAGGGAAAAAGGGAGACAAATTGTAGGTGTGGTCATGCTAATTTAATTACCCGGCGGAGGAGATGCGGGTGTGGCCCCCACCGCCTTTTCGGAAGGAAGGGACCAATGGGAAGACAGAAGAGGCGGGGCTTTGAGCGCGCCTGCCCAATGATTGGGCGAGTCCGCTTTGGCGGGAGTTCGCTTTAGGGCAGCTGCGGCTGATTCCTGGCGGGTGCCGCGTGAGCAGAGAGCGGCGCTTTGGTGTTTGCTTGAGCTGCGTGGTACAGATGTTGTGTCGCTCTCTTATTCACCGGTCCCGGGCCGGACCCCCTGGTGAGTGCTGCTGCTTTTCTCTCTCGGAGCCGTTTTCTCTTCGCTTAATTCCCCCCCCCCCCGCCCGTTTCACTGACGGGGGCCTTGAACAGAATCTGGCCCTTCTGAAGCACAGGGAGTCCTTGTTTCCTTTGTCTTCTTCCAACTGTTTAACCGATCTTTGGGGTGCCAGGCATCTCGAGCCAGGATCCAGCCTGAAATCCTATGCCTGCTTCCAACTTCAACACAAGCAGTGGTTCAGGTTTTACAAACCTGGCCCTTGGCTTAATCTCTCTGACCCTTTCCCCAGAGAGTTTACTGACTACAAGGGGAGGGTTATATGGAGATAAAATAAGAAATCTTTTCTTTCTTGTTACACATCTACATTATTGTACATTTTGGTACCTATCTGCTGTCTCATGCTGGTGTGAAAGCAGAAACGGAGTTAACTTTATAACTTCAGATGCACATGCTCACTAACATGTACGCAATGGCTGCCTCACTGAACAATAGCTAATAATAGATCAGGTAATAAATAGTGACTTCAGTTACTTGTTTACATACAGACCGTTAACCCTTTTATAACTGAGTTGTGACAGACACATATAAAATCCCAACAGTGTCTTTCTTCAGGCAAAGCAATGACAACCTGCTGATGGATTTTTGCTCTTGTGTATAAACTGGTTTATGGGTCCTTTTGAGACCATTTCAGAACTTTTACACATTGGGTAAATTGCTGGGAGGGAGAATGGGGCTCATGTGACTAAGCAGTTAACTCAAATCTAGCTGAAACAAATATTCAGAAACTCAGATACTTTGAGGAGGGAGTATTGGGTGAGATTAGAAGAGCCTGCAGTAAAGCTTGTTCAAAATGGGGGATGGAACCTGCCCGCCCACCCCTCTACCGCAGCTCCTTGGATTCCAACACATTTGCTGCCTGTCTGGTCATAGCATGAATGGTGAAACCTATACCATTTTTTAAGGGTAATTCTTCTAAATTACTATTCAGTGCTAGAATAACATGTTGTGTAGGAAGTATAGCTGTAAAATATTTTACCTGGGGTCTGTACAAAGATTAGACAACTAGTACTTAAGCAGACACACTTTTCATTTCTCTTCAATATGCAGATAAGTTGGAGGGTATAAAAATTGGGGAAGCAGGCATAATGATGATGATGATTAATGCTGTCTCTTCACCTGAGTTTGCAGAGTAAAAATCTTTTGTTCCAGCCGATATAATCTAACAAACTCAAACTTTTTTTTTTGCTATCAGGTGGCTGATTTATGGAAACCCCATTGGGTTTTCAAGGCAAAAGACATTCAGAGGTAGTTTGCTGCTGCTTGCTCTGCTTTCAAGCCTGAACCTCCTTGATTTGCTCCTATACAAACACTAACAACTGCCCCTGCTTAGCTTTTGAAAACACAACTCATTTAAAATTGGCAGTAAAACACAGCAGTAGCTTAAATTAACAAAAATATTCAACTACCATATAAATTGAAACCAACACCAAAGATCAAAAGGGGGAGAGTGAATCAAACACTAATTATTTTAAAGGAAGCTGAAGTGCTGTTCTCACATGTGTACTTAAGTTCCATGTGGTGGCATTTAATGTGGTGCAAATACATGTGCTCTGAAGGCACTTACTTTCAGTAGTACTGTTAAAACAATCAGTGATATTGAAAAGTGGATGTTGTTGGGGAATGAAATATGTGTGCTGTTTTTCTGTATCATTATAATGCATTTGGAGTTATTATGCCCATCTTGGCTATTTTGCCTAGTGGTTTGGCAGATTTGTTCCCCTTGATTTTTGCTGGGGTAACATCTTTACTATTTGTCGACTTTTAAAAAGTAGCCATTAATGTTAGAGTTTGTCTGTTGAATTATTTTTAATTCACAGCATTTTTCTGCACCTTTGCAACATATCTTTTGGCTGTATAGTGCCACTGGCTATGCAGTAAAACTTGAACAAAAGTGATTACTGTGGTGTTTTGCAAAGTTGCTTGCTACTTAATTGTTTGAAAAAGATAATGATTAAATATTAAATTCAGAATGAGGTCTCTTTCATTTTTTAGGTCCACCGGTACAGTTTCCTCTCTACCATCTCTTAAACAGTTATCAGTGTGTTAGATCAGATGATCATCCCTGCTATGGAGAAATGGAAATGCTTGTTCCTCCTTTTGGCTGCACCTTTTCAACTGGTAAGGGCAGAGGCTCAGCTGTCAGCTATCTTTTCTTTAGAGTAATGATGACATATACCCATATAGGTAATAATTAGCCTCTTTATCAATAACTTAGGATGAACAAAGAGTGAGAAGTAGTATATATTATGAACAGAGTACTGCCATCTAAATTGATGGATATCTATTTATTTATTTTATTTATTAAATTTATAGGCCGCCTCATCCCCGAAGGGCTCGAAGTGACTTTGACATGGTGGATATATCATTAAGGGCTGTAGAAATGTGATTCAGGACGTGCTTGAATTCTGTCAAATGCAATATGGGTTTTAGCTGATGTGTGGTCTCACACATGGAATGAATTGCTGAATCCCTGGAAGTGCTCACCATTTGTTTCTCAATTCTCTGTTAGCTTCTTTGTTTAACTGTGTTACTAGATCACTATGTGAAGCAAACTGAGTTATGATTAACAAATAACTAACCACAAAGAAGTGGCTAAGAGCAGTCATATAAACAGGAAGTTTGTGTTTGTAAAACTCAATACATTTTTAATACTTATAGACGAGACCAAATAGTATACTATCAAATGCATGTAAAGTATTGTTGTTGACATTCAGAGACTTGGTAATCTTACATGTTTACAAGGCTCAGTTTGAATGTTGTGACTTAGCATAGTGCAAATACATTGTCTATTTTGTTAAACGTTATGATTTGCAGTGCATTCTGAAACTGAGTTAAATTCTTTTGAGTCCATTAACTTCAGTGTACTTAGAAAATAAGACATTTGTACTTGGGCTGCACTATGTGCATTGAAACCTTTTATCAACACGTTGCTAATAAATAAATATTAAGCTTTAAAGTAAGTTTTAAATTACACGTACATTTTATTGAACTTTTTCCAGCTCCAGACTTGCAGCACATCCTTGCAGTTGCAAATGAAGAGGGATTTGTTAGGCTGTATAATACCCAAACACAAGAAAGGGACAAGCAGATTATTAGAGGTAAATGGAACCTTTGACCTTGATATGAAATGTAATATGAATTGTTGGAGAAAAGCAAATGCAATGAGACACTTATTGTGAGTTGGCCATTTATAATAACTGGCCATTTGTATGACTAAGAACTCAACACAGATATTGTTCAAAAAGCTGCAATGAAACCGATAATTATAATACATTTTAATCAACGTATGGCTTGTTCTTGCCCTGCAAACTAGGATTATGAGCCGTGGTTTTTACAAGTCATTCATGTTCTGCCAAATCATGGTTGGGTCTTATGCCAGGCAGCCCAATCCAGAGCCCTGGGACAGCCAGGGACGGCACCGTCCCATTGACCCAGAGAGCTTTTCGGAGGTGCAGAGAGGCAAAATACAAAAAAAGACTATTCCTGCCACCAAAAAGTCCTTAATTGGGCTTAATGAGCTTACACCACCCAAAAGGGTGAGTCCAGGCACCGGCATCCCATGAGGCAAAGCTGGGGTGAAAGCCAATTAAGGTCAGCTCCACCCCCTGCTACACCTCTGGAATTTCCCCGCTGATCCAACAGGGATGCAGGAGTGCTGGCACAGTGCTTTGCATCACATCTGACTGTCATGGAGGGCCATGTAGCTACAGGAGGTGGTGATGGCCACTAACCTGGATAGCTTTAAAAGGGGCTTGGACAGATTTATGGAGAAGTCGATCTATGGCTACCAATCTTGATCCTTGGGAGCAACACCACCAGCAGCCATTGCTTTCACATCTTGCATGTGAGCTCCCAAAGGCACCTGGTGGGCCACTGCGAGGAGCAGAGTGCTGAACTAGATGGACTCTGGTCTGATCCAGCAGGTTCTTTCTTATGTCAGCCACCTGCCAGCAGATTTGCCATTCTGCCCGGTAGTGCCCCAGGGAGGACAAATCTGCCAAAGCAGGACCTCGATGCCCCCACAACTTCCTCTCTCCACCCTGGATTTGGCCGTAAGCCATACAGAATTTATCATGTCCTTTGTGGTTGGACAGGCCTTGCCAGTGCTGGTTTCTGGACCACTGGGAGGAAGAAAATGAGCCTGCCAATTTGGGTCTCCAGCTGCTAGATCTGATCAAGCTCCTTTTCTTCCACTCCCTACTTTTCTCAAGGTATACCACCACCATATCAATTCCTGGAACTCCATCTAGGTTCCTGTCAAATTTAGCATCTTTAAATATATATCTCCCTCACTCTGCAAACTGCTGCAGTGGGCTCTCATCTCTTATAAGTCAATTGAAAGCACACACTGCTTTGGCAAACACAAGACACTGAGCAAGGGTGAAAGAAATTAGAGTAAATTCACATTCTCTTTCTCTGGCACTATAGGTACTTCTTAAGGTATGGAGTAAATGACGCTTATTCATTTTAATTTCTTTTGGGACACTCCCCCTCCCATAATCTACCAACCCTACTATTACCAAAGGTATCTGAAAAAGAGTGTTGTGGGTTTTATGGTCTATATGGGCGTGTTCCAGTAGCATTTTCTCTTGACATTTCGCCTGCATCTGTGGCTGGCATCTTCAGAGGATCTGCATGTCCAATTGTGGACATGCAGCAATATCCATTCTCAAAGCCTCTCATGCCTCATCAGCTGTTTTGCATGCCTTCCCAAGCTCCACACAGCAAGGAGAATTGCCATCAGGTCCTCTGAAGATTCCACCCATAGATGCAGGCGAAACATCAGGCGAAAATACTACTGGAACACGCCCATACAGCCTGGAAAACCCACAACATCCTAGTGATTCCAGCCATGAAACCCTTAGACAATATCTGAAAAAGCTTTGAGTCCAGTAGAACCTTTAAGTTTTGTAAAACTTTGTTGGTCTTAAAGAGCCACTAGACTGGAAACCTTTTTCTGCTGTTTCAGACCAACACAACTAATCACCTGATCCCTACTGAAAATATGCGTAAAAATGTTTTATTCAACTAGCTCCAGTGTTTCTGCCTCACCAGTTGAGTGTGATGCCTCCCTGTCTTTTTGTAGTGTTTCTATGATATTGAGTGGCTCTGCACCTTAACTTCTTTTACAGTTGTGAATTTTACAGCTTTACTTCTTCAGACAAGCAGAGCTTTGCACAGCCTCTGTGTGTACAGAGCAAGGTTATAAATTTAGATACCAAACTCCAGTGGTGGAAGACATTTTACCATGCCACAGCCTTACTACTTTGCTATCCAGGTGAAGGAAATAGCTGCCATTTTGGTCTGTGCATTTCATCAGGCCTGCAGCTACAGTAGCTAGAGCAAATGAGTTCTTTCATTTTCTTTCCAGAGTGGCAAGCTCACTCCAATGCTGTTTTTGATCTGACCTGGGTGCCCAGAGAACACAAAATTGTAAGTAGCTTTAGAACTATCTGTTAATCTATTGATTCTTTTCATTAAATATAGTAACAGAGGTTAGACTGGAGTTATCCCCTTTTGTACTTTGGCAAGACCACTAGTAGCTCTAATATGTTAACAACAGGAGAAGTTTAGATTTGAATCTTAAGACTGTCTTTGAGTACGTTATGAGAGCAATGATCTTACATCTTCGTAACTCACTTATACACCTGGCACTACCTCAGTTTCTTTCATGTGTTTCGACCATACTTTGGTCTACTGAAGCTCATAGTACAGTAAGCTAGTTACAAAAGTGCCAGTGGAACTTTTTTTACCACTTCTCCCACAAAAAACAAACTCTCTTTTGCATTTATTTCCCTGAAGGTTACTGTTTCAGGAGATCAAACAGCTAAAGTATGGGATGCAAGGACTGCTGAGCTCCTTGGAGTGTGTCGAGGACATCAGTGCAGCCTCAAGTCTGTTGCTTTTTCCAAATTTGAGAGTGGTAAGTATTAGTATTTATACTTCAGTTTGTTCTTCAGGGAACACCACTGTATACTATGTAAGTTGAAACAGTCTCTTGCCACAACCTTACTACTTTGCTATCCAGGTGAAGGAAATAGCTGTATCTTCTGTACATTTCTTTTTGCATCCCTGATCCCCAATGGATAGGTTCTGCTCTGGATTCAACATTCTTCCAGTTTCATACATGGCTGTCCAGTTTTTTTATCTATTTCCTATATGAGATTGATAGGTACACCAGAACACAGTACACCCGCTTTTCCTAATGCTCAGTAGCCAATTGTGGACATGCAGCAGTATCTATGCTCAGAGCCTCTCATTCCTCATCAGCTGTTTTGCAGGCCTTCCCAAGCTCCTCACAGCGAGGAGAATTGTCAATGCAACTCCCTCACCAGTACCTTTGAATAGATCAGTTTTAATTAAAACATTAGAGTGAATGTTGGCTAAACGGTTTTTGTGATGGAATGTGTTTATGAAAGAATTGAATGGGAATATAAACGTGGCTGTTTGAAACATTATAAAATGTGGAATGCAACATTACCTAAACCCCCTAAAATTTCTCCTCTTGTTTCATTCTTTCCTTTGTGTAACGATAACACTGAGCAGGTTGATTCAGATCACCTCATGCTTGCAAGTCACATGTGGATGCTTATTCTGATCCCTGTTGGTATAGATGGAAGTACAGAGATCAGCAGCGCCAACTCAGTTTATTTGAACTAACCCCTTGTTTGTGCAACAGCGTATATGAAGCAAGTGTCTAGTAAAAGAAATAAAAACCAAACAGCACTTCCACAAACAACTGGCAATGCTGCAAACTGAACTAAAATAACAGCAGCTTAAGCAGCCAACTAAAATACAAAAGTCTTCCTCTGGTATTAGAAGATATTCAGAGAGAGGGAGAATATTTCAAACCCCAGGGGCAGTTCTTTTAAAAAGCTATTTTTGTTTCAATACCCCACCACCTGACATTCAGAAGTGAAGTGAGTAGATGCAAAGAAGAGTGTGTAGCCTAGGCAGGATACTTGAGGGGAATGGCTTAGTGCTCTGTCATAAAACCAGTTATGGAGGAGGCATGTTGCATATTCAAATGATGGTCTTAAAGCAGCAAAAGGGATTCTGGAAAATATGATGCCACGGTGTGCTGTTGGTTTAATTCTTATTGGATGTATTTTACAGCTGTGTTCTGTACTGGAGGAAGAGATGGAAATATCATGGTTTGGGACACTCGATGCAATAAGAGAGGTATGAATCTTAACCACTGCTTGTCCCAATTTGATATTTATAATCTTATGAGGCATGAGTTTTGTGATTCTGTGTGAATCTGAACCTGGGGCATCCTTGTTTGATTTCAACTCTTGTCTTCAGAACACTGACATGATAATCCAACTTGCATATGGTGACTTATTTCACGCTGACGAATGAATCGTTTTCAGAATTTTGATCTAACAACAGTCACAAATTGATGAAAGCAGATTAGTGGAAAGGGCCTTTCCTGTAGAATGGCTGTACATGTTAGCTTGAAAGGGGGAGGGCCCACATGAGTGGCCAGGCAGACTAACTGAAGAACTTGCCTTACAGAACAGTTAAGTTCCTATCTGGAAAGGACAGCAGTGTAGGAGACAGTCATTCAATACTGCTTTCTGAAACTATCTTTCAGATGGGTTTTACAGACAAGTGAAGCAAATAAGTGGAGCTCATAACCTAACAGACAAACAGATGCCCTCCAAAATGAAGAAGAAAAAACAGAGTGGGAGAGGACTGGCTCCTTCAGTGGTAAGGATTTGAAGCTGAAGCCAATTTATGATTATCTTCTGCAAAAGGAAATTGATTTTTAAATTTTTCTCTCTCTGCTTCAGTGGCCGTCACAGTAGGGTGAACTCTGCCTTACTTGAATGGAAACTGTGAAAATAGTAAAATTCTGGAAGAAAATGGATGAGCAAATGTGATCCAGTAAGCCCTTGTGAGCCTACCTGAAAGCAAACCTCAGTGTTGGAGAACTCCATTGTGCTTGGCCTTCATTCATTCTAGCAGATTAATTTCTTACCCATCACTTTTTTAAAAAATTGTTTTTATCCATATAAAGACACATTAAAAAAATAAGAAACTGTAAGAAAAAAAGAATAACTTTTAGGAAAAACATCAAACCATATAAAACACACTAATTTATGTTCAAGATACATACAACTGTATGAACAAAAACAGTAGGATGGATCTTATGTTCAATAAAATATGAACGTGATGGAAATTTAAGAGAGAGAACCCTCCGTCTTTTTCACCTAATGCTCTAATATTCAATATTGCCCACTGGTAGATATCAGATTAACAATTATTTATAGCCTTAACTACTGACATATTAGTAACATATTAATGTACTCATTTAATTTCCCTAACTCTAATTTTTATCTCTAGTAGTTGTAGTAGTAGTAGTAGTAGTAGTAGTTTAAGTGATTGATTCTGCAACATACAAAAATACAGTTCCCACTTCTCATTCTGTTTTGACTGTCTATTTACAAGATTCACTAGTTTAGCCATTGTAGCATACTTTTGCCTTTCCAACTAGTTGCCATTTTTACTCTGGCTACTATTAACAAATACATAGTTCTTTAAGTCTGGAAAATTCTCAGGAAGAATACTTACTAACATTGTCACTTTCTCATAAGTATTTGCCCACACACATCCTTAAAAACACCCATACGTGACTTAATTCAAAGGCAACTTCCTTTTGTTTGCACATGCGTGTGTGCGCACAATGCTTTTCTCTATTAAAAACTTATTATTTATTTCTAGCCTCAAAAGTTAACCCTACCATACTTCCCTACACTAATTTGCTTTGGTCTTGTATTGAACCTGGTTCATCCTGGTACTCTGTCCTAGCCTCAAACGTAGTCCTTAACAGCAATTTTGGCTTCCCTTCAGTGGCTGATGTACTTCTTTGAAGAGCAAACTCTTTCCATGCAATCTCAACTGTCCTCATTGCAGGGGAAATACATGGATTAGGGCCTGTGGCTCAGCGGTAGAGCATCAGCTTGAAATGCAGAAGGTCCCTGGTTCAGTCCCTTGCCACTTCAGTTAAAAGGTTCAGGTCATCGAAAATGTGAAGAAATTTTGCCTGGAGAGCCACTGCCAGTCAAAGTACACAATATTGGCCCTGATAGGCCAGCTGTCTCTTTCAGCTTCATGGGTTTGATAATATTTTACATTTTGTACAATAGCTTTGGTGGATAGTTAGTGTGTGGGAGGGATAGTTTGCTTGCAAACACTTGCATTCTTCTCTGTGCCATATTGTATACTGGAATCAGTTACATAAAACAGTTGTGTTTCTTGGTATCTGAGATCATTAAACCACGGTTGATTGTAAATGCATGGTTAGTGAGGAGAGAGATCCCTTGAAGTTGAGAGGGTGCTCAAGTTGAACGTGCAGTTAAGGAAATCAGTCCTGAAACTCCTTCAAAATGGGTTCATTCTTGTTTATATCCTTTTCCTCTTAGGATTTCCAGCAAAGTGTGACAGTAGTGGTACTTCAAGATCAACATACTTTAATTTCTGCAGGAGCAGTTGATGGGTAAGAAGGTGACTTTGCCTTCTTGTTCAGGCTTGCTTGATGGAAGGCAATGATGAACACATCAGTTTCCAATTGTTTTCATATCTTGACTAAATTAATCAACTCAAAAGGACTATTAGAGTGCTCCAGCCTTGAAACATGACATGTGAACATTTCCAGAGTAGCCTATTGCAGTTGTCCCGGTGTTCCGCTTGCAAAGGGGAGGACTATATCTGTCTAGAAAAAATAACTTCATGAGATCACTGGATTTGATCCTCCTAGTACAGTGATGGCGAACCTTTTCGAGACCGAGTGCCCAAATTGCAACCCAAAATCCACTTATTTATCGCAAAGTGCCAACACAGCAATTTAATCTGAATACTGAGGTTTTAGTTTAGAAAAAAGGTTGGAGCCAAGGCATGTGTTACTCAGGAGTAAGCTTGGTGAAGCAACCATGCAAAGCTTTGAAGGAGTGAATCATGACCCTAGGAGGGTTTACTCAGAAGCAAGTCCTATTGCCAGCAACCAAGCCCTATTGCCAGCATCCCAGGTAAAGGATCATACTTTAGTTCTTCCCATGAATATCAATGGGGTTTAACAACGCTTAACAGGGTTACCTACACTGCTTCCCCAAAACTAGGTCTTAGGTTTAATGCTAATAATCTCCCTGAAATAATTACACTATTATCACACTGGAGGCCTGGCAGGGAAAGGGTCTGGGGGAAGAGGGGAGTAAAACTTTCGCTTTCTGAAACGGCTTGATCTGTGTAGGCGATTGGCAAAAAACTTGGTTCTGAGCGTTTCCCTGGTGTACAGGGGACGGATCCATTTGGATCCACCTTTTTCCCATGTTTTGTTTGTTCAACCCCTCAAGCAACAGCAGCCAGCCTGCTCCAGCCTCCAACAGGTCCTGTGTGCACCCGCTGCTTTGCCCTGTGCTGCTCCAGCACCTCCACCCCACCCCTCTGCCTCCGTCCCACCCGCTCGAGCAGGGGCCTGTCTGCTCTAACCTCCAGCAAGTCCCGTGTGCACCGCTCTGCGCCTCTCTAGCATCTCCACTGCCTCTGCTCCCCCTTGGGCAGCAGCCACCCGGAGCACAGGCACCAGAACCACCAGCCAAGTCCTCCCTGCTTGCTGCGGTGCGCGCACATCCAGCAGCCCAGGCCAGCCTAGGTGTGTGTGGGGGGGTGATTCCCCCCCAGATGACAAACTCTGTGCCCACAGAGAGGGCTCTGAGTGCCACTTTTGGCACCTGTGCCATAGGTTTGCCACCACTGTCCTAGTAGAACACACTTCTGTAACTGAAGCATGAGTAGACAACTGCACAAAAGTAACACATACCTTCATGAATAAGCCTGCAGAAGTATTTGAAGATTGATGAGGCATAATTTGAGAAAAGGACTCTCAGAGGCTACCTCTGTTCATGCAAGTAAACTACACTGTTCTAGTTCTCCATGTTTCAGGTGGGTCATCTGTTGCTGCTGGCATCATCTTTAGCAGTAGGAAATTTAACCAAGCCTAATTGCAAAATCACATCCATTATTCAGTCCCCATCCTACAACATGTGGTAGAGTGGATGGGGTGGGATAAGCACATTGTGCAGAGCTCCCGATAAACGGGGGCACAGTCTCCCTCTGTCTCAGGCACCCATGCAGAGTCAGGCAGTGGTGGTGGCTATGGTGTACTTGAACTTTCCTTGTCAGTTGATCACAGGCTGGTAAGTGAATCTAGGACACACAACTTGCCTGAAGCATTATAGGGAGGGAAGAAGCAATACAGCTGGCTGAGGCAGCGTTTGATTTGTTATGCACACGGCTGTTAGTTTCTGAAGCCTTGCTTGCTTTGCTGTTGAGGAACCCATTGCAAGTCTATAGTACTGTACCTTATTTTGCCCCTGTCGTCTCTGGCCTTTACCAATTAATTGAAGCTTCTGTCTTCCATCAAAGTTAGGTGTGCAGTCTTGCACAGATGTAGCAGCCCTATGGAGTACATTGTGCAATCTGTGTAGAAAAATGCTGAGAAGCTGCTTCATGTTCAAATTGTTGAATCAAGTAGAAAGCATCAATTTTTTTAATGGGCAGAATTAGCTTAGCTGTCACATCGGATCACATCGCGCTTGTCCTGAAAGGCCAGTGTTTTTACACTGAAGGCCTCACTGCAGTAGTTCTGAATGTGCTGGATAAGAGCCTGGAATAGCTGATATTTCTCGCCAGCCAATCATTCGCTGTTGTTGATTAGTGGTTTTTAGCATCTCTTTACTAAAGTCATGTTCTGTTGATTGTTTTGATATAGAATTATGTTCTCCTTTGTGTTTATTGCAAAGGGTAATGTAGTATGGTATTGGATCTGAAACAGTTTGTCTTTTGGATTAAGGGTAATCAAGGTATGGGACCTGCGCAAGAGCTACACCACATATCGGCAGGATCCTGTGCCTTCCAGGTCTTTCAGCTATCCTGGGACCAGCACTCGTAAACTTGGTATGTCTTTATAGCACCCACAAAGAGAGAGAGAGAGAGAAAGTGCCCTGAAGCAGGTCCTATCAGTTATAGCTGTTCCTAGAGAAAAGGGGCCACTATTGTACTTGCCTTTGTAATCTCTGAATGGGGCTGTCCATGGATATCAGTTGGCTCATAATGTGGTTTCCTATGTTTTTTTGGCAAGATTAAATCACAGGGAGTGAACACTTGCTCTGAAAGAGCAGTGGTAGCTCTATTTACTAGTTGAGTATAATTCAAAACTATCTCATGGGAATTCAAAACTATCTCATGGGAGTGGAGTTCAAAACTATCTCATGGGAGTGGAACAAACATCTAGGAACCAAAGCCGTGGTTAATGCTGAAGAGGTGAAGACCCTGACAAACTTTTTTTGTTTTTCTGTCCCCCACCCTGTCTGTCACCTCAGAACTTCACCACTACCCTCCAGTCTCCACATCCTCTGCCTGCTGATTTACTTTGACCAGTACTCTAAATTATATGTGTTCGTGATTTCGGTGTCACAAATGGCACAGCTTGCAGGGGTTGGTAGCACTTTTGGGCAGGAGCATCTGGATCCAGTGTACTCGTATTTACCTCAATCTAGTGTTGCCCTACTACCTGGCTTCCCAGGTCAGCAGAGGCAGAACCACCCTAAGAGGTGTATTTGTATAGAAACTACAGCACTAGTCCTGTGTCACTCTAAATCCGAAGATTCTAGATCAATCGCATACTGGCAAATATATCTAATTGCTTAAAAAATTGCAGGAAGCCTTGGAAGCAAGCTGTCTTTTCTGCCATGTAAAGTCCAGGGCAGTGTGCAGTGTATGCCATCATCTGTCATTCTTTTTCTTATTCTGAAACCATTAAAGACTGCCTGAGCAGAAACTGTGGCTCACTGGTAAAGCACCTATCTTGCATTCAGAAGGTTACTAGTTCTGATCTTGGAACTTCTGGTTAAAGAATGTCATGTAGCACAGGACTGGGGAGGTTGCAGATGTTTGGAAGGAGTTGCTGTTCTCAGAATCAGAAAAGGCAACTTCATATAAAACTTTATCTCTTTTCTAGGTTATTCTAGTCTTGTTTTGGACTCTACTGGTACCAGCCTCTTTGCTAATTGCACTGATGACATGATATACATGTTCAATATGTCAAGTCTGAAGGATACTCCAGGTAAGGATACTGATGGGAAAGAGTTTATCAGCAACCTATTTTTAATTTTGGGAGTCCTGGTATACACATTGGTGTATGTGTGTATCTTTGTAATTCCTGAAGTATGTAGGTCTACAATAGCAATATGTATTTGTAAAATTGCTTCTTCAGTGATAACGTTAGAAGCTTTCGACCTTCACTGATTGTTCTTCACATTCTATTTATCTGTGACTTTAAGAAATGGTTGCACTTTAAATATAAAGTCTTCATATATATATATTTTGGCCAAGTACACAAATTAAACAGAAACAAAAACTTCTTAGGACATCATCTAGTGCTGCACCATCAACAAAGTGATGGTGACTTCCTGAAAATGTTTAAGCAAACCCATAACAAGTCTACTGGTAAAATAGTACATAATGGTTACCTTGTCTGAATGTCTGGCTTTGTTCCAGGTTGTACTATAGGGACTGGGGGAGGGGTGCTTTTGTTCCTCTTCACACTTGTGTAGCCCTCATTTTGTTCATGTTCTGGGGGTAAATGTTGGTGACCCCCCTTTAGCCTCATAAGACTTGGGGGTGTCCAGCCATGCAGTCTCTTCTCAGGCCACCAGAGAGCAGCAAACGCTGGGAGGCTCACTGAGTTGTTTTGAGAAACTTGCAGGTGTCAATTATACTTCCCTGTATTTGAACTCAAGCTTCTCTCAGTTCTTGGTGGGAGGGGTGTGCTTTTAGAAATCTTTTTTTGTTTTGCCTTTTAATAGAAATTGTGCATTCCAGATATCCTTTCTGGTAGCAGTTTTGTGACCTCAGGTGGTTTCTCTCTCTCTCCCCTGGTACACTTTCTGCCTCTTAGCCTTCAAGTAGTACTGACTGTATGAGATGGTAGTGTGGATAGCAGGCAATGCTTGCTTCAGTTGTGTACACTTGTTAGTCCAAAAACTTATTAGCCCACCTGTATATTCCTCTATTTGTGGCTGAAAGTGGGAAACACTTTGTGTAGAGTTTCCCTGCCTGTTTGCTTGGAGGCAAGTCTTGCTTGCTGTATGTGGGCAAGTTAGTTTAAAAGAATGAAAATGAATTTATGTTCAACTTTAGGACTCTGGTTTAGCAACCAGCATTAACTGTCAGGGCCCATTCCTGAAATGAAAAAAGATCAGGAAACCTTTGGGCCCAACTTGAAAGGATGAATAACTTTTCCCAAAAGCAAGAAATTTCTGTTTACTTCATGTATCAGAGGACTCTATGATCACATATTTTTATTAGTTGCTGCTACATCTTGTGGCCTCTGTGCAAAGAATGTTCACAGCTAGCTTCCTTAACAGAGTTGACAGAAGGCCTTGGTAACACTTTGTGCTAAGTCTGGGAATGTACCTGTTCCACCTCCACAGTCATCTTGGCCTGTTCTGCATCTGTATGCAACTCTACCTGCTGATGACTGGCACTTCCCGTGCTCTACATGCCAAGTGTGGCAGCTATTTGGGGCCCTAGTTCCATGGCTTAATATATCAGGTGCTAAGAATGTATTATGGAGGCCTTAAAAATAGCCAAGTGACCTGTGTCCCTGAGCCTGTGCCCAACCTCCTTAGGAAACAAGATCCTCATGACAGGAAATGAAAGGAGCAGTAGCTTCCTTGTTGAGCATTCTATCTGCTGAATTCTCAAAGATTTTAAGGAGGTTACTGGAACAGGTGCATGTTAGAGACCAAGAAGCATAGTCAGACTGCTGCAAGAGGTGAAGAAATAGACTGGAATAAAATTGTTGTATCCTACTGGCCAAACTGGTTGCAACACTGGGAGTTCCAAATTCAAGCAAGGCCCCTGCTACTTTAAAGCCTCATTGCAGGGCAAAGTCTGGAATTGCTGGGAATTATCAATCCATGGGGGCAGCAGTAGGTTTTACTTCTGTCCATTGAACAAGCTTTCCATTCCACATAGTTTCTCTCCCTGCTCTCCAGAGACCCATATATGTATATATGTAATGGAGGATGTGCCTATGATGAAACAGGCCTCTTCTCTTTGCAGTTTTAATTTTGGATACAGATAAGTGGCTAGTGTTTTAGAGGGTTCCATCTTATTAGTAGTAGAAAGGATTATGCAGGTTTGAAAGGTGGTTTGGCAAAGTGATTTGAAATGTCTCTTATCTTTTTACTGTTCAGTAGAGTATTTCACTTTTCACAGTGGAAGGGAATATGAAACAATACACATTTTCCTTTATTGGAATACCAAGGACAAAAATATTACAACAGCTATTTCTTGTTCTCTTCCAGCTCAGTTCTTGCCTAACTATTCCAAATTGTGTTTAATTTTGAACACAGGATAACTTGGGTGGAATATTTGGGTGTGAGGGAAATGGCTTTAGTGTAACATATGACCAGCCCAGGCTGTGTTCGACAAGGAATATCTGTTCAATGTGACAGCTACTCTGGTACCTTATAGACCCCTTCTTGGAGTCCTGCTTTCTGTCCACTGTCCCTGCCCACATTTGGCCTTTCTCCTATTAAGTTTGCCTCACTAGCAAATGGGAGACGCTTGGGACCCTTGAGCAAAAAGGAACATGCGTAAACAACTTGCTTCTGTGAGTATGTGGCCAGGTGAGGAAAGCCTGTATTACTGGCCTTTGTTGTATAGCTGGCTGATCCCCACGCTGTGCTGTTAACTGTTTGGCATTGTGCTTTGTTTTTATTGAATCTCAGTGTCAGCTTTCGGTGGACATCAGAATTCCAGTTTCTATGTCAAATCAGGCATCAGCCCTGATGACCAGTTCTTGATTAGTGGCTCAAGTGACCGGAATGCCTATATCTGGAAGGTATGTTCATCCAAACAACTCAAAATCTCTGTGACTCGTCTGTCTTCTACAATGCTGTAGTTTTCCTGTTCACTCTGGGTATGTGTATGAGTGAGTGAGAAAGAATTTCATAGTATCATTGGGATGAGTTCCTGGCTCGCTGTGCCCAGAGTATACAGCTGTCAAACTTGAATACAAACCCTGAGATAAAGCAGAACTAACTTCCTGCCTCTACCGTTTCTCATCACTCCTGCGTATTACAAGTTGCTGGTCTTAATCTGATTTTAATGGGCCTTTAAAAATCCCCTTTCAATTCTGTTTATTCAACCAGCTATGACAAGCTGAAAGTTCTTGCTTCATACTTAACAGCAGCTGCCCATTAACCTGAGTCTAATGGCCAAATTGTTCCCCCCCTCCAAGGCACTTTCCCTAGTTCATAAGCTCTTGTTGCATGTGTGTGTTGTTCCCTCTTGTCCTCCCCACTGCTTAGTTTCAGGAGCTAAGGCTTCTGCATTATGCTGATGGTTCAGCCACAAAATTCCTGACTGCTGCCTGGCAGCTGAGAAGATTCATTGGCATCTTGAGTTGGTGCGTGGGAAATGTAAATGTATCTGGGGGGTTTTCACCAATGGATGTGGTCCAGACTTCAGTTCAGTTAATCTCATCCGATATAATAAAAACAGCATGAAGTATTTTTTGCAAAAATAAAATACTTTATTAATGACTAGAACTATCTGACAAAGGGAGCTTTGACTTTCGAAAGCTTATACCCCCCAAATGTGTCTCTTGGGTGCCACTGGATTGAATCTGGCTCTTCTACTGCAGACCAATATGATTACCTTCAGAAACTAGAACAATCCCAGATACTGAATCTAGTCTAAAACAAGAATGGCTGTGTTCTTGATAGCTTATAATGAAACAGCTTCTTCCTCACTTCTGCCCAATTCAGACAGCACCTATTCCACAACATCCTTGTGTGTTTACTTGGCACTCTAGGTCTGCAACTTCCAGGTCATTCCTTGGTATTTGCATATTATATTCTAAAATGCATATTCTAAAATGACAGCAAGGGTAATTGAACTCTCTTTCTGAGCCATAATAATAATAATGATGATGATGATGATGAATTATAATGAAGGCCAACAACCAGCTAAAGATCTGGCAGCTGTGAATTCTACAATAATAATAATAACAACAACAACAACATAAGAACAGCTAAGAACTGGTGGGAACGTTGTCCAGAGAAAGTAATGGAAAATGAGAAGGTGAAGATCCTGTGGGACTTTCGAATCCAAACGGACAAAGTGTTGAAACACAGTACACCAGACATCACCGTGATCGAGGACAAGAAAGTGACCATCATCGACATAGCAGTCCCCGGTGACAGCAGGGTCATTGAAAAAGAACACGAGAAGGTCACTAGATACCGCGATTTGAAAATTGCGCTTCAGCGTCTATGGCACAAACCAGCTGAGGTCGTCCCAGTGGTAATTGGCATGCTGGGCACCATCCCAAAAACATTAGGGCAGCACTTGAAACATCTTCGAATTGACAAAATTAACATTGGTCAAATTCAAAAGGCAGCCCTGCTGGGATCCGCACGAATACTACGCCGATACATTACAACTTCCTAGGCCTCTGGGTGAGGCTCGAATGGTAATGAAGGCCAACAACCAGCTAAAGATCTGGCAGCTATGAAATCTACAATAATAATAACAACAATAATACCACCCCATCCCCAAGGGCTCTGTGTGGTTAACAACAAAACTAATACAATTAAACCAACACATAATTTAGATAAATACATTAAAATCTAATACAGATAAAACCTCAATTATATGTGGCACCCCAGAGCTGTTTTGCCTCCTGCCGGGAGGCCGACATAGGTATCACAATCAACTGGATGGCATAAAAATATGTTACAGAGGGGGAAGCAGGGGAGTGGCTTCTACTAATACATCTACTACAGTTGGGGAGGGGCAGAGTATGGTGTAGCAGGATCTTTTTCATTTTCCTTCTCAGCATTCAGGCCAATTCACACAGCATAGTTGCATTTATTTTCTCATGCAGTTTCATACAGAAGCTGTGATCATGAGAACAGCCAGCTATTTTGTACAGCCATATACTGCAGTGTGATTGGCAACAATAAACACTGCTTCTTATTGGACCAGCATTGAACCTTACTGTTTGTCTCCCCTTTTTGCTGGTGCCATTGACTTAACTGCAGCATTTCATGCTCATAAACAATTCCTGCCAACTCTAATCAGTGTTACTTGATTGCACAGCCAACTCCCTCCTGTATCGTATCCGGTAATTTGCCATCTCGGAGCTTGTTTCAGTAAGTGTGAAATGTACTTAAATGTCTACCACTTTACACATACTGGGTTAAATCTTTGTTCCATTTCTAATCTTTGTGTCATGATAAAACTGTTGCTTGAGTCAGTCCCCACATGCGCATACTGCTTTCTCTTGGTGGAGGCTGTTGTATGTGTACTCTGAGGAGAGCTCTAAGAATGTGTTTTATTCCCGTATCAGTTCTTGGGATATCTCTAAGAGCTGCACCACAAAGCGCATCCTGGTCATGGCTGCTTCTGTCCTTCACTAGTATTCATTGTGAGAAATTACTGTGATCTTGTCTGATCCAGGAGAAAAGCTGTTTGTCTTGTAGGATGCTACATGTGCCAGCACCTAAAGACCCCTTTTTACATTGTTGTTTTAAACCAGTTATCTGTTGCCAGACTGATTCTTTGCAAAATGGCAGGGGGTGGAGGTTTCAGGCAGCATATTTAAATCTATTTGTGAGCTATATCAGAAGTGCTTTCCCCATTTCAGGCTGTTCTGCTTTTTCCCTACCTGTTTTGCAGTGTGTTCTGTTTGAGCTTTTGTTGTTGAAGGTTCTAATACTAGACCACTAGAACACTTTGATGCTTCTAGGTGTCATCTGAATGCTGGCAATATAACATCAAATGGAGCTATAGCTCAGAACTTAGAAGGTTTCCCCACCTCAAATGCAGAACACGTTGCAGAAAGAATGGCAGGGAACAGTACTTTCAGAAGCACTGCAAAAATTTCAAACATTACTACAGCAATTGAGAAGCAGAAAGCTCACCTGGAAATGGAAGAAAGGAGGGTGTTTAAAAAAAACAGCTCAGCCTTCTTTACAAATGGGCCATAAGTGGCTTTGTTTGAAAAGGTAGATAAAATCTGTTAGCAGGAGCCAAAACGGTTCCATCTGAAATAACACTTACAAATGTTAACAACCAGCAGCTAAAATGGATTACAGAGGCTATTTGAAAGGGGCCAAAATGTCCATCAGTGCTGAGAGCGGCAATTGTTTGTTAGAGGAGGAAAGAGAACACAACTGTTGGAAGTGACTGTTGATAACATTTGGATGGTACTCAAATACTGATAGGTGGAGGTGATCATTCCCTCCTGCTTTTTTCGGCACATGATTTGGCCCTGCCAGTGTTGCAAAGCTGTATCCATACAGCAGCATCTATTGACATTCCAGTCTTCATAGGCTGCATTTGGATTTTCATTTATTGCAGCACTGTGTTGGGGGGCAGGTATCCATTGTGTTTTGTCTGGCTGTTAGTGAGTGGAAGGTTTTGAAAAAGGGGCATCATCACAGGTGTCCACTGCCATTATTGGGAGCAATTGGCACATGCTGTGAGTTTCCTTGTGACTGCTGAATGTAGATCCTTTGCAAAATATGTCCCTTTTACCTGCTGTCATTAACACAGGGCTTTGCTATGAAAATGGAGGGGAAATCTGCTAAATATAAGCAAACGTATTTTCACAGCCCACACCGTGAGCTGTTGAGCTCTCATTTCCATGGCATTGCCTGCTTTGGCTAAGAGGCTGGATTTTTGAACAGGGTACCTGCTAGACATACAAGCAAGAAATCAGTCCTCTTTGAAAAAGTTCTTGACCCAATCCAATTTCAACCAGCTTTTCTATATTCTACTTAGAAACTTGTACAGCTTTCGTTCTTGTCAGACCAAAGAAACTGCTTCTAAAAACGAACTGGATCAGGAAAAGTAGAGCATCCTTTATTCGTGTCTTTTATACCTTCTTGTAAAGCCTCACTTAGACACATGGTGAAGAATCTATTAACTTCACTTAGTCATCATTGCAAATCCCTATCAAATATCACATTGCTAACAGTGACTCACAGCTTCAGGAAACAGCCTGCTGCAAAGTATCTCGCATTTGGCAGCTTCTTGATGTGAACTTAGGTTGCTCCTTTTTCAGTAAAGCACAATAGGTGGAGTGATATGTGCCAGAGGGGCATTATTGGAAACTACTTGGTTTGTACAGCTAGTTGGAATTGAAGATAACGTATTAATGCATACTGCTGAACCTAAACACGTCTGGCTGTGTGAGTGGGAGAATGCCTGAGAAGTATCTGTACACTACTGTGAGCTTTTTTGGATCAGAGCAGGGTGAATGTGCGTGGCTGAAAAATGAGTATTTCTCTCTTGTTCACTTCCCTGTCACCAGTACAGACTGCCTAAACACTCTGAGTAACTTAAAAATTGAAAGATTGCATGATTTATTTCAGTTAAAAACTATATTAGTGTCCAGATTTTTAGTGCAAAAGTAAGACGTGATTTTTTCCATGCTTCATTGTCCTTATACTTAGGATGTTAACAGGATTAAGAAGTTGAAATTTTGTTGGCGGGTAGCTAAGTGCCTGTGAAAATCTGGGCTAACACTTCTTATTTCTTTCTACGTGAGCCCAGGCTGTAGGTATGCTGTGATTCCTTTGAAAAGCAGGATTCAGTTGGATTTCGGTTTTAATGGGTATTAATTATACTAATATTAGCTTTTATTCAAGCATGCCTGATGAAATCTCAGACCCAATAGGCTGCCAACAACCAGGAGAAAAACTGTCTTGCCTCTTTAACAGAGACTTATTTATACCTCTGAGCCATGAAAAGCTTTGGCTGCCCATTTCCACTAATTATGCCTCTCTTAAAGCTGCCAAAATTTTTTCTCCAGTTGTTGACAACTCTGGAAGCCAGAGATCTATCTGAAGGTTATTTCTAGTGATTAGGGGGTATCAGTGTTCTGTATAGTGTTTTGACCTTTTCCATGTCAAAAAAAAGCAGAGTAAATTATGAAAACAAGGGCCATCAAGCACATTTGTCTCATTCAATATTTGGGATGTAGATCTTTGCTTAGCGAGACTTCGCCAGGAAGAGCAGAGTGACCTGCTGGTGTTCATTTTGGAGGGCTTTTCTCAAAGCCACAGCTTTTAAAACAGTGTATTTTAACAGGGGTTATCTCTTTTTCTCCTTGTAAGGCTGCTGAATCTGGAAGATGGGGCTTAACAGGGGTTAACAGAGTTCATCTCTTGTTCCTCTTTGTCCTGAGAGGTGGGGCTTTTGTCCTGAGAGGTGGGGCTTTAGCTCAGTCTCTGGAACCAGCAGAGAGGAGTAGCAGCAGTGGGAAGAAGACTTGGCCAGGAAGAGCAGAGTGACCTGCTGGTGTTCATTTTGGAGGGCTTTTCTCAAAGCCACACCTAGCGGCGCGCGCAATTTTAATTTAATTTTTTTGTTTTTTAAATTAATAAGGACATATTTGACAGATAGTACGTGCAGATAGCTCCAGGGGGGCACTGACTAAAAGCTTAATATTTAAATATCTAAACAAATCAGATATGAAGGCAGAAAGCCAGCAGGGGGATGGGGGCTTTCCAGTGTTTTGCACTGAGTGTCACATGTATGACTATCTGCCTTGGGGATGAAGGCCTTGGGGATGGAGGGTGCCAGTCTGAGGTGGGGGAAGATGCTCCCTTAGATGGGATCCCTTCCTTAACTGGTGATCAGCTATCCTCTCGCACTGAGGATACCCCTCGGGGAGGTGGGGGGCTCCTTGTAGTGGGTGATTCGATCATTAGAAATGTAGAGAGTTGGGTTTGTGAGAGGCGTGATGACCGCATGGTGACTTGCCTGCCTGGTGCGAAGGTTGCGGATGTCACGCTTCGTCTAGATAGGCTTTTAGACAGTGCTGGGGTGGAGTCAGCAGTTGTGGTCCACATTGGCACCAACGACATTGGGAAATGTAGCCGGGAGGTTCTGGAAGCTAAATTTAGGTTGCTAGGAAACAGGTTGAAGTCCAGGACCTCCAAGGTGGCATTCTCAGAAATGCTACCCGTTCCACGCGCAGGGGCTGGTGGAGCAAGCGGAGATACAGGGTCTCAATGCGTGGATGAGAAGGTGGTGTAAGGCAGAGGGTTTCAGATTTGTCAGGAACTGGGGAACCTTTTGGGACAAGGTAGGCCTGTACAAACGGGACGGGCTTCATCTTAACCAAAGAGGAACCAGGCTGCTGGCCAACATTAAAAAGGTGGCAGAACAGCTTTTAAACTGATCACTGGGGAAAGCCGACAGGAGCTGAGGTGACTTCCGGGTTCGAATACAGTATCTATGGGGATGCAGACAGAGAGGGAGGTTTTTCTAAATCAACCACATACAGCGAGGAACATAGCAATGTGCATGTTACAAGGGATAGTGTCTGCAAAGACTTGAGGGTAAAGCACATAAATCCCAGGTTAAGGACAGAGGCAGGGTATACAGGTGTCTCTATGCTAATAGTAGAAGCATTCGACCTAAAATGGGGGAGCTAGAGTACAGAGTTTTGAAGGAGGACTTTGATATAGTGGGCATTACAGAGACATGGTGGAATGAGGAGAACCAGTGGGATGCTGTTATACCAGGCTACAGGCTCTATAGGAAGGATAGGACAGGGCGCATTGGGGGTGGAGTTGCCCTTTACATCAAAGAGAGCATAGTATCACATAAAATAGACAATGCAAGGGGAGCTGGTTCCCCTACAGAATCACTGTGGATATCAAGTGAAGGACAGTTTAATATTAGGAATATATTATCGTGCCCCTGACCAAAGTGCACAAGAGGATTCTGAGATGGAAAAAGAAATTAGAGAGGCCAACAAAAACAAAAATGTAGTGGTAATGGGTGATTTTAACTATCCCCATATAAACTGGAAAAATGCATGTTCAGGTCATAGTAAGGAGAGAGCATTCCTGGATATGCTAAATGACTGTGGCTTAGAGCAGATGGTTGTGGAACCAACCAGGGGAGAGGTGATCCTAGATCTAATTCTATGTGGGACCCAGGACCTGGTGCAGGAAGTCAGTGTTGTTGAGCCGATAGGGAACAGCGACCACAATGCTGTCAGATTCAGTATCTCAGCATGTCTGAACAGTGGCAACTACTAATGTAGTTACATTCGCCTTCAGAAAGGGAAATTTCTCAAAGATGAGGGGGATAGTGCGCAGGAAGCTGAAAGGGAAAATCAAGAGAGTCAAAACTGTCCAGGATGCTTGGAGGTTATTTAAAACACAGTCATAAAGCTCAGCTGGAATGTGTTCCACAGGTTAGAAAAGGCAGCACCCAGTCCAAAAGAAAGCCACCATGGTTAACAAGAGAGGTTGAGGAAATTATCAGAAAAAAAGAAAATGTCTTTTCAAAAATGGAAGTCCAGTTTGGCTGATGAAGAATATGAGAGGGAACACAAATGGTGGCAAAAGAGAAGCAAGTTAGCTGTAAGGGAGGCAAAAAAGGATTATGAGGAACGCATGACCAGCAACAAACAGTTCTTCAAGTACATCAAAAGCAGGAAGCCAGCAAGGGAAGCGGTAGGCCCGTTAGATGACAAAGGAACAAAGGGTGTGCTAAAAGATGGGAGGGAGATTGCAGAGAAGCTGAATGAATTCTTTGCATCTGTCTTCACCCAAGAGGAGGTGAGGAACATTCCTGCACCTGAACCAAGCTTCTTAGGAGGCGAATCCGAGGAACTAGCGAAGATAGTGGTAGACAAGGAAGAAGTTCTGGCAGCCATTGATAAACTAAATCTTCCCAAACCACCTGGCCCAGATTGCATTCACCCAAGAGTTCTTAAAGAGCTCAAGCATGAAATTGCTGATCTTCTCACTTTAATATGCAACTTATCCCTGAAATCAGGCTCCATCCCTGAAGACTGGAAGATGGCCAATGTCACACCAATCTTAAGAAAGGATCTATGGGGACCGAAATTACAGGCCAGTCAGTTTGACATCTGTTCCTGGTAAATTAGTAGAATCTATCATTAAAGATAAAATTATAAAACATGTAGAAAAGCAAGACCTGCTGAGAAAGAGTCAGCATGGCTTTTGCAGAGGCAAATCCTGTCTTACAAACTTACTAGAGTTCTTTGAGGGTGTAAACAGGCATGTGGACAGGGGTGAACCGGTGGACATTGTCTACTTGGATTTCCAAAAGGCTTTTGACAAAGTTCCTCACCAGAGACTGTTGAAAAAACTCAGCAATGAAGGAATAAGAGGGGAAGTCCTCCTATGGATTAAAAACTGGTTGAGAAACAGGAAACAAAGAGTGGGTGTAAATGGGAAGTTCTCACAATGGAGAGATGTCGGGAGTGGTGTCCCCCAAGGATCCGTTTTGGGACCAGTGCTCTTTAACCTATTCATAATGACCCTGGAAGTAGGGTGGGTAGCGTGGTGGCCAAGTTTGCAGATGATACCAAATTATGTAGGGTGGTGAGAACCACAAAGGATTGCGAAGAGCTCCAAGCGGACCTTGATAAATTAGGTGAGTGGGCTCAGAAATGGCAAATGCAGTAGCAAAATGTAAAGTGATGCACATGGGGCAAAAAATCCAAACTTCACATACACGCTACAGGGGTCAGTGCTATCAGTCACAGACCAGGAAAGGGATTTAGGCGTCTTAGTTGATAGTTCCATGGGAATGTCAACTCAATGCATGGCAGCTGTGAAAAAGGCAAACTCTATGCTGGGGATCATTAGAAAAGGAATTGATAATAAAACTGCAAAGATTGTCATGCCCTTATATAAAGCAGTGGTGCGACCGCACTTGGAGTACTGTGTCCAGTTCTGGTCGCCGCATCTCAAAAAGGATATTGAGGAGATAGAAAAAGTGCAGAGAAGGGCAACAAGGATGATTGAGGGACTGGAGCACCTTCCCTATGAGGAGAGGCTGCAGCGTTTGGGACTCTTTAGTTTGGAGAGGAGGCGGGCTGAGGGGATATGATTGAAGTCTACAAAATTATGCATGGGGTAGAAAATGTTGACAGAGAGCAATTTTTCTCTCTTTCTCACAATACTAGAACCAGGGGCCATTCATTGAAAATGCTGGGGGGAAGAATTAGGACTAATAAAAGGAAACACTTCTTCACGCAACGTGTGATTGGTGTTTGGAATATGCTGCCACAGGAGGTGGTGATGGCCACTAACCTGGATAGCTTTAAAAGGGGCTTGGACAGATTTATGGAGGAGAAGTCGATTTATGGCTACCAATCTTGATCCTCTTTGATCTGAGATTGCAAATGCCTTAACAGACCAGGTGATCAGGAGCAACAACCGCAGAAGGCCATTGCTTTCACATCCTACATGTGAGCTCCCAAAGGCACCTGGTGGGCCACTGCGAGTAGCAGAGAGCTGGACTAGATGGACTTTGGTCTGATCCAGCTGGCTTGTTCTTATGTTCTTATGTTCTTAGCCTGGATATTTCCTTCCAATCTATTTTAATGCTCTGTTTGCAGGCATGCCTATCACTTATGAATAGCTGTCAGATATTATACGAATATAGAATCTCATTTGAAGATTTTCTTCATTTCCCTTAAGGCCATTCTTGCTTCACAAAGTAGCACTGTAGGGAGAAATAGTGAAAATGGCAGGTTTGTGGCACTCAAAGTAATGCGTATATTATGGCCTCAGCTTTTGTGAACTTTGTCAAAAGGATGAAGGCAAGGCCTCTCTTTAGAATACCTGCCCATTTCTGCCATTTATAACTTGGGTATAAATAGCTGTGCTATTGAATTTAAACCTTTGTGCATCTTGCTAAATGAGCTTTAGTTCATAAAACATTTGTTATTATCATTACACTTTAAAACAGTGGTCCTAAGTAGCAGCAGACTAGTTATAATGAGGTAGCCTTGCAAGAGTGAAAAAAATCCCTGTGAAAGTCTTTGAGAATGCTTGCTCTCTTCAGAGTATTTCAATAGAGATATTTTGCAATTTTTAAAAGGTGTCTGAGCCCCAGTTCCCTCCTGTAATTCTCCTTGGTCATCTGGAAGAAGTCACTTCGGTTGCCTGGTGTCCTTCTGACTTCTCTAAGGTTTGTTTTTGCATTTTGAATATTTTGTGCTTTTGGGAAACGTAAACTCATTCATGAGAGACAAAAATATAATTTTTCATCTCCTTTGCTTTCAAAAGCTAGGTAGCTGTTCCCATCCCCAATAGCCTTTAGTCTCTTGACTGCAGATGACTTTTTTCTTTGTTGAACCTCCCTCTAGATGTTCTTTGCCTATGCAGTCAGCTCCTGTACTTCACCTGTATACAAAGCTGGTACATTCACAGTTTGCTGGGGCTATGATAGAGTAGTGGGCTGTTAGAAGCTGGAAATTTCTTGGGCCAAATCTCATTTCTGCTATTGGCTCACTATCTGACCATAGGCAAAGGTCTGACCTTCAGCTCTCTATCCACGATTATCTCTATATGTAATTATAAATTAGATGGTTTGTATCCCTCTCAGAGAAAGGAGTTTCTACATACCTGTGGGACTCCCCAGATATGCTAAAAAAATTGACTTCCCAAATTAATCCAAAGAGGACTGAATATGTTCCAGGAGGCAAAGAATGTTGAGAGCAACTGGCAGTTGGAGAGGAGGTGATTGTTCTATTCAACACCTTTGAGGGCTTACAGTATCCGGAGAACTTTTCTTTTCCTCTCTCCTCATGATGCTCCCAGCTTGCATTAAGTTAATGCTTATTTATGTCACAGGATTCTAACAGAGAGCACAACACGAAACATGTGAAGGACTCTACTTACTGAAAAACACTATACAAATGCTATTTATTTACTTATTTTTATTTATTCAATCTATAACCTGTATCCTCTGCTCAGGGCCATTCAGACCATACGCAAACATAGCAGGCCAGGGGAGATTATGATTGTACTACTAGATAGAAAGAGCTTATTTCTTAATGTACTTTTCCCCCTTTTAATCTCACTCAGTTTCATTATTTGAAATTAATAGTGTAATGTTGCCTTGTATTTGTATTTACCTCAGGTTTCCTGATTAGAAATCTTATGGAAAAGGCATAAGGTTGGCCATGCTTCCAGTCTCTTCCATTTTTTCCCTTCTCCACTTTTGCAGGTTCATTTCTTCCCATCTGACTTAGTATTTGTTTGTAGATTGCCTCGTGTTCAGATGACAACACCATCAGGATTTGGCGCTTGAGGCAAGGCAAGGAAGACAAGATACTGGACAACCACACTTTGGTGGGCTGGGCCTGTCTGAAGAGAGCAGGAGAACAAAATGAAACTGGTAAGCTCATCAGAAAAGATCACACGCTTTCTGTCCTCCGCCTGGCAACTAGAACTTGGGGAATCCTCCTTGCCTAGTTCAAGCACTGATCTGTTCTGTGTCAAAACTGGTTTTGGCAACAGACCTATACAAAAATGACAGGTGCCTGACAGTTCATAGAATACAAATGTAGCCTGAAGGTGCCTATTCTGTATAAGCTCACTGGACCTAGGAATTATACCCTTCTGGTAGGTAGAAATGGCCAGTGTGATGCGCAGTGGTATGATGGAGCAGCCACTGAAGGAAATCTTTTTCTTGACAGGTTGAATGTTAAAATGTATTGCAGTTACATAGACAGACTGGGGGGCTCAGAATTCCACAGCTTCACACAGCTTTATCAGACTAGCTCTGATTTGTAATGGGTTAAAGCATTCAAACTGCTGGGCTTCTGCTTCTCCCGTCCCTCCAGTTGTGTGAGCTGATTTTGTGCTGTGCTATGCTCTATGCAAAATGGAGCCTCATGGAACAGAGTGATTAGTTACAGCACTGCAGTCAGAGCTTTGCTCATAACCCGATTTCAGTCCCAAAATCAGTTTCAGATAGTCAGCTCAAGACTCAACCTTCCTTCCATCTGGGGTCAGAAAAGTGAGTTCCCAGCTTGCTGGGGGTATAGTGAAGGTGACTGGGGAAGGAAATAACAAACCACCCCATAAACATTGTCTGCCCACTAAAACATCATGATGTGACATCACCCATGGGCCAGTAATGACCCGGTGCTTGCCCAGGGGGCTTCCTTTACATTTGTACTCTGTGAATCCAACCATCTAAACCCATTCACCGTGAGATACATGGCTTGACTGGCCATTTAGCATGCAGTCATGTTTCCACGGCTCTTCCATGTATCAGTGTGGCAAATCAAGAATATGTACTTGTTGACACTGAGTGCCCCCCTTGTTATAGCTTCCTCCCCTACACCCTAGAGATGCTACCAGGCTTTGTCTGCTTGTTTGTCTCAATTGTTGGGTTAGTTCATATAACCTAATATGGACCTGTAGGACAGCTGGCTCTGGAAAAATGGGATATTAATACATTTGAAGCCTGAAAATGGAAGCCAGTAGTTGAGGTTCTCTGCGTTGGGGGGCAAGATTGCTTTCAGGTACATGACTTCTGTGTTTCAGATGTTACCAAGGCCAATCTGCTGCCTACCTGTTTTTTGCTTGAAAGCTTCCTGGGAGCCTGCTACTCCTCCCAGAGGGTGCTGGACGGAATGGTCCTCTGGTCCCATCCAGCAGTGTTTTGTGTTTCCAGAGGAAGGGGAGCTCATTCCTCTCTGTATTCATGCAGCTCTTGCTACTACCTTGTATGTCCGTGGAGTGACAGTTCAGAAAGTGTGTGACAGTTCAGCAGCTCTTAAGACACTTAATTTCATTAGGCCAGCAGGGGATTTGCTATCCTGCAGGGCATTTTATTTTAACTTGGAAGTGTATGGTTCCTGTTTCATTAACTAAATGCCAGCACACCCTTTCCTGCTGAACAGGTGCCTCCTTCTGTACTCTTTGTTTAGAAAAGCTGCCATGAGGATGTGAGTCAGCTCCTCTTGTCTGTAGAAATGTTCAGTCCTTTCTGTGACTGGAAAAACTGCAACTGGAGTTTAAGCTGTGAAAAAGTAATATTTAAAGCTCTTCTGGCTTAGCTAAGTTCCATCTTTTTGTGGAGGGCAAAGTGTTCTAGAACATTACAGGAAATGTAAATTTAAAGTATAGCTCCTTGGTTTGGACTGACTCCTATAGTAATTAAAACACTGTCTTAATTCCAACATTTGCATGTCCAACCAAATAAATAAGATGAATAGAATTTCTAGTTATATTGTTGTTGCCATGAGGCAGAACTTGCTGCTTAAAATCTGGATGAAAATTAGATTTTCAGAAACTTGATGGGTGAGTTTTCACCTTACAGATGGCTTCTTTGTTGCTGTTCTTTCACTAGAAAGCAATCAACTGTTTTGTCAGCACAGAATTAACTTGCAGGAAACATGTAGAACAATAGAAGGGCAATGTGCCAGTTCTTTCTTAAAATCTGTTTGTGTGTCATGCATACATACAAATATGTACGTCAGTGTCCTCTTAAGGAGCATGCTGAAAAATAGTTTTGCTTCCTATTTCCATAAGTATTGAAGGGATTATTATTGTCCAGAACTGCAAGTGATGGGCATGCTAGATCTTCACAATCACTGTTGGCACTGATATTAGATAGTATGTAATTCTTGCTTCTTCTTCATTATGCCGTAAAACAGTTTGGGGAAAGAAGAAAAGTAAGCAGGCTTCCTGCTAACCTTGGGTTTTTGAACCTTAAACACATGTATATGTATATAGCAGTTATCTGCCCCCTGATTCATGATTGGCTTAATTGAGTTCCATTCCAGGGGGTCAGCAAATAACATGTATCTAGCTGGCCCACCCCCCTCCCCCTTGTTTCACTTCAGTGGGACAAACTATAATGTTATGGCTGCGTACTGATTGTGGGATTGGATGCTGAGCAAATTCTTCTCTTTCCAAAGTGATGTGTAAATGTGGGCTTTCTGAAGTGTCTTTCTGAGAATTTTCCATTTTGTAAGAGATCCCTGTGTGTTTTCAAAGCTAGCATCCTTGGGTAGGACCTCTAAACTTCAGGATAGTTGATCATCAGGATAGCCATATTGATCCAAGTGAAATCCAAAAATAAGAACTACAGCTATGTAATATTTTTTATTTGGACCAGCCAAATTGATACACAAAATTATGCAAGGGTTTGAGTTCACCAGAGGCCTCCATCAGGCAGAATTGCAGAAGGCAGATTTTCAAGTCTGATTCTGCGGGCATCCTTTGTGAGATGCCAGCTTCACTTTATTGCTGAAATTATGAGTTCCAGCGTGGTCTCTGGGAAGCTATATTTAGGCAGTCTCCAGTGTTTTTGTTCCCAGTATAGCATCTACCCCAGTCCAGTTCCATGATCAGCTTCATAGATCTTAATTTCTGTCACTGCAGTTTTCTCGCTTCCTTGGCCTTGACCACACAAGTGTTAAGGTGCATCGAATGCTGCAGCAAGCTAAAAACTGTGTTGGCATTTCTTCATAATTTCCTGCTTGCTAGGAAGTAAATCCTATTGAGCTCTGTGGATTTCAAGGAAGTAAATCCCATTGAGCTGCCTATACCAAGTTGTGTTATTTGTCCTTTATAGTCCACGCAATTATGACTATAGCAGTAGTTCTCAAACATTTGGAAATGAGACCCACTACCTTTTGGGACTAGTGTTTCAGAGTACAGCTCAGCTTGTTCCCAGACTCCGGTTGTGCAGGTCTCAGGCAGAAGGCATACAATATGCCTAGTGTATCTTGCATTGCTAGTGACAGGGAGGAAGCTGAGCCTCTGGGAATGAACAGGGCCTTATGGTAAAGGAGGGTAAGGAGGAATGAGTGGAGCAGCTTTCCACCCACTTCTTTTCCTGCTGCTGGGAGAAGGGAAGCTCAGATTTGCCACTTGTCCAGCCTCTTAACTTACTTTCAAGGGATTGAGTCAGCCAAAGCAACCCCGGTGATTAATGGAGTGACAGATGTCACAGCCAGATTGCCTTCACTTCCCGGACTGAGTCAGAACCCCCAGTTTGAGAACCAAACAGCAGGAACTCTCCAAGATCTTGGGCAGCTGTTGCCAGCCTTTTAATGGAGATCCTCTCCATCATTAAGAGCCCTGTGGCACAGAGTGGTAAGCTGCAGTACTGCAGTCAAAGCAATGCTCATGATGTGAGTTTGATCCCGATGGGAGCTGGGTTTAGGTCGCCGGGTCAAGGTTGACTCAACCTACCATCCTTCTGAGGTCAGTAAAATGAGTACCCAGCTTGCTGGGGGTAAAGTGTAGACAGCTGGGGAAACCAATGGCTAACCTTCCCAGAAACTACCCTTTCTAATAAATGTTGGGATATGATGTTACCCCATGGGCAGTAATGACGAAGTGCTTGCACGAGGGACTACCTTTATCTGAGAATTGAGCCTGAGACTTTCTGTGTGTGCTTCTCTGAAAAACATGTTAGATGTTCTTATAATGTTGTGCATGTTCAATATCATAAGAAAGCCCAGTAACCCCAACAAGGACACCCAAAAGTGGGGTGATAGAAGTAATAGACTTAATGGACCAACTGTGCCTCGTTGACTGCACAAGGAGGAGCCTGTGCCTAATAATTAGATCGCAGTAGCTTTAATTTCTGATTGTTTCAGTATTTCCTTTTTTCAAAACTAAATGCATCTTAAGACAGCTGTGGCAAAAAAGAATGAAAACCTATGTAATAATCTTTTAAGGGAGGAATGTATCCAATCAGCAACCAAAATTTAAAACAAAGTATTTGTTTAATGCTTTTGATGAGTCTGCTTACAGGGAATAGCAGGCTAGAACTGATTTAAATCAGATTCACGTGCCCATTTGCTGAATCACCAATGCACTTTCCATGTTGTCCCAGCATTAATACTCTTAAGGTATTTGTTGAACAAGATGGCTTCAATTCCATAGCAGTAGGATCGCTGCATACCCTTTGATAAACTTCAGAGGTAGTCAGTACAAAAGCTTTAAACCCCCTTGATATCACTAGTTATTCAGGCAGTGAATCTGCCAAATTCCATGTTTTCAGGTGCCACGTATCTTTGTTGTAACCATGCTTTATTCATTTGAATTGTGTGTAATTTGTTTCCTCTTCAGAAACTCTCAGCAGCCAACAGAATACTCCTGCTAAAGTTGCTACCAGGGGCAGTCCCCATATTTCTTCGCCACAGCCTGCAGCTTGTGCTCCAGCTTATACGGGAGATCTTCCTCTTCCCACCAACACACCAACATCATCTGCTATCAAACCCCCAGCCACCAAGGCCTACTCACCAGCAAGGCAGAGGGAAGCCACTTCTGGCACTTCACCCAAATCAGCACGTTCTTCAATTATGTCCATCATGCAGTGGGTTACCAAGATTCCGAATTCATCTCCTCCCTTGAGTGAGAAAAAGACACTTTCTGCACGAAAAGCCCTGGCAGAGATTTCTCAGATTGTCCCTGGGGTCCCATTCACATCCAAATCCATACATTTGCATGTTGAGACACGAGCCAAGAGGAGACTGGAATCCAGCAAGGACAGTAATGCAAAACGGAAGTACCTCAAAAATTGCAACTGTGAGACTGATCTTGACCAAGTGCCTAAAAAATCCAGGCTAGAACAGTATACTATGACTGAGAATTCAGAGCCTTATGCTGAAGATTGTCTGACTCTTAATGGACTAGTAAAGGCTACTCAAAGTGAGAAGGAACCTTCCTCTTCTAAACTTCCATATTCTCCATCAGGCTTACCAAATCCCCCAGTTCCTTTCAAGATCTCTTGTGGTAGAGTGGCTGAAAAGGAAAATAGTTCTGCTGTTAAAAACTGGCTGTCTGCTCTGGGGGGCAAGCTGCGAACTAACGAATCTGGGAACCAGAGTACATCGAGCAGTATTGTTCACTCATCAGGGAATTGTAGCACAAGACGACAAGAACCGGGGGCAGGAACTGTTTCACCAACATCAGTAAGTAAATCAGGCATGGCTGCGGCATCCTTGGCAGGGGATGAGTTCTTGGGTCAAGTTGCTACATTATCCTTTGTTCGACAAAGAAACGGGGACGAGGGTGGGGCATTGTACAGTACAGATCATACTATAGAATCAGAGTTGGAAGAGACCAGAAGGGCCACCAAGTCCAACCCCCTGCCATGTAAGAATGTACAAAGTACCCTTGACAGATGGCCATCCAGCCTCTGTTTAAAAACCTCCAAAGGAGACTCCACCACTGTCCAAGGCTGTGTATTCTACTGTCAGGAAGTTCTTCCTAATGTTTAGGTGGAATCTCTTTTCCTACACCTTGAACTCATTACTCCTTGTCCTAGTCTCTGGAGCACCAAGCTTGCTCCCTCTTCAACATGAAATCCTTTCAAATATTTAAACATGGCTATCATGTCACACCTTAACTTTCTCTTCTCCAGTATGTATTCAACCTGCTTCCAAATAGAGCTTTCAGGCACTATTGAAACCTCATTGAAATGTATAGTGTTGAGTCTTAAGGGGTCATGGTGAGAGTGAGTTTTCCTTTCCAAGTGCAGCCTTTTGTGACCTCTGAAAATACACTTCTGGGGACTCAGGAACAACCTGAGTTGTGCCCTGGAGGGCTGCTGCTACAAGAGGGAACTAGAATAAATGGCTTGGAAGAATTTGAGGAAGATGGTGGAGGTGCAATTTCTACCAATGCCTCTTTCTGACTGCTATATTCTGTTCCCAAGCTTTGGTCTTTCCCTTCTGTCCCCTGTGGCTGAGAAGCAGCATAGTATCTCTTTACACCTGTTGTTACCTGACCTTCCTTTCCTGCTATCACACAGCAGGCCAAGTTGCATTGAGAATATAAAGCGCTATGAGCCTAGTTTAATGTGAATGAGAACATAGATGGGGTTGGTCATTTCAATGGTAGAAGGATAGTGTTGAGGAAAACTTGTTCTGGAGGACAAAAGTAACTAAAACATAAGCAAAACTAAGACTCCCATTTTCAACATAGTCCAGTTTGGAGTATCAGCTATTCATTGTACAGGTCTTTGAAAGTGTGTGAAACTGGGGGTGGGTGGGTTGTCTGTCTCAACAAAAGAGGTGAGTTCTGCTCCTAGAAGTGTTGTGATAACATTTCTGAGTCAGCATATGAGTACCTCAGAGCTGCCCATGCCTTTATTCGAACAGCAGTAATTTGATATGACTGTGAAGCTAAATTCTACCATCACCTGTTTTGTTTAAGCTTGTTGGCTGCACACACGTTAAGTGGTACAACTACGCTAACATATGCCGGATGGGAATTTCACTTGACATTTCCTGTCTGTTTTCACTAGTCAAGGGGTGCTTAAAATAGACAGATGTGAACAGTGAGAGGGTATGATGTTTTGGGATCATATTCAGAGGTGGTTGTAATACTAAATCCCAGTGTCATTTGGGGAGGAAGGAATGAAGACAATAGAGCATTTTCTGATCTAGACATTGAGATAAAATGAACTCCTAACTATACCTGACTTTATACTTGTTTTTTCCCACCAGCTTTCAACCACTTTTGTGTCCATGCGAAAGATAAGCACATACTTCCAGCGAAAGTCACAAGAAGTTTGAACCGTGTTCTGCATTTGCTTTGATATACTTCATGCTACTGAAAGTGAATTGAGTCAACCATAGAGAAACCAGTGTTCTCAGACTTGAAAGTTTTATCCCCCTTGTTATTTTCAGTTTTTTAAAAATATGTTATCCATTGATTGCATTAAATTAGGTTAAACATTGGCTAATGGATTTGATTGCTCAATTTAATGTAAAATAACTGGTGAATTTTAAAGTGAAGTTCTACTAGTATTTTCTTCTCGTATTGTTTGTTCTTTAGAAACCACCATTAAGATCTGATGCTATAATACTTGCCTGTGTACGTTGTCATGACTTTTTGAAATCTTTTTGGTTTCAGAGTGGTATGGCACAGTTCTCATTCTGCTTTTGGTGAAATTGAATGGGTGAAGTGATTCCCAGATTATTCTGAGTTTGTCTTCAGTGAAAGAAGTGTCTCCATATGGTACAACACTGAGTTTACAAATGCTGCAAGTGATAGTATAAATGACACCCTGTTTGCTGGAAAATAAAGCTTCTTAAAATTACTGTGACTTTTTCCCTTTATTTCTAATAGAACCAAGTGGAGAATCATATATAAAATAGGGAAATAACAGGAAAAGGTTTGATATTTGTGCCCTAAAACCTCTGTTTACCTCTGTGTGCCCTCACGAGGCTGCAAGGTTCTGTTTGTGAGCATCCTTTGAAGGTGTGACCAAAATCAAGTATGTGCTACATACAACTCAGAGTGGTGGGGAAACAATATCATTACATGTGATGTGCTCATAAGGAGAACACTTTGACCTTGGCTAAGTCTTAACTGAGAACTCACAGCTCTTTTCCACTTTCTCTGCTCCCTGATTTCAGCATTCCATGAGCAAATTGCAAGGTACTTTGCATAATAGTGCCAATGGATTATTTAAACAAGCTATGTGGTATCATTTCTGCTCCTTAAAAACCTCTTGGCATAGTAACTGCTTGACATGCATGAAAATATCTTCCTAGTTGGAACTGTTACTTAGCTTTGACTCTGACAACAAACACAACCATCCATCAGGTTTCTCAAAAGAAAATCTAGCAGAAGCAGGTTATTCTTAATGTATACGTAAAAAAAACCGGAAAACTTTCATGGGGCATTATATCCAGTTTTAGGCATTAAGATTTAAGAAGAATTAATTCAGAATGATGCACAGAGAAGAAATTGCAAGTCTGTTTAGTGTACAAAGAGCTTTGTCCTATTTAGGGCCAAAGAAAATAAAATTGCACTCTGTTAAAATATTTGGTAGCTAAGGCTTGTATCCTGTGACATCTAGCCTCTTGAGCTTCTCACCAGCTGTCATGGAGGATTTCTTCTGCTGCGGTGCTTGCTTCTTCTGCCACTAGTACTTTCACATGCATACGACCAGTGTTTTTCATGCCCTCCCCCCACTTCAAGCAGAAGTGCCCAGTGGCTGAGGAAGCAAGTGCTGCAGCAGCCAGAGGGGAAGGAATGCAAGGAAAATATGTTAGGATCCAAATTAAGCATATTTTCCCATGGAACATTCTCTCTATAATTACACTTCTACTATTCAGTTTTATTTTTCTAATGCTGGGGTAGTTTAAGTAATCCATGTAACCTAACTTCATTTGTCATCTTTTAAACTGTTGGTACAGTTCTTAATATACAAAATGCAGTTACTGTGTTTCTCCGAAAATAAGACAGTGTCTTATATTAATTTTTGCTCCCAAAGATGCGCTATGTCTTATTTTCAGGGGATGTCTTATTTTTCCGTTCCACAGCTGCATGCTCTGGTGTTCTGTTCGACGGGCATGCTTCCAAACAAAAACTTTGCTACGTCTTATTCTCAGGGGATGTCTTATTTTCGGAGAAACAGGGTACTGTTTCACTGCTGGGCATTGTGATATGATTGTTGCTCTTACTGATAGATCCATAGAGAGCTACTAGGTCAGTTGGGGTGGATAAATATACCGTGTGTGTCTCTAACAGAGAATGTTACAATCCAATTCTTTGCAGAATTGCTCCAGGATTAAATCAATAGGCTAAGAAGACTAAAGGAAACCTTCATGTCCAGAGATGTTAAATGTCTGAAAAATAGCATCAGTAGTAACATGAGAGGGATGTCTCAGCCTTTCAGCCCTGTTTGTTGGCTCTTCAGGCCACCACCAATGCCAAGGTGGGTAGAGGAGGAATGGGAGCTTATACTGGCGCACACACACCAGTGCCAGAGGCAGGAGGAGGAAGGACTGAATGAGAGGTGATGAGTAGGACAGAGCACCGCTGTGTGTGGTAGTGATCAAACAAGACCAGCAGGGTGCTTCTACTTATGCTAAGTTATTACTAAGTTCCTACATTACTCAGTTATTACATTGCTAAGTCACAATGAAAAATAATGCAACAAGCTTTTTTTTTTCCCGAGGGGATACGCACCACCTCCTAAGATTTTTGGGATCTATATTCATTTCAATATATTTTCCTGTCAGTGTCCATGTATTGTACAGGTAGCGACTGTATAAGTTTTAGGGTCACTGTTCATGAGGTAAGTTTTGTGGTGCCCAAGGGAATTACTGAAATCACTGAGGCAGGATTAATATATAAACAACTAAGAAGATTTATTTAAATGCAAGTTGGGTTAAAACAACACAGACCTCCAGGTAGACAAAGTAGAGACACATGAATGTGAACTTGATATTACTTCAGAGAATAGACTTTTTTATAAGACAGGCACAGACTTTTATTGACTAGCCATTGGGTTACATCCTTTCTCACGAGATTCCATCCGCTTCAGCTTGTCCTTTCCCCAGACTAAATGGTACAAGATCTGCTCATCACCAGAGATGGGTTTAACAACTGCACTTTTCTCTCCCAGTGATTGAGCTGAACCACTCTGCCACTCTACCAGGCAGAGCTGCCATTCAATCTGCCTGCTTTTTCCTGAACCAGACCTGTGCTGTCACTGCTCTTTCTCTGAGGCAGAACTTATGATCTCATCTCCCTTCTTGAAAGTGCCTGGATGCTAGAGCAGCTCTCCTATGGGCTTGACTGAGGGGCTGACACTTCCTTCAGGGGCAGGACAGCCTCCTATCTGTCACAAATTGGGTTCAGTTTGATTTCCTGGGCATTGGAATAAACTATGTTGCAGTTAACTGTTGGACTAGGACTGGGAAGACCTGATCTTGAATCCGTATTCAGACAGAAAATTTACAGTATCCGTATTCAGACAGAAAATTTAACCCCAACCTACTCAATAAATCTCAGCAAGGACGTAGGTAAGGGGGGGGGGGTCCTCGGGTTCAACCCCCCCCATTCATGTCCAAAGCTCCGCCCCTCCGTTTGTGGGTTTAAAAAACATTTTAGTGTTTTTTTCTGTTTTTGGCCTGTTTTTTCTGTTTTGGGGGGCGCATTGTTTAGGCTAGCAGCACCAAACTTTCAGGGATTGTTTGGGGGACTCTCCTGATGATACTACCCCGGTTTGGTGAGGTTTGGTTCAGGGGGTCCAAAGTTATGGACTCCCAAAGGGGGTGCCCCCATCCTCCATTGTTTCCAATGGGAGCTAATAGAAGATGGGGGCTACACCTGAACCAGACTTCACCAAACCTGGATGGTATCATTAGGAGAGTCTCCTAAAGATACCCTGAAATTTTGGTGCACCTCTGACAGCAGGCACCCCCCAAATTTCCCCAGATTCTCCTTTTAAATCCATCTCCTTCGGCATGGATTTAAAGAGAGAATCTGAGGTCCTCAGTTTAGAAGAAGAAGAAGATTTTGGATTTATATCCCCCCTTTCTCTCCTGTAGGAGACTCAAAGGAGCTTACAATCTCCTTGCCCTTCCCCCCTCACAAACACCCTGTGAGATGGGTGGGGCTGAGAGAACTCCAAAAAGCTGTGACTAGCCCAAGGTCACCCAGCTGGCGTGTGTGGGAGTGCACAGGCTAATCTGAATTCCCCAGATAAGCCTCCACAGCTCAAGTGGCAGAGCAGGGAATCAAACCCGATTCCTCCAGATTAGAACGCACCTGCTCTTAACCACTACGCCACATTGAAGTGATGCTGTTTCAGGGTGGGGGATAATCCACCCCAAAACAGCATAACTTTCAATGTTGTTTAACTAGGGACCCCAGATTCTCCCTTTACGGTGGATTTAAACGGAGAATTTGGGCTCTCTAGTTTCAACACCATTGAAAGTGATGCTGTTTGGGGGTGGATTCCAGCATCACAATGGCTGCGGGGGCGGGGGGGGGCGCTCAGATTTTGCACCGGGCTCCATTTTTTCTCTGTCTCTGCCCAGAGGGGAGGGCAGAAGGAACTGCCGGCTGGGAGCCCAGCTGGTGGGGGGCAGGGGGGGCAGGGGAGGGCAGGGCAGGGGAGTCTGCGGTCCCCAGCCTCGGAGAGCTGCTTTTATAAGCGCTAGGCCAGGGGCGGGGCTTGGAGAGGCGTGGCCATGTCCTATGGGCGGATGGGGTATGGCCCACCCAACCCCCCCCCCCCCTAAAAAATCTATACCTACATCCCTGAATCTCAGCCTTAAGCTATTTCAGCTTGGTGTCAGGATAAAGTATGAAAAGCAGTATGCATGTTGTGCTGAGAAAGGGCAGGATTGATGGTTCAAACTTGCCTCAGTATGGCAAATTGTTGGGACAGCTTTGATGCCCATTTCTATGAGTAAATCTGCTCTCTTGTATTGAATATCAAGAGGGCCTATGGCATCCAGTCTTTGAAGGTATGTAAATCTGAGCAACAAAAGATCAGGGTCAGGTATAACTCAGTCCTTTACTATAAGGATTTTCCTTAACTGTTTTTGTGCATGCTATTTTAATTTTGACCTGCTGGGACTAGCACCAGGCCTTCTTTTAAAGTATGGTGCAGCAGGTTTATACTGTATATCTTCTCCACATATATGACTTCAAGCAGCTATGTTTTGTTGAAAGGGAATAAGGAAATATTGCCACACTTCTAAGAAACTCCCATCCTAAATTATCTAAACATAATACTTATTCCTTGTTTCAGATTTCTGCAATCCTAATCTTATTACATTGCTTATTAGATGTCTCTTTATCTATTGATTAAATTGATTTACATCATGTAGTTGACCTTGAGTCTCAGTGAGAAAGGAAGAACTGTAAATAAAATCAATCTGAAATAGGCATATGTTGCTATAATTCATTATGTTATTATCTGGAAAATCCTGGTCTGAGTCCTCATTGTGTCATGGAAGTTTGCTGGGTGCCCTTGGGCCGGTCACATTATCAGGGTTGTTTTGAGGATAAAATGGAGGAGGAAAGAGCAAAGTAACAGAAAAAAGACAGGATATAAATAAAGTAAATAATTAACAAAACAGCTGCTCTAGGGGCCTACTGTCTATCTGATGTGGGCAAGGGGATTTTCTGCCCATAGACCAGCTTTCAAACAGCCCCCACTTTTAAACAAAATAAAAGATCTCTGAAGATCTAAATAAAAGAAATGATCAAGCATAAGTTCTTTAAAGCTAGGAGAAGGTTGTTAATCAGGGCAAATAAAGGAGCAGCAATGGCGTAGGAGGTTAAGAGCTTGTGTATCTAATCTGGAGGAACCGGGTTTGATTCCCAGCTCTGCCGCCTGAGCTGTGGAGGCTTATCTGGGGAATTCAGATTAGCCTGTACACTCCCACACACGCCAGCTGGGTGACCTTGGGCTAGTCACAGCTTCTTGGAGCTCTCCCAGCCCCACCCACCTCACAGGGTGTTTGTTGTGAGGGGGGAAGGACAAGGAGATTGTAAGCCCCTTTGAGTCTCCTACAGGAGAGAAAGGGGGGATATAAATCCAAACTCTTCTTCTTTCCCAATGTAAGTTAAAACAATTTATGCTAGAGCAAAAATAAGTAAAAGAATCCAAAATCCAGCAGTGCATAATGTCCCTCCAAGTACAGCAGTATGTGTGTGGTATTTCTGAATTGAGGCAATCTTACATGAACCCATGAAGCTGCCTTATACTGAATCAGACAATTGGTCCCCCAAGGTGAGTACTTAAACTGGTTGTGGTCTCAGGTGGAGGTCTTTCATAACACCCACAACTTAAAATCCTTTCACTAGAGACGCAATAGACAGAACCTTGGACCTTCTGCATACAAGGCAGGTGCTCTACCATTGAGCCACAACCCCTCCCAACATCTCCTTTGAGGAATGTAGTCCCACCAGCCTGGGGAGAACACCTTGTGAACAAATCCATATAGCTCCCCCCCCCCCACCTCTTGCACTATTTACATGTTCCATAATTTCTGCAAAACCTGTAGGACCAGGTTCATTCACTGCTGGCAGTGAAGTTTTACACTCTGTTTAACAATCATTTGACTACGACTGCAAATTCAATATTGCTGATCACACATAAGTTCTTTAAAGCTAGGAGAAGGTTGTTAATCAGGGCAAATAAAGAATAATAGGGTTATTGTGACCTGAAGCACAAAAAGACAGGGCTCCAGAGGCAGTTGTATTTGGATGGCAGGTGGAATGTGAGTGTGTTGAGTCAGTGTGGTGCAGTATAAAGCATATGGGACTCAAGTAATACTCCCCTCGGACACACGATCCGCTCAGTGGTCATGTTCTTCCTTGTCCTGACTGGTGTGTTTTAAATTTTTTCATGGCAGCCACATGGTGACATCACTATGTCACAATGTGGTGCCGCCGGGCATTTTCATTGGCTATTGGGTCAGAGCGGGAACATTACTCTGCTACTGATTAATAATTCATAATTCTTATTTTTGCTTTAACATTCCAACGTGGGTACCTATGAACAATATTTGCTGAACGTCTGGACATGTGCACGTTTACACATCCGCTTGTGCCCACGTGTCCACATGTCCTAGTTTCCACGTGGCTACGGCCAGCACGGCAAAAAAAAAAAGGCTGCGCGCGCATCGCACACAGCTCACTGCGGGCTGATTGGCTGGAAAGCTGGCGCATCACTCCCAACGGCGCGAAAACAAACACACATTCGACTCCTGTCCCTCCCCTTGGATATGAGTTCGGTGTGTGTTTTTTCAAGTCCAGGAAAAACCCGTGATGAGGGGTGGAATTAGCAACAGAACCAGGATGAAGACGGGTTCGGCATGTAAGTGGTGGGGAGCCCTTGCTCCAACTGTGTATTTTGGTGTGAATAGCACACTTTTATTGACGGTGGGGATTCGGCTGGACAGGACCAAATGGAGGAGGAGAAAATACTGACTTTGGATCAGTCATACATGTTCAACCTTATCTCACAGCATTGTTGTGAGGATACAATGGAGAAAAGGAAAATATTGTAAGTCCCCTTGGGTTCCCATTGGTGGGGTATAAATAAATACATAAATACATACTTGGAGGGTTGGTAGGACAAAAATGGATTATTTTTCTTTACCTACCTCTACAGAAGGAATTGTAGATGCAGAAATTCCCTCTTTTTCTATATAAAAGGGACAGTAGGGATTCAAACCTGGATCTTCCCAGTCCAATGCCCCCAAGCCCGCTTTACTACACTCACGGGCTTTTGCTTTTCTACTTCAACCCTCCTCTCCAGAACTATTTGTGTCCAGAAAAAGCAGCTATTTCAATAGATGTGTTTGTGCAAGTCTAACATGTAGTTTGGCATTGCTCTTCAGCGTTAAAACAGTTCCTTTGACATTTGACCTAGAACTTTTGGAATTATGCTGTTTATTCAATTTATCATGTGTGTTAAAACATTCCCAGTACTAAATATAGGCTGGCATAATAAAAGCTACACTATTGAAAAGAGGATGCATTTGTGCCTTGGACTACGTTAATTTGTTTCCTCAGCTTTCATATTTGGTTGAGAATTATACCAATTTTTTACTTTTGAGCAACACCCAAGCAGACATATGTAAGCATTACTTAGTCCATTTATTATCCTAGCCTCCCTCTAAGAAGCTTAGAATAGCTCCATCAATCTCCCCTCCTCCATTTTGCCCCCAAAGCAAACCTGTGAAAAAGGTTAGACTGAGAATATGTGACCAGCTCAAGGTCTCACAGCAAATTTCATGGTAAAGCAAGTGATGCTGGAATCCACTCCAAAACAGCATCATTTTCAATGGTGTTTAAACTAGGGAGCCCAGATTCTCCTTTTAAATCCACCTTAAAGGGAGAATCTGGGATCCCCAGTTTAAACAACATTGAAAGTGATGCTATTTTGGGGTTGATTCTCCCCCACCCTGAAACAGCATCACTTTCAATGTTTAAACTGGGGACCTCAGATTCTCCCTTTAAATCCATGCCGAAGGGGGTGGATTTAATAATAATAATAACCTTTATTAGGCATTGAGAGAATAAAAGAAAGAAAACAAGTACTTTACAGCAGGGAAGGGGGGGGATTTAAAAGGGAGAGATCTATACAAAATTTAGAGGGGTGCCTGCTAACGTCAGAAAGTGCAATTATTAAGATAGCAGCACCAAAATTTCAGAGTATCTTTAGGAGATACTCCTGATGATTTCATCCAAGTTTGGTGATGTTTGGTTCGGAGGGTCCAAAGTTATGGACCCTCAAAGGTGTAGCTCCCATCTCCTATTAGCTCCCATTGGAAACAATGGGGGATGGCGGCACTCCCTTTGGGAGTCCATAACTTTGGACTCCCTGAACCAAACCTCACCAAACCTTGGGTGGTATCATCAGTAGAGTCTCCCAACAAATCCCTGAAATTTTGGTGCTGCTAGCCTGCAGGCCAAAAATGGAAAAAACACTAAAAATACCAAAACAACACAAACAAACCTGCATTTTTGGTGCCAGCCATAAGGGAGGCACCTGGGGGCAAATGGCCTCCTTTGTCCATAGGCAGATACGTCACTGATTTTATGTAACCACCAACTTACTCAAGTACAGCCCCTAAAATATCTGTCAACTCCCAGAGTCTCTTGTAATGAATAACTCTGAGATCAATGGCAAGTAGCACAGAATTCTGGATAATGGAGGTGTCATTACCTAACACCATCATTTCCTGTAAATTGTAGAAAATATGGAAGAATTGGGGAAACTTCTAACAATGCTACCAAACCCTTGAAATCTGGTCCCACTGCCAACTTTTGTCAAGACTCAGGAGCCGTGACATTTTGAGTTTTTGCTACACAGTTCCAGTGCTCTGTGATGAGGCATTTGTAAAGCACTTTGAGCAACAGTCAGAAATATTAATGTGAGCATAGAGGAACATATTTTACAGCCAAAACAAGTTCCTCTCCCCCACACAAAAAGACATTTTCTTTTATCTGAGGCCTCTCTCAGTTTCCAGCACACTTTCTGCTTGTTGCCAGGCGACGGCATTAGTACTGTTGTGAACAAATGTTATGCAACCACAACGGTTCTGCTTTTCCTATTAAGGGACTGCACACCTTGGCCAAAAATGAAACGTCTCCTTTCCCTGAGCACCCCTAGAAGAAGATATCCAGTCCAAGTATATTTTTAAAATGGAAATTACTGAAAAAATTGCCTTGTGACAGGTTTCTTCTCATGTCAGGGTATGGAATCAGCCAAGCCTTTTCTACTGATCTGAGATTTCTGCAAGGTCCTTACTATAGCACTGTAATGGCCTCCACTCCTCTACTATCTCAAAAGAAGAAGATTAGAGTTTGGATTTATACCTTGCTTTTCTTAACTGTAAGAAGTCTCAAAGCAGCTTACAAACTCTTTCCCTTTCTCTCCCTACAAATGACGCCGGTAGGTGGAGCTTAGAGAGTTCTGAGAAAACTGTGACTAGCCCAGCATCACACAGCAGCCTTCATGTGTAGGAGTAGGGGAACAAATCTGGTTCACCAGATTCGTGTCCACCACTCATGTGGAAGAATGGGGAATAAAACAAATCTGGTTCACCAGATTAGTGTCCACCACTCGTGTGGAAGAATGGGGAATAAAACCCGGTCCTCCAGATTAGAGTCCATTGCTCTTAACTCCTACAACTCCTAGAACTTCTTATATAGCCATACTACAAGAAATGTAGGACTGTACCTTTTTGTATGTTTTTTTTGTGGGGTCTTTTTGATCAACTCATTTTCATTGCTGGTATGTTCAGTTGCTTTATTTCTTTTATGCCAGTTCAATGCCATTGATAAAGAATGGATACCAAAATAACATTTTAAAACATATTACTTTTGACAGGAAAAAATTGGCACAAGGAAAGGGTTTTTTTTTAAAAAAAATTTATGAGCCTGTAACCTCAGCTTGTGGGTTCTGTGGGGCAGTACTTGGAAGGAGTTGCAAAGAACCAAATTTAAACAAAACAGTTTACTTCTCTTTACAAATAACATTAAACATCAACATTTAACATTTACAATTCAAGGTCCTGTTCAGGTTTGCATTTCAAGTCCTTATATTTACAGTCTACTGATATTGCCAAGTCCAATTCTTCTTTGCTGGTGGTTGGTTGGTTTTGAAGACTTCAAAGACTTGGTGAACGGGATTCAAGATGATGAAGGTTCCCAGAAAACTCTCACCATTTACATACACAAAAACCCTGAAACAATAAATTCTAACATTTAAAATATAGCAAAAAATAAACAAACTCCCTTCCCACTAGTTCCCCACAACATTGCAGTTACCTTAAACAAGGTGTTAAGGGCTTAATAAAATCAATCAAGGTCCCAGCCTGGTAGCCTTGCTTCCTCCAACCTCATGAGTTCTGCAGCATTCTGCTTCTTTTCAGACTCCACCCCTTTCTGGGTCATCCCATTCTGACACAGGGGTTACAAGCCCACTTTCTGCCAAATAACTAGAACCCAAGAAGGGCAACAGTAAAATTGGTACAAGGCTGTTAATGATAGGATGTTTTGGAGGAAATTAATTCACAGGGTCACCACAAGTCAGATGTGATTTGATGGTGTATAGCACACAGTTTTCTGCATGCCTTGTGAGTCCTCCTGGCCAAGTACGTAGAGACCTTGTGTATGGGTGACCAAGTTTGGCTGTTTTCATCATGTAATCCAGGGGTGGGGTGGGGGCAGGAAGGATTCAGATATAGACCTGAAAATTCTCATAAATTGCAACACTGAGCTTCTTGGCTCCCCTTTATCCTCTAGCGGGGAGGAGAGGGCCACAGAAGCAGAACAGTGAAATTGTAGTTAATGTTTTCTCTGTATTAAGAAAATGGTAACCTAAGATTTTAAGTATGTGCCAATGAACACAGATGGAACTGATGTATTTTGAATCATTAATTTTTTAAAGTTTAATTTATTAGTGCATAATTCCTTCGTTGTAAATTATCTAAAATTCAGCAAATGCAGGGTGGTTTTCCCAACTATGCTATGACTATACCATGAGGTTAACATTCTCTCAGAAATTCTTTTACACCTATATGGTTTTGTTATGAAGGATTAGAAGTCCTGGGAATTCTTGGGATCCAAAAGGTTGCCACTGCCCCATGAAGGCTGAGCAGCTTTTTTGCTAATAGTAAAGTTCTGGAGAAAAGGGAGCAATGGAGGATGCTTGTGAAAGAGCTGAGGGGAAGAGGTTAGTTTACCATTCTCCCCAAGGTGGCTCACAAGGGGTTTGGGGTTGAGAATGTGAAGACTATGGGCCTAATTATGTTCCCGTTTATGTAACTGGTCATGCAACAAGACCAGAATGGTCTGGAGTTTAAAAGAAGCTACTTTAGGCATAATCAAAAGTGATCATTCATTTCCTTTATTTTTCCTCTGTTGATTTTCCGAGCACTTTTACTGTGATGTTTTTTCTATCTGTTTCCAAGCCAGTTTTCCTTGAGGGTATGATCAAGCTGAAATCAGTGGCGAAGCTGCAATGGAATGGGGGGAGTTGCTGCATTCTGGGCGTGCATCATTGGTGTCACATGGGGGCGGAAAATAGCCCCCAGACCCCCTCCCAGGGGTATGTGGGTGCTGTGTGGGCAGATCAGGGCTGATCCTACAGTGTCTTGCGGCCAGGAGTGGGTACCTCAGGTCACAGTTCCCTCTTCCTCTGTCCCTGGCTGAAATGGATTATTTCTCCACCCTACTGAACACCTGACCCTTCTCCATGCTGCTGTGTTGTCACCCAGTCTCCACTACAGCCATTTTCTCCTTTCCTCATCATCCATTTTGAAAGGAATTTTTAATATTTTTCTTTTTGTCTTTTCAAATTTGTGACTAAAGTACAGTCAAGAAAAAAGGGAAATTGGATCAGCTTTGTCAATTTCACATAGCTTGCGATGTTAACATTCAAGTACGGATCAGCTTTGTCAGTGTCATATTGAACTAGCAATGTAACATTAAGGCGAAGATGCACTGCGTCTGCAGTTGGGAGCAAGTAAAATTGATAAGGGATTGCAGCAATAAATATTGTGTATTACTGCAGCTCTAATTTAACCTGCAAAAGTGGGTTGGGCGGTGGGCGGGCTGTGTGTTTGTTCCTTCAGGTAACAATGCCTCCTCCAATAGGGTTTTTTGCATTTCATTTTGTGTAGGTAATTCTAAATGGTAGAAATGGAGGCTGAGACATTTTTAATTGCTGCTTCAATGTAACTGTGCAATAATGCTAGAGCACCTGAGCAAAAGAAAAAAAGGGGGGAAGGTTGTTTTTCTGCATCCTAGATGATATCCCACCACCATTGGGAATAATACTTTTTTAGCAGAAGCATATGGAATAAACACAATTGAAGAGACAAGGGGGAAAACAATAGGGGGAATGGAGGTGTGCATTTCCCCCCCACAGAAAATATTTCTAAAACACAACGTCTGACCACTGGGAAAATCTGTGGTAAGCTGTGCATGCAGAAAAGGCGAGAGCATGTGCCTCTTTCAAATATGCATGTTAGCATACTGTTGCATAAGCCAAATTGACTGTTTTAATGTGGAAGGGAAGAACTGGGTAATGATACTGGTATGTCTTGACTAGCATCCATAAATAAATGGGGAAACAGTTCACCTGCTGTCAGTGAGTTTTTGTAGCTACTTCTCAGATGAGACTGAAACAACTTCTGTATTAGTATTTTAAATTAAAGACATTTCCAGTGCTATCCTAAGCAGAACTCATCAGTGCATTTGGGAGAAAGTAACTGTGCTTAGAATTGCATTGTTAAAGAAGGGAAATCTACAGATAGTATTCAGTCCAAATTGCTCAGGAAGAAGTAATACATTTACAATGTTTAGAGGTTTTGGCAAAGATGATTGACAGGCACTTGGCTACTTGGTACTTTATGTTTTTATTAAATTAACTTTTACTTTACTAAAAGTAATGCACTAAATCAAATACCTTTGAACACTGTATTAAGGTGTTTGCCATTTTTACATTAACTTCTATGACATCCCTCCAGTGTATAGTTACCCAACTAAAAACTCCAGGCTATGGATCTAGGATTGCTAAGAGGCCTGAAGAAATACGTCCTGTACCTTTAATAGAGGTTTAATTTGTGGAAATGGGTAGCTGAAGCTTTTCATGGCACAGTGGTAAATAACATCACCTGGTAAACATCTCACTAAACTTCTATGAAAGACTTTTCCCCCTCCAGTCTAGTTGACAACCATATAAAATGGATCTGAGCTCAAGAGAGACTCAAAGACAATTCAAATCTTGGAAATACACTGCAAAGCAGGAAATCTTTCAGTCATCACTCTTTCTAAATAATGTAAGTTGCTAAAATAAACAGAGGCATTTATGTAATTTAGTAAGTAATGTAGATAAAGGGCCTAAGAAAACACAATAAAAAATAGGATAAACTATTGTTCTTGTTGACACTGTTGGGCACTTTTGTCTTCAGCTGTTTTTAACCACCTAGCTTTGTACCATACAAAATCTGCCCCTGATCTGATTGATATTTAGGCAGGATCCCACACACTTCCCGGTTGTTTGGCAAGATGTAAGGGGAGGAATCATCCCAATTGATTTGTTGTGTGACGAGGAATTATCATATTAAGACTTCAGACAGCTTGAATTTTTGGCAGCTTGCTAACTGCTCCATTTGGCTATGTTGAGGTAGAATGTGTGTCTCTCCATGTGTGCGTTTAACACACCAATAAGCAGTGGAAAGCTGTAAAATTAAATTATCACTTACATTTTACTGTAATAGTGTTTTGTTTCATGTTGAAGAGTTGATCAAAATGTGAAAAATGCCAGAGATAGTCTTTGTAATAGTAGCTTAATTTACAGATAGAGTATATGAGATAATGTTTAATGTGTGCATTACCCCCATTTTTCTTGAGTTCTTTCCCAAAATGCTTATTTTCCTCAATGTCCTCAAGATGTTGTGCTGTGTAGAAAGGACCACTGGTACCAGTATAGTTGTTGTTGGGATGCCAGCCTCAGAAATGTGCAGCAGATTTGTGTGCTCCTCCCCATCCCCAATGTTTACCGATTCACTCCTGGAGTTGGAAATCACAGCAAACTATGATTACTTCTTTGTTCCCTCTTGTGCCTGATGGCTACCATGTGTGAAATCCCCCAACATTCGTTTCACAAGTAGTTTATTCTATTTTTGTTTAATTGCTTTAGCAAATATTTTCCGCTTTACAGCAACCTTAAAGGACAGTTTAAGGAAGGAAGTGATGAACAGGTTTGTTATCAAATGCCTCATGCCAACAGTTCCTAAGCTGACACAGAAGGTTTTCCATTGGAGTATGAAACAAAGCTTAAGCCATATGATGAGGGCTGGCATAATGACATAGCATTAACAGACCCCTTATTGTTCTGTACTTCCCCTTCCATGAACAGTGGAAACTTCAAAACAACCGAACCGTTTCCTCTGAATGATACAGCACAAGGCACTTCTGATATTTTGAACCATTCATTTACAAATGTGCAGACTGACCAGAAACAAGCATAGGCTGTCAGAACCTGTGCTCAAGCAGAAGCTGCCCTGTCCCCACAAAAATAAACAAACAAGTAAACAAAACATGTTTTTTCTCTCTAGAAATTTCTTCACAACTCTTCCAGCCAAACAAAACACTCCTTTACATTCTCCGTGCTTCCAATACCTACAACCACACTGAGCAAACATGCCCTGCAGGTAGATATGGTAGGGTACTTTTCAAGGTGGGCTGTACCAGCTTTTAGAATACCCATTGTACTCTACCAAGGATCAGTCCTAGGAGAATAGCACGACTTTGTTCCATGGAGAGTTTAGAACTGGTCTTTTTGATTGAGGTGGAATGGCTGTGTAACCTCCTTCTTAATGGTTCAATGGGGCAAGAACCTGGAATGAAGTTACAGACAGAATTTAAACAAAAAAGAATGGTTTCTTTTTCTTTACAATTAACACTTTTAAAACATCAACATTTAACGTTACAATTCAAGGTCCTGTTCAGGTTGCATTTCAAGTCCTTCTATTTACCAGTGTACTGATATTGCCAAGTCCAAATCTGCGTTGCAAGTTGGCTGGCTCCTAGAAAGACTCAAGGGCTTGATGAACAGGGATTACAACATGATGAAGGTCTCCAGAGAACCTACCATTACAACCACAAAAAAAAACCTGAAACAATAAACTCCAGCATTTTACAACACAGCAAAACAACAACTACCTTTAGTAGTTCCCAACAATATTACAAATTACTTAACAAGTGTTAAGGGCTTATAGAAATCAAGGTCGAGGTCTGGTACCCCTTGTCTTCTCCAAAGAGCTCTGAGTTCTGCAGCATTCTGCTTCCCTTCAGACTCCACCCCGCTTCTGGAGTCCAGCCCTTTCTGGGCCAACCCATTCTGGGCATGGGGTTCCATTCTCCCCCACTCAAATTCTGTCGTCCCGACGATAACTACACTGCAACTCTTGTAATCATTGCACAATTATTTCCCCAGAAATTCCTGTACTTGGAGGAACCACATTTGGTGCATCTGAATGCAGAACATTGTCTTTCATACCAGGATTTCCAACTGTTCCCAAGCAGCTACACTGGATGTTTGCAAAACTTTCCAGCAAATGTTCAACCAATTGGTTTACGCAGAAGGGATGGGGGGGTTGCAGCGCTGGAATCCTTCCTTCATGCAACTGCCAAGAGAGCAGAATCATGTGCTTCAAGTTCACGCAACATCTCTTGAACTTACATCACATAACAAAACAGTTATATGGGGATCAAGCCCCAACTTGCTGCACATTTCATTGCAAGCAATTTATATTTGCAATCTCACTTCCAAGCCCCGCCCACGTTGAAAGCCATTGCTCTAACTTCACCTCCTTCTGGTAAAAGGTTCTGTAAGGGGCCAAGAACCTGGAATGAGTTACCAAAAAAAGAACCAAATTTAAACAAACAAAATGGTTTACTTTTCTTTACCACCAGAAATTAACACTTTTAAAACTATCAACATTTAGCGTTACAATTCCGAAAAGGTCCTGTTCAGGTTGCATTTCAAGTCCTTCTATTTACAGAAGTCTACTGATATTGCCAAGTCAAATCTTCTTTGCAAGTTGGCTGGCTCCTGAAGACTCAGGGCATTAGACAGGTTACAACATGATGAAGATGCTCAGAGAACTCTCACCCATTACAACCACAAAAGAAACCCTGGAAACAATAAGCTCAACATTTACAACACAGCAAAACAACAACTACCTTCCCAGTAGTTCCCAACAATATTGCAAATTACCTTAACAAGGTGTTAAGGGCTTATAGAAATCAAGGTCCGAGTCTGGTACTTGTAATATTTCTCAAAAGAGCTCTGAGTTCTGCAGCGTTCATATTCCCTTCGAATCACCCTTTCTGGGTCAACCCATTCTGGGCATGGGGGTTACAGCTGCTTGGTATTGTGAAGGCTATCACCTATCCTTTGGACTGCTGTCTACCTTGGATGATCAAATCATGCCAAAAGAAGGTAAGAGAGTACCTCTAGCCAAGATTATTAATACATCTTTGGTGAAAACAGTGTTTGCACAGCTTCTGAAAATTATAATAATAATACCATTTTCCAGTTATAATTGTTAGATCTTTATAGCCCTATTTCCAACCTGGTTATGCATGGTGGGAGATTAACTTGAGGAGTAGCTAAATGAGACATCTTCTCTTGGCCCACTTAAATTCCGCTTCAGTCTTAGATATGGAACTGAAACAGCGTTAGTAGCTCTACTGGGCAATCTTTGTTTACAAACAGATAGAGACTATCGCTGATTTTTGTTGATTGTTTCCAATTTTTTTGTAGATTTTGACATAGTACGTCATGATATTTTGATGAAGTGTTTGAAAGATATCGAGTCAACTGGGGAGATGGATCTTAAATGTTTTCATTCTTCTTTGTTCAAAGGGGATAGAGAGAGTTTTGCCAACAATGTAGTTATCAAGCTTATGGGATTTAGCTTGTGGAATTCGTCCAGGGTCCATCCTTTTGCCTTTTAATATCTTTGTCAAGTTGCTGGCAGAATATCCATAGATATGGGGTTGACTGTCATCTCTGTGCCTAAGCTTAAAAAGCCGGCTTCTGATCCTGTGAATCAGTGTTAAGAAGCTGTGGAGACTGAAGGAGAATAAGTGAAAGATGAAGGGTGGTGCTGGATCTGCCAGTATTAGATGGCATAAACCTATCTTTGAAAGATCAGGTAAAGAGCTTGGTGGCACTCTCAGCCCAGTCCTATTATTGGAAAAGCAGACTGGTTGCTAAAAGGGCTATTTTGTTATATCTTCTATACACTGATCCATGCTTACATAACTTCTTGACTAGCACACTATAATACTAAGAGAAGCTGCCTTAAAATGATTCAGCTTTGGGTTCAATTTAATGTGGTAGTATTTACATTTAAATCCCTCCACAGTTTGGGATACACATACCTAAAGGGAGGGGCGTACCGCCCAGGGGGACATATGAGGGCAATTGTACCCAGGAAGTGCGTATTTAGACACATGGGGTTTTTTCCGGCGGAGAGATGCCTCTGCCCGGCTTTTGTCTTACCGGCTCTCAAGGCGCGATCTGGCAGGGAAGGAGGCAGAGATGGCACCACTCCCCTCCCTGGCCAGGTGAGTCCTCTGTGGAGCCAGGAAAGAGCAGCTGGGCACTCCCAGGTCAGGGTCAGTTGTCTGGACCTGGAGCAGCGGGGCTCCCTCTTGGCGCCACAGCTCAAGGTCAGGGCAAGGATCCCCCCTCCACCACTGGCCGTAATTGCTCCCTCTGGGTTCTCCTGGCCAGCCATGACCTTCCTGGCTTCAGCAACTACTGTGTCAGGGCATGCCTGGTGGACGGAGGAAGAAGAGACTTCGGTGCGCCTGCAACTGGTGTCACATTGCCCGGCCTGGCCTGGCTTGGTCACATCTTTCCAGCTTACTCACAAGAAAATTGCCCCCACCCCTCCACATCTTTCTAGCTTACAAGAAAATCACCCCCTGCCCCCCTCCTGCGATGGTGACTTTGAGAGGACCTGGTGCAAAATAAGTTGTTTGGTTATAATGAGGGGGAGGGTGGCCACCCATATGGGGAAGGGTGGAAAACTCAGATTTTGCACTGGGCTACATTTTTCCTAGATACACCTCTGCCTAAAGGATTGCATTTGCCTACATGTAACTGTTCATCAGTTACAATGACCTCCCATGAATCTGGATGCTCTTCTTTTCAGCCATTTGACCAATTATGTGGAATAGTCTACCTGAGGCAGTCAACAAGGCACCATAATTACCTGTCTTTACAAAGGATTGCATGGGCGGGTGAGGTTTTCAAGACTTGTTTAGATGGTATTGGTTGGGCTGTAACATTTGATTGTGATTATTTATATAAGGAGATGTTTAATTATGTACGTGTGATTTTATGTCTGTATTGCTCCCTGTTGGCATATTATTTGGTCTTTGAAGAAAGGTAGTATGTAAATATTTTAAGTAACACATAAAGGACCCCCTTATTAGGGATACTCATACTGCCAATGTATGTGAGTCATGTCATTTGCTGTGTCCCTTGTTCTGAAAACAGTGGTTGTCAGGGCCAGATTTAAATATTGGCTCATGACAAAGCTGAGACTGACCAGTCCTACTCAGATGATAAGGGGACCGAGGCAGCTGATCCTGTGGAGGTCAAATCCCAGAAACCCTGCTGCCCCTGGGTCCTCAGATACCCAGGCCACCTGCCAAGATTATTGGGCCAATAAACCAAAGGGATGATGAACAGGATCTGGATGTGAGGGCCACAGAACAGCCTGTCAGTGAAAACCCATCCATTGCCAGGGATCTCACAGGCAACTCCAGATCCCCTGGCTCAGAGGAGATAGACAACCTAGGTAGAGGATCAGCTCTGGCAGTGGAATGCCTGGTTGGCTGCTCAGGGCCTCTCTTGTGCCCCTGGGGCTTGTGGTGACCAAGATTTGTTGTGAGGTTTTGAAGGATACTGATTAAGTCCAGCTATAAGTAGTTGCAGGATTCTGGCTTTACTCACTCAAATCTTTATGTGCCTTAGCACATGCTGGTCTCATTGTTTTCACTCTGGGCAGCTATCTCTGTAGTTGGGGAATGTGCAAGGATGTCACTGGGATGGGAAGCTATGGATAAGCCAAGATTGTTCTTGTTTGTACAGCATGCAAAGTCATAGTCAAGAGTCAGACTAACTAACCAAATTCAAACCAATCATATTCATACTAAGCATGGTTTTGTGTTATCCCAGCTAAGTCAATGTTGTGTAATGTTGACAGTCCAGGGCTTTTTTCTACTGAAAGACAATTACTTACTTTATTTATGACAATTGTGCTCCTCTGTATTTGTGTACACATTTCTATCAATTGAAGTTTAAGTCACCATGTAACCTACTATGATACGCTGCCCAAGTAAACACAAAATACATCCTGTTTCCCTATAATATTAATGTGTCTTCTATCAAGTTAGATAAGTGTTTCCCCTAGCACAATATGTTTTATGGCCCAATCCGGGGGGGGGGGGGACAAAGGGAGTTGTGGGTGGGATGGGACCCTACACCAGTAGATTTGCCCTCCCATGAGTACTTTCCCTCATAGAAGGGTACTAGCGGGGTCCAGCCACGCGTTGCTGTGGCTTAATGTGGTGAAATGGGAAAGGAACAGTAGCAGCAAATCAATTGCAGAGGCCAGCAGTACGGGCTTATGCAAACACGCAGCCTGATACTGTGCGATGTCATTGATGTGTGTGCCCGCATTCTTTGGGGGGGGGAATGGAAAGGCACCTCTCCCACACATCTAGGCTGGCTGGTCATGATCCTTTACCTGGGAGTAAGTTTGGTTGGTGAAAATGGGTGTCGCTTCTGAGGAAACCCTCTGAGGGTCGCGACGCAGCCATACAAAGTATGTCACAGTTGTTTTACCAAGCTTACTCCTGAGTAATGTGTACCTGGTTTTCTTAACTGTAACCACAGTATTCAGGGAATCTAGGGTGCCTGGCCCCTCCCTCCCATCCCTTGCATGTCGCCCCACACTCTCTTCCCTCCCTCACTTCTCTTCCCTTGCATGCCACCCCTCCCCTCCCTCCCTTCCCTTTCCCTCTTCTAGGGTGGGTGGGTCATATGAAGATGCCGGGCCCCCTGTCTCCCCTCCCTTGCATGCCACCCTTCACTCTCTCTCCTTTCTCACTTCTCTTCCCTTGCATACCTCCCCCTCCATCCCTTTCCTCTCCCTCCCTCTCTTCCCTTGCATGCCACCCCTCCCTCTCCCTCCCTTCCCACTCCCTCGTGTAATGTGTGGTGCAGCCGTGACACTTGGTCATTTGGCTGCCTGTCACTAATGGTTCCACTGCTCATATCTGGCCATCTGAGCGAACATTCTAAGCAGCATGAACATTCTAAGGGTGACAGTTACACACAGGCAGCTGCATGTCCTTCACTATGGAGCTCCAGGAAAAAGGCATTTTATCTGGGCTAGGTGTGAAATTTCAGGTGTGTGAACATCTAAAAACACTCTTGCCTGGCAGACTATAGTGGCTGGGAATTTTCAGAGGAATTGGCCCAGCAGTTACTGAGTTATACTATCATCAACAAAAACACTGTTAGCTTTTTATATATATAGATACTAGCGGGCCCAGCCACGCGTTGCTGTGGCAATTGTCCTTCTCATCACAGTCCGCAACCCACACAGATGTCCATGCAGGTCCAATGATCCCCAGCATAGCCTTTTGGGGTGATCAAATGAAATCCCTCTTTCCCTTTTCAATGCACATCTTTATATGGTGCTGTCTTGTTTTTTTAGTATAAGGTAACCCTTCCCATTCCACAATGGAACTGTGCAGAGTGTGAATCCCGCTGTCCATGAGGCTGGTTGACACGCACAGTCCTGGCTTGGGTAAAGCAGAACTGGGGAAGGAGGCTGTCCCAGTCAGGCAGCAGAGGCAGGGTGTTGAGGTGCTCAGATGGAGGCCAGCTCCCTGGGTTTGTAAAGGGCCATGTGCAAAAAAAACCTAAGCCGGTGGTGTTGGTTCCCCCCCACCCCGCGGATTTTCTTAGAAGAAAAAGGCAAACTCCAGCTCGCTTTTAGTAAAAGAGAGCTGTGGTGAATATGGGTGAGGAAGTGGGTAAGTGGTGGTTGGATGTGAGGGAGGGCAGAGTGAGGTGTGTGAGGATGAGCTGGATGGGTGTTGTGTGGTAGCAGTGGGTGAGGCACAGAGAGTGAAAGTTACCTGCATGTGAGGGGGGGGACCCCACCTGACATCTCACAAGGCATAGTGTGTATGTGTTTCACTTCCACTTGTATTACCTAACAGTATTACCTATTTACTGTTTTCACTGCTCATCTCTGCCCATCTGCGGGAACATTCTAAGCCCTCAGGCCACAGACAGACAGGCTGCACGAACATTCTAAGGGTGACAGTTAAACACAGCCAGTTTCATGGCCTGGTGCACCAGGAAAAAGACGTTTTACCTGGCTCAGGTATGGACTTTCAGCTGTTTGAAGGTCCAAGTACCTACCAGCAACAGGGAGGGACGTCCTGTGAAAATTTGGGGGCGATCCGTCCAGCAGTTTCTGAGGGAGGCCATCAGGGACAAACACAGGGACAAACTCCATGATGCCCAGACGACTGGCATTGCAGGGGTGTTCCAGAGGCATGGCTGGGGTGGAGCTGATGTTAGTTGGCTGCCACCCTGGCTTTGCCCCCCCAGGATGCCTGTGTTCATTGCTTGGACTTATACCACACTTTTGGGTGGCTTAAGCCCATTGAACCCAATGGAGGGCTTTTCGGCTGTGGTTCCCCCCCCCCCCCCCGTATGTTAAAGAAAGCTTGAGAATACTGTCCTCATAGTGCAATATGTGAGAAAATCTAGCCAGATTCTACAAGACAGTGGAATTTGCATCACATTCCCAGCCTGGATGCAAAATAATGAAAGATCCAGATCTCTGATGAAATAGTTAAACTTACAGTTCCATTTCTTCAAGGAGAGTTGACTTCTGCAGCCTGGAGATCAATTGTAATTCCAGGAGATCTCCAGCCACTACATGGAAATTGGCAACCCTCATAGCAGAAAGAGAGGCTAGGCTGCTTTCTCGTTTACTAGATTTTTCATAATTTCCCTGTCAGGGTTGAAACACACTTTGGCCTCTTCGCTGCAGAATGCATTAATTTGCACATTGAGTTCGCACTTGTTTCTTTTGTTAGATTTTTTCCCCATTAAAAATGGCAATTCTATTTTCAGCTATCAAACAAAAGCCACAGGTGACTGGTTGATGAGCACATGTAGTTTAATTCTACCTCACCTGCAGGCAGATGAATCTTCTGATTCATATCAGGGAGGGGTGAAATTGCAGATGCCTGGGTCACAGCTGAATACAACCCATGATAAAAAGATTTGACTTGTAATTACTGTGATGCATCTCCACAAAAAATCCTCATTAATATCTTTATGATCAGGAATGCGTAATTCAGTGTTGCTGACAAGGCAATTCATTCTGAGCAGGTAATTTACATGCTGAATAATCCACTTTCAATGTACTCTGGCAATCATCTGCAAGTGATCGATGCTGTTTCATACAGTAAAACCCAGTTGCAAAGTGGATTGAAACTGCATTATTTAGTGTTTGTGAAGTCAAGCACACACACAAAAGACTCACATTGCTCTTCAGGCTTTTTACAAAATTGTATAGTAGTGGGTTCTTCATGGACCTCTTAAGGATTGGCTGTTCCAAAACGCTGTACAGACATCAGTAAAGGAATGTGATTAACAGTAAAGGGTGGATTAATTTAGAGAGATTTTGCAGGAAATCCAAATTGGCAGGCTGAATCTGTATTCTCAACCTGATGTATTCTCCACTTGATGAACCTGTATTCTCAACCTTATTTGGAAGTCTGAACTAATTGTAGAACTTAGTGGAGGAAACATTTTAAAAAGATGTTATATCTTTAGTAGTTGGGAGAAAAAAGTTAATGTTCTCAGGATTTGACAGCAACTACTCAGTAAGTAAGAACAACGGCATGATAATAACTGATGGAAAGAAGCACACCTGCCCTATTTGAAACTTGCCTTACAGTCTGTAGGCGATCGCTCATCTGGCTACCTATGAAAGGGAAAGCTTTATTGAAGTTGACTCTTCCCTTTCTTTAAGCTACAAATGGCTACACGTGAGGTAGCCTAGTAAAAATGTGGGTAGGCTAGTAACTTTCTAGTCATGCAACATTACTTCTGCCCTTAGCTGGTGAAATATGAATGAAGCATATTTAGGGGACCCCCAAGGACTGATGGGGCATCATATTTCCCTTTCCACATTTTTTTCCTGTTTCCTTACCTATTCCACCCCCATAGTCTCTCCCTTTTCCTGTTCCATCTCTCCTTACTGCCTAATAGTCAAACTACGTTTATCTGTCCTAAGTTTATTTTTCAGTTTTATTTACTTCACTTATACCCTGCCTTTCTCCACAATAGGTTTCTAAAGCAGTTTATACCATTCCCCTCTCTTCCATTTTGTTCTCTAAAGAAGAACCTACGAGGTTGAGCAGGCTAAGGATGATCCAAACTGGTTCTGGCCACAAGTCCTCCCTCAAAGACCAAACAGTCCTGGCCAGGCTCCTGCCCTCTTCCCTTTGCCTTTTACTGACAGAAGCAAAGCTGGAAGATGGGCAGTTCAGCTATGATTGCCCTTGAGGGCATTTAATTTCTCAAGCGAGAGGGCAGAGTGAAGGGGAACTGAGCCCGGGGAACACATGCGCCCTGTGCCCCCACTGCAGCACCGCCCGTCCCACCTCGGAACACTCTGGAACACTCCTGCCACGCACCGGCCACACCCCTGCATTGGTGCATGCCCAGGGCATTGCACCCCCCTGACCCGTTGGCGCTACACCACTGCTCAAGCTACAGGCCTTTCTTTTGTAACTGAAGATGGGGTTCAGCTTCAATGTTTTTCTTCCTTTTTTCATTTACAATTTCACATTTTGCTGCAAATCGAGGACTTTTCTCAGGCTTGTAGAATATGTCTTGTCTGCCCCTGACCCCTGGTCTCTGGATTTAAATATCTACAGATGGGGCCAAGTTAAGAAATAAATATATTGACACAAATCTAGTTTTTGAAATGTATGAAATTATTCATTAGTCATTTGCCCCTCATTATACCTGTGCAATGGTCTACTGTCTCTACAGCATACAGGAGATAGAAGGGATTTGGGAGAGCCAGGCCCTTAATTTCCTATCACACATCCTTATTTGTTCCCATAGATGCTGCAAGATCTATGTCAATTTTAGAATTGCACTTGCACACTGGATAACCAGGGTATCTTCTGGTCATTGGCTTATCACATATAGGAAAATAAACTGAAGGAAACAAGATATTTTGGTCAGTCAAGACCAGCTATTATGAACAGAACACTAAAAGGTCAACAAAACAGATATTAAAACTCTGGCTGGGGATATGTTTATGAGCATATGATCCCTTCAGCCCACCACCTTTCAGAATAACAAGTGTTTGGACATGATGGCATTGTATATTATTGTACTTTATGTAAAACCTTTCCATTTCTTTATTCAGTTATCAACTACAAAGCAGAGAATGATGAAGGACAGTTCATTTCCTCTAGCATAGGGGATGTTTTGGCTGCTTTGGTCTGCAAGCCAAAAAAACTTGTTTCGTAGCACATGGCAGCTGACTGGGAAGCATTCCAAAAACTTCATGAACTGTCAAACCTCCACCTAAAAAAAATAATGGATTTTGTTTGGAGTCCTCCCTGCCTATTTGCCTTACCCGACAAACAACCTTCCAAAAGGAGATTATCTACAATACACAGCATATGCACTTGCATGATTCAGTCTTGCTCAGTGTCTGATTCTGTAGCTCTTGGCATTTCACTTAAAGTCATGCAGCTGCTGGACACAAGAATCCATGGTTCAATGTGAATTCAGGAGCATTCTAAATTGCCTCCTGATATTTCCACCCAACCCTGCTGTTTGCCAAAACCTTACATTCAAATCCTGCTTCCTGCACCTTTTAACTTAGCTGCCTTGTCACTCTTCACTTAATCAAATTTCTGTAGTACAGAACAAGCCTTTGTTCAGATAATATTTTTGAATAGCAAAATATGGGTATTGGTTTATCTAAGTATATCCCTTCTGCGTAATGAACCAGACTTTTTACCTTCTGTTTGATGACACTGTGCCAAACTGCTCTGTGGTCATCCAGGTGGTTTGGGTACACAGCAGTTTTGTATCTTAGATTGAGGATGTACTCTTTAAGGCCTAAAAGTGTACAGCTGGGATAACACAGAGATAGATTAACTACTATAGCATGCCCCCCACCTCTCACAAATGTGTTAGGATATATTTGAATGTTTACTGCCAAGGATGTCCACTGCCTTAGGCTGCAATGTTTACTCCATTCTCCTGATCTGAAAGCCAAGGGGGTGTTTGTTGCTTCACCTAAGGTCATAATTAAAACAAATGAGAGCACCTCAGGAAAGTGGTGTGAAAAAAACTCATATGAAAACACTCATCTTCCTTCTTTTCTGGAGGCAAAAGAATTCCACTATTTTTGTAAAAAAAAAAAGCATAATCTACAAGGCACACAAAAGATGTACTTCATCACATTGTCCTGAATTGAAATTCTTTACAATAAATTACTAACCACAATGATGTCAAAATGTTTTTGCTTCAGGACATGTTATAGTTACCTTAGGATAGAACATGAATAATCTTTAGTTGTTTCCAGGAGCAATATTTTAACAGAAGCCAGAGCTTCAATATAAATGGCTGGGCTCTAGGACAGGTTGTTTACCCAACCTTTGGGGGCAACTAAAGGCCAAATGAGACATGGCACTGCTGAGTAAATCTTCCTTTTTAAAATGAAAAGCAGCCTTGAAGGCTCGGAAAATGATACAACTGATGCATTCAATAGGTAATCCCTTTGATGCTGCTTAATATTTACTATTTACAAGAATACTTTTCTTAGGCTTCATTATCAGTATTGGATCTTGCTATATGACAATGCTTTCAATGCAAATATAAAACTGGCATATACAATTACTTCACAGAGATTAGGTCATGTTAAAAAAAAAACCAACAGGAATTTGGTCTCTTCAGGCATGGCTTATGGCAGTGGTGGCAAACCTTTGGCACTCCAGATGTTATAGACTACAATTCCCATCAGCCCCTGCCAGCATGGCCAATTGGCCATGCTGGAAGGGGCTGATGGGAATTGAAGTCCATAACATCTGGAGTGCCAAAGGTTTGCCACCACGGGCTTATGGGATGTTGCATGTCCAGAATACCATATAACCTGATCACTGGGGTCATGAACACCAAACCACTAAAATTCCAGATATGCTAGATATGACCTTTGAAGGTACATTTGCCATCAAGAATGTCATATACTGGTTTTCAAACTCTGTTCTGGGGAACCCTCTGCCACATTCTCCATTCCAAGGAACCTGGTCCTCAAATGTAAATAACAGAAATCTAATGTGGAAAGTGCACAATAAATCAGGGGTTCCCAACCTTCTTGAGCCTGCAGGCACATTTGGAGTTCTGACAAGGCCTGGTGGGTCTAGCAACAAAATGGCTGCATTAAAATGGTGGCCACAGGAGGTGGAGCAGCCACAAAATGATTGTCACTGCTTAATTTCACACTAAGGCAGTGTGGATCCTTGCACTATGGTGACAGATGCTGCCAAAGCAACATTTTAAAAAAATCTGTGCAGTCAGTCAAATCTTCAGTAGTCAATCAGAAGCCTTGCTGGTCAAAAGTCCTTGCCCTGCCCACTTCCTCAGCCAATAAATCAATCTTTATTATGGTCAGAGACCAGCATGAGGTAAATGAAACAAAACTAAAAGGATAAGATACATAAAAACAATAAATGTACCGTGTTAAATTACAACTGTATTTACTGTATTAAAACAGTCACACGCACAGAACCAACTGGTCAAAGGAAATCAGGAACAAAAAAGTATGGGAACATAAAGGAAATAGGATAAATACAAATATTAAAAGGCAATAAAAGCTTAAAAACTATAAAAGAATTATTTTAAAAGGGGGATAGGTATAGGGAAACAATAAAATTGGTAAACTGAAGGTTATAGCTATCAAATCATTAAACCTGCTTTATTGCACAGACCATCCTGCAACATACTCCAAATGCTGCTACAAAGAAACTTCCTAAAACCAGCGGGTGCCAGAAAAGATGTTATCAGATGTCATGGTGCCTGTTAAGGACCCCTGCAATAGACAAATGACTACAGCAGACTGACTGGACATCTTAATATTGTTTTTAATTGCAGCCTCCTGCAATTAAAGGTTTTAGATATGAATATTATATATACCCTAGTGATTGGACAGTGATAGGTTGCCAACAACCTAGAGGGAAAAATGATCTCTCCTTTTGCTAAAGCCATAGTGTATGAAAAGGGAAAACTGAGGCTTTTGATAGGATCAAAGCAAATAGTATCACCTGATAAATAAAATTCTGTTAAGCCTCTCTTAAAGGAACAGATCCCCATTTCCCTGTAGGTGTTGAGAACCCAATGTTTGTTATACTTATTATGGAGAAAGCATTATAAAAAGTTTAGCTCCACTGTGATTTGAATTTCTGGGGCAAAAAATGAGGCGATCAGTGCTGTGTAAGGTATTTGCATAACCAAACAGTAACCACAAGAGCATACATTTGTAAGAGCAGAAGGACAGGAAAAGCCTTTCTCTTTCACTCTTGGAATGCAGAATGTCTGCATATCTTTCAAGCAATATTTTTAGCTGTCAATCAAAAAAAAAGATATTAGTTTACAAGGTAAGAAATCAAACACTACAACTAGCAATCTGCCTTTTGGGCCTTAAGCTTCTAAGAACAATACTCTTCTCCCTGCACTCCTCTCCAATAATATAAACAGTGATTAAACCCATGAATAACTAGTAGTTGGGTGACTCATTTCCAATTCAGAAGATTTATAAAGTGCTGAATTAACGCTCTTTTGCTTCAGAAGTTTCTGTTTACAAAGCCTCTCTCTCTGCCATTAGCAGCTTTGGTGTTCCCTGAAGATCAGTCAAATTAAAACTGATCAGCGAGCTATTTATAAGTTTATCCACTAAGGCAGTGCCATCCAGGCACTTAATCTGCAATTTGTTTTTTGTGCTGGTAGCACAGTGGTGCAGAGTTTATTTTTGGGCACTACCTATGCTATGAACAGGAGGTGTTTGGTTTCTTAACATGACTTAGAGCTTAAAGGATCTGACTGAACACAAAATTGGCTGAAAATTAATAAATAAGATTGAAACTGCACAGGGTTTCAGCAAGTTTGCATGGCAAAATAGGAATTCAAATCTGGATCTCCCAGATCCTAGTCTAACACTCTAAGTGCTACAAGCAAGGAAATGGTAAAAGAGCTGTGTCACTACAATCAAAAAGGTCAAGACTGATGGTTCAAATAAAGTAAACAACATATTTTAGAACTCAGCTAAAAATTCCTTAAGCATTTTGCCAACAGACTTTTTCAAAGAATCATAACTTAAGGTGGGGCCATCCAGGCCATCTAGTCCAACCACCTACTCAGAGCAGGATCATCCTAAATCATCTCTGATAAATCATTAGTTGTCCAGCTGCTGACTGAAGACTGCTCGTGATGGGGAGTCATCACCACCCCAGGCATCTGATTCCACTGCTGAACTATTCTCACTGTAATCCCCCCACCACACACACACACAATATCCAGCCAGAACCTTTCCATTTGTAATTTCTACCCATTGTTGTTAGTCCTATCCTCTGCTGCCAGGATAATCTGTAATATAATACACAGATACAATACTGAGTTCTTGTAAATGTACAGTATAGTAATGGTCATTCAGTTAAAATTATGTAAATAAATAAAATGTGTTAAAATCAATTGCAATTTGTTCAGTATAATATCAACCAGGTACAAAAACATTCTGTATAAATCATTAGTTGTTATGCCCCCAGAGAAGCTCTTATTATTTTCTTTATAAGTCTCAGTTGTTCCTTTAGTTACAGTGGGTTTAGTTCTTTTGTATAGTGTTCTAAGGGAGGGAACTTTAGTTTGACCCTGTCCCTTTAAGAAGCCCCCTAGAGGCAACAGCCTTGCATCCTTCCTGTTATTACCCAGTAGTGCCCCTGTTCAGTTTAGTTTTTAGTCTAAGGTGCCAGGGAAGCTGGGAGGCTGTAATATCTCCTACATCTAAGGTGTATAGAGCATCAAGCTATAGTGTTAACAGAAAGTCAAATCCAATTAAAGGACACTGAAGGAACCAAGAGGAAGCCCAGACAGTCGACTTTCCTGGAAGGAGCCAGGAAAGGATAAAAGTCTCAAGCTTCAAGTTGTTCCAGTCAAGCAAGTATTTTAGTCAGACCCTGGGAGGAGTTAGGGTCTTAATTCTTCTAAGCAATAAAACCTCTTTTTTTTTGAACTGTTAAACCTTGCTTGTGAGTCTCCCACTGTTCTGGCCGAGTACAGGTCACCTAAGACTGTTTTACTTGGGGAACAGTACATTAGTTTACTTGGGGAACAGAACATTCCCTTACTTTCCTTCATTCAATCATAAAGACAAAATATGCTGTAGCAATTATACTTTTATATCTGGTTATATTTGAGGTGTTTTCCCCACAGACAAAATATCCTGGGATAAGGAGGTGAAACATCCTGGTTCAGGCATGGCTTCCACATGGCTTCCAGGCCTAACTCAGGGACACCCTGCAAGATTTCCCTTATCCCATGGCTTTCAAAAAACGATGAATCTGGCCGTTCTTTTGAAAAAGCCTGCGCTGCTCCCACTCACATGCAAACACTGCGGGAGACCGTCCAGTTTATTTTTCTGGCTTTGCCGCCTGCTCTCCCTGCCCCTTAGCTGCAGCCAATCAGAACGTCGGAAAAACAGAATTTACGTAAACTAAGTAAATGAAGTGACCGTAAACGTTCATGTGGAAAATGAAAATAAACTGCGGGCTCGTGCATAATTCACTGGAGTTCTTCCTCCCAGCCTGAACGCACTGATGGGCAGCCGGGAGAAACTGGGATATACGATCCCAGGTCTATCCCAGGATATTTTGTCTGTGGGGGAAAACGCCACAGATCCCCCCCGAAGAAGGCTATTGATGAAATCCAGAGGGACTTTTTTTGCTGAGTAATGAAATATATATTTTACTTTATTTACACCATAGGCCTTCACCTTATTTTTTAAAATCTCATTCTAACTCTACTATGCTGGTAAAACAATGGGCTATATCAGAAAACCTTATTTGCCTTGCATAACTTTGCAAATTCCATGTTTCTGTGTAGGCTTGGTTGGTGGCAACTGGACATCAGGAAAGAGGCTAGGTAATCCTACATACTGGGGCTGGGGGAGGGAAAGGCGAGACTTGGATATGCATACTTAAGGAAGCAGCCCTGGGTTAACTGAAACATCTTGTTCTCCCATACTGAACCATTGTAATAAAGATTGCATTTTTAAAATTACTTAATACATTTTCTGCATATTTCTACAAAGTGCTCAATATGGTGTACAAATCAAAAATCTAAAACAGCAGCAGCATAAAAACAATAAAACTATGAAAACCATGTAAACCAAACATAAAAAAAAATTGATAAAAACCAACTGGATAAAAAGCCAATAAACAATTAATGCTTTGTAAAGCAAAACAGCAACAACAAAAACACTAAACAAGGAAAGTGTTGGATTCATCCTCCTTTAAAAACCCTCAAGAATAAAAATAGCGTGCCACCCCATTTTTCTTTTGCACATGTGGTATATCAACACAGCAGGAGGTGTGTGTTGCCTTTACTAGAACTGGGTGCATTTTCTTTTACTGTGATTAGTCAAGTTCCTTTTCTCCTTTGGAAAGTTTGAATTTATTTTATGAGTGTTTTGCAAAAAGGTTGAATGGATTCTTTCCCCCTGCTGTAGATATTGCCATTATCATCGTACCACTGAATTCAAAATGAGGTGGTTGCAGAGTCTGATTTTACTCATCTCTGCTATTGGGGTTTGTGCCAAATTGAAAGAGATTGGCTCCAGTAAATGATTCTACATGTTCTCACTGGTTCAAATCTATTTTGTCTTCAGGGTATTTAAATCACCATCCCCTCCCCCCACAAAAACAAGCCAAACCTTCAGTCATATCAAATTTAGTGGATTTAATTCTAAGTGAACTATGTTTACCATGCTTCCTGTGGTGGTAGGTGCTGACTGGACTAAAATCAACACATTAAAGAAATGTCTCCAAAATAAATGTTAATGGTTGTCTGCTACAGCAGTATATCATTTTTATTATTTTAGTATATACTATTTTTATTATTTTATTATGTTAAAAAAACCAACCAAATATAAACAAGGATCTAAAATGTAAATTACTGAGATACAGAACTACTATCAACCACAAATTATGGAAGCTCAAACTTAGCTTCTCATTCTGGGCAGAAAAGCTTCCATTTTTCAAACTTTCTGGACATTTGGCTGCATAATAGACAGGTTAGTTTACACAGATGAAAGCATTCCACTAATTTCTCCAACCACTCCTTGTTCTTTGGGATTATATTCTTCTTCCAATTTTGGGCAAATATTAACCTTGCCAATGTTACAGCACTGAGCACAAATTCATGGGCTTTTTAAATATTACGAGTTTTTTTCCAGTGGTGGGAGCTGCAGGAGAGGGAAAACACAGCAGCTCAAGTGATAAGAGGTGGTGGTTGGGAAGGGGGCATAGAAGTGGCCAGATGTGGACAGGCCATTTAGAACTACAGCACACTGTACAGTAGCCACAAAAATGTTTTGGGTGTGGTCCTTTCAGAAACTTTGGCACAAAGATGGTCAGAACATAAAACACAGAGAAGAATTGGGAGGAAATTGGCACAGCAGGGACCGGCAAACAATCCCATATTTAAGCAAGGGGAAAGACACTTGCTTACATATCTACAGCAGGGAAAAAGAATCCATTCAGTTATCAAGGCAAGCTTTAGGAGGAAATGCCCACTTGACATGATGCTCTCATATAAGGTGCATGGAAGCTGTTCTAAGCATCATAAGAACAAAAGCATAGGAAATATCTGTACAAAGAGGGAAAAGAACTGTATAACATATGGAATGGGAAACAAATAGCAGCAGGGGTGAAAGGTGAAAGAAAATGTGGCTTATTTACACAAATGTGTTACCAATATCAGCGTCAGATGCTAAAAAAAACCAAGCTGGAGATTACACAAAGGCATGTAAAACTAGAATTGTTTGCATGCAGATTTTTAAAAATACCCTTCGTTCCTTTGTTTTGAATGTAGACCAAACAATAACACTGTGGCCTCTTGTTTAAAATATAAGAAGTGATGCTTAGGATCACACAGTGAAAGACAATCACTCTTTGCTTGTGCTGAAATATTCTGGACCTGGAACAAAATGTCCTAATACATCTCCAAACAAATCAGTCTCGTTTCTATAAACAGTGATGGGCTATGGGCAGGATTCTACTTCAGTTATACAAAAACCCATTTATGTTTTTAGAAGTGAAGAAATCAGCATGTTCTGGTTAAGGACACCTCAAACAAAACAATAACATTTGCCACCTATCTGAAGATTTGATGTTTGAGGCTCTCCTTATTGAACAGTAATTACACACCTTGGGCTAAACAATCTACATGTTGTAAGGAAAGAGCATAAAAATTCCAAGCTAAATCCCACGCTCACTGTATGTGGAGCTTACCCATGGGGCAAAAAATGTGAAGTGGACCTCAAAATGTGGAGTTGGTTGCAGAGCATGTATATTTTAAGTACATTTTTCTAAGAAGTTATTCAGTGAAAACTATCAACAAAAAGGGAATGCAGATATCTGAACTGAGAATCCTTATTAGAAGCAAGAGAAGTTGATAGCTGTTCTGACAGCAGAGGAGTTGCTACAGTAAAAGGTGCCTAGGGTAGGCACTGAAATTGTGCCCCCTCCCAGCATCCAACTCCCAGTTTTTGGATAACTGTGCAACTGGGGAAGAGTTGTGGCAACTGCTCTGGGGTACAGCAATGATATAATGCCTTTCAGCAACTGATATCAGATATTGTGATGGCCACAGCATGAAGTGCTTTAGGGCTCAGTCTCTCAGTGGCGTCTAGCCTGGGCAGCCAAAATCCACCCTTCACTGTTGAGAACATGTGCCTCTGCTTACCCACTGAGCACAATTTCAGTAAAAAGGAGGATACAACACAATTTTTTATAGATTAAATAACTGTGCTATAGGTGGGGGAATTAATCACATTCATCTTTTTTACACTGTGATCAATAAAGTTGTGGTCAGACTAAAGACTGACCACAACTGACCACAACTCATAGCTCATAGATTAGCAAGTGTAGAACAAAAGTCAGATAAAATGACTTAAAGCTCTGAGTAACTCATCAGCTCTATTCCATAGACATATCTCTTGAACAATTCATGAAGAAGAAACAGCCTTTACATCTCTTCTGAATGCTGGCAGAAATCGGAGTAGCATGCACATAGTCATAGCAATTTATCATCTGCTGAATGCCTTCATTTAATTTAATTTGAGAGTTCAGTGAAGACTTGCACATGTTTGTTTAGTAACATTTTCATGTGAATCCCCATTTATTAGCTTCAAACTGAGCAAGAGACGTCACTTGCTGAAACAGTGTTAAATTATGGAGGCAGAAAGGGGCACAGTTACTCAGAACTGAAGGCATGAAGGAGAAGAGAGGTGAAGCGTTATTTTGGCCCAGGGCAGGCCATCTTCTCTGTAGAGGCAATATCACTGTATGAAGAATTTAGATGCCTTAGAAGGAATTCTGAAAAGCCCAGCTCAACAAAGACAAGCATCTAAAAATCATATCCTCTCTCCAGTGTTTATCATATACGAATAGGCACAATATATCTCCTCATAGTGGGATAGGGAAGCAAAGAGGAAAAAATAAGCCATTCAGGCAGTAAGTTCTAGTGACAGACAAGACCATCATTTTGGAAAACTTCCCTTCAAAATATTCTTAACCCTTTCACCTAAATAATATACACATTTCTCTTTATCAACAACCAAATCTATCCACATTTCAACCTGCTACATCTATGCAGGTCCAAATATATTAGCTGATATTCTATCACCTGCCTAAGCACACACTGAGAAAATTAGTAGTTCAGGTACAGGTAGGAACTGTGAACACATTGTAGATAAAGGTATCCTTCCTCCCTTACACTTATGAGATACACAGCAAACACTCCACAGCCAGGGATGAACTGATACATTGGGCTAGCCCACAGTAACACTTGGCTCTTTAAGCTTGAAATTGCTGGTGCATACCAGTCGTCCCTCCCACACTGCAGGGGTTAAGGGCATGGAACCAGTGGTGGGATCCAAAAATTTTAGTAACAGGTTCCCTCACCAGCCCCCCCTCAGCAAAGGGGGCAGAGGCATACCTAGGAAAACCTGAGCAAAACCTAAGTTGGATGGGCAGCCACCCCACCACGACCCCAAAAATTTTTTTGCACCAGGTCATTTCTAAATCATCATCACATTATAGAAAATGCTCCAACTCACAAACCTGAATACAGCAATGGTGAAACACACAGGTTCTTTGATAGAGACTGGTGAGATAAAAGGTACGAAAGGCTGAGAATCAATGAATTGCAGTACCTGAATGGGATTAACCCAGTTCAGGGAGTTACATTATTAGTCACAATTGCTATATGCCTCTCGGGGAGGCGAGGTATGCCTCTCTCGGGGAGGCGAGGGCATGGAGATGGAAAAGCGGACCCAATTAGTAACCCCCTCTCGGCACACACAAATAATTAGTAACCCACTCTCGGGAACTGATGAGAACCTGCTGGATCCCACCTCTGCATGGAACCCCAACAATGTGCAAAACTGCATAAAATTGCTGCTGCTGCTAAGCAGCTGTCTTCCCCTGGAAATCGGGGCAACCAGCATTTTCTATCCCCAAGAGGGCTGATCAATCCCCAGCCTTTCCATTTCTGCCTCCTCTCCACTCTCCTCTGTGGTGAGTCAGGACTGCTCACCCCACAGTAAGGCTGATGGGGGCAACTTTCCAGGGGCGACTTTCCACTCACAGTGGCGACTTTCCACTTGCAATCTGGAAAACCACAATGTGGAAAGTCACATTGTCAGAAGGACAACTATTCATATTCTGCCTACAGATATACATATGCAATCTATGTATAAAGACATGCCTGTTTGAGGGCAAAACTTTGTACTGTAGTGGCAATCCCATGTGCTTATTAAATAGCTGGAGTGAGTCAACCAAGCTCCAGCAACGTGCCTGTTTACACCCTCAAATAACTCTACTAAGTTTGTAAGGCAGGACTTGCCTCTGCAAAAGCCATGTTGACTCTTCCTCAGCAGGTCTTGCTTTTCTACATGTTTATAATTTTATCTTTAATGATAGATTCTACTAACTTACAGGCAGGAACAGATGTCAAACTGACTGACCTGTAATTTCTTGGGTCCCCCCTAAATCCCTTCTTAAAGATTGGTGTGACATTGGCCATCTTCCAGTCTTCAGGGATGGAGGCAGATTTCAGGGATAAGTTGCATATTAAAATGAGAAGATCAGCAATTTCATGCTTGAGCTCCTTAAGAACTCTTGGGTGAATGCAATCTGGGCCAGGGAATTTAGTTTATCAGTGGCTGCCAGGACTTCTTCCATGTCTACCACTATCTTCGCTAGTTCTTCGGATTCGCCTCCAAAGAACCTTGGTTCAGGTGCAGGAATTTCCCTCACCTCCTCTTGGGTGAAGACAGATGCAAAGAATTCATCCAGCTTTTCTGCAATCTCCCTGTCATCCTTTAGCACACCTTTTGTTCCTTCGTCACCTAATGGGCCTACCGCTTTCCTAGCTGGCTTCCTACTTTTGATGTACTTAAAGAACTGTTCGTTGCTGGTCTTGATCCTCCTAGGGAACCCAGTAATGAGTCAGCTGTGCACAGGAGGAAGAGGCAGCTGCTGCAGAAGAGTGCTCGTATTGCATCAAGATATGGGAAGATCTGATGAGGGTTATCTCCTTGCAGAATCCTAACCCCTTGAACAAAGCTCTCTATATAAGCCTTGCTGTGAGCTTGCTTCTGGGTGCAACAAGTGTGTTTTCTGTTGCCTCCATGTGCCTGGTCTACTACTGATTCCCAGCCTGTTTATCTGATCTCCTGTACCTGTTGAACTGACCTGTGACTATGCCTTTGCCTGCCGCCTGCCTTGACTCATTGGACTGTCTTCTAACTACGCTCTTGTCTGCCACCTGTTCTGACCTGCAAGACTGGACCTGCCCATGCCTTCACAACAGTGGCACACCTGCCAGAGGGACATGTGGGGTCACATGCTCCCGGGCACCACCATTTTCATCACGTGGGGGCTGAAAAATCGCAGATGTTGCCCTGGGCGTCATTTCCCCCCTGTACACCTCTGCTTCACAGCATTCCACGCCCTGCCTGCAGCACAAAAAGCTACAGTGGTGTCACACTGACAAGTCCTGGGTTCAGTGTCTCCTCTCACAACCAAAGCCATCAGGTTACCTTGGGCCTGTCACTCTCTTTGTTGAAATACCTCCAAGGCTGTTGTGAATACAGTGTGCATGTGTGTCTGAGCTCCTTGGTAGGAAGCGTTGAAATCAGATACAAATATGATGGATAAAACAGCAGTGAAAGAGCTGGTTAAAGATTCCATCCTATTGATTCCATAATCACCACCTTGGGTCCAAGAAGGTAAGGTGGGATAAAAAGGTTTAAATTGAAATAAATAAAAAACAAAACGGTCTCTTGGAACAAATCAGCCTACAACAAAAGTTTCTGAAACAGCTGGTCTAACTTGGCATGACAAACACACATACACACACACACACACAAATCAGGTGTGAGGGAGCCACTGATAGATTTCAACTTCCATTTCAAAAAGCATTTAAGATAACTGCTTTCTCTTTGTCTTGTAGTAATGACCCCATGAATTAATTATGCATACTTTGCTCAGAGCTTACAGCAAATCTTCATTGGCAGTCCCTGAGATTTAATGAGAAAAAAAAACCCTTGAAGGCTTACAAACTCCATTTTGATTTGTTTGTTTTTGGGGTGGGGGGAGGTGGTCCATTTATCCGTTTGAAGAAATCTTTTCAGATCTCTTCACAGCGCACTTCAGATTTCATTACTCCAAACAATATACTGTTTGGGAAGTTGTTTTCTTATCCACTGCTTCCTGTTTCATTCTTTCTTTTTAACCTTTTACCAATCTATAAAATGACTTCCCCTCTTCACCCGCACAAGCCAAATTTTCTTAGGCTGTTTCCGCACAGGCAGGATACAGCGACCCAGGGACGCTAAAAACAGCGTCCCTGGGAAGGGGTTCGCACCTCACAACCCCCAAGCAGCGCGAAGCCGCTGTTTCCGAACCTCGCTCTCTGGGCGAGGTATTTCGGAAACAGCGGCTTCAAACAGCTGCTGTGCGAACGGCAGCAGCTGGAAGGCGCCATCCCCTTCCTTTTCTGAATGCCTTACCTTCCCTCCGACCTTCAGGCACGTTGTCCAGGCCTGGGGACACGCCCCCCCTGCCCTGCGACTCCAGAGCTGACGCGCAGGGCAGGGGGGGCGTGTCCCCTGGCCTGGGCGATGCGCTGGAAGGTCGGAGGGAGGGAAGGCGTTCGGGCGACGGCGCAGCGCTGCGCTGTCTTCCCCGCCCCTACCGGAACTGTTCATTTGAACGTCCCAGGGGGGTGCGTCGGCGTCGTATACGCCGACGCACTCCCTGAGCATGGCCATGCGGAAACGGTCTTACTGTTCTTTTCGAGACAATGAAACCTACCTTGCGGAAATCCTTTGTGTGGAGAAACATGTTTCAATTTGAAAACCTGGGCTGAACCAAAACCTTCACCTATAGTTTTAAAAGGTTTAGCAATTTCCCTCAGCAGAGAACAGGCAAGAAAAGAGGGGGACTTGAGTAGCTCTCCAGACTTACCCAGCTTTAGAAGTTGACACCTAGAAGGGAGATGGAGACATGGGAGGTTTGAGATGCCAGAAGATTGGCAGGACTAGATTTCTTTTTGCGGAAGCCAGGCTGATTGTTCTCACCAGTCCACTGCCACAGAAGTAAGGGAGACAAACCTATCATTTTTTAAAAAAAATCAATTTTTAAGAAGGTGGCCACATTCCAATTCTCCACTATACTTTTCTAATTAAAACGTGTTTTGCATGGAATACACTATTGACATTTGCCTTTATGCTAGACAACGTGTCCAGGTGCTTCCTAAGAGTGCTTATCAATCACCCCTCTTCCTGCTCATGATGGCTCACCACCGAAGTTCCTTTGTTTAATTTGAAATGTACCCAAGATGTGTTTAGATTGGCTTAGAACCTTCTTTACCCATGAGACCACTGGAATTAAATGATTCCTCCTCAAAACAAAGAATGTGTTTTTCCTTTGAAGAAATGGGGCGGTATGATCATTTCATACACAGACCACGTTTTGCTGCCTGCGCTGCAACTCTGCCTTCTTAAAATGAATTAAAATGATCTATTGCAGTGTGACTAGCATGACAGTTTTGCAGTGGTTATATACTAATTTTGTTTTATATTTTTGGTATAATCTTTAAAAAAAACCCATCCAAAACCTTTCACACTTGGATTTAGGGATTCAAATGCTCTAGCCTAAGTTCAAATAAGCTTCAGTCTGCCTGACTTCTGCTATACTTATTAGAAGGTTAGAAAGTATAATTAGAAAGCCCCCAATGTTTATGCTCACATCAGTTGCTGTTTCCAATTTGTGGATAATCCTTACCATCTGAGCTAAACATGTAATCAGAGGCCTATGGGGGGGGGGGGAAATGGGGCCCCACCCCTACCTCCCTGCAGGCTGGCTCCTGGGGGGTGGGGTTTGGGGGCGTGTGGCTGGGGTGCATGCCATTTGGTTACGTGGGGGGTGTCCTGGGCCCCCGCAAATGACCAAAAGGCATGCGCCCGGGGAGATGGGTGTCCCCATGTCCCTAGGACAGTTCGCCCCACGTGTAATTTGTTAAACACTGAATAGAAATCTGAACTCCCTGTTATCGTGTTTTGTAGGTAGACTCAGCTCTGAGTGTGGAAAGTGGGTTGGTTCCCCTAGATCAGTGTGCGGTAACAGCCCTAGGCTCAGAAGGGAAAATCACAGCTATCAAAAAACCTGTCCTTCCGCTGCAATTCTGTGGACAGCAAGTGTGGTGAAGTGGTTGAAGGGCTGCATTAGGATCCCCATGTATGAATTCCCACTCTGCCTCAGAAGGTCACTGAGTGACCTGAGACAGAAACACCATCTCTCACTTTAACTTACAGAGTTGTTACAGGGTAAAACGGATAATTGGAGAAAGGAACTTTGGACCTACCATGAAGGTTCCTGTTATTTGAATGAAAGAAAACATCCAGATGCTTGGATATTCCTTGTCCCATAGTCCCTGGAGGCACGATACTAGGACATTCTTTCTGCCCCTAAGAAGAAGGAGTACCACAGAAAACCATGAAGAGTGCTTATAGATGCTCACAATCAGTGGTGGGATTCAAATAATTTAACAACTGGTTGTTTACAAGCACCATTTTAACAACCGGTTCTGCAGTGAAAGCACTGCTCATGATGCTTTCTCCTTAGACTTCCCTTGCTGTCATGCAGTCATGTCAGGAAGCTGGGGTAGAAGGGTGACTCTTGTCCTCTCTTGTTTCCAGTAGGTTGCCACCACCTCTGGTTTTCATGTATTATCCTTCTTACCTGGTGTCACTTAGAGGCACAACACAAAGGGGATCTCACAGTAGTGCTGTCGATCAGTGGAAGGCATAGGTTGGGAAGTGTGCAAGGCTCCTTAGTTACACAACTTTATTATCTACAAGGCACAAACTCATTGGTAACAAGACAGATCTAGGGTACAAGCTGAATAAAGTAAAAAAAACCATGAAGGAGAGGTTACTGGCTAGTTAACTTACAGTCCTCAAACATCTGGTCCAAACTTGGTGGGAGGTAGGCTGGAGTGGCAACTGCAAGCAGCATCTTTCATCACTCACATCAAATCCTTTTTGATCCCTCCAGGATCCAACAATTCTCTCTCTGTGAGCGTTTTCCCACTTACCTTCTGCTGCGCGCTACTGTAGCCAAGTAGCGCGGGGTCCCCCAGCACTCCCCACTACAGGGGCGGCGACAATGCAGCCGCCCCGACGCTGACACTGTCGTGCCCCCTCAGCGCACGTCATTCCTGGTGCTCTTCAAAATGGCGCCTTTTGATGACCCCATGCAGAGAGTGGGGTCTTGGGAAAGCCCAGGCGCGCGCCAGAAATGACGCGCGCTGAGAGTAGCTCCCTTTTCAGATTCCCTTGCACATGGGATCACGGGACATTAACCAGTCTGGGTGCCAGACACTTGGGCTCATGACTGCTGGAACATGGTCACTCCAATCAAGAGGTGTTAACCCATCAAGACAACATGCTTTCCCTTGAGTTATAAAATCTCTCCGAATCTGGGGAAGTGTATCTTTCCCATATTCTGCCAGTCACTGGGTGCCATCAGCTCCATCCTTCTCCATAGTTGTCACAGAATAACTTTCCCATTTGTCTCTCATCAGAGGCGTAGCTGGGTCAAACTGGGCCTGGTGCGCAATGTGTTTTTTCCGCCCCCCATGCTTCCCCCCGTGGCATCCCCCGCAGCGCCCCCCCCCGCTGAGAAAAGCCCTTGCTATACAACAGACAAGCCAGAGCTTGTAAAATACTTTTACTGACTGTGTTATTCCCCAGTAGTCATTACTTTTATCTTCTTGATGTTCAGCTGTAATCCTGCTCTGGCGTTTTCTCCTTTAACCTTCATCAGTAGCGATTTCAAGTCTTCACTTTTTTCTGCTAATAATATTGTGTCATCTGATATTGCTATCTCCAATAATTAATAGTCCATTATGCACAATACAAATAAGATGACCTGGGGACGTCTTAAAACAAGCTTCCTCTTTTGAATTCTTTTATCTGGATGCTTGGATGATAGTAAGAATTATGTAAGAATTCAAAACTGCATATTTTAGCTTTTATCAGATTTTAATATTTAGACACAGAATTGTTAATCGGCCTAACTGTAAAACACACACGCATACACAAATAAAATTGACCTCTAAGCTAGGAAGCTTATCTGCCATATCAAACATTTTTCAGTCTGCAGTGCTATTTGACAGCACCCAACACATTATGCAGCATATAATGCTATGCACATGAGTTGTGTCATGGGCTTTACCTTAACAGGATATAAAATTTATATTAAATCATTTCCTGAGTACCCATACATTACTTCTTACTGTGGAAACGTATTGACTATAGCAGATATACCAGCTGTAAACTGTATACTTTAAGGGTTAATCGTTGTGTATTAGAAATTAATAAATGCATTTTAAAGCCACTGAAGTCTTGTTGGGTATTCACACAGTTTTGGTTTCAGGTTATTATGCAACAAAATGTTCTTAGTTTATTTACCACAATCCCAATTCTTATTAAAATCAGTCTCACTTTATTTTAATATAATTCTTGGTATTTCTGTAAATAATAAACAGCAAACAAAAAAGGAATTGCCAAGTGAAAACATTTTTTCAACAGACAAATATGGTTTAATGTAATTTTACTCTTTACATTATAGTCTTGGCAATTTAAAAATCATCATAAAAATTAATTACTCCTAGAACTGAAACAAAGCAAATTAGACACATCTAAACAAGGCTTATTTGCCCGAATATTGGTCTTCAAAGCAGACAATACACCCATGGTGCTAAAATATAGCTATAAAGGAAAAGATCAGTGGTTAAACATGTCTGACTTTTGGAGATAATTCAAACGGGAAAAAAAATCCAGGTCATTGGCCTTTTTAAACAGACCCCCGGCAATATTTACTCCTCCACAAATAGCACAGTCACATGTAATAAAACCTCAGCAAGTAAATCCTGCAAAACAAAAGAACAATTTGCAGCCCAAAAATGTTAACTATGACTGTGTTTACTGGACAGGATTAAGAGAGTTTATTGTATGGTTAGCGTATTAGTGACTATGGTATCAGGTCTATATGAAAAGGTGAAACAAAAAACAATAACTGGTGCTTTATCCTGTAGAAGCAGAATAGAAATAGGGCAGTGATGGTGAACCTTTTTGAGACCGCGTGCCCAAACTGCAACCCTAAACCTACTTATTTATCGCAAAGTGCTAACATGGCAATTTAACCTGAATACTGAGGTTTTAGTATAGAGAAAACGGTTGGCTCCAAGGCACACGTTACTCGGGAGTAAGCTTGGTGGTAGTCGGTGGCTTTGCTTTGAAGCAACTGTGCAACACTTCAAACGAGTGAATCATGACCCTAGGAGGGTTTACTCAGAAGCAAACCCCATTGCCAGCAACCAAGCTTACTCGCAGGTAAAGGATCATGCTTTCTTCCCATGAAAATCAGTAGGGTTTAACAGCGCTTAACAGAGTTACCTACACTGTTTCCCCAAAACTAGGTCTCAGGTTTAATTCTAATAATCTCCCTGAAATAATTACACTATTATCACATGACGAACTCTGTGCACTCGTGCCCACAGAGAGGGCTCTGAGTGTCACCTCTGGCACCCGTGCCATAGGTTCGCCATCACTGAAATAGGGGAACTATTATGGGGGACCTGGTGGCACAAGCTTCTGGGAGAAGATCAGGTATTCTGTGGTACCACTGCTTTCTTTACCATCCCTGCCTCTGCCTGACAGACCATTTCACCATTCAAGTCACAATGAGAATTGAAACCACAGGTAGCTGTGCTGGTCTACAGAAAAATCCAAGCACAAAAGTCATGTAAACACCTTTCAACTGGAATAAAAGTATCACAAAACAGTGTGAGTTTTTGAGTTCTCCAGAACTCTTCAGCTAAAAGAATATTTAATAAAAAGAAATGAAAAGGGAAAGAGATTGTCTTCGGGCCATGATGGAAAGACTTCTGGCCTGTGACTTTTCCAGGACATGCTGCAGCCTTGACTAGATTAGATAAAGCTTGTTTCAACTTGAACCGTAGACTTCTGAGAAGAAAAAATGGAAAGGGAGGAACACATTTTAAAAGAACTCTTGGAAGAGCTATTTTGACTTGTTCACAGAAAAAGCAATATAAATAGGAAAAAAATTACTCACATAGGTGTTGATTATGTGAGTGTGTGCTGGTGTGTGCATGTAAAGTGTCATCAAGATGCAGTTGACTTGTTGTACCCCTTACAGGGTTTTCAAGGCAAGGAACTAACTGAGGTGGTTTGCCATTGCCTCTGCACAGCAACCCTGGTATTCCTTGGGCCCCTTCCACACATGCAGAATAATACACTTTCAATCCACTTTCAAAATTGTTTGCAAGTGGATTTTGCTATTTCGCATAGTAAAATCCAGCTGCAAAGTGCACTGAAAGTTGGTTGAAAGTGCTTTATTCTGCATGTGCGGAAGGGGCCTTGGTGGTCTCCCATCCAAGTACTCATCAGGGTTGTCTCTCCTTAGCTTCCAAGATCTGATGAGATTCAGTTAGCTTACTTCCCTTTTATCTTTTGCATGTTTAAAATAGCAAGATATAAGGCATTTCAAAGTATTATCAGAAAGCAACATTTCTTTCTGGAGATAAATATAGGCATAGGACAGGGGTTCATTGTGGAAGGCACTTTGCCAGCAAGCTGTTTAAAAACCTGCTTTTCAGCCTAAAATAATATGAAAGACCAATAGCAATCTAAGTGATTCACATTGCATTCTTTTCTTATACATGCAAAAGGACAGCTGCTGACATGTTCTGCAACAGTCTTTTGACTCCAGTCATGGGTTCAACTGAGGCCAACAGCACTGTTCAAAAATTTTCAGCACAGAAGCTGCATTAGCCTGCTGCAGTTCAAATAACCAAGTGATGTGTGACACTTAAAGACTAAGGTAGTTATTGTGGCAGAAGCATTTGTGAGCCAGATCCCACTTTATGCAAGAAGTATTAAATTCAATTGGCAGAGAGAGGAAGACCCCCAAAGCTATAAAACAGCAGAAGAGTGGGGTGGGAGTAGGAATTATTATGAAAAAATATTTGAAGGTGTGGTTTTCCAGGACAAGGTTAGTAATATTGCATTGCAGAGCACAAACAACATCTAGTCACAGCTCACTCAGAGTAGGTATGGATCACTCCCAACTGTAACTGTAAAGAAGAAATCCAGTCTTTTACTGCCTCCAGGCTGGTTCAGTATATTCATTATGTCCCTGGGTTTAGAGGGGGAGGGAGGAAGAGCACACTGCATATCATCTATATTTTGGTGATACTGTACTCTAAACTCCAGATGCTCTCGCCCAGCAGTTTCATCTAGATCCTGAAAAACATGGGAGAACCTGTGAGAGTGAGTTACAGTAGTCCATTCTGGAGGTGACAGGTGTATGGATCACTGTGGCTAGATCAGGGTGAGATAGGTAAGGGATCAGCTGCCTAAATTGGAGGAGATGGGAAAACAGTATCTTGGCTGTACTTGTGTCCTGTGCCTCCAAAGAAAGAGTAGTGTCAAGAGTCACACCCAAGCTCCTGATGTTGGGACTTGGTATCAATTGCACACCATAAAGAGTTGGGAGCTGATGTCCCCCTGACCCAGCCACAGAAGTTCCGTCTTTGATGGATCCAATTTTAGCCGGCTCTATTTTGGTCAATGTACCCCAACGTCTAGACACCTGGGCAGAATATCAGGGATGACACTCAGCTAGCCATCCATCAACAGATACAGCTGCATACTGACAGCAACCCAGCTTCAACCTCCAGGCTAGCTGGGCAAGGGAACACATATATTAAAAAGCATTAAGGAGAAGATCTCTCAATGCTTTTAATGGTCTTACTACTGCCTTTTGTGGCCAGAGGGAGATCTTCAGCAAGAGAGCTGTTTATAATCAGCAGCAGGCACTTTGCCAGACCGTCCTTTCATACATCTCCCAACCATGGCAGAGCAACTTCTGGAGGCAAGAAGTGGTATTCCTTATTCCATATCCTCAGGATGTAATCTTTCAGAGAAACTCATATGAAACTGACAGATAGCACAGTGTGACATCAGGAAGGCATGCATACACTAGGTACACATAATTGGCCCTGTGGAGAAATGGCTCCCCCTCCCTTTTTTTATTTTGCCTCCCCTTCTCCAACCAGGTACCAGAGATTTGGAGGACTTAGAAATCCTAGAGAAACATCAGGAAATCCTACCTGACCTTGGGGGAAATGATATCTTGACCCAGCCTGACCTGGGCTCTGGGCTCTGATAAATTGAGCGGAAGAGAGAGGCGAGGCTTTTTTGCTCAGGTCTCTCTGGAGGAGAGCAGAGCTCTTGCCTGAACTGGGAAGGTGGCAGCCATTTTCTGGACCATGTGCCAGGTAATGTGAGCTCTTTTCCAATTGCAACATTTTAAGCTTTAAGGACATACCCTGCTTTCTACCATCTCCTAGTCAGGGTATGTATTAGTGATAGGGGCAGGGGATTTGCGTTTATATCGCCTTTTCTTTGGAACCCTTGCTAAATCTGGTGCTGTGCTAAAACATATGGTAATCACTTTCTTTTTTATAAATACTTTTTAAACCTTGGATGTGGAGGACAGTTCTCTGTACTACGTATGCCCCACTGTCTTGGACACACTATTTAAACAGGAGGTAGAGGAAGGCTGAGCAGCTTTTTCTCCAGTCTACCCTGTGGAACCCAGGAGAGGGGAACCAAGGGGAAACTGAGGCAGGGGCCTCACACAGTTGGAAAGGAAGCTGGGAAATCCTGATCTTCCCCAGCGGGCAGTCCTCAGATGATCAGGTGGTGGCAGCATACCCAGAGAGAAAGTTAGCCCTCCCCAGAAAAAGTCGGTAACTCCTGGGGGCGTGCAGAGTGTGAAATAGGGCCTGCCAGCCAAAAGCAAGCCTGTTTCGCCACAGGCCCACATTCTAATTTTGTCCAAATCCACACTATAATAATCTGGGTTTTAAAAAGCAGTCATTCATGAGTATGTTGAGGTTCTTCTTAGGTAATCAAGTAGAACTTTACTCAAAACAGTGTGGGAAAAAAGGGAGGATGTAACCTACCAGAGACCTTCACAGAACCTGCCTACATCTAGCCCTTGCAGAACCATAAGTAATATCTGGCCTGGATCTTCTCCAGACATTTTGGCATCCTGGAACTATAATAAAACATAGAAAAAAACTTCTGAATAGTACAACAACATACACACACACTGCTAAGAGCAATCCTGCACCACACTTAATGCCAGGAGCCACAGAGAGGGTGTGCTCACCTTAATATAAAAAGCACAGGGAGCCTGTCAAAAAAAAGAGCTTTGAGAGAGTTTGGGGAGATTGTGTGACACAGAGATTGAGCCTGTCACAGAGAGTGTGACACAGATCATGTCAGTCCTCAAATGCAGTCAAGAAATAGTGTCTAGTGGCAGAGAGAGAGACAGAGGGAGAACTGCTAGGTGGCCAGGGTTCTCTAAGAAATCTCAGAGACTGAGAGGACAGATCCTTGTTTTCACTAGAGATTAGAAGGCCTGGTGTTGGTGGAAGACAAGAGGGAAACTTATTTCATGGGGATACTCCTAAGACCTCACAGAGGGCTTTACTATTGTCTCATTAGGAGACCATGAGGGTATGATAGCTTAACTGGCAGAGTTAAGAGTGGGTTTAGAGAAACCCTAGAGCTTGCTCTGTTCCAAGTCAGTGTGAAATCCATTGGAGTTAAGGGTGGATGTTTTAGGAGAGTGTTCAGGAGCGAGAAGAAAGGTTTACCCTTAAAAGAGACACCTGTGTGTATAAGAAACTGTACTGGAAACTGAAAAAAAACCCATTTTAAGTGAAACTGCATTGTATTTAGTAACATCTAAGTAAAAATCTGCCTATAAGAACAAGAAACACTTAACAGCCTCTCTGTAACATGAGAAGAAATAAGCCTGTACATAAATTCTAGTTTTGGTTTACTGTTATAAGCCTCTCAGAATTCCATATTTTTCCCTCAGAAAAAAGTGGCAGCAGACATTTTCTGACAGGATTTTGCCTAAACAGCTTGTGGGAGTGGGGCGTGCCTAGGCTAATAGCAGCTACCAACTGAACCAACCCTCTAGACACTACACTCCCCTCTGCTGGGTCTCTGTTAGGGAGTGGAGTATGTTGCAGAGACCATAAAGGTTCTGTTGATAAAGTGCTCAGGCGCCTGTTCCTGGTTGGAAGGAATATTAAGAATTCAAAGAGTAAAAAGGTTTATTACAGGGAATTTTAATAATATTTGGGCTGAAGAACTAGCTCACTGAAGCAATCAAAATAATATCAAGCAATAACTATAACATCCATACTAGAAAGCTCACTAAAAGATAAGAAATATCCCAAGCACCCCAACACTATAATGCAACTGACTGAAGATGGAAGGAGGGGTGGGGAAGCTATAAAGGAAGACCCAGAAGACAAAGCAAATACTACAGATACTTATCCACGCAACTCAAAGTACAAGACCCAAGTTCCATGGAAGAGATCCAGCCATTTGTGCAGGTGATAAACCAAATCAGAAGAGCAGCAAAAATACAAGATGAGCGTCTGGACTTGGTGCTCCACAAATGGCCATTTTGGAGTTAAGAACACAATGCACTTTGGGGACAGATTCTGGTTCCAAAAATAAGGGAAGAGGCTTGAGTCAACCACAAAAGAGTTTGCTTTCCAGGCTTAAAGTGAAGAGTGGGATGTGTGTGACCCAGGCATGTTTTCTGACTGGTCAAATGGAGTGTGATGGTTTAGTATTTCCTAATAAGGAAACAGCGGAAAGTCACAAGGTTGTTTAAGGGCAATCCTGGTTTGACAGGAAGCTTTGGTGCGTAGTTTCAAATAGTCTCAAATTACATTGAAGGAGCAAATTGATGTATTTATGAGAAATACAAGTGTGGGTACTGGCTTCTCTCTGGAATTACTCATTTACCCGACCTGTTTCCCCTCCCAGTCATATCAAGAATTTTTAAAGAGCAAGAGAAAGGTTCATTTATATATTTAGTAGTTATCCTTTTGAGTAAATATGGAACCTCCCTCCACACAAAGTGATGAGAGCACAATCTAATGATGGAGATTTGATTAGCAAGACCTACTGCCCTTGTTTTGTATCATATAATTTTTTATTTTTGCTTAATACTGTCTGCCTGCAACCATTAAGCGCTCCACTTGGATAAGATTTCTAGTAAGTGATGTACTAACTCATGCCAAGAGCCTGCTAAGAAGCTGACAGGATGTTAACTTTCTGCTAGATTGATTGCATGGCCTTGTAGTGCATTAGCAACAGCCTCTTATTCTCCTGGTTTCTAACTCTTCTGTATGCAGATCAATCTCTTATTTGACAGATTAAATTTTCTTTTGCAGCCTGTATTCCCATAATGCCCCAAATAGCAAACATGCATATTACAGAACTGCTGCATTTCTTCAGTCCCAAATAGTTAATAATAGCAACAGTAAGAATTGTATATACTTTCCATTTTCAAGTAATGTAAAAGGATTGCTAGTCTTAATATTTACTGAACTTATTTAAATTCAGTCCCAGTGTCCTGGCTTAAGAATAATCCTTTGTTATGTTTATGTGCCGATTTCCTTTCAAGGTGCTTGAGCCCTTCGGGGATAGGCGGCCTATAAGTTTAATAAAATAAATAAAATAAATAAATAATTAAGAGCCCCATCCAAAGGAGAGGGGCGAATCCACTCTTGGGAGCAGCATGCTGGCAAATTCACCGTCCCCAGGACACTTACCCCGGTGGAGGGGTGATCTTGCTGGCATGCGACCCCTCACCCCATGCTGGAACACAGCACTGAATGCTGTGCCAACATCCCAGGGCCTCTGCTGTCACTGGTGTAGCAGGGGTGGTCCAGGGGTTTGGTGCCGACTGGCCTTTGCCAGCAGGCTGTTCCTCAGACTTAAGCCATCCTTTTGAGACTATTGAGGCCCATAGAGACTTCTTGATGGCAGAGAGGCTCTTTCACTTTTCAGGCCTCCCCATGCCGTCAGGAAGCCTATTTGTGGGGTGTGTGTGTGTGTGCAGCCAGGTACCCAGTTCTTGGATTGGGCTGCCCAGCAGGATTTTAGCCTTGTGAGAAGCACTGAGCAAAGCCTTCCCCCAAGAAGCTTTGCAGTTGAGAGTCTGAATCTAGATTTATTTTTATTTTATTTATTATTGCATTTATAAACCGCCCCATGCTCTAGCCACTGAAACACAATGACCACAAACACATATCACTATGCAGAGTTGTGCAGTCATTTTACAAGCAGAAGTGGTAAACCTATGTACCACTTTCCGCTGCAACTGAGGCTGATATAATTGAATATTCCTAGACACATACACACAGACAACTGGTGCTCCAGGGAAAAAGGCATGGATCATGGTGGCAAGATAGGATAAGTCAAGGTAGGGGACATCTTCTGCGCAAAACTAAGTTGGAAGAAAACATTTTTTGTACCCGCATTAACTTGATTTTCAAGCACTAATACTGGGTCCAGTATAACTCCTAGGCAGAGGTGTATTGACACAAAATGGAGCCTGGGGCAAGAAATTAATCCCCCCGAAAACTAATTTCTTGCCCCGGCTCCATGGGGGGGGGGGGCAAATTCCCCTTACCCGGCTTGTTTTCCTCAAGGTCAGTGGGCTCTCGGCTGCACACTGGCCGTCCAGCCTGCCATGGCCTCCCTCCCCTGGCAACCTGTTCCCTCCAACCTGGGGCCATCGGGGTCGCAGCTGCAGCACGGCTCATTGTTGCGGGTCCCACTCCTCCTCCTCTACCCTTCTGACCAGAGCCAGAGCCAGCCAGGCAGAGGGCATGGAGCCCCAGTGGTGCCCCCAACGGCTGCATCTGGCCTCACTACTGCTGGTGGCCTCCAGGCGCCCTCAGGGCTGCAGCCACAGCTCATTGTTGCGGGCCCCGCTCCTCCTCCTCCTCTGCCAAAGCCAGGAAGGTCGCCGGAGGGGGGAGCGCTGAGTGGGGGTGCCTCTCCGCCGGTGGGGTGGGGGGTGATTTTGCACCACCAAGTGATTAAATGGGTGGCATCCCGGAACATGTGACTCCACATGTCCCTCTGGCAGGTACGCCACTGCTCCTAGGAACAGCAGAAATCTGAACAGAGTAATTAATCATGATAATGATTGAGCTACAGCACTCTTCACCAACAGAAGTCTCCAAATTGATTTAGAGGGAAAACTTACATAGACCACTTGACAGAAGTCTAAACACATTGTTATAGTGGCAGGACACCTCTTATTTTTCCCACCCCCAGTATTAGCATCTCCCCTTTCCCTTCTATCCTAGGGTTGCCAACCTCCAGGTGGCACATAGAGATTTCCTAAAATAACAACAGACCTCCCCATTACATAGAGGGTTGCCAGCTTCAGGTGGTGAAATTCCTGGAGATTTGGGGGTAAAGCCTTGGAAGAGAGAAATTTGGAGAAGGAGGCAACCTCAGCAGGCTATAATGCCATAGAATTAATCTTCTAAAGCAGCCGTTTTCTCCAGGGGAACTGACATTGCCAACCACCAGGTGAGGACTGCAGATTGCCCAGAATTACAACTGATCTCTGTAATTGGGAGATCTGTTGCGATTCCAAGCGATCCACTACTGCCATTGCAGCTGTGCATGTGGGAGCGGGGAGAAAGCAGATGTATAGCTGGAAGTGTTGCCACCACCACTGCTGCAGTGGGAGGGGGACAGGAAGCGAGTAAGAGGGCAAGAGGGGGACGGGGACAGAAAAAGAGAGTGATGGGATGGGGGAAGAAAAAGAGAGAAAATGACAGTCATGGAAGAGAGAGGGAAAATAAGCAAAGGTAGGGTAAGGAAGCAAAGGTGGGAGAAATGGGCATGTGTCTTGCAGGTCTCCACATGTCTTCACATATTACTCTAATACACCATCTACAGTAGAGGTCACCAGCCTTTCCAAGCCTACAATAACCTTTGTAAATATGACACAGGGCACTGCAACAAAACTCTTGCTGCAAAAGGCAGAGCCAAACGGATTTAGATGACTTTGTAGGAAAATGAAATTCTAAGTTTACTGTTGTGTTCTTTTAAAAAATTGAGCTTACAATTTTTTTGCCTGGGAAATGTTTTTGCCTGGGAAGTGTTAATAACATGATCATGACTACCTGACAGTGACAATGTGATACTTTTAGATCCTATTTTAAAAAATACATATTAAGAAATGAACTACAATCATCACACTAAGACAGTGATGGCGAACCTTTTCGAGACCGAGTGCCCAAATTGCAACCCAAAACCCACTTATTTATCGCAAAGTGCCAACATGGCAATTTAACCTGAATACTGAGGTTTTAGTTTAGAAAAAACGGTTTGCTCCAAGGCGCGTGTTACTCAGGAGTAAGCTTGGTGAAGCAACCGTGCAATGCTTCAAATGGGTGAATCACAACCCTAGGAGGGTTTACTCAGAAGCAAGGCCAGTCTAGATGTGTGTGTGTGTGTGTGTGTGGGTGGGTGATTTTCCACTCCCCCTATATGATGAACTGTCTGCGCATGCCCACAGAGATGGTTCTGAGTGCCACATCTGGCACACGTGCCATAGGTTCGCCACCACTGCACTAAGACTACAAAAGTTGGTTTCCAGCTTTCCTCATAGAAAAAATCATCAAAAGGTTCATCAAAATATGTTTGTCTAAGTTGGACACTTTCAGCGCACAGAATGCTCCATGCAGACAACCTCACTTGAGACATTGTAACCCTAAATTCATTTTTTAATTCTTTTGAGTTTTGAAAAAGATCTATCTCCTAAGCAGAAGTGACCATTAAGCTAAGAAATAGCCGCAAAACTGCTTCCACATTAGGGAAGGCCATCTGAACGATTTCTTGTATATAATTTGAGACAGAGTGTGCTCTTCTGTAGACCTATGGCTTTGTCTCACATACATGTGAAAGTGCAAACGTTCATCACTAAATTTCAGGTCGACATCTTCTCAGTATGCTTCAATCAACAGTTCAACACTTTGCAGAATTTCTTCCTTAGATGCTGTCAGATTAGCAAGAAAGCAAAACATTTGTGCAACATCACTGTACACTATAGCTCTTCTTAAACTGGCTTAAAATGCATGTAGTATAGGAATAAAGGATTTCATCCTAAACTTATCTCTTGAAGAAAGTTCATCTAAGGCATCAGTACCTGGTGACTTCCATCATTTCCTTGCCGTTTATTTAGTCTTTGTCTCCTTGTGACTGTCCTGTAGTTAACGTTTGGCAAGGTGACTTTTGCTTATTGCTCAAGCTCATCAAAATCTTCTCTAATTTTGTTTTAAAAAATACTGAAGTGAACTGTACAAACTTGCACAAGTTCTTAAGAACAGTTCTGATCTCTGAATGGCTTGGCAGACCCTGTAAAAATCACCTAGCACATAGGTCCAAAAATGCAGCATAAACACAAATTCCAGTTCTTCCATTTTCTGCAAAAGATTGTTAGCTTGAAATCTGTTATCACCCTTCCTATTAACATCAGAGTACAAATGATTGAGGGCATCAGTGATAGCACTGTAACTTTCCAAAATAGCTTCTGTAGCTTTTGCATGTTCCTCCCACCTAGTGTCTGACAAATAGGCACTTTTGACTGATGTTGCAAAAATAATTTTAGAACTGTCCATCTCTTTGTGTAGGATGAAAAGAAGGTATAAATTTCATTGATAATGCCAGAACAGTTCACTGCATCAAGGCAGCAATCAACAGCTAAACAACTTACCAAATGTTAAGAATGACAAGCTCATGGAATAAATCTTGCAAATTGTTGATTATTTTTTTTGCTGTGTACTGTTGTACCTACCAGCCATGTTGATGATACTGTCGTAAGACTGCCCTCAACGTTTTCTAAAGTCAATTTCAAGCTCAGTAGTGAGATAGCTAAACACTGAAAAAGCCATGCTTTCCTCTGAGTGGTCTTTTAGCTCAAACAAAGTTAAAAATCTCTCACTTGATAAACCACCTTCAGGTGATACATATCTGATAATTAAAGTCAACTGATCAGTATGTGAAATGTCAGTGGTGAACCCTTTTCACATCAGTCAGAATTGCATCCATAACCTTTTTTTTTCCATGAGGACTCATTTTTTCACATACAGATTTGACAAATAAGAGGGATTTCCTGATCTGGAATTTCCATACTGATTGATATGAGCCAGTAAAAATGGATTTTGCTACTAGTTGTAAAAGACCAAGATAATTGCTGTTATTTGGAGATCCAAATTGTTCATTGTCTTCTCTGAATGGTAAGCCTCATTCTGCAAGAGTGCATATTACAGCAACAATTTCTCTCCATGACATGCTGCCAGTACTACTGGTCTGCTTTTATTTGTTCCTCTGGCTATGAAGTTAACACTTGCCCTCACTTCCTTGTTAGATAGGTCAATATGGCATTCCTGTGCTTCTCCATGTTTTCATGAGTCTGGATGAGATAGGAGTTTTGCCAGTCATCATCCCTTCAGAAGCTAAAGCTGTAGCAGAAGATGCAAGTTTGGAAAGAGTTTACAGACAAAGCAATAAATCTGGCCTTTTGATGAAGAATACACAAGCCACTTTTGGCTATATGTTTTTTCATTGCCTTTTGTTGAATAAAAAAGAGCTTTTGTGCAAAAGCTGGACTGGTTTTTGTACATTTGCTTGGAATTTGAAAATGGTCCTTAAAATGTTGAACTTGAGAGGGCCCTTCTCTCTTCCTCATGTGACAATTCTGTCCACAAACAAACATCTGTTACACAGATCTAAATTTGGTTTCATCTATAACTACATCTAAAATATCTTGAACTTGGTCTACTTTACCAGGTGTGAGATTAAAATTCTGATTGTCCACATTATTTTCTTATGGCTCTTTAATCTCTACATGTCCAGTAAGACACTCTTGAATTAATTCTATATTTTCATTTTGAGCCAGCATCATGGCGGCTTCCTCAAAAATCAGCTTGCTGTTCCGTGTCCTGTTTAGCTGTTTCTGTTTCAGGGAGGTTTTTCTTCTGGTTGAATGCTAGTAGTTAGCTGGGTAGCCCCATCACACTGATTTCCTTGTGTTAGTATCAATGTATCTGCTTCACTGCTGGCACTTGTTGCTTCTGTCAGTGACTGATGCAAGAAAGCAGTGATTGGGCTTAACTGTTTTAGTGTATAATTTTCAAGTCTCTTCCTCTTGCTAGCACCACTTTCAAATATTTTGCTCATCTTTTGCTTGGATAAGAATCTGAAAATAGAAAGTAAAATTAATCTTCAGCAGTTATTAGAAAGGAATATATGAAGGGGTGTTCTCACAAAATGGGGTCCACTTCAGTGATGTCTTGGAAGAACAAAATCAATACAGAAATCAATGCTAGTGTTGGGTCATCAGCTTAAGACAATATTATTCTGAAATGGAGTGCAAGAAAAATTACTGAAAGGTTGTTTAGAGACTACAGTGCATTATGACAGCATGTGTAAGAAAAGCCTATGATAGTGTCAAAAATATACACTTTGGCCAGAGGCCCCCTAGATTTTGAGGGCCTAGGCTTCAGCCTGCCAAGCCACAAAATGTTAAGCGGAAAAGACATACATAACTCCAGATGGAATTCTTCAGTATTTCAGACCAAAGCGATGTTTAGCAGGATGCCTTTTAAGATGAACATATTGTTAAAAAATTTCTTGTATTCCCACAGCTTACATGTGAAGAACCTTGTGCTGTGGTGGTAGCTGATGCCCAAACAACTTTTTGAAAAATCTGCACAACCAATTAATCTCCCATGGCCAATCAGAAGCAGGGCAAAACCCTCACCTAGCCCTGCCCATTGTCTAATATATATATATATAACTTGATGCAGGCCAAAAACTGAAAAAATGTATTGTCGAAGGCTTTCACAGCCGGAATCACTTGGGTGCTGTGGGGTTTCCGGGCTGTATGGCCGTGTTCTAGCAGCATTCTCTCCTGACGTTTCGCCTGCATCTGTGGCTGGCATCTTCAGAGGATCCTCTGAAGACGCCAGCCACAGATGCAGGCGAAACGTCAGGAGACAATGCTGCTAGAACACGGCCGTAACAGCCTGGAAACCACACAGCACCCAACTGAAAAAATGCTTTACAAATACAAAAAATACCAAAAAACCACTAATTTTTTTCAATTAAAAATCCTATTTGAAACTATACATATATATAACTCCTCAAGCGACCTTGTGCTCTGTAGCTAATTTCCACAACAAAAGAGGGTTGTTGCATCCCACCATTTTGGGTAACAGTGAGGACCATGACCCCTATGGGTACCACAGTGGAGACCCATGATTTAGAGTGAACATATCTTTGTAGTTTCAAATAGGATTTTTAATTGAAAAAATGGCTACTGGAACCCTTTCCAAGGACGTAGGTAAGGGTTTTTTTTCCTGGGTTTAAACCCCCCCATTACATGTCCGAAGCTCCGCCCCCGTTCAGTTTTTGGCCTGCAGGGGGTGCAGTTTTTAGGCTAGCAGCACCAAAATATCAGTGATTGTTTGAGAGACTCTCCTGATGATACCAACCATGTTTGGTGAGGTTTGGTTAAGGGAGTCCAAAGTTATGGACTCCCACAGAGGGTGCCCCCATCCCCCCATTGTTTCCAATGGGAGCTAATAGGAGATGGGGGCTACACCTTTGAGGGTCCATAACTTTGGATTCCCTGAACCAAACTTCACCAAACCTGGGTGGTATCATCAAGAGAGTCTCCTAAAGATACCCTGAAAGTTTGGTGGTGCTAGCTTAACAATTGTATCCCTGACGGCAGGCACCCTCCAAATTTCCCCTGATTCTCCTTTTAAATCCACCCCCTTCGGCATGGATTTAAAGGGAGAATCTGAAGTCCCCAGTTTAAACGTTGAAAGTGATGCTGTTTCAGGGTGGGGGATAATCTACCCCAAACAGCATCGCTTTCAATGTTGTTTTAACTGGGGACCCCAGATTCTCCCTTTAAGGTGGATTTAAAAGGAGAATCTGGGCTCCCTAGTTTAAACACCCTTGAACATGATGCTGTTTGTGGGTGGATTCCAGCATCACAGTGGCCGCCCATGGGGAGAGGGGGGCAGAATTCAGATTTTGCACTGGGCTCCATTTTCCCTAGCTACGCCTCTACCCAGAGGGGAGGGCAGAAGAGACTGCCAGCTGCAAGCCCAGTGGGGGAGGGGACAGGGGAGTCTGCAGTTTCTGGCCTCGGAGAGCTGCTTTTTTAAAGCACTGAGGCTGGGGCGGGGCTTGGGAAGGTGTGGCCCCGCCCCCAGGGCAGGTGGGGGCATGGCCCCGCCCCCGAACCCCCCCAAATCTATACCTACATCCCTGCCTTTCACACACTGTGACATCACTAGACACTGCTTCCCCTAGCACAGCTTTATGGCAGGCTGATATTCCACAGGCAAAATTTTCCTTACCGGCTGGAATAAAGCAAAACCGATAACTGGGTCTTGGCTGGTGGTTTATGGGGCTACAATCCTACCGAGAAATGGAAAATCTACAGAAATCTGTTCCTAACCAGCAGCAGGTTCCTATTTGAGGAGAAAGGAAGAAAAAAAGAGAAAAAGAATAAAGGAACTCCACGGAGCCCAGTCAGAGGGAATGGGACTGCAGCCGATTAGTAACTGGGCTTTTTCTACCCAGGCCTCACAAGTAAACAGAATTCGGGCCACCAAGGTGGACAGAGCATCACTTACCAGTCGTACTAAACAGAAATCATTGATTTTTTCTTCTTGCAAGGAATTCCGGAAACCCGAGAGAGAATCGCTGCTCTACCTTCACGGCCACACAGCGCATGGAATCAACTCCAGACTCGAGCGAGCGCGCAGGCACTCAAGGCTCGTCTTCAGCCTTTTCCTCGCTCTCCGTTGGCTGTCCGCTCATTCCACTCCGATACTCACAGAATCATCTTCTTTCACCTGCTTGGCTTGACGCTCCTCGCTTCAGCCTCCCGCGTTGGACAATTCCGCTGTCACTCTCTCGAATTCCTAAGGCAGAGCTGTGGCAGGTCCTGGCTCCTGAATAATTGGCGAGCTTCTGTTTCCTGATTGGTTAGTTTTGCTCCTGCCAGTTATCCTTACGCCGGGCTCCTCCAACCACCTTCTGCGCCGTCCTTCCCTCCCCTCCCGGTGCTCCTCGTTCGGCCCCGCCCCCTTTTGGAACTCGGTCGTCCTTGTGGCTCGTTCGTTTCTAGTAAGTTGCGCGCTTGTTCTTGAGCGGAAGATTCGTTCCTTGTTGTTACGTCGGGGCGCGCGGACGGGCTCGGCGGAAGAGGAAGCGGCGTCCCAGAAGAAGTTAAGCCCGGAGGGGGGAGGGGATGGGGCGCGCGACGGCCGAGTGAGGAGATGTTGGCGGAAGAAGCCCGGGGGGCTCCCGGAGGCGGCTGAGGCGGCTGCAGCCCGGCCGCCCTCTTCCCTCGCCCGGGTCTCCGCTCAGCTGCGGCTCATGACAGCGAGTTCTTGGCGGGGCGGCCCAGGCAACCCCAGCGAGCCCGGCTGAGAAACAGAACAGCGCCTCTGACACCTCCGGAGCCCCGACAAAGTTTGCTGCGGGCGGGCAGCGGAGGAGGCGCTCGTGCGCTGGAGTAAAGTTATTTTGTTTTCGTCATGGTGGCTCCTTCCGATTGAGACGAACGCGGGAGATTACATGGGGGACTCCATCCTGGATTAAGAGGATCCAAAATCCTGGATTTTGGACCTCCCCCCACGCCTTACTACGAGTTCCAATTCACTTTACTTGTTGTTTGTCCCCCTTACCCCCTTTTATTGGAAGCTCTTGAGGTTTCTCAGCCTAGTTTGCAAGCTACTCCTTTCCTGGCGGTCGTAATTACGAAGCTTTTTCCCTTCTCCACGGTGTTTGGTCAAAAAGGGCTGTTTGGGTCTGGGAACCCCCCGCCGCCCTTCCTCGGTGCTGCTGCTGCTGGATCAAGCGTCTCCCTCCTGTCCTCGCCGGGGGTCTTCGATCAGGTGCCTCCCCCCGCCCCCCTCCTCGCCGTGAGGGGGTGAGATCTATGCTTGAAGAGCAGCGAAGAGGCAGTCTTTGCCCCCCCCCCCCCCGGCGTCTTCTGCGGGCTCGGCCATGTCGACGGCGATCTCGGCCGCGGAGAAAGTGGACGGCTTCACGCGGCGGTCGGTGCGCAGGGCTCAGAAGCAGAAGCGGCCGCAGGGCTCCTCGCAGTTCCGCACGCAGAGCAGCCAAGCCGACCTCGCCCCGCTGCCCCAGCTCAAAGGTAACGTGGTGCTCGCGGGAGCGGCAGGCAGCGCCTTTGCCCTCGGGCTGCAGGTGCCGCTGGAAAAAGCCAAAACAAGCGCCGCGTGCCCTTCCTACGCCCGCGGCTGCTTTCCTTCTCCAACTGCTCTCGCTGCTTTCTCACATACTGCAAAACCGGGTCTCTTCTTGCCCGGAAGCTCCTGCCCCTTGGCCTGATGCCCCGCTACTATTCCCTCCCCCAGCTTGGTCCTGTCAACTTCGCCGTCAAACGGGTTGTTTAGCATTTTACTAAAAGGGGGTGGGGGATTAACAGCTTTCTTGCATGTTGAGGATCTTGCATTTTTCGTCATGGCTTCTTGTCTGAGCCCTTGGTATTAAAGGCTTGTTTTACCCTGTTTGAAGGATCTGGTATGTTTGCTCGGTCTGAGGGGGGTGGGGGTGGGTTCTTGAGGTTTTGAGGGGGCAGGGAACTATTCTGATGTGGCATAAACCTACAAAATTACAGATAGTCTTATGCTTGCCATCTGTCCTGCCTTTGTAGTGTCTCAATGGATTCATGATTTCTTTCATTCAGAACCTGAAATACTTGTGTTGAAGTTTGTTTTTGGAGAAGTTCTCTGATGGATGTTCAGACTGTCAAAAGGTCATAGCGTTGTTTTAACTATCAACCATTTACTTCTGTGAATTTTTTTAAAATCCTTTTTTTCTGGCCTCTGGTTGGAATTAGTGCAAGAATCCAAAGCATGCTTTGACCACAGGTCTTATCTGAAGGTGTTTTATGTCAATATTATATATTTATTCTTAAAGACCTTGTGATTGAAAAGTAGTTTTCAAAGAAAGGCATTAGTTACATGCAACTCTTCAGTACACTTATGTATAGTAATCTGTATGCTAGTAGGGTTGTCACATTTTATGACACACTCAAGTTCCTTTTGTGTACAAATTTGCCGCTGTGAATGGAGCAGCCCTTAATTATAGATGGCTCCCATACATAATTTATGTTGACATTCACAGGTTCATAGTGTTGCATTCCACAGGCTGGGAAATGTGGCCAGCTCACAAGTCTGTGTTAAAAATTATGCCAGTGTAAGAAACTCAACTTCAGTAGTGCATCAGTTTAAATTTTGTCAACTCTGAAACTTTTTTTTTGCGCCATACTAATAGTTGAGAAAGTCTTAGGGAAAGAATTCTCCTGTATAAGCTACTGTGTCTCTGATTGTTTTTGAAAATGGGAGGTTAATGGGTGTTATACAGTTTTGCAAGGTGGCAGTACATCCATGGCAGATCTTTGGATTTTGAGTTTATTTTTCTTCTCACCTGGTGGGCCACTGTGAGTAGCAGAGTGCTGGACTAGATGGACTCTGGTCTGATCCAGCAGGCTAGTTCTTATGTTCTTATGTTCCTGCCTCTGGAAAGTGGAGGTAGGTAAGGCTAGAGGGAAATGTGTCCAGCAGGACTGGTGAATCCATAGTCATCACAAATGTTGGTATACCATACATACTCCTCAGAGAACAAGCACTAGCAATGGGCTGAAAGTGCCTTCAAGCTGTAGCTGATTTAGGGCATCCCTAGAGGGTTTTCGAGGCAAGAGGCGAACATGGGTGGTTTGCCATTGTCTGCTCCTATGAAGCTGCCTTGGGCTTCCTTGATGGTCACCCATCCAAGCACTAATCAGGGCTGATCCTGCTTAATTTCGGAAAACTGATGAAATGGGAATAGGCTGGGCTGTCTTGAGTGAGGGTGCCCTGTTGATGCAGGCACTGATATGTAGTAGTGCTGGAGTACAGTTATTTTCTAATATGCTAATAATTGGTTGATAGAAGCTGCACTGTTTTGCAGATATTTCTAAATTGTTGTACTCGCAATTTTGCTATCTAATTTTTGCTATCTAAATATGCTATTTAACATATATATTGTCAGACTAGCATCTTGGGAAACCCAGATTCTGATTCACACTCTGTCATGGAAGCTTGCTGGTTGACAGTGGGCCAGTCATACGCTCTCAGCCTGACCTACCTTATAGGGCTGTTGTGAGGACACAATGGAGGAGAAGAGAACATGTAAGCTTCCTTGGGTTCCTATTTGAGGAGAAAGGAAGAAAGAGAAAAAGAATAAACAAAAAGGCAGATCCCCTGCTCCAAGAACATACAATCTGTGCTCAAGTGGAGAGGAAAGATCAGACAATACCCTGTTTCCCCGAATATAAGACATCCCCTAAAAATAAGACATAGTAGAGGTTTTGCTGAAGTGCGAAATATAAGGCATCCCCTGAAAGTAAGACATAGCAAAGTTTTTGTTTGGAAGCATGCCCGACGAACAGAACACAGAAAAATAAGACATCCCCTGAAAATAAGACATAGCGCATCTTTGGGAGCAAAAATTAATATAAGACACTGTCTTATATTTGGGGAAACACGGTAGTATCATGGAAAATGTTTGAAAACTCACTTGAAATATATTTAGGTTTAATTTCAGTGGGACTTTACTTAATGTACATGGGGAATGTACAGCTGGTGGTGGGTGGAAAGTGCTGTCAAGTTGCAGCTGACTTATGGTGGTCTCATAGGGTTTTCAAGGCAAAACATGGTTGGGAGGTAATTCGCCATTTCCTGCCTCTACAAGTGACCCTGGACTTCTTTGGTGGCTTCCCATCCAAATACTACCCAAGACCTATCCTGATTAGCTTCCCAGATCTGGCAAGATTGGGCTATCCTGAGCTATCCAGGTCAGGGCTCTAGTCAAGGCCAGGTCAGGGTCAAAGGCAGGGCCAGGTCAGTAATCCACAGTTACTACCAGCATTACAAATTAGATTGAAGCTCATTAGATTAACTGTTGGCCTGCTGTTACCCTGTAATTCATTTGTGTGTATGTGTGCACCCCACCCCCACCCCATGAGTATGGTATGGAGAGGTATAAGAAAGAACCACTATTGACCTTGGTTCCATAAAATATGTGTGTTTGGGGTAGGAAAAAGGAAATGTCTAACTTGTGTATTTATGCAGTTGGACCCTTATTTAATTTAATTTGCATCCAATCTGATTTATGAGGAGACCCACAGGCATGAGTATATTATATCATATTCATCCAAGTTCATGAATGCCCTTGCTATGGCTGTTCATTTATTCTGATATTAAATCTTAATTGCATTCTCATTAACAGATCGATTAGAGGTGTTTGATATGTTCTTTTATATTAGAGATCTCCAGTAACATCCTAGTTTGCCATGAACTGGATCCAGATTCTGCAAATGTGTCCATAGTTCACTAATATTTCCTGTAATGTGTTAAATCATATTTTGAATGTAAATGTATTAGAATTTATGGTCTTTTGTTTTAGAAAATGGTATTTTGTTTTAGTCTCTACTTCTGGTAACTACCTGTGATCTGCATATCTGGGACATGTACTTCCATGTACTGAGCAGGAAGTGTTCTGCAAAAATTCTTAGTGTAAAGGCAAAGAAAAAAAATACCCTTCCTTTTTTATGTGTGAACTCAGGGGAGAGAGGGGTTGGATTCTTTTTCTCATTGGGCAGAAACAGACATTTCTTGTCCCTCCTGCAGAAGTGACAGCCAACTGCCAATACCTCCCCCCCCCCCCCTTTCTTGGTATATGCCACAGGGAAGGGGAAGAAGTTGATGATGAGTAGAAATAATGGCTGGGGATTAATCTAAAGCAAAATTTGTTTACTTTGTGCATTCTAGATATGTTTTCAGGAATATTTTAGGCCTTATCAGGACTATGTTTTACATAATTATTGGCTTTTGTTTTGTGATTTTCCTAAAGTATTATAGCTGATGATGTTTCAATTAATTGTGCTAGGCCTTACTGCCTAGTGCTGTGGCATTCTCTGGTAATGTGTAGTTAAGATGTATTGAAGTACAAACTTGCAGAAGGCACCAATGACTTCTCAACTTCCATTCTGTTTGAGCAGAATAGGCTGTAAATAACACTGATTAAAGAATGTATGATGAGATAGGTTAAACAAATGAGTTAGCAGTAGCATGATCTTGATCTCTTTGCAAAAAACAATCTATTGCAGACATGCACAACACATCCATGTATACAGTAGAACTTACTCCTGACTGCTCTGTCCTGCAACCCCTGTATCTTGTAATTATCCACATGGTTTTTTTTTTAAATAAGTGCTTACCATAAACAAGCCTTCATAGTTTTTGGCCCACTAGGATGAAAGTGACCCAATATACCAAGCCCTGCCAGATAGGCAAATAGCAAAATGGGGAAGCTTATGAAATCCCTGATGGGCTGCATTTGCTTGTGGAGTAGGTGTTGCAAGTGAGTTACTGTTGCGTGATAAGTACTGCAGTTTAGGCTGTGGGGAGCAGGGAATGGTAAAATTGGGGGAAATAACCACTTTGTGCATGCACGTGACAGGGTTGATAATGTTCCAAATATTCTTTGGCTTGCAACCTGCAATTAATGCAGATTTTCCTGTGGCAGTCGCAATTCTGCTTCTTCTCGTAGATGTACAAGCCTAAAGAAATCATGTTTCTAATGGAGAATATCAGTGTGCATTTTGGGATCAAAGATGTGATCACACCTAGTAAGAAAAGTATATAATCCTTCTCCATATACCTTTTCTCCTTTCCCATTGGCAGGATTGTGATGCAGGTACTAAAACATTTACTACCATACCCTTCCACACTGGTTAGCAGCTCATGTTGGTATGTTTCTTCCTGGTTTTGCCTTGCTTAACTTCCTGTTATCTATTGAGAAAATTAAATGCCTCAAGTGGAAGATCATAGTAAGATAAGGTGGGGAGGGGTGGGGCTGGGCTTTGCTTCCTTCTCTGCATGCTGTTTGTATTTTTTTTAAGAACTTGTCCCAGCTCCTTTGGTACACATGAATGTATGGACCCATGTGTAAAGGTCTTCTTTGAACCCGGAAGAGATCTGATATTAATAGGGATGTCTCACCAGGCCATGTGTGTACTTATATTTCTGCCTGCGTGAAGGTTGAAAGACCAGGCTCTGCTCTCAAAGCGGGCTGCCTGTTGTGCATGGGAGAGAGGAGGGATGGAATACAAGAACACTCCTCTGTGACTTCTTGGCCAGCACCATCAATAGAATGGCAGCCCTTAGAAATTTTGGGAAGTACTGAAAAGAATTCTATGAAATATTCTGCCTTGAAGAATTAATGAAATACTTTTGAAGACAAGGTGTGGGATGTGTTGTAGATGTAGACAGCCCTTCAATAAAAGATGGATTTATTGTACCTGGGATACCTGATCTTTATGAGGGCAGCATGCAGGGCTATAATTGCCTCTGTGGCCCTCTTTGAATCAACTGCCTTCTTGTAGTTGACCTTTTTTCTTCTTCCTCAAACCACTACGGCCTTTTCCGCACAAGTTGTTTACGATGTATTTTGCTGCCAAGTGTTACTTTTTCCCCTTTTAATTCCACATTTTTCCTCCGTTTGGTTTTGGAAACATTTCCTCTTCATTTTTTCTCCATTATTTTCCTGAACATTTATACTGTGATTTTTTTCAATCTGCTTTGATGCCAGTTTCCTTTGAACATGTGATCGTTGAAAGTCTTTATTTCTCCACCCCACCTGACCCCTAGCCCTTATCCACACCCCTGTGTAGTTGCTCATCCTCTCCTTCACCCATTTTTTCTTCCCTTCCTCCTAATTTTTTTTCTGTTTGTCATATTGAACTAGTGATGTAACATTCAGGCAGAGACACTAACAAAGTCAACTGGATCAGCTTTGTTAATTTCACATCCAGAGGTGGGATTCAGGGGGTTCCGAAGGTTCTGTAGAACCTGTTAAAATTTAAAATATCACTTTTTTAATACTTAAAATATTTTTATTAAGTATTAATATTTTTAATACTTAAAATAAAAAGTGATATTAAAAATATTTTAAAAATACTTTTTAACAGTCATTATTTGAATCCCACCACTATTGGAACCTGTTGTTAAAATGTTTGAATCCCACCACTTCATAAAACTTGTGATTTTAATGTTCCGGCAGAGTTATAAACTAGCATGGTTGATTAAATCAGCTTTGTCAATTACATGTCAAACTACTAATGTTAGGGTGGAGAGAGATTTAGAAGCTGGGGATGATTGAAAAGAGTACTGGTAGTTGGTTGTGGTAGGTTTTCCGGGCTGTGTGGCCGTGGTCTGGTAGATTTTGTTCCTAACGTTTCGCCTGCATCTGTGGCTAGCATCTTCAGAGGTGTATCACAGAGAAAAGTCTGTTTCACGCTGCTGCCCTCATAATGACACAGTGTGAGATAGACTTTTCTCTGTGATACACCCCTGAAGATGCCAGCCACACATGCAGGCAAAACGTTAGGAACAAGATCTACCAGACCACGCCCACGCAGCCCAGAAAACCCACCACAACCAGTTGAATCTGGCCGTAAGAGCCTTCGACAGTACTGGTAGTAATTGTATGCCAATAAAGGTATCTGTTCCTACGCTGCATGTAATCAAGGACTGCTGCAGTAACAATCATACAGTACTGCATTTCAGATTTGGCTGTAAAATTTGGTTCTTTGTGTGTGGGGGTTGTACTACATGTTTCTGTTTCTTCAGGTAATGGTGCCTGCTCCAGGAGTAGTTTTAGCATCCATTTTGGGTTATTAGTTTTCAATAGTAAAAATGCAGGCTGAGACATTTTTGAATTGCCTCTTCAAAATGTAACTGGACACCTGCACAAAAGAAAAAAACGGTTAGGGTTTTTCTTTTATGTCATGGATGACATCCTGCCACCATCAGAAATAATTAATTTCAGCAGTAGTATGTGGAATAATTGCAATTGAAGAGACAAGGAGAAAAAACCCAAAACAAGGGCGGTAAAGGAGGTATGCAGAGTGATTTTACAGAAAACATTTCCAAATCACAAGGTTTGACCAGTGGGAAAACTTTGGTAAGCTGTGCATGTTGAAAAGGTCTGTGACACATATACCCCAGATTGGGTATCAAATAGCTTATTCCCCTACTTTGCTTGAAGGGAAAAGATCAGAATGAAGTGGGGCAGAAACTGCACCAAAGCCTCAGAGAAAAGCTCTGTGAGGCGGATTCCGCATGGGCCAAAAACAGTGGTGTGAAAACGGTGTGAAAACGGTGTAAACCCTTTTACACCCCTTTAAATCATTGTACATCGTTTTCACACCACTTTTTTGGCCCATGCGGAATTCGCCTAAGTTTTGTTGAGGACTGAGCGCTCTAACCAGTAGCTACAGAAGGAAGAAAACAGCATTTGGCTAGAACTACATCTAGCTGTGCAAATATTATTTCTCCTTTGTGTGTCCCTTTCTTTCTGACCAAATAATATAGTTTATGTTACTTAACACAAAGCTTGTGCTTCTGATTAACTACTTTTTAGATAGCAAAAATTCAGGTATATAGGCTAAGATAGCATAAGGAGTATCAGCTTTCCATTTTCTCTTAAATATTGGGCATTTAAACAATTTTGCTTGTAGAAAAGCATTTATAGCTTTTCAATTTAATAAATATTTCAAACATTTAATAAATGTTTCAAATACACTAAAGAAGTTATAAAAGTTGAATTTGTGTTGTTAAAACAATAAAATTAGTTTAGATTTGCTAGAATAGCAAGTGTTGCATATATTTCAGTTTCCCCCCCAAATTTCCATTTCCCCCAACCCCTCCAGAAAAAAGTGTTTGTTCCCCTCTGGCTTCAAAATTTTTGGAAATTTTCCATCTCCAAGCTTTTCTACTATGCGAACTATACATTAACAAGTGCTTACCTCTGTTTAAAGTCCCAGACTTAATTGTTGTTAGAAACCTCTGTATCTCCCCCCTGTTCTAAGTGCATGCAAACAAAAACATTTGTCCTTGGCTACAATTTGGCTAACACCTAAATCTTAGTAGTATAGCAAGTAATACTAGATCTGGTGTTCTGGTTAAACAGTATGCCCAGCAGTCACTGCTGAGTCTATCTCTTTCTTTGCTGCTTTTCCACAAACTCTTGTCCCCACATGAAAAATGGAAATTTAAAGATGGTCATGGAAATGGAAACTAAAAGAAGAATGTGTCTGCAGACATTGTGGCACTACCAGAGAAAGATAGCCTAATATGGCATAGTTTGGATCTGAAAGTCAGAACTGATATTTAAGTTAGTTACCCTTTGATCATATTTTGATTATTTACTTTCTAAATGCAGATGCCTACATTTCAGTTCTAAATCCGCTTTACACTGCATGCCAATTGCTTAGCACAGACTTTCCCTCTCAAGAGTATTTAGGAATCCAGCTTTAAACTCATTTTCTAGAAATAAGAAGAGAAACTTCATGATGAGTTTTCAGGATGTAGACTTTCAAAGAACAATTAAGTAGTATTAAATGTTTTCACATAGCAATGCCAGATTCCATATCTTCCAAACAGAACTATTTTTGACTTGAGTTGTTTAAGTTCTTGAGTTCTCTTATCCTTTGAATGGTTGGTGTTTTTTTAAAGTAAGTTTTTGTGAACAGTAATTGCTAAATATAGACTCCATTGACAGTCTTCCCATGAAGAACTTTTCTATTTAAGTCTTCTGCATCTTCTGTGCCAGCTTAGTATTGGATTTCTTTTTCCATGTTTATTGCTTTCATGTTGAGTTAGATTGTAGCTATGTTGATTAAATTTAGACTTGTGCTTCAAACAGATGGAAATAAACTATTGCTCTTGATCGTTGTCCTTATGTGGTCTAGAGCCCTACTTACAGTTTACGCCATGTCATTCTTTCACACAAAATCAAATTAATTCAATGACTATAAACTTCATTAAAATAGTTAACTCTATACCCATGCATCAGCAATTGTGGAAAGGCTTTTCGGGTGATAGTCTATTTCTGTTTGAGATAAGGAAGACATCCTGTCGTACTTGGGTGCAGCATCTTAGGAGGCAAGAAATGAGTTGCTCTTTCAACAACCAGTGCGGAGGGAAGCGCCCATCCTATTCTTTTCTGACTCCTGTCTCCTAAAGATAGTTCATGGATCTTCAAAGCTCCATGGGACTAGGCTGTTTTACTGAGCGATTGAGTTGAAAGATCTTTCTTTGTGTGCTTTTTCATCCCTTATTTTTTCTTTACCCTTCTTTGTATTTAAAAACAATTAAAATATTTCCCGCCTTGTATCTTGCTGCCTCCCAACCCCTTTTGTCTGTCTCTGTCTGACGATCTTTGGGCTGGCAGCCAATGCCAGTTTGCCTCTGGAAGCCTCCGAGGGAGTGGCATCATCAGAGGAGTCATATTTTGCTAGCTGTGAAGCTAAAAGGCTCTACAGGATCTTGTGCCTCATCTCCATGCCACAACAGAGCTCCAAAATATGCCAATAATGGCTTACTGACAAAAAAAAAACAGAGCTCCAAAGCAGAGCCACAGGCCAAGAAGTGTTTGAGGGAGCAAGGTGCAGCTTGACCCCCAACATAGTACAGTGGGGAAGGCCTACAGGCCTTCCTCTGGCCTTGGTTCCACAGACCTCAGCATCTGGAGCTGCGATTGAAGTGAGAAGCCATGGCCACTGGGAACATGGCTCAGTTGGGGAGGGACTCTGTATCCACTAGCGTCAGGGAGGAAAGAGCCAAAAAGCCCATACGAGTCTCCAGGAAAAGACATAGATGAGTAGATGTTCTTCTCTCCCACCACCTATGTCTGGCTGAAGTGGCAGTCATCCCAGTTGGGTGAGAACCCAGGTCTCAGCAAAATCTGTTCTTGTCTGCAAACGCACCCCCAGGCTAGGCAATCCATATTTCTTCATTCAGATCAGATGAGGAGATTGATTGATAAATTCAGATGGTTCAGAAAGAGTGGGAGTTGGTGGAGGACAATCCTCTCAGCAAGGTCAGCAACCAAAATATCTGTTCTCTGGAAGAGCTTTCCCTGTTGCTATAGAATTCCAAAGTTGAAAGAGACCACAAGGCCATCCAGTCCAACCCCCTGCTATGCAGGAATACATAGTGAAATCACTCCTGATAGATGGCCATCCAACCTTTATTTAAAAAGCTCCAAAGAGATTACCATACTATACTCTCTAGTATTGTTCAGATATCTTTATCTGGACTAGCCTAGATTTGTTTTGAGATCACAGCCAAAGTGATCACAGCCAAATTTCCTGTAACATACAAGCAGAAACCCCTTCACCAGAGTTATAACACTGAAGTGCAACATTAAGACTTTCCACGACCAGGTTTGACTTTTGTTCAGAATTTCAGAAACAGCTATCTGTATCTTCACGTTGATATATCCAGCTGAAAACCCCACCACCTTCTGAGGCAGCATATCCTTTCTGAACATCCCTTATCAGGAAGATAAAAAAGCGAGTCTGCCTTTTCTAATACTCTATTCTAAAAGTCACAAAGATAGATATGAGAGAGGTTGAGTGTCTTAACATGCACTTCTACTCTGTTTCCACTTGAATCCCTCTAATTAAGTGCACAAAGATTTTTTTAAACTGAAGTAACTGAGAATGGGGCCTTGGATCAGCTGCTTCCCTTATGTGCTCCAAAAGCAAATATAGTAAACAGAAGAAGGTAGAGATTGTGTGTTCGTGGAATTATGTCCTAGTTTGGTTGAATACTCTGTTCTAAACCAGCAAACTTCCTCTGTGCCTCTTCCTGTTGTGTATGTGACTACGGGTGGCAAGTCTGTTTTGAAGTTTTAGTATCCTGTCTCAAAATTGACTGCTGTTGTGGGTGGGCAGTATGAATTTGGACAGCTCAGGGATATGGCATCTCTAGTTTCTACAGGCTATGGGCTTGTTAGGTTCATAGTATGTAAATAAAGTGTATGTAAATAAAATTCCTTCTAAAGCAGAGGGTCTCCAACCTACAGCCCTCCAGATGTTCATGGACTACAATTCCCATCAGCTCTGGCCTGTAATGAAAGCGGCTGAGCGACAACTCCTCATCATGGAAATGTGCATGATTCGCTGGACACTGGGTGTATCCCTCCTCGACCACATCACCAATGACATGGCCCGACAACAATTTGGCATCGCGCCCATCATGGCAAAAATGTGAGAGAGGCGACTGTGCTGGTTTGGCCATGTCTAACAAGCAGCCCCGAATATTGTTACCAGCATCACCTATCACACTGAGGTTACTGGCCGGTGGCCACTTGGACAACCAAAGCAATGATGGCAAGATACCATCAGTGTGGATCTGAAAGTTACATGCCTGCAACCAGACAATGCACTTGATCGAGAAAAGTGGCATTTAAAAATCAGCTGCTTTGTCTGGACTAATGATTACAATCTCAGGTTTCCACATGGCATGTAGTATCTTTCAGCAGCTTCATCTGCCAGCTGCAACTCTTTGAGAAGCTAGATTTGACTATGGTGATCCAGGCTCCAGAAATGTGTTGTTTGCCTTTAAAGACTTTCCTGAAGTGTCAGTTATTACAGAACACTATGGCCAGGTCAAGAATTGGAAACAGAAAGCATATTCCCTCCATTAAAAAAAATCTACATTAGCTGATTGTTCTCAATGCACAATTCAAAGTGCAGGTTCTTACCTTTTTAGTGCTCCAACTAGTTTAGTACCAGAGTACTTGAAGGACTGACTACCTCCTCGCACACAATTCAGTAGATCTCCATCCAAACTATCCTCTCTGTTCCTGTGTCCAAGGAATGAGGCAAAGTGCAACCAGGGATTTTTCAGTAGTGATACCCAGTGGTGGGATTCAGCTGGTTTGCACCACTTCAGTAGAACTGGTTGTTAAAATGGTGCTTGTAAACAACCAGTTGATAAATTATTTTAATCCCACCACCGGAACCAGTTGTTAAATTATTTGAATCCCACCACTGATACTCCTTTTCTCCCACCACTGATACCCCTTTTCTCCCATTTTGGCATTTCTGTCCTGAATTAAGATCTTTATTTGCCCAGGCTTTTAACTAGGTTCCTAAATTTTCCTGGCTATCTTTGGGGGTTGGTGGTTGGTCATGTTTTATAGTATATGCTGACCTTGCTTGTGTTTTATCGATCCTTTGCTTGCCAGTTGGTCATGCTACTTTCTGGTTTCTAGTCTGGGTTGCTGTATCTGCATTTGGCTGCTATTTAATTATAAATGTTTTATAGTGTGATGTTTTACTTCTGAGCTAGTTTAGATAGCTTTGTTCTGGAGAGATGGCATAAAAATGTGCCAGCAAACAAAATAAAATGATGGGTACAGTGTGGTAGTGGCAAGTGCTGTCAGATCACAGCCAGCCTGGCAGCCTGGTAGGGCTTTCAAGGTGAGAGATGAACAGAGGGGGTTGGTGCCTCTCCATCATGTTTCTGTCAGGTTCCTTGAATTGCCATGATGTGGTCCATCATGAAATGAATTGCATTCTGGATAGGCATTTGGCTAAGTTGGAGTACTTAAGATGCTTCTTGAGCATACTTGAGAGTTTATTCTACTGACAATAGTAGACCTGGCACTGAGATTGTCATCCGTCTTCACATGTTAGGAGCTCCTCTCATAGTTGCAGACCAATGACTAGAATGAACCTTAAATGTACTTATTTATGTATAACATGCCAGTTATATATGTATACCAGATACTAAAATTCAGGTTGTCAAGGTAACATGATACTTATAATCTCATGGACCATTTCTTGTGCAACTGCAGCTATTAGAAATATATTCCATTTTTAAAGTCTTAGTTACTATCTTTGTACCTTGCATCCACCTGAAGAAAGCAGAGAACTGCTAGAGAAAGTATTTAAGTATTTAAGAAAAGTCTTGATTGTCATCATACCTTTTGAGATAAGCTGATATGAGACTATTAAATATGGGCTGCAGTGTCACCAATTTTTGGATGATGCCCAGCTGTACCTTTCTTTTCCACCTAATTTTGAAAAAAATATATTGTTTTGAACTGGTGCTTGGAGTCATAATGGACTGGATGAGTGTGAACAAGTGGAAACTTAATCCTGATGAGACTGAGGCTCTCTGGGTTGGTAAAAAGACAGACCGGGGACTTGAGATCTCTTTTGTCTTGGTCAGGGCTATACTCCTCTTGAAAAGCTGTTAGACTCTGCTGGCCAGGTCTTATCAGCAATACTTTTAGTCTCTCGCTTTGCTTGCTTTTTGTTTTGAAGCGACGCTGTTTTATGTATGTTATTTTAATCTGTAGTTATTTTTCTGTTATTTTGTTTATTGAGCATGTGCTATACTCAATGCACCTTAACAAATATTTTACTTTATTCAATTTTTGCCTCTCAGTCTTTTGTGCAACCCAAATCCTGACTCACGTTTGAGAAGTGGCTAGTCAGCACTTCTCTACAACCATCTTTGCACATGTCAAATCAAGTCAAATTTTTTGTTTCTGGTCATGGGCCATTATAATTATCCACAAGAGTATAAAATTTAAATTTAAAAACAGAGGAATTTGATAATTAAAATAGTATATCTTGAATAGTGCTACAATCTCACAACATAGAAAAATCAAGTATCCAAGTCATGCTACACTTTTGTACCTAATTGGACCATTTTTTGGCAGCCAGAGCAAAAAGGGTAATTGTCAGAAGGGTGAGTAATAAAAGGATAATTGTCAGATAACAGCATGACCAGTTTGTCTACAAGATTACTTCTGCCTAAAATTTGTCCAAATCTTTGGCTGTAGGTTTTGCATATAAGAGGCAAAAAATATAAAATGAATTAAATCTTCAGTTCCAATAACGCAAGAATATTAGCGTTTGAATATAGTGTCCTGCTAAATAGGGTAATGTCATGGTCTGAGAAAGGAACGATGTAAAACCTGTTCTGAGGCTGGTTTGAGTGATGTTAGTAAGGTAAGAGACTCTAATATGGTCTTTTTAATCTATGGAGATAATTTTAACTGGGAGATGGTTAAACTACCTTTTGCAGCATCACATTGGAATATCACTCTCTCAGATTGTAGATCCTGGTAAAGTAGGATCTAATGGGCCATGTGTGGTAGTGTACCAATTTAGAATGTTGTTGAAATAAGCTATTCAGGTTGAATTTTCTTATGCCATCATTTTGAAACATTGATTGGACAGCAAGTTTGTAGTTATGTTGCTTTGTTTTTTCCAGTATTGCAAAAAGGCAGCATGGATGCAACATTTCACAGAGGAAACACCCAGTTCAGCCTACATCATGGCCTCTGAAGCCCCCTTGAGTACGGCCAAGATCCTTTGGAAAAAATTATTCGGAATTACTTCCGAGCTTGCTGCCAAAGTCTCATTCCACCTCCAAACTGCTACTCCATATAAAATTTGGGGAACTACCTTACCCAGCTTTATTGCTGGTTCTGATAAAAGACTACCACTAGTAAAGTAAAATTTCAAGATGACTCCAATTGATGTTAACGGTGTCGCTCTTGTGATTGTTGTGTGCAGTTTCCAGCTTAATTTTTCATTAAAAGTTACCCCCAAGTATTTAAAGTTATTAAACTGTTCAAAGGAGATTCCATAAATACTCCACTGATATATTTCCCCCATGTGTTTCTGCCCAGGAACTAAGATTAAAGGGAGAGGGCCTTCTGACTGTCCCACCAATCAGAAAAGGTCATCTCGTAGGCACATGAGAGAGAACCTTTCTGGTGACAGCCCACCATTATGAAATAACAAGCCAGAGGAGTGTGGCTGGCTTCCTCACTTTCCATCATCAGTCATAACTGAACTTAAGTTATGCTGTCTTATGTGTTTTTTATATTATTTTACTTACATTGCTAGTTGCCTTGAGCTCTGCAAAATGGAAAAGTGACTGTTTTAAATAAATATTGGCAACAAACTGTTATGAAATGGGCAGAATGTCAGAAATGGGCAAGCTATGGTTTGTTACTTAAAATAATTTTTGGTCCTATGTAAGTGTCAACTGGCGTTCTATTTCTGGACATATCATTTGAGCAGAGCATCTTCTTTTAGATGATTAGCACAGAATACTGTTTTGTTTTAAAAGGTATCAATGGTCCTGGCAAGAGGAGTTGAGAGAGAGAAGGTATAAGTAAAGCAGGCTCATTTCCACACTGGAGATGTGGTTCAGGTTAGCTTCTGCTTCCACTCCCACCCTGCACTGTGTTGCTCTTGTGTATCATGTGACTTTCCCCTGGCTTTCTTGTGATCCTTCCCCAGCTTGTGTTACTGCAATTGTTTAAGAAAGGAATCACAGCAAGGAAAGGAAGAAAGTCTGAGCCCTTCCCAGCCCCACTACGGTGTAATTTTCATTTGCCCCACTCCCTGTGAATACACATGAAGTTGCCTTACTCTGAATCAGATCATTGGTCAGTACTGTGTATGCAGATTGGTGCTGGCTCTCCAGGGCCCAACAGAAGTCTTTCTCATCACCTACTAGTTAAACAATCTGGGCCCTTGTACAAGTAAAGCAGATGCTCTGCCTCTGAGCCACAGGCAGCCCCTCCCCATGCCATCAGAAGGCGTTTTAATGGAATGTGTGACTGATGAATTTCTATAGCTTTATAACAAACTCTATCAGGTCCTTTGGATTCTCAGCTTTTTTTAAAAAAAAAAGAAAAATAGTCGCTAGCACCTTTTGTTGCAGAGATAATAAGGGGAAAGGCATATCTCTGCCATGAAAAAGGTTAGAAACTTTTTTGTTAAATGAAAGTTGGAAATTAAGGGAAAATAACGACACAGCAGTGTTATAAGTAACAATAGCGTGTCAGTTGCTTAAAAAACATCCTGATGGTGTGGTGGAAATTGACTTAATGTAAAGGACTGGGGCATGGGAAAAAACAGGGGAACTCACCTCATTGCGGCTGCATGGAATTGATGGGCATAGGAGTAATGAGAAAACCAGAGGCATCCTCTCTGCGTGGAAGAAAATCAGGTGTGGTGACAATTCATCAAGGCGAGAACTATGGAGCTCACTCTTGGTAGCGTGTCTCCTATTTTTGACTGATCCTATGCCCATGGTGGTGAACCTATGGCACTCCAGATGTTCATGGGCTACAACTCCCATCAGCCAATTGGCCATGCTGGCAGGGGCTGGTGGGAATTGTAGTCCATGAACATCTGGAGTGCCATAGGTTCGCCACCACTGTCCTTTGCACTGTATTCAGTTTTTCATGTTTCCAGTCTATGGATTCCCTTTAGCCACAGTGGCTAGAAGCCACTGATAGACCTATCTTCCATGAATCTGTCTAATTCCCTTTTAAAGCTTTCCATGCCTGTGGCCATCACTAAATCCTATGGCGGCAAATCACTGTAAAGATTGGAAAGGGTTGTAAGGGACTAGGCTATCCTTTGAGTATGTTGGTCCCAAGATGTGTAGAGCTTTAAAGATCAACACCAGCATCTTGAATTGTGTGGCTGGAAACAGACTTGGGAGCTAGTGTAGATAGGCCAATACTGGAGTGATATGGTCCCTATGACCTACCCCAGTCAGTATTCTGACTTGTTTCCCAATTTTTGGGGAGGAGGGGGTTACATCTCTAGTGGTGTCTGCTGTACTGTTGTCAGAATTTATTGTACCATTAACTACACTAGTACTGCCTTCTACAGAATCTTTGACATGAGCGTGCATGTTTTGTGTAAAGTGTTTTCTCTTGCTTCAAATACACTCTGACCAATATAGACTTGATTCTTCAATTTTATCCATAAAGTACAACCAGCTTCCAAACCCTGCTGCTGCTCTGGAATGATCTTCTTTCTCCTATATATATTTCAAACAAATTTTTGATATAGTTGGAAGGGACTAGGAGTCCTTTTAGAGCAGAGTACAATGCTAATTCCACATTTCACTTGAAGAAGAGAGCTCCCAAATGCATGGAGAGTTTACATTGGCTTTCATGTCTTCCTATCTCAGAACTTAAGACATTCCTTAGAAGTCTTATGTGGAGTCACAGCAGCATTCAGTTTTGTTCAGAATTATCTACTTTGAAGAAAGCTAATATTCAAGGTCTTTTCTAACACCTGTTTCCTGAGATCTTTTAAAAAGGAGAAGACAAGTATTTAACCTGGGATCTTCTACATGCAAAGGATGGGCTCTGCTGCTAAGCATATATGAAACTGCCTTGAATGGATTAAAATGCTTGACGTATGTATATGTGCTTGACCATTGAACCATGGCTGCTCCCTGTGGTTAAAAGGACCTTCTTTACAGTTATCTCATCAAAAGAACCCCAGCATGGCTGAGTTCATTTGGTGTAGCCAAGTAAATATTTTGTACAGTGATACTGATGTGAGAATAGAGGTACAAGAGGCTACATACATAGGTTGGTTTAAATTTATAACTGCTGATAGAGCATTGGATTCTGTCTTTTGCGTGTTGCGTTGTATTTCTTGTCCATTATTGGAGCTTATGTCAGACCTGTTAACTTCTGTATATCATTAATTCACAGAACAGAATCCTAAATAATTGTCATTGTTCTCCCCCCTCCTCACTTTTCAGATGCCACTTCAAATGATCAGCAAGACCTCTTTTGTCAGAAGCTGCAGCAGTGTTGCGTATTGTTTGATTTTTTGGACTCTGTGTCGGACTTGAGAAGCAAAGAAATTAAAAGAGCAACGCTGAATGAACTGGTGGAATATGTTTCAACAAATCGTGGTGTGATTGTTGAATCAGCATATTGTGACATAGTGAAAATGGTAAGTAACTAATTGAAATGGTGTGTTCCTTTGGATACCTTTGAAATGAAACCTAATATTGTTTGCTTAACTAGGTCTGTGTTCTGACGTATCTTTCTGTGCTAGAGCAATACCTTGACTGGCACTCTCAGCTTCCTCTTGAGGCTGTCTGGTCACAACTGACTTATGGTAAACTCATAGGTGGATTCCGCATGGGCCAAAAACAGCGGTGTGAACATGGTGTAAAATGGTTTAAAATGGTGTAAAAGGGTTTTGAACTGTTTTCACACCACTTTCAAACCTGTTTTTGGCCCATGCAGAATCTGCCATAGAGTTTTCAAGGCAGGAGACATTCAGAGGTGGTTTTCCATTGCCTGCCTCCGAGTCATGACCCTGCTAATCTCTGGAGGACTGCCGTCTAAATACTGGCCAGAGTTGAAGCTGAGTGTGTGTGCCTGGCCCAAGGTCACCCAGTAAGTTTCCATGCAAGAGTGGAGTTTTGAACCAGTATTTTCAGGATCCCAGTCTGGCAGTTTAACCGCTACACCACGCTGGCTTCCATGCACTCTTAATCAGCAGTCAGTAAATTGCAAGAAATCAAAATTGGTTATACTCTTTCTTCCCTTTTACACTGCTGAGTGAAGGAATGGTTTTGCTCAGACATCCCTGCTACAGAAGCCTGCTGTAGGGAGGACTGAGTGCAAGCTGGGCCACCCTATAGGATACTTTCCTCTGCGTTGATCAAAAGAAGAGGAGAAAGCTACTGTATTTCTGCTTAAGCTTCCAGTTGCTTTGGTGTAGATGAGTATGCACACATGCAGTTTTACTGCATTTGTTGCAATCCTAAACTCTTTATTTTTCTAGGATTTAAGCGTGTCTCTAGCTTTATGGTGTTTTATGGGAAGAGAGGAAACACATGCCCAGGAAGGATTGTCCTCAGCCTCCCCTCCCCCCAATGTCTGGCTTCGCTTGCTCCAAAGCAGTGAGTGAAGACAAAATGGAAATGAGGAAGTAGGGAAGAAATCAGCAAGGTGTAGTGCTTAAGAGCAGCATACTCTAATCTGGAGAATTGGGTTTGTTTCCCCACTCATCCACATGATCTCTGCTGGATGACCTTGGGCTTATCACTGTTCTCTCAGAACTTTCTCACCCCACCTACCTCAGAAGGTGCCTGTTGTGGGGCAGGGGGAAGGGAAGGTGATTGTAAGCCTTACAGTAGAGAAATATGGGGTAGAAAAACCAGCTCTTCTTTATCTTGGGATGACGGAGAAAAATATGAGCAAAAAGGCTGGAGGTAGCAGAAGAAAGAGGATACTGGGAGGATAAAACTACAAATAAGAAAGATGTGGGGTAAAGGAAGGAGAAATTAAGGAAACAATAAGGGAGAATGAGAAAGCTGTGGCAAGCATTGTGATTTTCTTAGTTGTGTGACTCAGTGATGTAGGTATAGATTTTTCATGGGGAGGTTCGGGGGCGGGGGCACATCTCCCCAAGCCCCGCCCCGGCCTCAGTGCTTACAAAAGCAGCTCTCCGAGGCCAGAGCTGGCAGACTCTCCTGCCCTGCCCACCCAACCCCCGCCAGCTGGGCTCCCAGCAGTCCCTTCTGCCCTCCCCTCTGGGCAGAGGCGTAGCTAGGGAAAATGGAGCCTGGTGCAAAATCTGAGTTTTGTGCGCCTCCCCCCCATGGGCCGCCACTGTGATGCTGGAATCCACCCCCAAACAGCATCACTTTCAATGGTGTTTAAACTAGGGAGCCCAGATTCTCCTTTCAAATCCACCTTAAAGGGAGAATCTGGGGTCCCCAGTTAAAGCAACATTGAAAGTGATGTTGTTTGGGGGTGGATTATCCCCCAGCTTTCAATGTTTAAACTAGGGACCTCAGTTTCTTCCTTTAAATCCTTACCGAAGGGGGTGGATTTAAAAGGAGAATCTGGGAAAATTTGGAGGGTGCCTGCTGTCAGGGGTGCAATTGTTAAGCTAGCAACACCAAACTTTCAGGGTATCTTTAGGAGACTCTTCTGATGATACCACCCAGGTTTGGTGAAGTTTGGTTCATGGGGTCCAAAGTTATCGACCCTGAAAGGTGTAGCTCCCATCTTCTATTAGCTCCCATTGAAATCAATGGGGATGGGGCACCCCCTTTGGGAGTCCATAACTTTGGACCCCCTAAACCAAACCTTACCAATCTTGGGTGGTATCATCAGGAGAGTCTCCCAACAAATCCCTGAAAATTTGGTGCTGCTAACCTAAAAACTGCGCCCCATGCAGGCCAAAAACTGAAAAAACACTTAAATACAAAAAACCCCACAAATGGGGGGGGGGGGCAGAGCTTCGGACATGTAATGGGGTGGGTTTGAACCCAAGGGAAAAAAAACCCTTACCCACGTCCTTGGTATGATTACTGGTTACTTAGATAGTTCCTCAGTTTCAGAATCTGAGGCCGAATTCCCACTGAAAATTTAATCTAGATACAACCAAGTTTCAAAAGAATCAGCACCTTTTCATCCAGGTTCCAACATCCTCACTGCAGCATGTTTCTAGTGAAGACATCTAGGCCTGCCCCTTTGTGTGTGTGTGGGGGGGGGTGCCTGCTGTCAGGAGTGTTAAACTAGCCGCACCAAAATTTCAGAGTATCTTTACTCTGATGATACCACCTGATGATACCACCCAGGTTACTCTGATGATACCTCTCTGATGATACCTCCTGATGATACCACCCAGGTTTGGTGAAGTTTGGTTCATGGGGGCCAAAGTTATGGACCCTCAAATGTGTAGCCCCATCTCCTATTAGCTCCCATTGGAGTGTTTTTCAAAAAGGTGCATGTACAAGCACTTCCAGGAAAATCCCGTGATAAGAGGGGGAGGAGTGCCAGAAACGGGACTGATCTGTGTTTCACGGTTCAGCTGTGAGAAGATCTTGAAGAAACCTGGATATTTCGGGTCCTATCCCAGGATTAATTGCCAGTGAGGAAATCACCTAAGGCTTGTGAAAAAGTTGCACATTCTTTTACTTGCAAATATTGTGGAAATTTTGAGATAAAATGTTAGGCTTGGGTATCAGTGCAATAATTTAATGATGGCATATAGTGGTCATTTACTGCATGAAGGGATATTCATGTACTGCATAACTACATCTTCATGCTGTTGGCATACCTATTCTTACTGACTCTTGAAAGTCGCCCAGTAATTTCTGTGGATGCGACTACTAAGGACTGAGTCCTTCAGGAAATATTTGCAAACTTTATGTTAAACACTACTTTGACTGATGGTTTCAGTTACATTTCAAAGACTCCTTTTCAGTTTTGTTTGTTGATCAAATATTTGTAGAGATCTAGATAAAATTTAGTTATATTCAAATGGTTAAAAATCAGCATATGTATATGTTCTTAAGTATCCATTTTCAGTCAATCCATGATGGTTTGGTGTTGGACTAAGGAGCCTGTGCTGTGAACTCCACTAAATGACCTTGGGCTAGTCACAATGTGTCAGCCGAACGTACCTCACAATGCTGTTGTGAAAACAAAGTCAGCTGCTGAACAAGTTGAGCCTGAAAGCCTACCTGCCAAATCATTTGCTGATTTAGAATCTGATGTTTCTTGCTTGATTTCTTTCTGACTGTTTCCAGAGAATTGTTCACAAGGGACCATTTCCATGGAAATTAAAAATGCTGCTATATTTTTGTGGATAAAATTGAAGAATATTCTTAAAGGCCCAAATCTTAGTTCAGTAGGCAGTATGTGCTGCTAATAGACAACTACTGAAGTTTGTAAATGCTGACTTTAAGGGTTGTGGGGTTGCAATTAGGAGAGAAATATTAGGTTTTTTATAAAACTTTAATATCTATGTCTTTGGTAATTGCAAAATCAGATATGGTTACAGTCCTGGAAAACAATGTCCAGATATTATAGCTGATGGCAACCATAAGATATCACAAGGGTAAAGTGTTTCTACAATTTAAATGTTCTTTCTAGGGGCAGGAAGATCTGAACTGATTGGTGATACTGGCTAAGCGACCTGGGAAAAAAATCTTTGATCACCAAGTAACAGTATAATTTTTCATAAAAATACAGATGTCTTGTCAAACACTATTTCACGTTTCAGCACTTATGAAACTAAACAGAGTAGATACGGTGGAAAGATTTTCAGGATATCCTGAGGATGTAACTGTAGTTCCTGTGTCTTTTACACAATACCTCAGAAAGACTTGTCAATTGAATCACTGAATTAGGAGACGAACTATCAGTGTTTGCGGGTTCCAAGGGCTGAGGCCTACAGGGTTCACTTTCTCCCAATAGGTCCACCGACAAGCCTCAGAAAACAAAAGGGGAGGAGATACTCCCCTATTTGTTCCAGGATATTCCCCAATCTCTGATGGGCCAAGCTATTCCTTCCTGACCTGCCTCCAAACATGCCTGTTAAAGCCCCTCTGGAGCAGTGGCTTAGGGAAATGGTGCCCAGGGCAACACCTGCCCAAGCAACCCTGCCCTGTGGCCCCCTCCACACCCTGCCTCACATTCCCCATGCTCCACTTACCTCAGCCAGCCTGGTCATCGCTGGCCTTGTCATCCAGCCCACTGGTGGGAAAAGCAGCACCCCTTTGCCACCCACCTCCTGCCCTCCACCAGCGGGGCCCAGCAGCGGAAGGCGGTTGGCACTGCGGCAGTTGCAGTTGTGGCACCTCAGGAACGGTGAGGCCTTGGCACAGCAGGAGCGTGGCAGAGGCCTCCGCACCCTCTCCCCACTCACCTTCGCACTTGTGGAAGCAGGCGGTTGCCAGAGGGGCCCGGCCAGGCGGCAGGAGTCAGCTTCTTCTGGCCTGTCCATGAGGGAGAAACGGGACAGCCAGAGGCCAAACGCACTGCTTTTCGTCCTCCCGCACGGCTCCACTCGCCCACTGGCCTCCGCCGCGCTCCTGGTGCGCCTGGCCCACCTTGCCTCGTTTTTCCGCCCTCCCATGGTTTACGCCTGGGACATGTGATCCCACATATCCCCATGACCCCACATAGCCCAGCCTCTGCACTGGGGAGTGGGCCTCCCTGAGCTTGCTCACTCCCCTTTCTTGGGAGACAGGACTTGTTTGACTGCCATGTTACTGGACCCATGAGAAGCCAGCTAAGGGCCCCTGCTCCTTGCCTCCATCTCTAGCCAGTGGCGTTCCTGCCTAGGGACAGGGGGTACCCTATGTCCCCGGGCGCCCACCATTTGGTCACGTGGGGGGGGGCGCCAACATTTCAGGGTCTTTTGTGTGTTTTTAAATGTTTTAAGTGTTTTTTTCACGTTCCGGCCTGCAGGGGGTGCATTTTTACAGCTAGTGGCAGGGTACCATCCAGAGACTGTCCTGATGATACCACCCAAATTTGGTGATGTTTGGATCAGGGGACGCAAAGTTATGGACCCCCAAAGGGGGTGCCCTCATCCCCATTGTTTTCAATGGGAGCTAACCTGAGTTGGGGGCTACCCATTTGAGGGACCATAACTTTGGTCCCCCTGAACATAACTTCACCAAACTTGGGTGGCATCATAAGAATAGTTAACAGATGATACCCGGAAATTTTGGTGTCACTAGCTTTAAAAATACACCCCTTTCAGGCACCCCAAGAAATTTGCCCAAGATTCTTTGTTTTGCAGTGACTTTGCTCCATTGTAGCCAATGGGGAATTTCTGAGTGTGTAGGCAGGGTGCACATTTTTAAAGATAGAGGCACCAGACTTTCAGGGCCTCCTGGTAATAGCATCCAGGTTTGGAGACCTTTGCTTCTGGGGGTTCAATTTTATGGGCCCCCAAAAGGCTTATTTTGTTTCCCTGCTCCTGCACATGAAAGCCTGTGGGCTGAGTTCTCTCAGAACTCTCTCAACTCCCCCACCCCCGCTCCAGAAGCAAAGCTCACCAAGCTTGGATGCTATTACTCAAGGACTCTTGGAGCCACCTTTAAAGTCTAGCATCTCTATCTTCAAAAATGTGCAGCCTGCCTCAGAAATTCCTCATTAGCTACAATGGAGCAAAGTCACTGCAAAACAAAGAATCTTGGGCCAATTTCTTGGGGTGCCTGAAAGGGATATATTTTTAAAGCTAGTGACACCAAAATTTCAGGGTATCATCTGTTAACTATTCTTATGATGCCACCCAGGTTTGGTGAAGTTATGTTCAGGGGGACCAAAGTTATGGTCCCTCAAATGGGTAGCCCCCATCTCAGGTTAGCTACCATTGAAAACAATGGGGATGGGAGCATTCCATTTGGGCGTCCATAACTTTGCTTCCCCTGAACCAAACATTGCCAAACTCGGGTGGTATCATCAGGGCAGTCTCTGGATGATGCCCTGAAATCATGGTGCCACTAGCTTTAAAAATGCGCTCCCTGCAGGCCGAATAAACACCAAAAATACCCCCCAAAAACCCAAATACCTTGCATTTGCATTTGTTCATATTTGGGCAGGACATAATCGCACAATTGTTGTCCGAATGTGCCCAAATTTGCTCAGATTCCAGCCAAATCTGCTATTTGTTTCATCTGAATCTCCAACCCTCAAAAGTGATGCTGTTTCAGGGTGGGGGAGAATCCACCCCCAAACAGCATCACTTTCAATTTTGTTTTAACCGGGGACCTAGTTTAAACACCATTCAAAGTGATCCTGTTTGGGGGTGGATTCTACTGGAGGTGTTTTGTGAGAGATGATGCTGACATTTGTTTGGTAAATGTTTTGTTGGGGGTGATTTGTGAGAGATTTACATGCTTAATACCCACTTGCACTGACTTGGAGCTGTTTCTCAGGCTAACAACGTACCTCATAGGGTTGTTGTGATTAGGAAATTAGGAAAAGAGTTGGTGGGGAGAGAGCCATGTATGTTTTTATGGGAGTGGGAGGTGTTTTGTGAGCTGGTACAAAAAAATCATTGTTTGGTCATGGTGGGGGAGGGTGGCGCCAAACTCAGGTTTTGTCCCCCGGCGCCAGTTTGCCTAGGTACGCCCCTGTCTCTAGTGCACCTTTAAAGGCCCAGGCTTCAAGCCAGCCTACGAAGGGAAGGGCTATCCTGTCCTTCTCCTGCCATTCCTTCCTGAAGTCTGCCCGCAGCTTTTAGAGCAAGCTGCCATCAACACTGACTGCCTCTCTTGGGTAACTCATGCCTCCCCCTGAAGCAGGACATCTCTTGGGACAATTCTAGGCCTTCTAACAATGCTGAGACACAGCTTTGGAAGATATGAAACAGCAGAAATGAGGACTGCTATACGATTTGGTAGTTGTTTTTCCATACATCTAAACAATGAAGCAATCACTCATGGGAGAAAGGATGTCTAAGCTCTGAAACCTCCCAGATAAGCTCTTACTGGAAGGAAATCAGAGCAGAATGCAGTGTTAACACAGGATTCTTGCCTCTGAGTAGTGTACTTGGATCTCAGACTCAAATATTGCTTCTACAAAATCTGGAAATTTTCCAAAATTTATATTTTGGAAAAGATCTTGCTCCATGGTTTCAGAGATACTTTAATAAGATCCTTAATGGTAGTTATTCATCTCATCCTGTTTTTATTAGCTGTTGTTGACTCTCAGCCCAGAATGTCTTTTTAAAATTGTTGTAGTTTGAAGGGTCTGCCCAGAATAATAGTGTCACACATTTGAAAGTTACAGTGATAAGTTGCAACTTGGAATTAGTAGGCAACTTGCAACTAGTAGACACACTACACAGCATTCACAAATAAAAGTATGAATGAAGTTCACAGTTTTGTTTTGTCTCCTTTTTCATCTGAGCTGATTCTCATTCTGACAAGCCTAGAAATTCTGAAACCCCCATCCTCAAAAAGCTTATAAACTGAAGTGAAGCCAGAACAAGTCTGGCTTTAAATTGTAATTCTCAAGTAGCATTGTGAATCAGTAGTTGGATCCAAAAATTTTAGAAACAGGTTCCCATGGTGGTGGGATTCAAACTGTGGCATAGCGCCAGTGGGGCTGGGCAGGGCACGACGGGGGCAGGGCATTCCTGGGCGGGGCTGTGGCAAGAATGCAGCCGCTGTGCTGGTCCTTGGGCGGGAAATGAATGCACGCAGGTGCAGGCTGCCACGCACACCGGTGCACTTCCTGCTAGACTGCTTCAAGTTCTGCGCGCTACTGCTGAGAGGAGGGGCATAACTAAGGCAAAAATCATATCGCAAAATCACCAATTAGTAACCCCCTCTCGGCACACACAAATAATTAGTAACCTACTCTCGGGAACCTGTGAGAACCTGCTGGATCCCACCTCTGTGAAAAATCCCTGCCTGAGATTTAGAATAGTTACTGAAGCTTGTCTGAAAGTACTAAACTAGGTGGAACAGAGTGCTGATGCTGTTCAAGGTAGATGTGCATGTTGAGTTCTTCTAGTACAGTAGAAGATAGTCTGATTTTTAAGAGTCATCACTTTTTTAGTACTGAAATACTTTCAGGGAAATATAATTTGCGACAACAACATGCGCATTTGTTTCTCTAATCTACCTTTTTGTGTGCTGATGGGACGTTAGTTAAGTCTATGCTTCATATGCATAAGGTTCCAACTCAGTCTGTAGCTTCCCAGGTGAAAGATCTCAGCAGGATTTTAAAAGGTTCATTCCTGTCTGAGGAGACCATACTGAGCTATCAGTGCTATCCTAAGAACTGCCTGTAGATCACTGGTTTAATGTTGTATAGCAGGGTCATATGCACAAGCGTATGCTTCAGTTTTGGGATAAAGACCTAAGCAGTTGTAAAATCTACTTTGTCTATTTTACATAAAACTAAATTGAATTCTGCTTTTAATGAAGTAGCTCTTTTCCTCCAGATTAGTTCTAATATCTTCAGAACTCTTCCACCAAGTGAAAATCCAGATTTTGATCCAGAAGAAGATGAACCAACGTTAGAAGCCTCCTGGCCTCATATACAGGTATATTATTAGTTGTTTTTTCTAATAATGCTACCATGAGTTAACTTTTTTGTGGGCAGTTTGCTATTCTGGCAATTTTGGAAGCATAGAATGTTCTTTTCCTACTAGTTTGGTGCATGCTTTTGTTCTCTCCGTGTCTCTGTAACCACAATGTGATCTCCTGTCTACCTTTTACCTCAGAGGTGTCCAACTCTGGCACTTCAGATGTTCGTGAATTAATATTCCCATCTCCCTCTGCTGGCATGGCCCCTGTTTTACCCCCAAGCTCCCAGAATTTGCTGTTTTGATATCTCTTCTCTTGTCTTCTCCACTTCCCTACCTTTCTTTCTGCCCTCACTATAAAATTACCAGTTATCTTGCTGCCAGAGCTAAGTATCTCTTCTGGTTCTCATTCTTTATCATTTCTTTTGCTGCTCTGGATACTTTTCTATTCTGTTTGACTCTTTTGTGTTTTAGCTAAGATTTTCTAGACCTATTTGCTCTAACGACACTTAGCTTTAAACCAGAGTTTGATATCTACTTCTGGTCACGCTTTTGAATGCCAGTTTTAAGCTAACTGAGGTCACTGTTCAGTCCAGTATAGTCAGCCAGTAAACTTCCCATTTGCACAATAAGATAAATCTTCATTAGGTGACTGAAAAAAAATCACAGGAGGACACAGAGAAAAAGGTAGTTTCTTAACAGTCAGAGCATTGTGAGGTTTGCCAGGCTAATACCACTATATTGAATTTGTCCCTTATAGCTGACCCTTGATATAGGGTATGGTTTTTTGACTCTTGGAAAGTTATGGATTCATTGCCTGTGAATTTATATTTTCTGAATCCTAATTTTGTTCTTTTACAGGTGGTATATGAATTTTTCCTGAGATTTTTAGAGAGTCCCGATTTCCAGCCTAGCATTGCAAAACGTCATATTGACCAGAAGTTTGTTCAGCAGGTAAATATTCATCTGAAATATTTAGCATGTTGCTGTGCTTTTGGTAAAAGTGATTTTTACAACTCACATATCGTACTGGGATGGGGGAAGAGTTTCCCAAATCTTTATCTGCCATTGGAGTATTCTGGCTTGTTTAGAAACATTTGACTAATTGCTCTGTAAATTAGTAATGCCTGAGTTGCAGTGAAGTAATGTGTTTTAACTATGGGTAAGATCCAGGAGTCTTATGGGTCATGCCTGTTGATTCACTTTCAGCAGGTTATAATGTTGCATGTTTAACATATGGGAAGACATTATGAAGTAGTTGCTTTATTATACTGTTTTTTGAGGTTCACAGTCTACACATGTGTGAATTAATTTATTTTTGGCAAAATATTACACAAAACACTGTCCTGTGTTTTACTGGGGGGGGGGGGTTTGGTGTGGAGGGAAAACGATGGTCATGGTAGAACTTATTTTTATTCTGCTGAGTGTGCAGTATCAGGAACTGAAGTAATAAGTAATGTTTTATTAATAGCTGTTGGAGCTTTTTGATAGTGAAGATCCACGAGAGCGTGACTTCTTAAAAACTGTTCTTCATCGAATTTATGGCAAATTTCTTGGATTAAGAGCGTTCATCAGAAAACAAATCAACAATATTTTCCTCAGGTATAATATATGTAGTTATCTATAGAAACATTTAGAACCAGGATACGTTCTGAGAGCACTTTCTAAAATGGTGTTGCTGATCTTTTAGTGGATCAGGTGAGATAACAAGTCTTTTAGGAACCCCTTAGGGGTGGGGGAGTGGGGTTACTTTTATTGTTTTTATTCTGTTTTATTTATGATTATTTTTAATTGTTGTTAACATGTGTAAGCTGCCCAGAGACGCTAATATGAGGCAGGGTAGAAATACTTAACAAATAGATTAATGAAGAGATATTGCCTCTTCAATTCTCCCATAAATTCTATGATGGAGGAAAGATGTGAAGAAATTTATTTATTTATGACATTTATATCCCATCATATCTCAAAGACTCGAGGCAGCTCACAATGAAACAATCAAATAAATACAACTCAATTACATTTGTGTAATTTGTGTGTGTGTAAAGTGTCTTCAAGTCACACTTGACCTATGGTAATCCCAGCAAGAATCTCTCAAGGCAAGTAAGAAGCAGAGATGATTAGCCATTGCCTTCCTCTGCAGAGTCTTCCTGCCAAGGACTGGCCCTGCTTAGCCTCCAAGAGCTGACAAGACCGGACTATACCGTGCTTCCTTCCTAGGAAATGTAATGGATGGTGATAAATACCAACCTTGCAACTAAATACATTATTAGCCTGCAAATAAAAATAGCCAATACAGTATTTATTGTTTTTACAGTAAGGTAATTTAGAAGAGGCAGTTCACCTTTCCCCTCAAACAGAAAGGGAGTATTTTTGTCTGGACTGGCACATGTCACATGTTTTTATATGGAAATAAATCTCACTGAGTTCCATGAGTCCTATTTCCATCCAGTTGCACATATATGTCCACTTGAATCCAGGATTGGCTCTCCTGGTGTTTGTTTTTTTTGTGTGTGTTTGTGTGTTTTACTTACAAGCAGCAGCAGGGGTCTTCCATTTGCTTGGCTGTACTCAGGGGCGAACCTACCCTCCCACCATGAACAAACAATTATTTTTGCACCATCTCACAAAACACCTCCCACTCCCAGCAAAACATACCACCAACTCTTTTCCTAATTTCCTAATCACAACAACCCTATGAGGTAGGTTGTTAGCCTGAGAAACAACAAGTGGGTATTAAGCATGTAAATCTCTCACAACCCACCCCCAGCAAAACATTTACCAAACAAATGTCAGCATCTTCTCTCAAAACACCTCAGTGGAATCACCCACAAACAGCATCACTGTCCACCTTAAAGGAGAATCTGGGGTCTCAGTTAAAAAACAAAATTGAAAGTGATGCTGTCCCCACCTGAAACAACAACACCACTTTTGAGGGTTGGAGATTTAGATGAAACAAATACCAGATTCAGCTGGAATCTGGGCAGAATTTGGGCACATTTGGACAAAAGTGTCCAATTATGTCCTACCCAAATATGAACAAATGTGAATGCATGTATTTGGGCTTTGGGGGGTGGTGATATTTTTGGTGTTTTCTGCCGGGCATTTTTTAAAGCTAACAGGGGCATCATCCAGACACTGCCAAGTTTGGTGATGTTTTGGTTCTATGGACACCCAAATGGAGATGCCCCCATCCCCATTGTTTTCAATGGGAGCTAACAGGAGATGGGGGGCTACCCATTTGAGGGGACCATAACTTTGGTCCCCTGAACCTAATTCCTGGAAACCTGGGTGGTATCATGGGAATAGTTACCAGATGATACCCTGAAATTTTTTAGTGTCACTAGCTTTTAAAAAAATACACCCCTTGAGCACCCAAAGAAAGTTGCCCAAGATTCTTTGTTTTGCAGTGACTTTGCTCCATTGTAGCCAATGGGGAATTTCTGAGTGTGAAGGCAGGCTGCACACTCTTTGAAGATAGAGGCACCAGACTTTCAGGGGGCTCCAGGAGGGCCTCCTGGTAATATCATCCAGGTTTGGAGGCCTTTGCTTGGGGTTCAATTTTGCTGGGCCCCCAAGGCCTCTTGGAGCCATGGCCTCTATCTTCAAAAAATGTGTGGTCAGTGCTTACAGCACTCAGAAATTCCCAGAATCTGCCAGGCTCTTCCAGCAGAAGTTCTATGGTGGAAACATTATTTTTTCCCACCATAGACTTCCAATGGGGCTTTCATGTTATGCCCAGCTGGCTGTGGTAGAGGATTTCAACAGGGAGGCAATGTGATAGTGGTCTTGCTCTGGGTGGGGGCACTAAAAGTTTGCCTGGGATGGGTGCCCACAGCATTTTAGCAAATTTGAGTGGTTCCTTTCAGGAGACTCCACACCAGCAGCCCTGCAGGAAATGCTACACCCAGAGCAAGACCCCTACCACAGTGCCTCCCATTGGAAACCTCTACCACAGAGCCATCTGGGCATAACTGTCTAAAGCCCATAGACATTTTGAAGATAGAGGCACCAGACTTTCAAGGTGGCTCCAAGGTCTTGGGTAATAGCATCCAAGCTTGGTGTGAGCTTTGCTTTCATGTGCAGGGCGTGGAAACAAAATAAGGAGGGCTTCCTGGAGTGGTGCCTCTATCTTCAAAATGTGCAGCCTGCCTTCACACTCATTGGCTACAATGGAGCAAAGTCACTAAAGAATCTTGGGCAGCTTTCTTGGTTCAGGGGACCAAAGTTATGGTCCCTTAAATGGGTAGTCCCCATCTCCTGTTAACTCCCATTGAAAACAATGGGGATGGGGGCACCCTCTTTGGGGGTCCATAACTTTGCTTCCCCTGAACCAAACATCACCAAACTTGGGTGGTATCATCAGGACAGTCTCTGGATGGTACCCTGAAATTTCAGTGCTAATAGCAAAATGCGCCCCACAGGCCAGAGCAACACCCAACAAAATTTAAAAAATCACACAAGCGACCCTGAAATGGGTGGCTACTCATGTGACCAAATGGTTGGGTACCCCTGTCCCTAGGCAGGAACGCCACTGGCTGTACTGCAGGAAGAAGAATTTTAATCCCTCCAATGCCATTTTCCTGATGTGTTCTCCACAGTGGGACAGTGTTAAAATCTCCTTGCAGCCTGAGCAAATTAGAAGTCCCATGCTTCTGCTTCTAATAAAGGACAAAGATGCGAGGGGGGGGGGGGGCAGTTGCCAAATTCTTGTATAACTGTAGTTTGCCCCTTATCTTCCAATTAAGTGTTTATAGGATTTCAGTGGAAAAATCTTTCGGTTGTTTTCTCCTGAAAACATTAAATAGCTTTAGCTCTTTGCAGATAGGAAGAATGAATGTCACCAACCTTATAGAAGCCAGGCTCAGAGCGTGTATCTGAAGGTAAACATTGCAGATAATCTAGCTGACTCAGAGACGTGAGATCGTACAAAAGACAGCTGCCATAGCCACGCTGTTAGCAAAACAAAGCTGGAGGCTTCAAGCATGAAAGTGAAAGTATGAAAACCTTAGTCATTCACTTCTCAGCACTGAATCTTCACATAACACTGGACTAAACATGTGAATGGATTTTTTAATGAAGATTCAGACTTGCTCTGAAGATAACCTGTGAAATGAAGATTTTAGATCATCCTGATCTTTTGGGGAATGTCATACCCTTCCCAAATGACCAGATGAAGGATAACTTGCAAGTATGATGGATGTGTTTTTAAAAAGAGCTAGTCCCTTGAACTGCACTGCAGCACAACCAAGAAACTGAACTCGGGTTACAGTTGTGTACGTAAGAACTGGCTCATTTATTAGGTCCTAATACGTTCTGTGAGATAAAGTTAACAGGTTGTATACAGGACACAGTTAAGGGAAGGCAAAACCTGTTATTCAAATGAGTTGGATCACAGTACTTGGGGATTATTTTAAATGGGCCTCAAAGTATATACCCTAATCTTGACTCTTTTCTGCCAGAGGCAAACTAGGGTACATATTTGTATATGCAAAAAATGTAGAGAGATCTTCTAGCTCTCCCAAAAAATTGAGATATATTCTAGAAACTTTAGAGCCATGGAGGAAAGAAAAAGCAAATTTGTGGGTGGTGGTGGGGAAATAAGATATATGCAGTAGTTCTTTATCAAGCCTTTTAAAAACATAAAATGAATAATTTATAGCATGGCACATAAAATTTACCTACTTCTGTTTAGATTACACATCAATTGTCTCATATGTTGAATTGTACTTTTAACAGGTTTATATATGAAACAGAACATTTCAATGGTGTTGCTGAACTCCTTGAGATACTAGGAAGGTATGCGTATTCTTTTACTAAATAGCCATCCAAGTAATGCTGTTGCCTTTCTTATTTGGAGGACACGTTGGCAGATATTTTGGATCTAATATTGGGGAAAAAATTGCTGTGCGTTGTTTGTCGTTTTACTTGCTAAGTTACAACCAATGTGGATGCAACAGCCTCAGTTCCATTTGCTTAAAAAGCAAAAGAGGCCTCTGGCTAAGCCAGGGATGTAGAACCGTCCCTTTACCTGCTGACTTCTTTTCCTGAACAACTTGGCTGAATCCTGATGCCAGAAGTGATCATGGTGAAGAGCTGCAGGGAGGTAACTAGCAAACATGGGAAGGATTCAGTAACCCTTTCCTGCCAAAACTGAGTCCCCATGGTCCTCTTTCTGCATGGTTGGGACTGTCCTGTTTAAAACTCAACAGACTGTCATAACTGTCTTTGAAAGGGGGCCTTTTGTTTCAGTTTGGTCTTTCAAAGTGAAAATTAGCTTTGATATCTAAGGCTGCTTTTAGCTAATGCACTAATTCTCATTGTCTCAATGCAGCTTCAGGATCATTGCATCAGTATGTTGCAAATCCTTTGCTGCACTTTACAATGTTACTTATGTATCAGGAATTTTTGAAATGCTGTGATGCTGTTGCTATAAAACAACTACAGCTGACAAATATTATCTGAATACATAGTCTATTGCAGAGATCTGCAATCTGCGGCTCTCTAGATGTTCATAGACTACAAATCCCATCAGCCCCTGCCAGCATGGCCAATTAGTACTGCTGGCAGGGGCTGATGGGATTTGTAGTCCATGAACATCTGGAGAGCTGCTGGTTGCAGACCCCTGGTCTATTGTATCTTTCTCAAAGCAGACAGAAATTTTGTATTCCTGTCATTGATTTTGCTGGAATGATACATTACAATAATTTCTTCCTGTTCAAAATACTGTTGCAATTAAGGAATGTAATACAAAGAGTATCATTATCAGCAGGGTTAAATAATTGCATTGTCTGATTATGGTTAACAAGTAAGGCATTGTCTAGCTTGTAAAGAAGAGGAAGGCAAATTCAACCAACGCATGGAATGGTTACTTTGAGGCTTCCTTCAGCTTCTGTGATTAGGCTGCATGGGCAGCACTTGTGGGAAAGGAAAGAAAGCATACATTTAATCTGATCATGCGCATATCTGATTCCATATCCGTGCTAGATGAATAATGCCCAAAATAGACTTGTGTCCTTGTCTTTAGAAATCCTCTTGAGCACTATGAAATAAACGGTTGGAGGGGTCACTGAATTGGTACAGAATTGACTGTTTGAATCTTCTTTGGTCTTGCTTTGTAATATCAAAAGCACTTCCTACACGACCAATATAAATATCTGTATTTGAATGCTGAGATGAGGGAACAAACCTGATTGACAGCTCCTTGGAAATGCTGCTCATTGCTGCCATCTTCAGTGGTAGGATTAAGAGGCTTATAGCCTAGGGGAATGGAGGGATTTGCCCTGTGCTGGTCTGGCAGCTGCTTCATTTTTATGAAGCAAATCGGGGACTAGCGTTGCCGGGAAGACTTCCAAGGGGGTGTTGGATGCGTAAGTGTGGGTTTTGCTGCTTTTTAAATATGAACTGTACATGTTGTTCTGTCATGTTCTGCTCTTGAAACTTCACAAACGAGGTTTCCTGCCTACTTTCTTTTCCAGCATTATCAATGGGTTTGCATTGCCCCTGAAAGCAGAGCACAAGCAGTTCCTTATGAAGGTCCTTATTCCTATGCACACGGCAAAAGGATTAGCTTTATTTCATGCACAGGTATGCCGAACAGTCAGAGGGAATTGTTTCTGTAATAGATGCTGACATATTTATTGCTGTTGTGGTTAAAGTTTCATTAGTTAGTGTAGTGCACACACTTGATTGTGAGTAATATGTGTGTATGGAGGGGGTGAAAAGTGAGGCAGGCTTTGCTACTGACATAGTCTAAGTGCTTCATAGAGTAGATGTGATATACAAAATGATCTGACTGTGTCAAAGTACATGGTTACAAATATTTTTCCTTGTATACTTTATTTGTTCTTTTGAATTAAGTGTTCCTTTTACAGATGACTGATACATTGCAGATTTGTAAAAAAGAAATGTTTGGCACCCACTGTAGTTAAATTTATTCTGTCTGCTCTTAAAATTAGGAAACAGTTCGTATGATCTAAACCTGGGGATTGAACATTGTAAAAATGTATTTAATTATTTTAATATTTAATAATTTGGGACGTGTTTTTTGATTCACCTGAGTGCGTTGGCATATAGGCACTCACATTTCTGAACAGGAAATGTTTGCTAGACTTGACTTTTAATCACAGCTCGCTAGTGGATTTGCAATATTTTTTGAACAAGTTCCTCACAAATAGAGTAGCAGTAATGTTGTTATGCCTCATGAGCATTGAACATGAATGAGAACAGAAACTGGCATTAGAAAGTAGTATGTCTGTGCAAAAGATATTAACAGTATTGTGAACTTTGACTACAGTGAAAATGAAAATACGAGAAATCAGCAACAAATGTTAGTAAAGCTTAGATCAGGAGTGTCGAACATGCAACCTGGGGGGCTGGATTTGGCCCCTTGAGGGAGCTTATCAGCCCCATGGTCCAGCTGAGGCAAAAGAATAGGAAAAGGGTTCTGATAAGCTCCCTCAAGGCAGCCATCCCACTCTGCTGTGAGCTTGCCAGTTCAGGCAACACCCCCCCCCCCGTGCCGTTCTGGGGCTAGCAGAGACAGCCCCACCCTCACCCCCAGGACATGACCCAACCAAGTCACAAATCCAGCCCTTATAACAAATGAATTTGACACCCCTGGCCCAGATGCTGGTGGTGGTGGTAATTGTATTCAGGTTCTTCCAAGAACTTCTTTGGATGCTGTTCCCTGATCCTTGGACCAGCAGAGAAATAAAACCCAAACCAGTAGATCCAGCATTTAGAAAATCCACTTTTGGTCCTGAGAGAGGAGGCACTCTTGAAGAAGCTGCTCCCTGGATCAGTCATTCACATTTTCTTGCTGTGGAAAGGAACAACATACAGAGCATACAAGCCAGAGCCCTCAGTCAGCACAGTACTGGGATCCAGGAGAATAGAATCAGTGATTATTCTCCATAACTGTAATGATTAAGTGTATGTTCCACAATGCATCTGAGGCATATGCTTAAATATTTGGAATTGGTGAGTCTTAGCCAAATACCTCTACAAGCTGAACTGAAGCCCTATTGTCATTAAGAAAAACAATTAAACTTTTTATTTGTGTTTTAGTTGGCCTATTGTGTTGTTCAGTTCCTGGAGAAAGATATGACATTGACGGAGCCGGTGAGTGTTGTCTGTTTGCTTTCAACATTGTTGTGTCTGCATATTGGAATAACACTTGTGAGAACATATAGGATGTGTATTCTGTTTGTGATTTACACGAGACTAAATTGGAAGCACTGTTGTAGACAAATTGAATTGCTCATGTGTATAAACAAACCTTTCCAGGCAAGGATGATGTGTAGGAAAAGTGGGCTTCGTTCAAAGCTATAGGAGGCTTTCATGTTGCCTCAGTAGCAAAGAATGGCATTTGCTGAATCTGATGCTTTTGGTGCTTTAAATCCATATCTATGATAAAAGCTGTGTGCTTGAGTGTAGATCATTTTCCGTCACATCCAGAGTCAGATTTTTCCTTCCTTTCTTCCTTCCCTCCCCTTGTCCCAGACATGCGCAAGGGGTGGTGATGAATAATCTTTGCACAACAGGTGTTCAAATCCTCTCCCATCTCACAACTTGATGTTTTATGTTTTGTTTGGAGTCTTTTTTTGGTCCTAGTTGTTGTCTCCCAGAAAAGATCAAAGAGCATGGGAAATTAAGGCAGAGGAAGATTGAATTTGTCTTGTCTATCTAGTCCTTCTGATGTCATACTCCTCCCAGACTATTTATGGTCACTAGCATTTGACTCATTGGCCACCAGTTTAATTTAGTGTACTGGAGTGGGACTGCAAATATATTTTGCCCTTTGCCAGGAAATGTTAGTTGTATCAAATATAGCTGTGAGGTAGCTGTGTCAGGCAGTCTGAGGTAAAGTTTGATGTTAGCAGAGGATTTGTAAGTTCTAACAAGCGTCATAACTTGTTAGAAGAAGAAGAATTTTGACTTACACCCATCTTTTCTCAACTGTAAGGTATCTCAAAGCAGCTTTCAAACTCCTTTCCTCCTTCTCCCCACAACAGACACCTTGTAGAGTGGGTGGGGCTGAAAGAGTTCTGAGAGAACTGTGATTCACCCAAGCTTGCCCAGCAGGCTTCATCTGTAGGAGTGGGGAATCAAACCCACTTTTCCAAATTAGAGTCCACTATTCTTACTTGAGTTTCTTCCATGATCATCCTATCACCTTGGTGACCTATCAATTCTATTGTGTTTTGAGTCATTCTGTAGTTTATTTAACAAGCTTTGTTCTTGCAGATTTGATGCTGAATTCATTATGCTTTGGGTTTTCTTTTTAACTCTTGTATTTTATGTTAGTTTTGTGCTGGGTTTATTTATTACTTTTTTCAATATCTATACTTGTTATGAGCAGATTGGGCAGCTTTTCTGAAGAGGGGGGTGGAGAGTGTTGCCTGTATATTTATGTCATTTCATGCCAAATCTCTGGATGATCTCTGCCAGTGGTTTTTTTTATAGATGTTTTAAAATGTTGAGAGCAAAATGGAGTTCTACAAATGCTAGGGATCGAAGGAGTTGTCCCCAGTGGTGTGTCTGATATCAGTCAGCCAGAGTGGGCATCCAGCCATCACGGAACATGCCCCTCATTAAATCTATCAACTGGGTCAATCATATGTAACTTGATACCACTGAGCATAGTGTACTTCTGAATTGTACTGCTTTTCCCCTTTCCCCAAATCCCCCAAGCAACAGTTCTACAAAAGGACAATCAAAGCAGTTCTTGTTCCCAAGTCAGATGTGAAACCAGGTAGAGATCTCAATACCGGTAACTTGTCTCCTCCAAGAAGGCCTACGGGGTCTCATATGTCTTTCAAGACAGTGGAAACAGGCCCAGTTTTGTTTCCCTGTTCCTGCACATGAAGCCTGCTGGTGACCTTGGGCCAATCACGGTTGTCTCAGAACTTTCTCAGCCCTACCTGCCTCCCCAGATGCCTGTTGTGGGGAGAAGAAGGGAAGGAGTTTGTAAGTCGCTTTGAGACTCTTTACTATTGAGAAAAGCAGGGTATAAATCCAAACTGTTCTTCTTTTTTCCTTAAGAAAGCATTATTCACTCCTTGGATCCAATTGTACAAACCACTACCAGCTAAATGTGTGCAGCCAGGAGGGGCAAGGTCAACTATAGGTTTGGCAGTCTGCTCCTCTATACAACTTGTCGTCCTCTTCAGATCACAAGAATTGAAAGATATCATTAAACATGGCTGTTGCCTGATAATGGTACACTTTATTTCTTCGTCTCTTTGCCAGCCAGTTAATTCAGTTTGATAATGTTTGAGGGACAGAGATTTGTAAATGCCCCCAGTTGTCAGGCATTTATCTACAGGAGGCCCAGTGCTAGGAGCTGAAATCTTAGCACAGTCGCAGGGGCACTAGGACGGCCCCTGATTACTTCACTATGACCACCTGCCCTCCTTTCGGTGCCAGTGACCAGATTAGGTCCTCCTCCCTCCCTGGACATTCTCTTTTGGTTGTGTATCTTGGCCCTTCCTTTCCTTGAGCAAGGGAGGGCAGTGGTAGTTATTAATCATTGCCTGTCTGGGTGAGTGTCTGTACAAGCTTGGAGCTACTGCTGGCTGTTTATTCACTCAGCCTGTCCTTCTTTGCTGAGTAGCAGCAATGAGAATGGCTGTTAACATATGTAAAAGTGGTTAATGGACCAGTGTGGTACAGTGCTGGGCTAGCATTGAAAAGTTCCAAGAGGAGCATATGATGATGATGATGATGATGATGATGATGATAATGTTTTAAAACATATATTTCCAACATATATTTCCAATATATGAAATTAATATAAAAACATATATTTCCAAATTTGTAACAAATAGACTTTTTTACGTAAAACTAATTCATAAACTGTCATTTGAAATTTGTACGTAAACCATGTTGAGATATGGTTGAAACTACAAGGTAAAGCTTTGAATACAGTGTAAATTCAAATGGCATGATTATAAGAATTTAAATCATGTCTGTCTGAACACTTTGCTCGGATGGTGAGCTGACTGATCCTTCTTCTTACCTGGAAATTCAGTGTCATGAAGACCTACTAGCAGCCAGGAGCTGGCTAGTGGGCTGGTTGACGGTCCCAGTCCCGTGCCTGGTTCAGTTTAGTATGTAACTGTCTTAGTAAATATGTTCTGACTTGACTTTTTAAAATTTTGGGGTTTTTTAGGTCATCAGAGGACTTCTCAAATTTTGGCCAAAAATATGCAGCCAGAAAGAGGTCAGTTTTATTCATTTCTGTATATTGAATGACAGAAGAGGAGGCCAGGCTGACAAATCTGAAATAGTTTGCCCCTCACTATAAGTAGGATTCCAGCTGCATTTTTTGAAAAGAAATAACCGTTGAACTGAAGTTCACCAACTGGGTTTGATTCCCAGCCCCTTACTTTCTATCCTTGTGGATGCAATACTCATGCATATGGGGATCTGTTAGGGTGGAAAGAATGCCCTACCCTCTTAAGTACGTGCACAAGGCAGTACAAAGAGCTGTTAATAGGAACTGTGAAGTCTGTGCATACCAAACCTCTCCTTATCTTTCTCTCCCCAACTGCCTGATCAAATTACACCAGATGTAATTTAGAGGAAGGTGAAAGGGAGCGCCAGGAACCTCCAGAGTCCTCCTGCTTCCTAACACAGCGTGAAGGGCAATGGGGAAGAGAGGTTCTGAGTGCCAGGGGATCCTTCTGTACCTGAGCACTGTACCCTTGTAGAGGAGGATCATACCCTCCGAGTTCCCATGATAATGCATATGACATTGTACTTAATCCAAAATTGGCCAGTTATAGCATAAGTGTCCCAACTCTGGCGCTTCAGATGTTCATGGACTTCAATTCCCATCAGCCTCTGCTGGCATGGCTGTGCAGGTTCACACATGGCTAGGTGTATAGGTCATGTATAAGAGGTTAGATCCCAAGTTATCTTCTACCAGTGGAAGGTCATTTTCGCAGTGGAGGACAGGATTTTTTGCCAGTTGCCCTGTCCTACGGCAGATTTCACACTGCATTGCCAAACAATTTCCAAGCCAATGAACCTCCAGGGAGTACAGCAGGTTCCAGCAGGAAAAGAGAGGTTGAAGAACATGGTTCTTTATTTAGACTCAACGAATGGTGGGGAGCTCTCCATTACTGTGAGTATATATTTTTGTTTGAACTGGAGCCTAAGAATATACAGTTGCAGGTTTTTTAAAGTATCCAGGGGTAGTGCCCCATGTGAGGAGTGACAATGAACCTTTCAAATTTAACAAAGCAAACAAAATAACAGTGCATTTGTTTACTTACAAAATCCTTTTGGAATTTATCCTCTGTCACTCACTTAGGCGTCTATCCGGATTACATTGGTCCTGTACCATCTTCAATGGCTGCCAATCGAGTTCCAGATCATGTTCAAAGTTGGTTTTGACCTTCAAGGCCCTGAGCAGCCTTGGGTCTGCATATCTGAGGGACCGCGTCTCCCCATATTTCCCTGCTAGGTCCTTCCGCTCCTCGGAGGAGAACCTACTAGAGGCCCCTGGCCCGGAAGACATCCAGCTGGCCTCTACAAGGGGCAAGGCTTTTATTGCCTTTTCCCCTCTCTGGTGGAACAGGCTTCCTAGAGAGACCAGGGCCCTGCAGGACTTGCAAAGTTTCCACAGAGCCTGCAAAACAGAGCTGTTCCGCCAGGCGTTTGGCCAGCCGGGTTGAGTGTATACCCCATTCCATCCAGGCCTCTCGTGGGCACGGTGGGGGCGGGGGTGTTCTGTTGCCATCTGCTATAACATCGTTTCTAAGCTATGACATTTATATTGATTACTTTTTTATCTTGTTGGATTTTATTATTATGAATTATGATTAATTTATTATCTTTGTTGTTCACTGCCCTGAGCCCTTTGGGGGAGGGCAGTTTATAAATCTATAGTGAAACCTCGGTTTTTGGCTACATTGGTTTTTGCTGATTGTCGCCAGCCGTTTTTTACCTTGGATTTCATCGGTTGCCTCAGATGAAATTGAGGCAACTTTTGTGTAAATTCGCTGCACTGTTTGCGTTGCACCTGTGTAGACAGCGTAGCCTTGGTTTTCGTCAGTTTCAGTTTTCGCCGATAGTCACTGGACGGATTAGCGGCGAAAACCGAGGTTCCACTGTAATTATCAATTAAAAATAGGCACTTGTGATGATTGATAAAGTATATTCTATTCACTTTTTGCTTGTTTTTTTAAAAGGTAATGTTTTTAGGTGAAATTGAAGAAATCCTGGATGTAATAGAACCAACACAATTTAAAAAAATACAAGAGCCTCTCTTTAAACAGATAGCCAAGTGTGTGTCAAGTTCACATTTTCAGGTATAAAATAGCACATTCAACTTTGACTTGTGACTTGTATTACCCAGCTTAATTGATCTGAATTCTGAAATGTATATTTCAGGTTGCAGAAAGAGCTTTATACTTCTGGAATAATGAATACATTCTTGGTTTGATTGAGGAGAACATTGATACAATTCTGCCTATTATGTTTGGTAGTTTATACAAGATTTCCAAAGAACACTGGAATCCGTATGTATTCTTTAACTTTCAATTTTTTTAGTGCTTTTTAATATGTATTGAGTTACTTTCTGCCATATGTCTTCTGATGAATTAAAACGTAAACAAATTTACACAAGTAGCTAGTCCATATTGGTGTTTGGAATATGCTGCCACAGGAGGTGGTGATGGCCACTAACCTGGATAGCTTTAAAAAGGGCTTGGACAGATTTATGGAGGAGAAGTCGATCTATGGCTACCAATCTTGATCCTCCTTGATCTCAGATTGCAAATGCCTTAGCAGACCAGGTGCTCAGGAGCAGCAGCAGCAGAAGGCCATTGCTTTCACATCCTGCACGTGAGCTCCCAAAGGCACCCGGTAGGCCACTGTGAGTAGCAGAGTTCTGGACTAGATGGACTCTGGTCTGAGCCAGCAGGCTAGTTCTTATGTTCTTATATTATGCCCAAGATCCAATTTATACCAAAAGAATCAAGTTGAATATATAGTGCTATTGAAGGTTATCTGTTCTCTCAAAGGTCCCCTAAATAAAGATGATTTAATGATTTTGAAGGAGCCTCTTGGCACAGAGTGATAAGCTGCAGTCAAAGCTTTGCTCACCACTTGAGTTCAATCTTGACAGAAGTTGGGTTCAGTTAGCCAGCTCAAGATTGACTCAGCCTTCCATCCTTCTCAGGAGAGTAAAATGGGTATCCAACTTGTTGCGGGTTAAGTATAGATAACTGAGGAAGGCAATAGCAAATCACCCCATAAACAGTTTGCCTAATAAATGGCACATTGTGATGTCACCTCATGGGTCAGTATTGACCTGGTGTTCGCACCTTTTAGGGGAAAGTTGACAAAAAAGTGTCTCTGCAGAAAGGTAGAATTGCTGAATTGTAGCTAATGAGAGTTGCAACCTGGCTTCTGAGCTATCACTGTAATAATATATCTGCAATAGAAAATATTTGGCATTGCATTTAATGAGAAAAAAATGTAAGCTGACGTGCCTGTTTCATTTTTAATGAAATTTTAAATTTAATGAAATTTTAAATAATTTGCTTTTAGGAAATAAGGTTTTACTTTTATAGATTTTTCACAAAAATAAGGGGTATATGTCCATTCTGAAAAATTGACGTTTGTTAAACCCATCCTAGAATAACATTATATCAATGCAGGTGTAATTTGAATTAATGTATTTAAATCTTCACAGCCCCTATAGTTAACATCTGTGTTGCTTAAACTTGTATTCAGGGGCACACATGAGCAAAGGGCTCATGAGGACAGTTCTGGACATAGAGCTTGCATTTGAGAAATATGCAGTTCCCTGTATGAAAACATGTTTTTTTTGTACAGATTTTACATGTAAGTTAAAACGGTTGATCAGTTTTTACAGGTGCACTTAAGGGGAGTGTGTATATTGTTTAGAAATATCAAAACAGTACTCAAGTTTAACCAACAGTTCATGCATAGCAGGACAAATGGAAGTATTTGTTTAAGTGTCAGAAGATCTGAGAACAGTTTTATCTTCGATCGTGACAAGTGATGTGTGCATAAGATGTACATGTAAATGTACAGAGTTAGTCAGTTGAGCATAATTACTGTCAAAAGTATAAACAAACTCTGATGATTACTATAATCATCATAATTTGTCATATTCCAAATTCATAGGTAATGTACAAAGTGAGATGTTTACTAATGACAGAGGGCTCCTCCTACCTTTTGACCCTTGTGCCTGGGGTGAGGGCAAGAATTCCCATCCCAACTGAGAGCCATAATGGGCCAAGTGTTGTGCATAATTTTTTTGTTTTGAGCCACTGGACAATATTTCCAGAAGTGTCAGTCCTGGGCTTGCTGCAGCAGGGAATTTTGGTGGCCAAATTGAAATTAGCAACCTTCCCAGAAACTTTTTTCCCAATCAAATATTTCAGTTCAAGTATTTGTTGCTTTTTGGGACATAAAGTCAACATGAGATACTTGTAAAATTATTTTTACTGAATAATGTCAAATATACTAAACTTTTATCGGTCTTCTTCCCTGGTTTTAGTGTTGTATGTTTTTATATCTTTTTATTAAACTATTGTATATACCAGGGGTGGCCAACCTATAGTGCTCCAGATGTTCATGGACTACAATTCCCATCAGCCCCTGCCAGCATGGCCAATTAACCATGCTGGCAGGGGCTGATGGGACTGGAGTACCATAGGTAGGCCACCCCTGGTATGTACATTATTTCTATTAAATGTTTTTAGTGTTGAAATGTTTTGATATTTGCCACCTTCAGGGGGACCTGTTTGGGTAGAAAAGTGACATAGAAATAATTTCAATAAATAAAACAAGCCATGATCTATTTAGAATGTAAGACAAAACCCACCTCGCTTGTAAAATGCCCACAAAGTATTTTGCTTGGAGAAGTGAAGTTGCAGATGGCTGTTGTAGTTTTCTGGGCTGTGGGCTAGTAGTTTTAGCTCCTAACGTTTTGCCTGCATCTATGGCTGGCATCTTCAGAGACCCTTCACCATGCCATAAGCAGCAGCATCATGGGATGAAAGTCAGTAGCAAAGTAAAGTTAATTAAAACAGCTGGAAAGGTATCTTGCAAACAAATGTCCATATTTGAAGTCACTCAAATATCCCGCCATGTAACAATGAGAGTTTCTTATCTTGTTCTATTTATGTGATTTTAGGTGAGCTAAATTTGTACTGAGTCCTTGTAAGCACAGGGAGTTTTAAAAATAATTAGTCTCTTGAAAGTGTAGAATTTTAATTGGATCTGAATTACACTACTTCAGTCTCTGCAGAAAATGGCATTCCATATGTTCCATATGACACATAGTTCCATTTTATTTGTGCCAGCAAGCCATTTTATGACCTTAGAGCTATTTAATATCTCAATAGTCACCATCAGTTTCACTGGATTAGTTGGCACTGATCGACTGCTTTAAAGCTTTATTAATCAAATGTAGGGATTGGGCCAAACATCTTCCATGTACATATTAAGCCTTCAAGACAGAAAACATCTGTTTTAAAACTACCATTCAAATTGCATTGCTGCCTGGTAAGTTACATTAAGTGGCTACAGAACAAAAGCAGCAATTGGACATATTCAGAACAGATGTTGGGATGCAACAGTCAGTTCCCTAATGTGCTCCTGTTCTTTTTGTCCTAGGACCATTGTAGCATTAGTATATAATGTGCTGAAAACTCTGATGGAGATGAATGGAAAGCTATTTGATGAACTCACAAGCTCTTACAAAGCAGAGCGACAAAGGTATTTTCTTTTCTTGGATGCTTGCTTTGAAATGGGTGACACCTGGCTTGACAACACTATATGTGAAAGGGATTTGGGAGTTTTAGTAGACCACAAACTGAACATGAGTCAGCAGTGTGATGCGGCGGCCAAGAAAGCCAATGCAATTTTGGGCTGTATCAGTAGGAGTATAGTATCAAGATCGAGGGATGTAATCTATTCTGCATTAGTTAGTATTGTGTACAGTTCTGGGCACCGCAATTCAAGGAGGATATTGGCAAGCTGGAACAGGTCCAGAGGAGGGCAACCATAATGGTAAAAGGTCTGGAATTCATGCCGTACAAGGAGAGACTTAGGGAGCTGGGTATGTTTGGTGAAGAGAAGGTTAAGAGGTAACATGATAGCCATGTTTCGATATTTCGATATGTTGGTGAGGGAGTAAGCTAGTTTTCTGCTGCTCCAGAGACTAGGACCAGGAGTAATGGGTTCAAGGTGAAGGAAAAGAGATTCCACCTAAACATCAGAAAAAATTTCCTGACAATAAGGGCTGTTTGACAATGGAATGCAATTCCTCAGAGAATGGTGGAGTCTCTTTCTTTGGAGGTTTTTAAAGAAGAAGAGTTGAATTTATATCCCTCCCCTTTCTCTCCTGTAAGGAGACTCAAAGGGGCTTACAAACTCCTTTCCCTTTCCCCCTCACAACAGACACCCTGTGAGGTTAGTGGGGCTAGGAGAGCTTGGAAGAACTGTGACTAGCCCAAGACCACCCAGCTGGCATGTGTTGGAGTACACAAGCTAATCTAGTTCACCAGATAAGCCTCCACAACTCAAGTGAGAGCGGGGAATCAAACCCGGTTCTCCAGATTAGAGTGCACCTGCTTTTAACCACTACACCATGCTGGCTCTGTGGATGGCCATATGTCAGAAGTGCTTTGATTGTGTGATCCTGCATTGCAGGGTGTTGCACTTGATGGCCTTTGGGGTCTCTTCCAACTCTGTGATTCTATGCAAGTGTCATCTCAGTTGCATCTTGATTTTGGGATTAAGATGACTTTGCAGCAGAACTGCTTTCCCTTAAATTCTCCTTCAAGCCTATTTATCCTATGAAGCAGCCCTTCTGGAAGGCAGATACCATCTTGTCCCTCTTTCTGAACAACTCTGTCCATGTAATATTGGGAAAGTAGAGTTTGTTCTGTTCATTGCCCATTTCATAATGATATTCAGGATAAGTATATAGCTGTAGCTTTGTCAGTCATACTGGGAAGATCTGAACAATTTATGGCTCCTTGCTTCTTGGTGATTCTTCCCAAGAAGAGATAACTTAGTGCCTGTGGACACACAGGATACAGAAGTGGCTGATTAAGCTTTAGCAACCTGGTTTGTGAGGGAAGCCTTTATTCTTTGTTTCCCTCTCAATTTATGATTATATTTGCCCCATTATATGTATTTACTTTTATTTTTATTCTAACCTTTTGTTAATCATCTGGAGCTGACTTTTGAATCGAAATAAATTTTAATCATGATTATCCCTATGAAGCTGTTCCTGGACTATCGGAGCCTGGAATTTTCTGCCCAGTCGGTTCACTGCTGCCATTTTCCACCCCCATCTTCCGTCTTCAGTGAGGGCTTCCACTAAGTAGCTTTTAGGTCTTGAGGTGGGGAATGTCTGAGGCCAAAGAAGGCGGCCACCCCTGCTTCAGGTTAAGGCTGGACAGATTTGGTATGCTCAGAAAAGTAATCTTCAAATATGACTTCTCTTTGGCAAAGCATCTCAGATGCTGAACAGTTCAGGCATGAAATTCCCTCCCCCAGCCTTAATGGAGGAGCCATGCCTCTGTGTAGCCATGTTCTTCAGAGGAGCGCTAGACAGTGGCAGAACTGTCACACTTGGTCATCACTCTAACACTTGAATGGAAAGATATCCTCATAGGCCTCAGCACCGTTGCAGAGCCCTTTTTCCTTTTTAGTTCTAAGGAGGTTATCATGCACAGCTGTCATACCCAGATGAAGCTGCTTTGGCACAGCATAAGTCTGAAGTGTCACCTCTGAGCTAGCATGTGCTGAAAGGATGCATGGATTGTAGGCCACTCCTGTTCCAGACAAAGGAGGGCGTAGGATATATTCTTGACTGTTTAAGCCAAGAGGTCCCCAAGGTGGTGCTTGTGGGTGCTGTGTCACCTGACACCGAGTGAAGCCAGATGGGGTTGTTGGCCAGTACAGCTCCTGATTTGCTGAGATTTTTTAAAAAATGTGTCTGCAGTAGCTGCCATCACAGCACAAGAATCGTCACTATTACTGCGTGCTTCTATGGGTATTCATTTTAAAAGGTGTTCCATTAAACAGAACTTCTGCCTGAAATATGTAAGTTACTATTAGTGCTACAAATCACTTTACTCTCATATTTTGTAGTAAGTTCCATTTCCCGTGGCAGCCATTTTGTGGTTGTGCTCACCATCCTTCACCAGAATTCCAAAGGTGCCTGCAGGCTTGAAAAGGCCTGTTTTAAGCAGCTGAACAATGAGCAAAGTATCCATGTGAATATTCACCATCTACTGCCAGATGAAGTGACATAGTGCAGGAAAGGGGTCTTTTCTGGTATTTAGATGTCCTTGTTTATATGATTCTGTTTCTACGGTGACCTTGCTTCCAAACACTATTGCATGTTCACAATGGCTGAGTATTCTTTTCATAAGCACCTGTAACTTGAGCAAAGCAGCAGTTTTCATAAGACAGTCTACATCTATTACTACATGGCAGTACAAATGAACCATTAATTGGTAATGTGTGTTATTTCAAAAGATTTAGCAAATTGATCGGTGGGCAGAGAAAAAAATGTGCTGACTGCAAATAATTTTTTCAAGGATGAGTGCAAACAGCAGAGGACTGATTTGTTGTATTTTGAGCCTTTAATCCATCTGAGTTTAAAGTCACTGTGGTAGAAATTCAAACAGATCTAGAAGAGCTTGGTTAAAATTGTTGTTTGTTACTCATCTAAATAAGGTTAAGGGGTAAAAGTAAATTACCCCCAGTTTTGAAAATGCGCATAAACAAAGCATCTTTTGTATCTGCACCAAACTGTAGGGTGTGCTTGTGTTCTCTGCCACAAATGCAGATTGTCTCAGATGTATTCACATATCCAGTAAAGTAAGCCTTTGTGGATACTAGCTCATACCTTAATCAAGCTGTTAATCGTGGGAGTCTTTTTGCTCTGGCTGGTCTTACCTTATCTCTGTGGTGAGAGTACCCAGTGGCCAAAGAAACACATTTGTTCTTCTTTTCTACAGAGAGAAGAAGAAGGAGCTCGACCGTGAAGAACTGTGGCGGAAACTGGAGGAACTAAAGCTAAAGAAAGCCCTGGCTGAGCAGAGTAGCCCACCCACGATAAATGCGCAAATTGACAAAGTGCCAATTGAAAATGACTCCTTCACATGTCCTTTTTTACATATGTAAAATACAGAACAGAAACCTCATCAGAAATGGCCTATTTTTTCCCTCTGGCAAAATGTAAATGAAAGTTTTTGAACAGAAATACAATAATTGAATGTGACATTACACAGCATATTGTAAATTTGTCTAATCATTGCTATATGATCACTTCTGACTTTTCACAAATGAATTTTATCATTCATGATGTGTGTGATTTTAATGATGGGAGTGGTGAAAATTGACTTGAATTTTTTTCTTTTTTATTGTGTGTTGCACATAGTATAGAAGTCAGCTATTTACATTTTCCCCTTATGTGCTTTTCGCATTACTGCAGGTTTGGCTAAGATTTCTAAAAATGACTGCTAATTGTGCTGTATTTTCTCAAATGAAATTAAGGCTACAATCTCACGCATACTTGGGAGGAAGCCCTATTGACTCCAGTTGGTCTCTTTTCTGAGTAAACACACGTAGGAGTGGGGTGCAGGGTATATTTTATTTGGAAGAAATGATCTTCTGTGTGTTACATTACCACAAATGTCAAAGCTACCACTGCACAAAGCATTCCAGACAGCAAAGATCTGTAGAGGTGAAAGGAAGATTTTTAATAGAACGCAAGTTAAAAATACAATGCCACGCATGTACCTTCTGACTGGATAGAGAGGAGGCAGCTTCTCTGGATATTCTACTACCATACCACTTGGTCTTCACATCTCTGCCTTTAGTCAGGCATTCACCCGCTGTGATTCCTGTTTTACAACTGAGGGTGGCATTTCCTTTTAAGCATATCACTGAAGCTCCTAGTGGCCTCGGAGTTCTTATACAACACAGGAGCTCTGTTTTGAGCTGGCTCTGCAAGGTAGAGGTTTGGGTTCTGCAATTCCTATGCAAGAATGAAATGTCTGTCTGACAAAATAATTCCTTGTTTTGTTTAATGAAAATACAATGCTCTTTTTTGGGTTGGGGAAAGCTGACTTTACAAGTCTTTTGTCTGTTTTTAATTGATCAGGAGGGGAAAATTTTTTTGCAGATCTTTCTATCAGTACCATTCCAATCTCCTTAAATTGCAGTTGTGTGGAAAACAGTTTTGTATTGAGAGATTGAGCAGCATTCAATAAAGTCTTTATGTTTGTAATTGGTTTTGTATATTACTATCTTCGTAGTTTACCTACCCTGTACAAAAGAAGTCATGCAGGTGGTTTCTTTAGAAATGTGTTTAAATTAATGCAGCGCTCATGAACCTGTAGGACTACACCCAATATTTAGTTGGATCCAGTGTCTAGAGCTCTTGCACAAGCAGAAATGCAGGAAAAAGACTGCACTAGTCACTTGCTCTAAATCATACTTATTGTGCCTTCCCTTATTTTCCTATCTGCACAACATATTGTATGACCAGTTCAAGGCACTGTATATAGGGATGGAAGTGGTAGGTGTTGCAGAAGACTGTGCAAAGTCCTTTTATGTTTCCGCTTATTCATTGCTGAAGCCAAGCTATGGATTGTCAGACTGAAGAGGATAAAATGACAAATCGATTGGACATAGATCAGTATCTGCTGTTGTTTTAGATGGAACTTCTGCAGAATGAAACTTGCAACAGTTTAATGGAGAGGCTGTTCCTATGTTTCATGGTAAATGACAAAAGACTGCAGAACCAGACATTTTGTTTTTCTAGTTTCCATCACTAGTAGGTGAGGAATCTGTTCTGGCTTAGAATACACATACATTTTTAATTGGAAGCTTTTCATGAATTAGTGGTTCTTACCATCCAAAGCACTTCTCCAGGCATTTCAAGGAATTGGCCTGAAGTTTGTCCACATTATTTGAAATCAGGACACAATGTTAATCCGGCAGTTACTAATATAAAGGGTACAACCTTGTTGTCACTGAAATTGCTGTTGCAGCTGCCAGTAAGTTTAATAGGGATTAATCGTACCCTGCAAGTGTGGCATCCAGACCCATTGTAGAAATCAGTAATTGCCTAATGAGCTAATAATTTTTTTAAAAAACTGCACACAAATGAAACACTTTAAACATGTACATTTTTAATCACAACGGAATGCTTGATTAAATTCCAGCGCTTTCAGTGTTCTGTCCTGCAGAAATGGATCCTTATGACCATTTACCTCTCTGAAACAGTGCAAACCTTTAGCACTCCATATTAGTGATATTCTTGGATACTGCAAATTGTGTCTTAACAAGAAGTTTGATGGTCAAACTTACCGTGTTTGCAGGTGTGACCAGCGGGTGTGAGTTTTCATCCAGTCTGTTTGGTTAGCATTAAATGTCTGCTTTGGAGTTTAGAGATTTAGTTTAGGGAGTGTAGAGATTATCACAATAGCTCATTAGAATGTTAGTGTGAAATAGAAATTACCATTTTTTTTAAAAAAAGCCCTCCAGTGGCACAGTGGGGAAAATGGTACACAGTGGGGAAAATGTCTGTACAAAAAACTGCTTGCCCTGTTGTGAAGGAATAGAGTGAAGCAACTTGCTGAATGGTGAACAAATAATTATTTGTCTGCCATTGGAAAACAAGATGTGAGCCAAACCAGCTGATGTTGGAGCATCAATGCTTTCCCCTCCTGATAAGCCTGTTCAACACAGCCATGTAGGAACAGATCTGTAACATACGGCCTTACACTGGATCAGGCCAATAGTTCACTTATCTTGGTAATGTTCACTCTAATTGAAGCACATCTTGAAGCCAAGAACCCCTTGGGCCTTGAAGTAGGCATCTTTCTCCCTGAGATATTAACTTGAAAATGCTGGAGCCCAACCTCAGACCACAGGATTAACTAATTACCATTGGGTTTCCTGGTAGAGACAACCAGCTTTAAGATGGGCAGGAATCTTAACTTAGAAACAAGTCTTAATTTTGCTTTACCCATAAAGACTTGCCTGTAAATACTAGATTGTACATTCTATTACAAAAGGTTAACTACATTCTACTTTGTCATCACTTGGTAAAGAAGCTGACATATAAAAATAGATTGAACCTGGACAGGAGTTCTTTCAAAGTTGATCTTCCAAAACTTCAAGCGTTTGGATGTGATACTCCAGTGAAACAAGTAGGCCTGACAATGCAGTTTCTTTGTGCAGGTCAACTGCTTCCATACTGATTTACCTTCAAGTCATTTGATTATCCAGTGGAGTACAGAACTTTCCCAGTAGTATTGATGGTCCTCAGCTGATATGGTTCAGGACCTGACTTCTTCTCTTGAGGTGCCGTTTTCGGATTTTTATGATCCATTTCACACTTAGTTTAGCAAAATCAGCTGCTTTAAATAAAGCCAAGAAGATGCCACAGAGAATTGCTATCATGTTCCAGGGATTTGCTGTTACAATCTATGAAAACAAAACAACTTGTGATTTTTAAGCTATTAAACTTGTACTGTAAATATTTTCCATAGGTGTATGCTTTCAGACCTTTGGGCCAAAGTGATTTGATGGTTTACCTGTTTCACACAGGAGCCTTCTTGCATAAGAGTTCCCTTCCTCCCATTCTTACCCCCCACCCCACTTGTCTAGATGAAAAGACCTGTACACCAGTGGCAAGGGAGATGAGAATAGGTTGCCCTCCAGAACAGCAGTTGCGGCAGCTAGTCTTGTTCACACGGCTGTTTTACAAATCTAAAAACTCCCTATCGGGGAAAATGGACAATTGTAATAGGTCCACAGAGCTCTGTTTTTATTTCATGTGGTCAAAGCTTCTTCAGCCACCCTGCACACATTCCTGAATGCATTCTACAATATGAAACATGCAGGTGCCTCCTTGTTCTGGAAAAGTGTGTGAATCCTGGATTTTGCCCTCTCATGGAAGGAAGAGCAGAAGAAAGAAAGCTCTTCATATTTTCTGTATGCCTTGACATATATGAAGCGTGACTGTCTGTGACTTAAAGATTTTTCTTTAAGGTCTCAAGCAAAGTTGTTTCCTAGCCTGCTAATGAAGACAGTTTAACCAGAATTGCAAAAGACTGCACCAGGAGCAAGATATGCACTTATTGCTGAACCTCCTGGGACAGAACTAAATAGGCTTTTTGCCTGTTTTAATGTCTGGCCAAAAACATAAGCATAGAAGTTGGCAGAGATGTGCACCTGGAAATTAAGTAATCCAAATATTAATTTCCTTTTGATATGGTTAATCTGATTGCTAAAAGTTTGGAAATTTTGGGTCTGCATTGGCTGTCCATGGTGAGAGCAGCAACAAGAGGGCCTCTGTAAATACGCTGACACTGGGATGTCTTCCAACCAGAAGAACTAGCAGATGTTCCTCCTGAAAAATGTCCCAACAGGCATTTCAGTGCAAAGCCTTTGCATTTTTGATTGCTCACTGCATTGTGCTTTGTTGGCTTTAGGATAGCTTTGATTTTGTTTGTGAGAAGGAAGATGTGTTGCTATTCCATTTTCTGCTCTGGTGTTTTGCCTGCAGCAGTGGCCACTGCCAGCTTAACTGTTGAGTGTGTTGCTCGTGCATGTGCAGACAACATGTTTTTAAATTTGGGGGTATGTAAAGCCCAATGTATTTTAAAAACTTTTTAAAAATCTCAGATGTTTCTGCACACCTGGGGAATAGCCCAAGTTTCCAGAAAAATCTATTTAGCATTGGTGTAGTCCTGGACTTCAGATTTAGGTATCCACAGATGTCAGCCACACATTGCTATTAAACAGATGTTTTAGTCCTACAATGTGTACATTCAATTTTTTGTTTAAAAATAAACATGCAACCTCTCCTTAAAAATCCATGCAAAGAGGCTACCCAGTGCAGCTTCCTTCTGTTTGTTTTATATGTGAGCTTGTTCATTGCTTATAAATCAGGGATGTGGTCTGAAACTGGGCGGTCAAGATGATTGCTCAGTGGGGGGAGGCTATAATCCCTGACAACACGAATGTCACTAGTGGAGAATTCCAGCCATTAAAAACTCAGTAGAAAAACAAAACAAAACCCAGAAGAACAAGTATAAATAACTAGAAAGAAAAACCACTCCAAAACTTTGTGTGTTCAAGATCACAACATTTAACACAGTTTCTCTCAAAAAGCAAACAGGGCTATGTATGGTATTTGTGGTTATGAAGACAAAGTAGGAGTCTGTTTTCAAAATGTATAGCTGGCTTTCCCACAAAAAAGTGGCAAGTTATCAGAAGCTGTGCTGCCTCTGGCTCCTATAGGAAATTAAAGGATGCTACTCAGAGGCATAGCTCCAAGGGGGCAGGGGGGGCGTGATGCACCGGGCGCGTGCCCCTGTGGGGGTGTGGTGAGGGCGTTCCAGTGGGGAAGGCGCACCAGTGCACCAGGTGCTTTCCCCCCTTGCTACAGCTCTGATGCTGCTGCCAGAAGGGTGGCCTTTTTTGCTGATGATGCTACACTATTGGTGGTTGGTGACTTTATTGAAAGCATCACAGAAAGGCCAGAAGCAGCAGGAGCTGGAAAAGCCAGCTGTAGAGAAATTAAAAGGGCTTCCTTTGTGTTGTCTCCCCTGCCCAACGTACACCAGTTTATAGGAAACATTTTCTCCTTTTCCCATTCTTTGGATTTCTAGAATCTCAATCTTTTATTCTCTCTAAACTAAAAGGAACAGTATTTGCTTCAGAAGTTAGATGAGGAAAGGGAAAAGGGTTGTGCACAGAAGAGCTATTCATTTGGCAGAAGCACATTTGTCAGCAAATCCTTCTTTGAATGATACGGTCCTAGTCTACATAAGCGCTCAAACTCAACCCTGATGACATTGTTCCAGTTATTGATGTAACTTTTTCTAGAAGTTCAGCATTATGGGGACTAGAATACCAAAATTCAGACATGACACCTACAAGTAGCCACAGTGTTGGAAATTACTGTGTTTTTAAAAAATCCCCACACAACAAAGTCTACTCACGTCTTGAACTTCCTGGATAAAAGGATCTTTCCATTCAAACACCACAAAAAACAGTTGGTCTCCCACTGCCTGTGTCCTCCGTTCAATGTAGTTAACCACACTAATCTAACAATAGGGTAAGAAGAAGATTTTGCCATTATTTGTACCGGTTTCAGAGTATACATTACTTCTAAGGGGCTAGGAGTTGCACAGAACATTATCACCTGAAAAACTCTCTTCATTAAAAGCTCTCCCCTACAGAGGGATAACATGAGAAACTGCGGGGAGGAGGGATGCATTCTCGCCCCTACCTATTTCATTATTGCCTCAAACAACAGAGGGCATCTTATAGGGGGAACAGTGGCAGGGTGTGCAAACATCCAGTTTGGAAAAAATTGTGAAGGATTCCTAGCACCCTGACTATAAACTGCTTTTGGAGAGAGGGAAAGAGGTGGGTGGGAAGGAAGCTGAGCTGTTGGGTTTAAGTCTAGTTCAATCTCAGGCAAAGGAATGAAATCATGGCCTCTTCTTCAATGTCTTCCTCCCCTGCCTCCCATGTGTTCTGGCTGCTGTGAAGAGAGGTCTGGATGTGCTTGCTGTACTCTAGGTTGGAAGCTTAGGCAGGTAAAGGAACAAGAGACCACATGGTTGAAGGGTGCTGTTGAAGATACAGAATACCATTCCAGGTTGTCATCTGGTAAACTTCCCTTCCCAAGGGACAATTAGTTTAGCTGAGATAAATATTTCACACTTAGGAGAAAGAAGATGTCCATCTTTATCTCTTGTCCTTAGACAAAATTGTTTCACTTGATCATACCAGCTACATGTCATATCTTTATTACTTTTTTCCTGGTACTAGATAACTTCCATTATAGGCTCATCACCAATCTTACTTCATCCTGCCACCAGAAAGAATAGCATGTTTACACCTTTAATACAATACCTGATTTGGGGGCACTGAAGTGCAGGGGATCCTTCTGTATTCATTTCTGGACTCTTTATTTTGGGATGACTTTATCATCTCAAGCATTCTTGGTCTCTGACATTCCATACATGGTAGCTACTTCTAGAAAAAAGGATGCAGGCAGGGATAGGTCCCTCCAAAAGACTCAGTTGTTCCTTCCAAATAAGCTACAGCTGTAGACTCAAGTATGTGTGGCTTCTAAAGCAGGCAATGTGCACACAAAATGAATGATTTCCTGCTGCTCACAGCTGCCTGATGCCACTAATTTGGCAGAAGCTTCATTTTCAAATGTCAAGCTGAGTAACAATTAGCTTTATTTTTTGGCTCTGTCATTGTTAACAATGCAATGACCTACAGGTTTTCACCTCCAGCATAAAAGGATCCAAGTCTACAAAACATTTTGGTTGTCACGTGTCATGATGATTTGCTGTAGAACTCCTCAGTGGTGGTAGGAAGCTCTGGAGCTAGGAGTTCCCATCTTAGTGTCAAAAATGGCCCTCCTCCCCTGTTCAGGGAGGTGAACTCATACACAGCTTGTGAGAAACAAATCAAGCCACCCACCCTGAAAACCTTTGGCAGCCTTATGCATACACCGAGCATCTGGCTACCACACTGCACCTGTGCTCAGCTGCCACCCCCAAAGAGGTTTCCTGGCAGTGTGGGGAAGGCAAAAAGCCTCCCAGTTTCGGGAAGCCTCGATGGGCAGCACCAGACTTACGCCACCGGTGCAACTCTGGCAAAGGTTGGGAGGGAGCTGACTAACATCAACTCCTCCCCCACCACCACTATGCTGGCAGCAGCGGAGGTGCAGGGACACTGCAGTAGTGTCCTGCACCATGTCCCACCACCAGGGGAGGGCAGCAGCTGAACAGTCGCAGTTTCATCCCTTCGCCGGGATAAGCGCCCCAGAGAAGATGAATCCGCTCCCCGTGGTGAATTTGCCCCCCCCTCCCCCGGGTCAGTTTCTGTGGGAGAGGAGGTTTGGCATTCCAGTCTAAACAGGTCTATTGCTATGGCAGGATGATCAGGGTTAAAAAGGCTTAATATGTCTGAATGGCTGAAAATCTCTTTTCGGGTTTTGGAATGCCACAACCTTAACAAGAAAGGCAAAGAAACGTCAGACACAATTTGAACTTACAGCTCTGTGTTTTTGCTTGAGTTGACTAAAGCAGGTAGAGCTACTTGTCGTGGGAACTGGATGTAAATTGCTGGGACTTTTCTTTTGAAGGAATGAGTTTTATACACACTTTACATGTAAGCAGATAATGAAGACATTGTTAACCTCCTGTTCTCTCTCATTCAAGGGCAACTAAACTTTGTAGCACTGGCAGCCAACTTCCTGCTGCTCACAGAAGTGTGCATGAAATCGGGAAAAGTGCAAAATCATGAAACCACTAAAGCTGGGCTTACGACTGCCACGGACTTACCAGATGGGCCTGAAGATCTCCCAGAATTACAATTGATCTCCAGACAACAGAAAAGTTCCTCTAGGAAAAATGACTACTTTGGAGGGTAGGTTCTATGACCATGGTGGTGAACTTTTGGCACTCCAGATGTTATGGACTACAATTCCCATCAGCCCCTGCCAGCATGGCCAATTAGCTATGCTGGCAAGGGCTGATGGGAATTGTAGTCCATAACATCTGGCTGGGGGCTGATGGGAATTGTAGTCCATGAACATCTGGGGCGCCAGAACTGGACACCCTTGTGCTATACCGTTTTGTCCAACCTGATAAGCTTTTGGAGCTGTTCCTCTTAGCAAAGCAGGCTGCAGGAAGGACATCACAGGAATTCGTGAACAGCGAAAGATATACTTGTTGCCCGACACGACTAAGAAGCTGCATTAGACCACTTTACCTCCTGTCTGAATTCAACTGTCTCTCTGCCTTCTTCTTCTTTCGTCTTCACCAAAGACATTTTGACCCAGGTTCGAAAACCACCAGAGAATTTCCAGCTGGAGTAGGAGGTTTCACGCCTCTTCATAAATTCTGACTTGTTTGGACTGTAGTGGGAAAAGGCAAGGAAAAGTAAAATACATATTGCTATGTAGGATTCATTGCCTTGAGGGGAGCAAAACACTGCAAGGTGTCACAGACCAGATTTTCCACGCAATCTTTTCTTTTTCACCTCCTTCACAGCTAAGCAGCAAAAGGATCTCAAAGGCAGCCTGAGCGCACATGGATAAATTACTCCCCCAGATCAAAAATATACGACATCACAGCTTAGGTGAACTAGTGCTCAAAATATAGTGCCTGAACAAACTTGGTTGCACACTTTTAAGAACAGACCCTCTGTATTCCTCAGAGCTCCAAGAGAGAGACCATCAACTATGATGAATAATTCAGTTCCATATTTTTAATTGCAATCTGTTGCCCAAGCTCTGTCTCGAAGAGAATGTTTCTCAAAAATAGAATGCATCTACACAGTATGTTTAATCTGATCCTATGCCTATTTTTCTGTAAAGAATAGCTTTGTAGTACAAAAGCTGGCTACTGCTCAAGCTCTGTTTGAAAACAGGTTGAATAATGTTTTCATCCAAGTTGATTTGGCAAGGGTGAGGGAGGTTAAAATAGCCCCAGGGTACTGTTAACTTCTGTAACGTGCGCATGGATTTAATTTCAGTCCCCTGTTAGGCAGCATTCCACAACTCCATTTTCAGTTAATACCAGTGTGCTCTGTATGGTCATCATAGAAACTGGGAAACTCTCATTTCTGCAGGGATGATGTACATGCGAAGACAACCCATTAGGAGAGCAGTGTCCACACACTCTGTGGCTGTGCTCTCCCACCCAACCACAATTACAACAGGTGCACGGACAAGACCAAATAGGGAGGCTGCACCAGTATAGGCCCCTCTCTCACTACTGGGGCCGGCAGCCCTCACAAGCCAGGCAGCTTCTGTACTCCCCAGGGCCGCCCAGTGGCAACAACTCTGGATCTACGTCTCCTGTGCCCCCAGGTCCCACCAACAAGGTGGTGTGATGCTACGCGGATTGGGCAGAAGGGAGGCATGAGACAGAAATGCAACTGTTTCCCATCCTCTGCAGAGATGAGCCTTTCCTGATGGTCCTGGAGTGAGATGCATGGCGATGGGTCTGGGGGGACCATGCAGAGGCCACCATACCCCCAGATGCCCTCGCCCTCGGGGATGGCGGCCACTGCATCCCAGCAATGGTCATAAGGGAGCTCAGCTGTTTCTGAGTTTGGAGTTGGCAGCAAGGGCCTGCACTGCTGATGAGGACAGCCTACAACTACATCTATTGTTCTAGTGGATAGATGCTGGGGTGTGTGTGGTAGTCTAGGGCTGGAGTGTCACCAAGGACGTGTCTTGATGGACCCTCCCTCTGTTGTAGGCATGGCTCCCATTTCCTCAATTCAAGCTTACTCCTGTGAATGGCTAAAATCTATTTTGCAGGCAAATTGCTGGATGGAGGGTCTGTCGGCCACCATCATCTTACCACCTTGAGCCATTACATGCTTTGGCAGGGGTGTCTCTGAGAGGCAGGCATGGATGGAAAAAAACTTGGATAGCCTTTCCTGCTCTTTGCAGGCCCCTGAGATGGAAGTGCCTACCTCCTCACTGGCAGCACACTGCAATCTGACCATAGGGGTTATCTTCATCAGTGTTGCTGATGAACGATAATCAGGACTGGGGGAGGTCCAATCCTGTGTTTCAGTTCTGGGTTCTTGTCTCCAAATACTCCAAACTGCTGAGTTCTCACGTATTTTATTGTACAGTTGAAAACAAAGAAATAAACACATTTCTGTTACAGAGATTTCTCAGCCAAGCATGTTCTCTTTATGTTTCTGTTCAGACCTCAAGCCAAAAGATGCTTCCTAGGGCTTGGTACATGGTGGAAATGCCCTCCCTTTGTCTCACTTGCTTTTCAGGTAACTTCCATTTCCTGACATGTGCTTCTAAAATAATTCTTTGCTCCAAACCATTTGGCTGGCCAGTTTGGTTTCTCTGAGGATCAAAGGTTTTAACAGGCTGGTGTGACTTCCTTGTTCCTGTAGCCTGGACCAATTCATCACACTGTCCCTTGGGCTTTCGGGGTTGCTGATGATCCCTTCTCACTTCCCCTGCACCTCTGCAGTCCCCTGATGCTCTGACAGGACCCACCTGCCCGCTATCCTGGTACCCCCTTCAGGATGTGCGGGGGCAGCCTACCCCCGCACATCCTGAATGTGCACGGGTGCACGGGTCAAAAAAAGGGCTGTGAAAATATTTACTGACCCCTCGCATCCTGGACATAAACTGTTTCAACTCTTACCCTCTAAACGTCGCTACAGAGCACTGCACACCAAGACAACTAGACATAAGAACAGTTTTTTCCCGAATGCCATCACTCTGTTAAATAATTCCCTCGATAATGTCAAACTATTTATTATATATTTATTATATAATTACTGCACTACTTTTTTCATCATTCCTATTACCCATCTCCTCCCAATTATGACTGTATGACTATAGCCTGTGCTGACATTTCATTTTATTTTATGATTTTACATTTTATGTTTTTATTACTATTGATTGTTTCCTGATTGCTTACTAGACCTATATGACAATCATTAAGTGCTGTACCTTATGATTCTTGACAAATGTATTTTCTTTTATGTACACTGAGAGCATATGCACCGGAGACAAATTCCTTGTGTGTCCAATCACACTTGGCCAATAAAGATTCTATTCTATTCTATTCTATTCTATTCTATTCTATTCTATTCTATTCTATTCTATTCTATTCTATTCTATTCCCCTTGGTCCTCCTTTGCCTAATCCCTCCTCCTTGCAGCCCCTGGGCTGGCCTCCACATCTCACTCCTTCCTGGTTCCTCCACCCTCATGCTGGCTGTTGCCCAACCTGATGGCCAAGAGCACAAGCCCTCCCCTCCCCATTGGCATTCCTTTCCCCTGGTGCTGCTTTTTTCAGTGCTGTCCGGAGACTGATCACAATGCAACATGCTGTTTTGGGTATGGCTCAGCTACACCATTCCTGAACGTTGCCCAGCTGCTGCACAGTTACCGTTCTTCTGGATAACACTGTCCGTTATTCAGTTTTGCCCACTTCATTCTGAAAAGCTTTTCTATAGAGGCTAATTATAGGTTACCCCAGCAGCCAATGTGAAAATCTCTCGGAAGACAAGTGGATTCTGAAGTAGGATACATACTAAGCTTAATTTATATGGACAGCTTCTAAGCAACCAATTGGACAGAATTCATTCAAATGCAGCATTTTAATCAGTTAGAGGTTCATTTTGCAGCCTGCCAAAAGGTACTGCATTCTGCTTTGTTTCCTAGAATGATAAAGTTTCTTCATGCATACACACATGTTGAAAGGACAAATGCAGCTTATGTATTATGGTGCAAGTGGACATGTACATTAAAGGACTGCTTCCCAGCCCTTTTCCAGTTATGATCCAAAGGCAGTTGCTAGAGTGGAGCCAACAGGGAAAAGCTAAAGCCAGCCGGCCCCTGGTGCTATTCTGATCCTGGCCTCAGCAAGGCTTGGATCGAGCTTTAAACTGCAGACTGGAAACCTGCAGTGTAAAGCTGGACCCGGGTGAGCTGAGGCCAGCATCAAACCACATGGCTGGTTACACTAAGCCAGGGTTAAATGGAAGTCTGGGAAACAAAAGGCATTTCCTTGCCACAGATTTTAAATGACTGTAACTGATTTCTTCTCCCCCAAGCTACTCCTGGAACAGCTGTTTAGGAAAGAGGTAGGGACCAGATATCCCTAGCACAGAATTTTCAGCACTATCATGCAGCTATAATTCCCAAGACTTTTAGAGGCATCACGAGAGTGAAACTGGAACAAAAGGATATTCCTCTGTACAGCAGATCCACCCAAAGAGTGGATCTCCAGCTTTTTGCAGAACAATCCCTCCTGTGCCACATGTGCTGACTCCACAAACCTCAGAACCACAGCCTATCTAAAATAGCATGCAAAAAACACAGCAAGCCCAGATCAACATAGTGGAGATGCAAACACAAGATTTCATCATTTTGTACCAGTAAAATACCTTTTTGTGTAGAAAATGAGTGCATCAGAGTGTTGAATTTCAGTTTATCACCCGATTCAGCAAGGTACAGCCATGTGCACATAAGTTAGGCAACTACAGATGCACAACCCCATCTGAACTGCAGTGCAGTGCTCATTGGGTCCTATTGATTTGGCAGGATGTATTTTGATGTAGCTGAGAATGGAGGCCCATAAGCACTACATGTGCACATTTGGAACCAGGCTGTATTTTTATTGGATAGAAAACATGACTATACCTGTTGAGGAATTCTTGGTAAGAGGAAAAGAGTAGATAGTCTATTGCGCTGAAATCCTGGTCTGTTTCATTTAGGTGGAACTGCATGAATACCAGTTCCCGTTTCTTCACATCACGAGGTCCTTGGACGATCACAGCATGTTTCTATGAGCACAAGGAGCACAGAAGACATATGCAAAAAGTTTACAAAAGGAAATCTTGGCCTCCTAAGTTTTATGTTCAATACAATACAAAAAGGCCAGTCTTTTCACATAACTGAAGGTGTAAGAACTACTGGCAAACCAAGCAAAAGGAAATTAGATTGCCTGAGTGAGTAATGGAACTTTGAGGAATTTGTTCAATGCATTTCAGGTGCACAAATCACTCCATAGCGGTTATTTAGTGATCCTTATGACAGTTTGCTATGGCAGGCTATCATCATCATCATCTACACATTACAGCCGGGCACTGAAACTGAGCAAAAAGAGTATCCAAAGTTGGTACAGTTGATGGCCGATCAATTCAGCATGCTTACTCTTGCGTACATGCGCTCACTCTCTATATGTAATGGGCAAATCCATTTGCCACTGAAGGAAAGGAGTCAAGGTTTTCCAGTTCAGCCTGAATCCACCAAAACCTGCTGCCTGGACAGAGTCCACAGTGGGGTAAACAACTTTCTGCACGGAGCAATGGTGCTACTGAGCCATCCTCACTTCAAACGATCCATATCTGCTCAGCCTGAGATTCCACAGCCATCACCTCCAAGACTTTAACTACAGATAATGGTGTCTTTAAACGAGGGTTCATTCCATTGCTATGTGAAGTAAGGAGGCGGGTGTAACTTAAAGAGCTACATGACTGAGTTTGAAATGAGTTAACAGCTTTTCTGCCTGTGGTTTCCCCTCCAGCCAGGCCCTCTTCCAGTACTGAAGCTCATGCAGGAAAAATTGAAGAGCAGTAGGTAATGGAGGAAGGGGGGGATCCACATTCCTGTCCGGGTGCTCTTTTGGTTCCCCAAAGAGGCACCTCTGTTTTACATGTAATTTGAGCAGACTTGTGTTTAAATTTGTGAATTTGCCACCCTCATGCACAGTATATTAGGCAAATGGAGACATAATTAAGTAGATTTCACATATGCATCAGCAAAGAATTTTTATCCACTTCTAACTTATTTAATTAAAGTACCATGCATAGCAAGCTAAATTGACAAACAAAAACTAAGCTGGGAAAGTTTCAAAGCAGTGGAACATCAACAATGTCTCTAGAGCTTGGTTGTTCACTTAAATTATTACCTTGGTTTGATTAGTAAAGGGATCTGTGTAGTTGACTCTTTGAATAGTGCATTCAATTTTTCCTGGCTGACCTGGGTTGACCAGAGGCAAAATATAATCATAGTAATGATGCTTACAGGTCAGCAGTTCAGCCTTGCCTGGATAGAGGGCAATGCCTATAGTGGGGATAAACAATGGAAGGCAAACATTATATACCTCATAAACTGGGCTAGACACAGGTCTTTGTAAACATCACACACGCACCGATATTACTAAAAATGCAGTCAACTTCATGTGCTATGAAATTCTGAACAGGCAAAATCTGAGGCTCCAATTGGGGACTTCTGGGTGTTAAAGCTATGCCTGCTTGTCAGGGAACTTCTTTTTTGGATGCAGGGGCTTCAAATTTTGGCTTCAGCAATACTTACCGCTACATCTTCTCCTCATAGGGATGTGTCCAAAAAAAACTCAGCCCCTGCCATTCCACGGTCTTGTGCAACAGCATCAAGACAGTCTGGCACCCAGACACTTGGCCACCACAGTTTTGAAGATCCATTCTGTTTTCTCAGTTATGCTAATACACAAAGAATGGAGGGAGACTAGGATGGTTAGATAGAAGAATAAAATCTTATCCTTATTATACAGCTAATGAATATACATATATTTATATTCAGGGCCAACTTGTGGATTGGGTTATCTTCCATTTTGCTGGCTGCTGAGAAAGGGATGCCACAGTTCACAGAACCACCTTCTTACACTGCAAACCAGGTAAGAGTGAAACCACCATACAACAGTGCCTCTCCCAGAAAGGCCAGTAATACAATAGATCTGGAGATTCAACATGGTCATCCTTTTCCAGTCTCTTTCCCACAAGTCATTTACTAGGACAACCACAGTCATCCCTGTCTTAAACGATGGCCTGTTGCAGTTTCAGCGAAGCTAGCGTCAAATGAATTTAGATAATCAAGTTCAACTCACAACTCCTACAGCTGGTAAGTCACTGCCTGCTCAATCACTCTGGTTGAGAAAAGGAAGGTGGGAAGTACAGGAAAAGATCTGTAACTGCTAAATATAAGCATTTTAAGCCCTATTTATTTCAATGCAAGAGAGTTAAGCGTATGATTAACCAATGTTGAAACCACAAAAGGGGTTTGAGGCAAGACAGAATCAAATGATGACTTCAGGACACAGAGAAAGTTGTACTACAGGTTTTAAGGGGAAGAGGAAAACTCAAGCTGCAGTCACCATTTTTGACAGCAGTCTTCTGCATCTTGTAACATTAAATTCTGCCCTTCAGGTTCTGCTGAAGAGTACCTAAACAGTGTGTCCACACACAAAACATAAACTACTCACTGCCATGACTCCGACCTCAGGGGACCTGTGACAGAATTTTCAGCACCATAACAAAGTTCTCAAGGTTGCTTGGGGAAAGAAACGACTGGTTTACAGAGGAAGTGTTTAAGTGACCGCACATGTAGCAAAAGCCCTGCAACCCAACATAATACCAACCTGAGTAATACTAAACTCAAAAAACAGTCAAGTGTCAGTCTGTGGACATCTAAAGAGAAGTTCCACAGACTGTGTGGTTTCCCCCCAAACAGATGGTTTAGCTTCCAGACTTACCAGGAGCATCATAAAAAGGCACTTCCTTGTAAGAGACGGACATCACAGGGTGCTTGAGCTTTTCTCGAAAGTCAGCAATGGTTTGGTAGACTAGGAAAACAGCTACAGCCATAAGCAGGAGGTAAATGAAGAGAAGAATGACTGAGAAGACATTCTTCAGGCAGGACTTGCTGAAACGCACTGAACCGCTGCTGCTGTCTAGGAATAAATCATGCATCTGAGTCAGAATTTCAAGATGTTCCATGTTTAAAATGTGAGAGCATGATGCTGAGTTGCCACCCTGCTTTCCTCTTTAAAACTCTTTAGAAAAGCCTTTGGCTCCTCAGTATGATTGTTTTGTGGGTGGCCTTGAATTGCAAAGCTTTTTTTTCTGTTGACTGTTTTAATGTTGTTGCTTTTAGGATTATATTTTTTGTTCAGCTTTGTTGCTGTTAACCATCTTGGGTTCCAGTTGTCTGGGAGAAAGGCAAATTTTAATTGTTTAAAATAAAGAGAAAAATATGTATTGCAAGCAGGGCACAGATTAGCCCATTACAGGGGCGGTACGACTTCTGTGCCCAATTGCTACAAGTCTATCACAGCCAGACTGCATTTCAAGAGAGTCTCTGCAATGTCGCATTATAAGCCATTCTGCCACCTGCTCCTTCGTGCAAGTGGCTCTGATATTCTTTGATGTCTACTATCCGCTGGCCTCAGAGAAGTGATATTATCTTATTAGTTTCTTGTCAAGAAAAAAACAGGGCCCAGGGCACTCACTTAATCACATTACTGATTATACTTGAGAACCTTTAGATCAGCAGTCTTCACCTGGAAGGATAGTTGACCTGATATCGTCTTCATCCACTTCTTCTATTCCTGCCACTAGGCCAGAAGCTACTTGTTCCATATCTTCATTAAGCTTCAAATTAAAAAAAAAATACAGAGCCATCACTGAGTGGCAGAGTGAACACAGCACTGCACTTCCATTCATCCAACTTCTGTCAGTTGCTTGGTAAAAGACCTTGGACAAGCAATACTCCAGTCCAACGACATATGGTTACATGGAAGTCACTTAAAACAGCCCCCATGTCAGGCTGCTCTAAAGGCTGCTCTGAAGACTCTCCAATGTGTGGAGAGTCTTCAGACCCTGCTAACCACCAACCATACCTAAAGGTTCTCCCATCATCAGGAAAAATCCCTCTAGTGAACTACTTTATAGGTTATGGAGGCTGTGTAGCGAAATGGCTTCTGCACAATCACACTTACAGACCAATCTTCAGCCTCTTTGGTAACTTATTACTGGACTGCCTTCTTTTGGATTAAAATGCCCACTTGTTGAGGTCCTGCTCTGAGTTCCCCTGGGTCTCTCATACTACACTGCCCTTATACATTGGAACGCCTTCCCCAAACATATCTATATGGCACCAACTTGAATATCTTTTAGATGCCAAATGAAAGCAGGTTTATTTACTAACTCTATTTGTGGGCTTTAGCTATGCATAATATTTAATAATCCTGATTAAAGTTTGGGAAGACATTCATTAGCTATAGAAGTTTTGTCTTTTACATAAGCCTCACTGGATAGAAACCTTTATACAAATTAAAAATACGGGTGAAATCAAGAGAGTACTGTAATGCAATGTACACTGATCTCTCCTCAAAATCAATTCAGAAATTCCAGTTGGTGCAAAATGCCACAATTCAGCTATTATCTGGAGCTAGTAATTCATCTTGAGTTCCAGTGAGAAAGGCATATACCGTATATACTCGTGTATAAGTCGAGTTTTCAGCCCATTTTTTGTGCTGAAAAAGCCCCCCTTGACTTATACACAAGTCAGCTGTATTTCAAAAAATATTGTAGGGTTTTTACTTTGTCGGCCACCAGGGGGCACAGTATTTAAGCTAGCAGCACCAAAATGTCAGGATATCATCAGGTGACATTCCTGATGATACCAGCCAAGTTTGGTACAGGGGGTCCAAAGTTATGGACCCCAAAGGGTGTGTCCCATCCCCCATTGTTTCCAATGGAAGCTAATAGTAGATGGGGCTACATTTCATAACTTTGGACCCCCTGAACCAAACTTCACCAAACCTGGGTGGTATCATCAGGAGGGTCTCCTAAAGATACTCTGAAATGTTGGTACTGCTAACATAAACATTCCTCTCCTGACAGGTTGTGTGAATGTCCCTTCTAAAATGACACCTGCCATGTGCAATTTTTAAAGTATGTACACTAAAAATAATGAACTATTCTTTTAAAAAGCAGGGTAGTTTTGAGTCACAGTGAACAGGCATGTTCATTCCAGTTTTTATTGTAAGATCCATTGTTTAAAACCCTTCCTTCCAAAAAAGCTAAGGTTTTTGTACTTTTAAAGTTATTGTTGATACCATATTGTTCTTGTTGACCCTCTTTTCCACTTAAAGAGCTAGTTTACTGTTTTTCTTTGAAATAAATATTCAAAAACATTTAACCTACCGATGCCTCAATTTATATAACTTTATTGGTATCCATTGGTACATACATTCGCCGTGGTGCGCATGCCTTTAGCAGTGTCAGTGTTTAGACTGCCCTCTTTTTCCAGAAGTGAAGCCCCTGACTGCCAACATGAAGGTACAGCCCATGCCCAGCAATTCATTTAATTAGTTAAAATGCACTGCCAGATTCACACTGACTGACTTCATACACTACCAGCACATCATCTTACCCCAAAAGATCCTTGCGATGACCACTCTTCTTGTTTTGTGAACAAATACATGTGCAAAATACTGTCTATTTATTCCTTTCTTTCCAAGGAATATATTCCTGCCCCCAGGAACTTAATTCCAACCCTCATTTTAATGTCCCCTAAATTATTGTATCAGAGCCCTAAAGCAATTTCAAAGGTCTATGTGGTTATGAGGAGAAAACCCTCATAAGTTACTGGTGTCGGATTCCAGGTTAATTAGAACAAATTAAAATTTTACTTACATATTTTCTTTAGCTTAATTGTCATTAAAAGTAATTTATTTTATTTCTACAATGAGCAAAATAATTTGAGGCAATAACGTCTGGCAGAGGTGAATTTCACTTCACATAAATCTTCTCTCTCTCTCTCTCTCTAAATCCCTGTGACCATATTAGGATTTGTCTCAATTTTCTGGTCTATCAATGTCTTCTATGTGTAATCAACCTATTTCTTTTGGCAGTTTTGTATTTATATAATCCTGGGAAGGATTCTAGTCAGAAATCTGCCTTCCAGGCTGTTAATATCATACTGTTCTCAGTTTATTTACCCCCTTCTCATTCTCCGTTTCCAACAGGCTGACTATCCCTCCCCTCCTTCTAAACAAAAACCCTTCCCTGCCCCTCTCAAGTGTCAATCACTCACCTCTCTCTCATCCCCCTGTTACCCACCTTCCTTCTACAATTTACCTCTCATCTGAAGAAAACTACACACACATTTTAAATGGTTACAGCCCTCTTCATGGATGAATACACAAGCCATAAAAAAGGAAGTGTGGACTATGCCCTTGACTCAGACCCATATGACAAACTCTAGAATCTGCATTAATTTTGCTTTGGTTAATAATAAAATATGAACTTCCATCAGGAGGTTTGCATGGATTTCTTCCCAAGGAGTGCAACTTCTCACTACTTCCCGCTCTTGCCAAAAACCAAAAGGTCCCCTCCCAAATGCCTTTCTTCATGAGCAGCATTTCAGGAGGCATATTCTGTAGCAGTACAAGGAGGCAAGAAAATTGTACTTAGTGGGTATAAAATCTTCTGCCCCTGGAAATACTCCACTGAATCAAGATCGGGGGTAGGGTAGGAGAGAAAAGGTAACGTGGCAGGGTTCTCGATCTTATAATTATGTAAGAAAATATACTGGGATTGTATTTTCTGCTAAATATTTAAAGCCTAGGAAGGTGCAGAAGTTGGTTGTTTTTTTTACTCTGCACAGTTCTTTGGTGCTGTCTATGCTTGTCTGTGCTTGACTACCATACATGCACAGGCTGATCTCCTCTCTTCCATCTAATGGAAAAGAAAAAGACAGATGAGCTCAGTTTAAGCAGATCACAGAAGTGCAGACTGAGGAATTTCCTGTGCATTAAGGAGAAATCTTGCTGCTTCTTAACATGTGTTAATTCAGCATAAACTGTTCAATCTCCACTTGCTGCAAAATAAACAGCAACCAAATCTACAGGCCGTTTGTTTCATTATATGTCAGCTCAAACTCTCTGAACAAACACTCCACACCAAAGCAGAAATGCAGAGCAGATGTTTCCTTCCTTCATCATGCAAAACCCAGGGCCCAAACTGCCAGCACATTTTTGTCAGTGTCACCAGCTTGTCACATCTGATAGATATTATCCCCACATGCCGCACAGCATCTAATCTCAGAACTAAAGGAACATAACAGACGGCATGTCACAAAAGATCTTGCTTCCTTTTGTTCATTTTCTCTACATTCTTTCAACTCTGGGCTTTCTTGAACAATCCTGCTCATCAGAGCTATGACATTCTTCCATCTCCTTAACCATAATCTGGGGAATTATTTTTTACAAATAAAAACCCTTTGTTTTCCAAGCTTGATTCTTCCATAATATCAGGGTCTTTTGCTGAAGGGCCTTAGGCTCACAGTTGAGGTGCATACCTGGACATCAATCAAAACCCCAGGCCCTATAACAGAGCACTAATTAAGTTAGAAAAGAGTTGAGGCCAACAAAGTATTTAACTTCTGTAGTCTGAAGAAGTATAAACCACTAACAACCAATACATCTTACAGAGCTGCTGATCCTACAGCTTATTTCTAAAAATCCACCAGCATGGCCAGAATTCCAGAAAACAGAGGCCTTGTTCTCAATCCGCACTATTTTAGAATGCAAACATAGTTTACAAGGTACAATGCTTCTCTGTACAGTAACATTCCCTGCACACTGAAGAGATCTGGGAGATGGCTCCCCCTGCCAGTTACTTCTTGGAGCAGGAGTAAGTAGGAGTACCTTTTGGTACTGAAGAGAATTCAGTCATCACTCTCCATCTGCAGCCAGTACTTGTACAGCCAGCTACAGGTTGACCACCTCACTGAGAACCAAGCCAGGGTAATGACAGATAACAGTCTTCCTCATGGTTACGTTCATTTTGTGGTTTAACTGTTGCCAGAGCTGTAGCTATTCTACAATGAAAAGAAATCCCTCCACCCACCCCCAGAACAATCACTTTTCGACACTGTCACAGGCAGATGACCAAAAGTGATCACAAAGGTTTTCAGTGTATCATGTTCAACATTCACTTGGGCAGTGGTGTAGCGCCAACAGGGCTGGGTGGGGCACGACGCCCTGGGCAGAGCAGTGGAGGGGCAGGGCCAGGCCGTGGAGGGGGTAGGGCGGGGGTCTCCTGTGGCAGGGCGGGGACGGATGGTGCCATGGCAGGGGCTCCCCCTCGCTCTGCCTCTGCACTTGGGTTAACTGGTTAAAAAAAGTTCCACAAACCACTAAAATGGATTTTTCATGTTTAAGCACACACTGGAAAGACAGTTCACATGTGCATGTATATAATTTGGATAATTACCTATGTACATCACTGAAAAGCGCTACATCTGAAGCTAAAGCTCTATTGTGGTAGTGTGTTGGCAATGACACATTCATACATGCTAGTCAACACCAAATGTTTCAGTCACTAAGTAACCAACATGCATGAAAGAAGCAGCTCTACATGTACTGTGTATTGTTCTGTATGGGAGAAATCAGGAAGATGTTAACATACAATTTCTCCCAGCATCTACATTCTGGCATGCTCTGCCTCCCAGGATTAAGAGTCACAGGGATGACTCAAACATCAGTCATTTGATTTGCCCTACAGTAGAATTCTTCTGTAGCATGTCCTGTCCTTTACGGCCAGCAGTAACGTCTTTTCTTTCCAGACACTTGACCCGTTATTATATGTTCTGGCTTGCATTTAACATTTGACAACATCTTCGTAACATTTCAGTGAGAAAGGTCTTGATTATTCCCATCATTCAAATGGAAGCTTGCACCTTGCCCAAAATCATCAAGTAAACCTCATGGCCAACCTTAGACTTCACCGAGGTTTTCCAGGCCCAAACACAATAATGGGTCAGACTGACACCCCAACCCAAGGAAAACCTTTTGAAGGAGCAACCACACTGAGAAACTCCTACCACCAAGAGGGATCTGCATGCTGCTCTGAGAAGAAAAACAGCTAGTGCATTACATGACACTGAAGTTAGTGCCTGCTTCACACAACCTACTGTGCACTTTGGCCTTGCACTTTACCCTGCATGAACATGCGCAAGTGCACACAAATACATATTTCATGGGTATGCTTTGTGTTCTTAATGCAAAAAGATCAGCAAGAAAGGTCTTGAGGAAAGATGCAAGAAACTACAGAAGTTTGTAGATGTGAGACAATGAGTTTCAGTTGCCAGTCACTGTTGGTGTGTCCAAAGGCAAAAAAAAATCATTTCTAGATTAGTTAGTCTTTCAGCACACTTGACTCTCACCCCTCAGGGAAGTATATGGATTTTGAACTCCTTCAAAGTCGATTTGAAGTGTAAAATGGCAATTCTGATCCATGTTAACAATCACAAAAATATTTTGGACTAATTAACTAAGTGAGAATGGTGACCATGAGACCATCAAATTATTATTTAAAAAGTAAAAATTTAGTCTCCAATTGTGGAGAATTGATTAAACATTTTAAGGCATACTACAGGAATTTATCTTGATAGCAAGATCTAAGTATAAGAAACAGAAAGTGTGTGGCAGAAAAGAAGCTAAGAATGAGAGCTGAAAAGCTGGCTCAAACATCTCCTAAGGCATGGATTAAGAAAAAGCCACTATTTTTTTACACTTACTGTGCAATCCTAAACAGAGTTAAACCCTGCTAAGTCAATTAAAATAAATGGGCTTAGAAGGATATAACTGATTAGGATAACAATATTGATCTGCCATCTGAAATACCTATTTATTTTTATGTATTTCATTTATAGTCCACCTTACTCACTGACACTCAATGAAGATTTCAGACAGAAATGCAAAAAAGGTCAATATAATGCACACAACAAGCAACACAATAACACAGCACTATAAAACTAGAGAAAAATGAACTACATCCAAATTTCTCCTGTGGTAGTGAGATAGCGAACAGGCAGAACTGGCTCTTGGGGGAAGGGGGGGGTGCCATCAGAGCCAGAAAACACCGGCGCTCCTACGGCCTTCTGGTCGCACCGCTCCCCCACCCCTCATCCCCCGATGAGTCACGGGTCATGAACTACCTGGCTCACAACCACCGGGTGTCCCGGACAAAGGGACAATGGTCTTGCCCCCAGGTGAGGATTAGGCCCAGACGCTGATGCTCCTCTCCGCACGTAGCAGCCAGGTGAGATCATGCATCACATGATGATCTCTCAGTCCCCCGCTCTCCCGGAATCCCCCCCATTCTGCCCCTCTATACGCCCCCGCTAGAATCATAATAAAAGGTGCCAAGAACCAGCATGCGAGAGTCTCGCTAGGAGCACGGACACTCGCGCTCCCGCTGCTGGCACTCTCCACCAGATGTTATCACCGCGTCTCGTCTCGTTCTTGCGCTGACCTCGCGGGCACGACTACAAGCTGGTGCCGAAACCCGGGAATCCTCGAACCTCCACCCTGCTTACCGTCGCCTGGGAAAGGGCCGCGGTACCGACGTCCGCTGGATCGGCGCATCCAGGGACCCACCTGTCGGTATCGCCCGTCCGCTGGATCGGCGCATCCAGGGACCCGAGTTCTAGGACACTCTCTCGTCCGACGAAACACCGGTAAGTATGGGAGCTTGCAAAAGCAGGGCTTATGACAAGCACGTTAACGAACTAAAAGCGTTAGCGAAATGCGGCAGGGTCTCCATAAAGAGAGGGGAGCTGCGCAAATTGGTTGAGGAGATTGAAGCTCAATGTCCATGGTACCCGGAGGGGGGGACATTGAATCTTAAGGATTGGGAAAACATCGCTTTAGCACTCTTCGCATACAGAGCCTCGGTCAGGCGTGTCACTGCTACTGACGATGGAGACAGTAAGCAAGGTCGCCATCAGCCTTGCAGGTCTATGGCCCCTTGCTGTAGATCGCCCTCCTTTCGCCCCTTTCAGCTTCAGTTTCACCCCCGGAATTTTCTCTATCCTCTAAATTGGACGCCTGTCCTCCTTCTGCCCCCCTTGCGCCCCCGCCTCCTTCAAATTCTCCCACGGCTCGGCCGCTCCCTCCCCTTGCTCCGCCTTCATTTTCTGAAGCCACAGCACCTCCGTCAGCGCCACGTAATGGCGCGGGTTTCAAAACCCTCGCAGAACGTATTAGCCACGACCTGCGAAAAAAGGAAACCCTGACGGAAGACGATGCCGATATCCTCGCCTCTATGCCCCGTTCCACTTTCACGGATACCGAGGGGAGGGTGGCGTTATTCGGCGGGTTGTCGAGTACCGCCCTTTAGGTTATAACATCCTCACCGAGCTCCGCAAAGCGATGCGAGACGTAGGAATCACCAGCCCCTATGTGAGAGGCATGCTAGAAGCAGTCGCAAGGAATCACCTAATGGTTCCGGATGACTGGAAGACCACTTTCGCATGCTTTGAGCCCTGCACAATATGTGATCTGGGAAAGCGAGTTCCGCCAGCAATGTTTCGCTAGGGGAGCCGCCTCGGGCGGCGCCTACACCGCCGCGCAGCTTTACGGCTTTGATGCCTTCGCCAACCCCAACGATCAGATTGTCCTGCCAGAGGCCACCCTTACGGTCGCCTCTGAGTGCGCCTACAAGGCTTTCATCAAGGTTCCCAACGCCGGCCAGCCAACCCAAAGCTTCTCCGCCATCCGGCAAAAACCCCAAGAGCCCTACGCTGAATTTGTGAACAGGCTCCAGGAGGCTCTCAAGAGGCAGGGAGATAGCGAGGAGGCCCAAAACAAGCTCCTCATGCGCCTCGCCAAGGAGAACGCCTCCACTGAGTGCCGCAGAGCAATCACAGGCCTAGGCAAAGATCCTGAACTGGCCGATATGCTTAAGGCTTGCCAGGACATCGGATCCTCCGCCCACCAAGCTAGTCTCCTCGCCGCAGCACTCTCCACCGCCAGGGGACAGCCCCAGGATGATTGCTTCAATTGCGGCAGATCAGGACACTTCCGGAGGGAGTGTAGGCAGCCCGGCGGGGGGGCCTACAATCCCGATGGAGGAGGATCCCCAGGAGACGAAGACCCCCGAGGCCGCCAAAACCCGATGCCCCAGTGCCAGAAAGGCTTCCACTGGGCGATTGCCCGTGGAAACTCTCGCCCGGGCATCTCCCCAGCCCAGAGACCAAGGGGGAGAGTACTAGAGCAGCCCCGAACACCAAGACCCACACCCAAACCACCCCCCTCTCGTGGCATCTCGCTCACATGCACCCAGCCCATCTCCTTTAAGTTCCCCCACGAGGTCCTCGTTGCCCCAACCCAGTATAGCGACCCCATCCCAACGGGGACCATTGGGCTGGTGATGCCAAAGGCCTCCGCAGCTGAGCAGGGGTTGTTCATCATCCCCGGAGTCATCGACTCCACGCACCAGGGACCCATCCACCTCCAAGTCTGGACAAACATCCCGCAGGAGCTACCCAGCGGAACCAGCTGCGCACAGCTGATCCCTCCTGCCCCAGCGCTGCCCGCCACCAATGCAATAAAGGCCACGAGCCCCGGCAGCCATCAGGGCGCAGCTAACACCACCATCGCATGGCGGTGGAAACACCCATCGGAAGCTCCCGCCCGTACCTGGAGCTCACTATAGAGGGGTGTCTGTTCAAGGGCCTGGTGGACACCGGCGCTGATGTGACTGTCATCAGGGCAGCCAAGTGGCCTGACCAACGGCCAACCGAGACCTGGCCGCACATCTGGGGGGTGGGGAGAAACAAACCGCGAGACGGAGCATCGCCCGCTCACGGTCCACAGCCCAGGACTTGAGCGGCCGCTCACTGTCCGCCCCATCGTTCTGGACATTCATGTCAACCTCTGGGGAAGGGACCTCATGAGTCAGGTCAAAACGACCTTAGTCTGGGATGGATAAACCCATCACATAGGGCATTGACCCTGATTGTGCCTTCTGAAATTCACATTCGAATTCCCGCAAAGAAACTGTTTTTCCCTCCCGTTTCTCTCCCTTCTATTCTTCGACCAGCAAAGGCGGGAGGGCCAATTTGGCTGACTGGCCCTCCCTGGATTAAAATCTGGGCCCATCGTGGTACCGCAGCACTGCCAGGACAGGCCCCAACTCAAGGGGTTGCTGCAAACACAGATCCACTCATGATTTGGGTGGGTGGTGTTTGCCAAAGCGCAGGGAAGCTGTATGAATTCAGCGTGCAGGCCCATGCGCTTGGCCAAAGCCTCGCTTATAAGGAGCGGTCTCGGCAAGCAGCATCTCCCTGAGATAATTCGGTCACAAATTTAGCACCACTCCAGCCTTCCTCGTTAACCACCAAGATCCGCGGTAAGTACATTCCCCTCGCAAAGAAAAAACCCCTTTGTCCTTGTGTGTGGAAATCCACCCCTATTGCCCTAATCGCCTTACCTCCCTGATGTGATTACGTCACCCCAAAGCGCTCCCAAAATCCCCTTTGTGTTGCAAATTAGCATGCATACCACAATTCCCCCAGGATCCGCTCGCCCCCTCCTCCCTTGAGGCTCGGACCCACTCGACTTGGCGCACCCTGAGATGGCCGCTCTGAAGCCAGCTCCGATCGGGATAGCCTACCCTCTGCCCTCCCCTGTCAAACAACTTAAAGAAGAGGAGTGGCTTCTAACAGAGCTGCATTAAAAGCAACCCCTACGCGAGGCTGCAGGATAAGCCGTGTATATAGTCTTCTTATATCAAACACTAAAATCCAACAAAACTTGATCCTGACCTCCCGCCATCGGCTCTCCAAGCCTGGCAGGACCCGGCCCCCTCCTATAACCTGGGGAAGGGGATGTGTTTCAGTCCTTCTTCCTACAGATCTCCTGTGGATCCCGACTTGCCATGACAGGCCAGCCCATGGAATGGCGCCAGGAGGAAACCAACCCCATCCCAGAGATGGAACGCATCTCTCTGGAGGATCCCGCCCAGCGGCCTCAACGGAAACGCCGCCACCGACGCCCAGACGGTCCAAAGACCCGGATGACCTGGGGGAATGTCAAGGCGACCGCCAGCCAAGCTCAAGAGCTGCTGCGCCAGCAAGGCCACCCCGAGACGCCTGAGAATCTCTGTGCCGCCCTCTTTGCAATCATCACTGCCAACTCGGCGGCCACCATCCTTTGCCTGCTCTGCTGCCTCCTGCCAGTGGCAGTCGGCCACCCCCTGACGAGCTTTGACCAAACCAACATCTGGGAGCAATTTGCTGCCGCTGCCAACGTTTCGTCCTTCTGCCTGGGCCAGTACCTAGGAGTCGGGAGCCTGCTAAGCTCCTGCCTGCTCCCCGTTTGCAAAGCCCCTGGAGACTTCCTAGCGGAGTCTGGCTTAACCCCCTTTATGAATGCTTCGTCCATCAAGTACTCTATGAGCGCTGACTGGGGACCCGTCGTCCAAACCCTCCTGCGGCACTCTCCCTTGTCACCAAGACTGTCGCTAATCACAAGTCCAACACCTGCGCCCGCATTGCCGGCGCGACAAGACGAGAAACCGACCCGGGCCCATTCACCGGCTCGGCCAACTGGAACTGCATGCACACGGAGGACATTCCCCCCCGTGTACGGAAATATCTTGCTCCCCAAGGGTTGGTTCTGGACTTGCGGGGAGAGAACTTTCAACTACATCCCTGCTCGGCTTTCTGCCGGGACTCTCTGTTGCCTTAGCCGCCTCACCATCGTCCTGCCTCAGGCTCCACCCCGGGAGCCCGGGCGCCGCCGCCGCCGCCGCTCCACTCTGCCCCTCGACCCTTCTTGCCGGAGCGATGCGGTTGCCCTCTCCGAAGCGGAGTTCGTCTCCCTCGCGACCTCCCTAGTGGGAGTCCCCGGACTCGCTTCTTACAACGCCAAGACCATTGGCCGGCTGGCCTGTGCCCTTGCGAAGTCCATCAACTCCACATCCATTGCTCTGGATGCCCTGGCCTCCGAGCAGCAGGAACTTCGTCAAGCGACTTTAGATAATCGTGCTGCTATTGATTATTTGTTGTTATTACATCACCAAGGTTGTGAGAATGTACATAATATGTGTTGTTTTAATCTTTCTGATAATTCCCATTTGATTCATATGAAAGTGCGTGAACTGCAAGATGTTGTATCTAGCCTGAAGTATGACGTTTTGCCCCACTGGTGGTCAGCCCTCTGGAGCTGGCTACCGGGGAGATGGTTGAATGCTATTGTACAGCTCTGCATTGGCTTGATTATGTGCCTCATCGTCGGATCTTGTTTCATTCAATGTGTATCTAATATTGCCTGTAACATGTGTAAGAAACCCCTCGACTTTCCCTTGCATCGCAACCAAGTTCTCATGTTGCACAAGCAGCTTCGGTAGCTTGGCCAAGCGGAGGGAGGCGTCCCCTTAAATCGCCCCTAACAGATTCGGCCTCCCTTCTAAATGTAAAAAAGGAGGAGATGTAAGGGATGAACTGCTGACCCAGCAGCACCGTAAGTAGAGCTGGAACACCGGCGCTCCTATTGCGATTCCTGGTCGCACCGCTCCCCCACCCCTCATCCCCCGATGAGTCACGGGTCATGAACTACCTGGCTCACAACCACCGGGTGTCCCGGACAAAGGGACAATGGTCTTGCCCCCAGGTGAGGATTAGGCCCAGACGCTGATGCTCCTCTCCGCACGTAGCAGCCAGGTGAGATCATGCATCACATGATGATCTCTCAGTCCCCCGCTCTCCCGGAATCCCCCCCGTTCCGCCCCTCTATACGCCCCCGCTAGAATCATAATAAAAGGTGCCAAGAACCAGCACGCGAGAGAGTCGCTAGGAGCACGGACACTTGCGCTCCCGCTGCTGGCACTCTCCACCAGATGTTATCACCGCGTCTCGTCTCGTTCTTGCGCTGACCTCGCGGGCACGACTACAGCTGGTGATGTGGCATTCAAGGTTACTGGACACAGAGAAGAAGTTCTGTTCATGTCTTCATTGTTGAGAAGATGAGCTAGGGGAGGGGATCCAACATGGGGAGAATACGGAACACTTTAAAGGTCTGATTTAAGACTATGGAGGCAATCTATGTCAGGAGTTCCTTACCTTTTTAAACCTATGGGAGCTTCTGGAATTCTGACACAGCATGGTGGGTACTGCCACAAAATGGCTGGTATAAAATGGCTACTTCAGGAGGTACAGCCAGCTACAAAATGGTTGCCCCAATTTACATTCAGTCACACAGTGAAAATCCCTGTACTGTGGTGGCATGTGCTTCCAAAGTAACATTTTAAAAACTGTACAACCAATCAAAAGCCTTACTGGGCAAAAGTCCCACCTGGCCTTATACTCTTTCTAAAAGTGATGGTGGGCACCAGAAATGGTGCCAACAGGTCTGAAGGTGCCCATGGGCACCACATTGGAGACCCTGGTCTATACGAATCAGTTTGAAAATGTGAGGCATGTTGTAAAAATCTTTCTTAATAAACATGAAAACAAAAGCTGCATTAATGAACATGAGAATAGAACCAGAAGACAGTGTTATTCTGGATTACCAACTAGCAAATTTTTCAGTGTTCCCAGAGCCAAGATTAAGGTGGCAAAATGTTTTTGAATGCGAGTTCATGGCCTCACTGCAGCTCTCAAGGAGAAGAAAAGATAAGATTAGTTCCAGTAGCTGGTACAGTGATATGTAAATTTGGTGCAACAAAACTCTGGCATATCACTACTATCCATCTGATATAGTTACCACACCAAATACATTTACTCACTGGTCTGAGTTTTCTAAATATACTTTTAAAAACATTACCAGAAGGATTATCTTTCCATCACAAGCCTCCCTCCACCCCAGTTTTTTTTCCTTTCTATTTGGTTATCCATATGAGCAAATATATTTATTAACTTGGGACATTTTTATCTCACCATTCCTCTAAAAAGGTCAAGGAAGTTTCATAGCTGGTTTTCCTTCACAACTCTGAAAGATCCATTAAGCTGAGAGCACCCAATAAAACACCCAGCGAGTTTCATGGCAAGTTTCCAGTTCCACCACAGGTAGACCGCAAAAAGTCTCAAGAGCAACTTCTGTATGAAACTGCAGCAACCACCAGGCATCCCAAAGAAAGAAAAATACAGTGGGCAACAAAACTAGAGGCATCACTGAAATTAAGAGGTATACAGAAATTAAATTGGTGATCTGATTAATATTTTGAGGAGATAAGAGTTTGTTAAGGAAGGGAATAGGAAAGTGGGGGACGGGGGAAGAATAATATTGGATGAAGGTGAAACCGTGTTGTATTACAACATGGAAAGAATCAGCAGCCTATCCGCACCCATGAATTTCTAAGGGAGCAGTCTGCTTATCTGTTCTCATTATTAATTAATTATCAGCAGAGTTAACTGAAACGTCATTGAATACTCTGCGGAGTTTTGCGCTTCAATTAGAAAAATGGCTGCAACACTTGGGGGGTGGGGAACACACACTCTTATTCCGACTGTTCAGTCCTATGCATGTTCTCTACAAGGCATAGACTGAAGACTCCTTGTTGCCAATTTAAAGTATATAAGATCGCATCCTTACTTCATACACCGCTTTTGCCACCAACAGTGTTTAGCTTTTGATTGTCTTTCTAAGCAGTTGGCCGCGCATAGGATCGGGCTGCAAGTGTCCGGCGGTTGGCTTTCCGGTGTACGACAGAACTGCTCGGCAAACAGTAAAACGAGCATGATAATGATAATGCTTACTTCGCGATCGCTTAAACTCAAACTGGTAGATTCGAGTGCAAAAGCACCCTAGAGACCAACAAGATTTTCGGGATATAATCTTCCGAAAGTCACAGCTCTCTTCCTCAGACACGGGTAGGAACGGAGATCTCCGAGTCCTTTTAATCTAGTGAGAGGGAAGAGTAACTTTTACCTCCCGCCTCCCCGCGCGCTCTCCCAGTACCTCCTCGTAAGATGCGGAGATCTCTTGTCTAGCCATGGCAGGTGGGAAGAGGAGCGGGACGCAGCAGCTAGAGTCTGCACGGGCTAATATGCCACAGCTGCGGGCTAAACATCAGCCAGCCAAGGAGGCGGGGCACAAGTTGCAGATACCCTTTCACGAAACGTACATGTTATCAGAGTAGGCGCACGCGCGCATCGCTCTCCTTCCTCAAAATACCGCTCGCCTCTCCGTTCCCCGGCTCTGAGTCTCAATCGTCGGTTAAAGTTTTATAGAGGCCGGAGAAGCGGGGTTGGAGAGAACAGCACTCCGGGAAATGTAGTTTCTCAGACTGCAAGCGACCAGAAACTCAATGAAGCCTTTGTAGACCATCGCAGCGCGCGGATAGTTAAAATCGTGTACGCTTTCCAATTAAAGGGTGTTCGATAAGCAGGATTAGAGTAAATACATTAAAAATTAGGACTGTAACGATTGGCCAGTGGGTGACTATAATGATTGATTATTAACATCTTTCAAATACGTACTAGTATAAAAAGTTGTTCCCCTTTTTAAACAAAAGGTCCTATTAAATTTCCTATTAAGACTTAGGACATTAATTTGCAAGTGTTGGTTTAATACTAGACGAGGCATTTCTGTGTTACACAGGAGGGAATGCCTCATCTACGAAGGCACTTGCTGTGTCACTGTAAGTGAAAATTCTTGAATGTTTAAACTGATTCATCATTGATTAAGATTTTTTTTAAGTGGGTATCACTAACGTTAACTATATTCTGGGTACCAAGATGCCTGGGTACTACGTACGTTTGCTTGCTTGCTCCCTGACACA